>NC_044031.1:574339539-575539539 GCF_901765095.1 Microcaecilia unicolor
GCAAAATGCACCTCCGTAGAGAACCATCTCAGATTGGCAGACGTCTCTGCAGGCGCTCCTCCTCACTCCTCTGACGTCTGTGCGTTCCTCCGGGGTCTCCTGCAGGGGCAGTGACGTTGAGGGTAGAGGAGGAGCAGCTGCAGACACGTCTGCCAATCTGAGATGATTCTCTACGGAGGTGCGTTGTAGGAGATTTTTTGTTGTTGTCTTTATGTACTGGCTGCTGCTGCTGAATAGGAGAAGCAGCAGCGGCAAGACAGAGTTTCTATTAGCGGTTGCGGGTGGCGAGGTGGTCGATTGGGGGAGAGGGGCTTGGTGATGCGGTGGGGGGAGAGGTCGGGTGATGCGGCGAGGAGGGAAAGGGTAGGGGCGGGGCTTCGTGATTTTGCGTCGCGCGGGGGTTGTTCAGGTGAAGGGGGGCAGTTAGAGGTCTCTCGCAGGCACCCCCCCCCCCCTGCCCTTCATTATGGATTTTTGTTTTTAATTTTTGTTACACTTGTACCTCGCGGTGTCCCACTCATGGCAGGCTGGTACTTTTTTTACCTGGGGCAATGGAGGGTGTGTAGCGATTCCTAGTCAGGGGGAGGAGTAGTACTCTTCCCCTGCCTGGTTCATTGTTTGTTGGAGGGGGTTGCAGTCCCTTCACTCTCTGTGTTCCGCCCTCGACGTCATGACGTTTGACGTGAGGGCGGGGCATAGAGACGGTGATTTGGAAGGCTTCACCACCATGAACTAACGAACTGTTTAGGGGTGACTTCAGCAGGTTGTCTTCAGAACGTTGAGGTAGCGTTTTATGTCCAGATGGGGCGTGGCTTGGGGCGTGGCTGAGGGCCGGTCTATGAGTTAGGGTGAGGTCCTGATAGCCTAGCCTAAGAAGACTACAGGAGTTGAAGACTACAGGAGTTCAGTGCTTCACTGCCTTGCAGTGAGCTTCAGAATGTTCGAGGTGGGATTTATTTATATAGATGCTCTGTAATTTTGTTCTTTATAATAGTCTCTACCATTTGTTTCTGGCTCTAAATTAGATCCAAGATATGTTGAGACTATGGGGCTCATTTTCGAAAGAGAAAATCAGCCAAAAAGTGTTATAAAGCACCATTTGGATGGATTTCTTCTCAAAATGTCCAAATTGGTATTTTCAAAACCTATTTTGCAGACGTTTATCTATGCATTTCATCTGCAATGCATTCAAATCACAAGGGGGCATGTCAGGGGTATTTCAAAGGCGGGATTAGGGCATGCCTAACACTTGCACATCTTACAGCCATAATGGAACAAAATGAAAACGTCTTGGGTGAAAACGTCAATATTTTGGTCTAGACCTGTTTTTAGAATGAATAAGGCACAAAAGGTGCCCTAAATGACCAGATGATCAGCAGCAAGACAAGATCAATCTCAGGAGTAAGGAAGGGGAAGGACTGGGAGAACAAATGGTCTTAAGAAAGACCTGAAAATGGGAGAAAGATTGTTCACTATGAAGGTCAAGGGGAAGGGCATCCAGAGGGAAGAGGCAGTGCAAAGAAAGCTGAATGACATGTTGATTTCTGATGGGAACAGCAGACAGAGGAGGGGGAGTCAGTCGGGAAGTTGAAGCAGAGCACAGGGACCTGGAGGGAATATAAGGTGAAATAAGAGCAGAGAGATAAGAAGGGTGGCCAGAATGTAAAACCTTGTGAGCTAGAGCAGTAGTTCCCAAACTTGGCCCTGGAGGCACCCCAGCCAGTCAGGTTTTCAAGATATCTGCAATGAATATTCATGAGAGTGATTTGCTTGCAGTGGATGCAGTGCATGCAAATCTATCTCATGGACATTCATTGTGGTTATCCTGAAAACCTGACTGGCTGGGGTGCCTCCAGGTCCAGGATTGGGAACCACTGAGCTAGAGTAAGAATTTTGAATTGAATGTGAAATGGAATAGGGAGCCAGTGGTAGTGGCCAGAAGGAGGAAGACATTATCAGATCTGTATACATGAGCTGTATTTTAGAAGGCCTGGAGCCATTTGAGAGGAATTTTTGGAATGCCAGAATAGACAATTAGTGCAATGTATCGCTCTCCCTCCTCACTTCACCTTCCCCCCCCCCCCCCCCCCCCCCCCGCTCTGCAGGCCTTTTAACTTCCAGACCTCCGGGAGCGTGCATCAGCGATACAAGCGCTGCCTTTGGCCAGCCCCGGAAGTCTTCTCTGTACAATGTCCCACCTATGCGGGAAGCTGTACAGAGAAAGCTTCCGGGGCAGGCTAAAGGCAGCTTTTACATCGCTGATGCTGCCCGTGGGCCTGGAAAGCTTGGAGGTCTGCAGAGCGGGGTAGGGGTAGAGAGAGCCGAGGTGGAAGAGCGATGTCAACCTGACTGCAGGGAAAGGATAACGGGAAGTGCAGAGAGGAGAAAGATCACCTGGTGATGTCAGTTCGAAGGGGAAGAAGGGGTGGAGAGAAGAGGGAGAGCAATGCCAGACCTCAGGGGAGGGAAAAGGAGGGTGGAGAGAGAAGGGAAAGCAATGCCGGACTGAAGGGGAAGAGGGGTGGAGAGGCAGAGATCGATCTCAGACCTCAGGGGAAGGGGAAAGAAGGGTGGAAAGAGGAGGGAAAGTGATATCAGACCATAGGGGAAGGAGAAAAGTAAAATATACAGGAGATACTGGAAAGCAGAAGATGGATGGGGATGGGGAGAGGAGAGATAAAGATGGAGAGAGGGGGAGATGCTGGAGCGCATCATGTAAAAAGGAGAGAGGGGGCACAGGCTGGATGGAAGGGAAAGAAAGGGCAGGCAGTGGATGGAAGGGGCAGAGAAAGCAGGCAGACACCACGTGGAAAGGGGGAGATGGCAGACACAGGATAGAAGAGAGGACAACAGTGGATGGAAGGGGCAGAGAAAGCAGGCAAACGCTGGATGGAAGGGAGAAAGAAAGAGGGCAGACGCTGGGTGGAAGGGGCAGAGAAAGTGGTCAAATGCTGGATTAAGGGAGAGAGAGGAGGGAAGGGAGAGAGTGAAGAGAAGATGAGGTAAGCAGAAACCAGACACAACAAAGGTAGAAAAAAAGATTTATTATTATTATATTTATTTTTTGCTTTAGGATAAAGTAGTATTATAGTTGTGGTGATAAATAGAAAATGAAAATAAGGTGATCTTTCTATTAGACTACTTTAATACATTATTGACTAACTTTCAGAGACCAAAAACCCATCCTCAAGTCAGGACAGGATAACATAACAGCAGTATACTGTACTGACCTGAGGAAGGAGGTTTTGGCCTCTGAAAGCTAATTGAAAAATGTATTAGTCCAATAACATGGTATCATCTTATTTTCCATTTTTTGTTTTATTTCTGTTTATTAATTTGTAAGTGGTAATTGGTATTTGTCAGTTTTTTCACATTTACATGTGCTATCTTTATATTGCACTGTACTAGGGGACATGCATCACTGTTTCTGTGGTGTTGCATTGCATGCAGAATCTGACTTATTGGGGGTTCAGTTTAACTATTGTCTACATATTTTGTTTTTAGTTTGTGGTTACTTATTCTATACTTAGTGAGGATGTATCTGTGTTCTATGTGAAAAAGACATAGATGTCTTGTGTAGCTTTACAATTGGTGTATTGATGTTCTAGTGCTCACTGCAATGTTTAAGATGCTGCCTTTTCCTAGGTGTTCTTCTGTATTTTGGTTGTTTTCCTAGGTACACCCTTGTTGTGTGAGTCATGGATTATTATTAAAAATATTTTTTCATATAGAGGAGGGGGTGTTAAAAAATGATCGGCCCCGGGTGTCAAATACACTAGGTATGCCACTGCTACAGATTTCTTCTTTTCGCCTGTCGCCGGCAGCGCTCTGACTGCTGCCATTCACACAGGCAGCTCCGCCCCCGCCGCGTCCATCTGGCCCTACGTAAACAGGAAGAGCATCAGAGAGGGCTGGATAGATGCGGCAAAGGGGAGCAGAGGCCTGTTTGAATCGCAGCGCTGCCGAGTAACGAAAGCAGCAAACCTTTCTACAAATAAAAGTTGGTTTTAGTTTTGTTTTGCTGGTGGTGGGGGTTTGTGTTTTATTTGTTTTATACTTTCTGCACCCAGGATGGCAACTCTGACCCAGTATGGTTACCTTTATGTTTTTGCTTTTGGAATTTATGTACAACATTCTAAATCATGAAAACAGCTGCAAGGAAAAGTGACTTGTTACTGGAGAATAATGAGGCAGCATTGTATTTTAGTATGGTGACTTATTTTGGCTTATCGTGTGTTGTGTGTGGGTGTTTTTTTTTCTCTCCTGGGGCTTTAGCTACTTTTAAGAGAGCCTGAAAATTGTGCCTATTTGAATTAGTTATTCACTCACGGATTTGTAAGTTATTGGGAGTGGGGTAGGTGTGCGGTAGGAGTAGGGGCATGGGCAGGGCATATCAGGTGCCCATCCATCCAACCTGTTTGCCCACCCAAAAAATTGCCTTCTGCCTACGCCACTGTAAGAAACCACAAAAAAATCAAATAAAATGGAGAGATTGAAACCAGTCTCTAACTAGAAGAAATGTGTGAACCAAAAGACAGTTTGGGATCTAAAGCAACCCCTAGGTATTTGAGGGAAGAGACTAACTGAAGAGGAGTATTGTGAAATGAGGGAGTAGAGAAAAAGTATTCTTAATTCACCTTCTCAGCTCCCTATACCACCCTTTCATGTGTGTTTCAACTTTTAACCCTTAAAAACGGATTCTTTGTGTTAACCTTTTGTCTTTCAGATGCCAAGACCCACATTAGTCGCATCTATTGGGTAATTATTGTGTATTTTCTGTTATGTTTCTGTAACCCCCACTGTTTGTTCAATGTGTTTGTTTCCTTTCACCTGTCTTTTGATGGGTGAATAGCCAGTTGTCTGTTGAACTTTGGTCTTTCTTGGTTCTCTTTTATTCTCCTGTCTTGGTAACATTAAGGTCCAGACTCTCTTCTGTTGCTGTGTCCAGTGCCGTACCTATTATTCTGTTCTTAAAAAAAAAAAAAAGACAACAACAAAACAACAAGATAGCCTATCGTCCTCTTTACAAATGTATTCTTCAACTATCTGGGAAAATTAGGACTTTTAGGCCTTTCTAGCTAATAAAATAATTGTATAATCAGAATCCCTATTTAGGTTTGGCGTGTCCGCAAACTGTCTCCCTACACTAATAAGAGCACTCTTCTGTGCTGCTGTGCTACTGTCCTCTGTGAGACCCACAACACTTTCACATAGACCTGCAACAGATGTATTGAACTCCGTTTATAAAAACTGGCAAGACAAACTCTAAAATTTAAGTCTTTTTCAAACCACTTAGGCTATATCTATTACCATAGACTAGGAATAGCCCAGGGTGTACACTTACCCTCTCAGACCAGCTTTGGACTCAAACCTCCCTGGCTCCAAAACAGGAATTCTACACTGAATCACATTTTGTCCTACATCAACCAACTTAAAATCACTCAGGGTGACTTAGAAACTAATCTGCCCATTCACCAGACAGTGTTAACCATACAGAATTTAACTGAATTTTACTCTCTCGCTCTCCCTCTCGCTTCCAGCATCAACAAACCCTTATTCAGCTATCATTGGTTCATTCTAGCACTCTGCTCACTAGCTCTGGCAATTTTAACTCAAAATTCTCTCACAGACGTCCTCTATGCAGATATTCTCTTGTCATGCTGTCTTCAGCCCTTCTCACCAACTACCAACCCCAGGCATAACCCAGGAGACAGTGACTCAGATGATGTCACTGTTCCCATCACAGCCCCGTTCAGCCAATCATAAACATGCATTTAAGAAATTCTTTAAATTGTATATACATGCAAATCTCTCTCATGAGTCAAAATCTACAGTTTGTACTATAAGCTTACATTGAAAACAAAGAATTTTCTCAATTTTCTAACACACACAAATCACCATGTATTTTGCCACAAATCATTTAAGTCCATTTTAGATCTGCACTATCCATTCAATGTTACATTTACCCAGTCAATATTGGGGTAATCAAAATCACCCATTATTATTGTGTTGCGCAGTTTGTTAGCCTCCCTAATTTCCGATAACATTTCTACATCCATTTGTTCATCCTGGCCAGGTGGACGGTAGTACACTCCTATCACTATCCTTTTCCCCTTTACACATGGAATTTCAATCCATAGGGATTCCAAGATGTGTTTTGTTTCCTGCAGAATTTTCAATCTATTTGATTAAAGGCCCTCCTTAACATACAATGCTACCTCGCCACCAATTTGATCTACCCTATCACTATGATATAATTTGTACCCAAGAATGACAGTGTCCCCCTTCCACCAAGTCCCAGAGATGCCTATTATATCTAATTTTTCATTTAGTGCAATATATTCTAACTCTCCCATCTTATTTCTTAGGCTTCAGGCATTCACATATAGACATTTCAAACTATGTTTGTTGTTCCTATTTACATCATGCTTAGTACTTGACAGTATTAATTCGCATTCTTTTGTCAGATTTTTATTTTTTATTTAAGGACACCTGATCTACTATGGTCTCTTTTGCAACCTCACTATCAGGATACCCTAGCTTCCCAGTTTAGGTGATGTCTTTGAAAGATACCTTATTCAGAACCATGCACTTTTGAGTGACTGTCGGCCTTCCGGCAGTTTCTAGTTTAAAAGCTGCTTTATCTCCTTTTTAAATGCCGATGCCAATAGCCTGGTCCCACCCTGGTTCAGGTGGAGCCCATCCTTTTGGAATAGGCTCCCCCTTCCCCAGAATTTTGCACAATTCCTAACAAATCTAAAACCCTCCTCCCTTCACCATCTGCGCATTGAGACTCTGGACCTCTGCCTGTCTCTTGGCCCTGCACGTGGAACGGGTAGCACTTCAGAAAATGCTATCCTTGATGTTCTGGATTTGAGCTTTTTACCTAAGAGCCTAAATTTGGCTTCCAGAACCTCTCTCCCACATTTTCCTATGTCGTTGGTACCCACATGTACCAAAACAGCCAACTCCTCCTCAGCACTATCTAAAATCCTACCTAGGTGACGTGTGAGGTCCACCACCTTCACACCAGGTAGGCAAATGACCAGGTGATCCTCACGTCCACCAGCCACCCTGCTATCTACATGCCTAATAATCGAATCACCAACTACAACAGCCATCCTAAGCCTTTCCACCTGGGCAGTAGCTTCTGGAGACATATCCTCGGTGCAGGATTACTTCCAGCTGCACCAGGGTGATGCTTTCCTTTTAGAAGACCTCCCTTCTCCAAGGCAGCACAGGGGCTGCCAGATTGGAGGTGGGACTTCTCTACAACGTTCCTGTAGGCCTCCTCTATGTATCTCTCTGTCTCTCTCAGCTCCTCCAAGTCTGCTACTCTAGCCTCAAGAGAACGGATTTGTTCTCCGAGAGCTAGGAGCTCTTTGCATCAAGCGCACACATATAACATCTCACCAAATGGGAGATAATCATACATGTGACACTCAATGTAAAATACTGGATAGCAACCAGTCTTCCCATCACCGAACTCATCCCAAAAATGGCCTTTCTTGCCCCGGGATGACTCAGCTCCAGCACTCCACACTGAGGGACCTCAGCCAGCTAATTATGTATTTATATTTTTAACTTCACAAGTTAATTTCTTTCTTTCTCCTGTGTTGAAAATCGTACTATGTGAAATAGAGAGAGCAGAAAGAAGATAGACTGTGTCTGTATCCTCTGGCACCTCTAGTGGCCCTAAGGGAAAATGCACAAATGGTGCAACCATGACAGAAATAAAGAGGAAACTAAAATAATGCTATGTGCTCCTTTTGTTCTTTAAATAATAGAAAGTGCTTCTGAAGGAAAGTGAGCAGACTAATGCATTTTTTTTGTTACATTTATACCCCTTGCTTTCCCACTCATGGCAGGCTCAATGTGGCTTACATATACAGGTACTTATTTGTACCTGGGGCAATGGAGGGTTGTGACTTGCCCAGAGTCACAAGGAGCTGCCCATGCCTGAAGTGGGAATTGAGCTCAGTTCCCCAGGACCAGAATCCACCACCCTAACCACAAGGCCACTCTTCCAACCATCTGCTTGTTGCAACAGAAAAATAAGAAAGGCACAGTGAAAGGATTCAGGTTTGAACAGGAACACTGGCACAAGCTCAGGGAATTAAAAAAAAAAAAATTCCCTGAGCTAGGGGAGAGCACCGCATGAGGATCCATCCGGAGGACGTCACTATCAAATGTGGTTGCATTCCCCTGCTTGTCAATGGAGAAAGAGTATTTCCTTGTCTAAATATTTGGTATAATCCTATGTAGCTGAACCTTAAAGTGAGCATATGGTATGACAGGAATTTAGAGTACCTACCTGCAAAAATGATGGCAAAAACCACAGACCTAGTTTTATTCCAGCATAGTTTTGATGATGTTGTATTGGTAAATGGAATGACTGGGGAAGGTTTACTTGGCATGGGTTAGACCATCTGATTTTCCACAGGTTTGTAGTTACTCAAATGTCTGACTCACAACTGAATCATTGATGGATTCAGCACCGATGTACATGCAGACAAAAATAAATTTAAAATTACTATTGACTGTAATTTGCCACAGACAGTGAAAGCATGGGATTCAGGGAACTGGTTACGCAATACATTTAAAATGCTGCATTGTAACAAATTTTTTAAAGCATATAGAACATTTTTTATGGCTAGCTCTCATGTTTTTTACCAGATATAGGACCATGAGCAATTACTTTTTCTCCTGTGTTTGCTATTTAGTCATTGCCTGCTTTTCCAGCTCCATCATTACTAACCAAGAACAGGAACAGAGATTATATTGTGGCAACAGATTTTTTTCCTAAAGCAAGAGGGCAAGGACCTGGAATTCCAGTTCTTCAAGAATGTTGCTTCTGTATCATTAATTAGCAATGAAAGAGAGGGTGCTCTTGAAATTATACAAGCATTTTCAAGGCCTCAGTTTTCCATCCTGTTGAGTATGGGAGATACTCCAAGATACTTTCCATTCCCCCTGATGCAGGTTAAAAAAAAAACATTTATGAGGTCAGTGCCACCTGTGACCATATAACTGTTTTTTTAACATCAACCTGAAAAAAAGTCAATAAACAGTAATAAATAAAATAAATACAATACACATAATAATAAACAGAAAATAAAAACAAAGGGCCCTTTTACTAAGCTGCGGCAAGTGTGAGTGTATGCTTACCTCAACATAAAATGGCTTATCGTAAGACACATTCAGGCGTCCTGTGGTAATTTCCAAATCTGCACGCCCTAACTGCGTGCTAAAAAATATTTTTAAATATGTCTGGGGGCAGGAAGTAGACATTCCTGCACTAATCATTTAGCACAGTTACATAAACGCACACTAACCCTGGGATTCTATATTTCGCACTGAGATTTCCATGTAGAAATCAAAGCATATTCCATAACAATATGCATAAGCTAATTTGTTAACAAGCTAATGTGTGGATAATTGGATGTTAACAATCAATTATCAGCACTAATTGGCATTAATTAGAATGTACATGCATAACTGTCTAAGCGTATTCTGTAATGTGAGGCACTTAAATTCTAAGTCATGTAGTTGAAAAGTGGGCACGGACATGGGCATGTAATGGGTGGGTCATGGGCATTTCTAAAATCTGTGCGTGCTGTTATAGAATACACCCGCTCCATGCCAGGGGTGTAGCTACATGGGGCACGGGGGCCTGGGCCCCTTGTAGATTTGACCCTGGACCCCCCCCCCCCCCCCCGCTGACGAGCCTCTTGACCCCCCCTCCTGCTGCCAACCCTCCCCCGCCACCGCCTACATTTGCTGCTGGGGGACCCCAACCCCCGCCACCCGAGGTCCTCTTCTTCTGGCGCGGCCGCGTTGCTGGCTGATGTGCAAGACTTCGTTCTGGTTCTGTGAGTCTGACATCCTGCAAAAGGGTTGGCGCCGGGGGGGGGGGTCAAAGTTGGTGGTGGCAGCGGCGGGGGGAAAAAATGGCGGGGGGGCCGCAGCATCAGTGGGGGGGCTCAAATGTGCCCCCTAACCTCGAGCTCTGGACCCCCCTCCCGCTGAAGTCTGGCTACGCCCCTGCTCCACGCATAATTTAGGCATCAGGATTTACACCAAGTTTTACTCGGTGTAACTTCCCATGAATAAATTCAGTTGGCGCTCGGTATATTCTATACACCATGTGGAAATTTAGGTTTATTCTATAAAGTATTCCTAAATTAAGGTGTACTTTATAGAATACACTTAAGCAAATTTCATTTTGGCGCCAATTTTTAGGTGTGATACATAGAATCTAATGCAGGATTAACACATGATCCCTTATCATCTACAAAATAAATATCCTTAAGTACTTACGTGCTAATTTCTTTTTTTTAATGGCCACATGCTAATGGCAGAAATAGCACATGGCCATTAATTTTTAAAAAAATGGAAATTCGACCATTTTACTGTGGCAGTAAAAATGGCTTTAGCATGCAAGAATAATTCACATAAGGACACGCTAAGGCCATTTGTTTTTTACTGCAGCTTAGTAACAGGACCCCAAAATTGCAAATAGCAATTCACAAAGCACAAACTGTCCTTGAAACAACTATCACAATTTTTGGCCTAATACTGCAAGACCAAATAAATCTTCAAAAATTATTTAAAAGGTTTGCTCAAAAAGCCAAGTCTTCATAGACTTATAGAATGACTAATAATTTACAAAGAACCATGCTTCAAGGGGAATCTTACTGCATTGCTTTGGGGCAAAACTAGAGACCGTAGTAGCCCATCTTTATGGTGAATGAAATGGAAGCCAGTTACAAGAAGACTTTGTAAAAGCAGACTTTGATTGATGTAAGAAATGCTTATAAAATTTGGTTGGATGGTATGACATAAGTTCAGAATGAAATCAAAGCATTGAATAAGCATTCAGAAGCCCTTTTACTAAGTTGCGGCAAAAAGCACTGCCGTCGGATGCACTGAGGCATTCCATGGCAGTGTGCCCATCAGTGCACGCTAATCCCATGCTGAAAAATATTTTTTTATTTTTCAGCGCAGGAGCTGTGGCTGTGGGCGGAGAGTAGGTGTGCCCTATGCTAATCAGGTAGCAGAGGCACATTGCCGAGCGCTGCCCGATTATCGCGGGGTTAGCATGGGAGTCCTCAGCCGTGCTAAAAGTGCAGGAAACCCACGCACTGACAACAGCAATAGCCACTTTTAAGTGCAGCTTAGAAAAAAGGGCCCCTAATGAATGAATTCTAGGCTCAGTATTATTTCAGAGTGCCTATCTTTTGGGAAGAGGGAGGGGAGAATTTACAATTAACATGTGCATGTATGTCAAAGGAAATCTTAAACTGTGCATGCTAGAAAAATGAAATGTAACCTAAAAGTTAATATATTAGTACAGTCTTTTTATCTTGTCAAGGTGGAAAAGAAAGCACTTTGTGTGTGTAGATAGAAAGTAGCAAATCAGAAGAAATATAGGGGCCCTTTTACTAAACTGTGCTTAAAAGTAGCCTGCGGTATCAGCGTGGGGCTTTCCTGTGTGCTGAGCAGGGGCGTAGGCAGACCTCACGGTGGGAGGGGGCCAGAGCCCGAGGTGCCCCACCGCCTCGCCTCCTTGCCCCCCCCCACCTCGCCTCACAGATACCTTTGCTGATGAGGGTCCCCAACTCCCATCAGCTGAAGCCTTCTTCAGCGCCAGTCTCCAGCACAGCCGCGTGCACAGGAGGAACAAGAAGAAAGAAGAACAAGACAGCGAATACAGCTGCGCCGGAGACCAGCGCTAAAGAAAGCTTCACCTGGTGGGGGTTGGGGACCCCCACCAGCCAAACCAGGGGCCCGGATGAAATTTACGGGGGCCCAGACCCCCCGTAGCTACACCCCTGGTGCTGAGGCCACTTTTAGCATGGCTGCTAAATGGTGCATTTCCCATTTTATACATTAATGGCCAATTAGTGAGTGGCCATTAGTGTGGGAGCCCTTACCGCCACCTATTTTACCAGGTGGTAAGTATTCACGCACTAACTGTGAGCTAATCAGTTAGCATGTAGTGAGTCATCTGCACTGATTAGTGCTAAGCATGCCTACTTTCTACCCCCAAACATCCCCAGCGCTAAAAATATTTTCTATTTTATAGCACGTAGATATGAGCACTGAGCACTGAACACAAAACTACTGTGGAATGCCTCAGCACTCCCCACAGTAGTGGATTTTAGCCTGTGGTAAGCACACATTGATGCTTAATGCAGCTTGGTAAAAGGAACCCATATGGAAGCGTATTTTCAAAGCACTTAGACTTACAAAGTTACATAATAACCTATGGAACTTTGTAAGTCTAACCTCCCCTGTTCATAAAGCCACACTAGCGGCTGCCGCGCAGTATTGGCAACACAGCCCATTCAAAGTGCACGGGCTGTGTTGGCAGTATTGCACCACCAGCCGCTAGCGCAGCTTTGTAAACGGGGGGCTAAGTGCTTTGAAAATGATTACCAAAGTGTAGTATTTAAAAACAGCATTTAAAGCTGTGACACTGATAAGCTGAATGCAGAGTTAAGCATGCAGGTAAAGAACGTGGAGAAAAATGCACGTAGGTGATTGGCTGCACATTTCACAGTGAGAACTTTGTGCAGGCAGCACTGTTTACAGTAGAACCATTTTTACAGTTGGGAAGGGAGACGCAGCTGAGAGGATGTGTGAGGCTGAGTGAGTTCCGAGAAGAGAGAAACAGTGAAGTTTAAAAACATAATTTCATAGAAGGTGTTGTTGGAGCTGAATGAGTGAGGGAAAAGTGATCTAGGGTCCTTTTACTGAGCCGCGGTAAAAAAAAGTGGCCTGCAGTCGTGTGAGCTCATCTTTTGGCCATGCGCTGGGCCATTTTTTACCACGTCTAGGAAAAGGGGCCTTTTTTAAGTAGACAGAAAATGGACGTGTGCTAAAATTGAAACCAGCGCGCGTCCATTTTCAGCCTGAGACCTTACCACTGCCCATTGACCTAGCAGTAAGGTCTCACACCCTACCCGCGTGGTAAGTATGCAGCGTGCGCCAACCACTGTTGACCGCCAAGTAAGCAGCCAACGGTAGAAAATAGAAAATTATTTTCTACCATGGGATTCGGCGCAAGCCAAATTCAGAATTACCACCCGGCTCACAAGCTAGCCGGGCAGTAGTACAGATTTGGCACAAACTGTATGCATGTAGACCCTCCCACACCTTTGTAAAAGGAAAGACTAGAGAAGCGTGAATTTGCATCTCTCTCTCTCTCTCTCACTCTGAAAAAATCACCTGTGCCAGCTGGAGGAGTCTCAGACCACTAAGTACCTACATTATTTAGGAAGGGAAAAATATATGTGTGGGCACTTTCATGAGTCATAGAGCTGGTGTAAATGTTTGGACCTAGATACCTCACACTAACATTATCGGATTTTGTCTCACCTAGAATGTAAACCGCACTGAACCCTGAAAAGGGGATTATAGCAGTATACAAGAATTGATTTGATTTGATGCCACAGATACTACTACTACTACTATTTAGCATTTCTATAGCGCTACAAGGCGTACGCAGCGCTGCACAAACGAGCAAATAACTTATAGTATTGTATAAGTGTGAGTCCCATTCAGATTCCACCCACCGGCTTCCTAAAGGAAAAATCCATAGACCATTATTAAATGGACATGGGGAAAATCCACTGCTTATTTCTGGGATAAGCAGTATAAATGTTTTGTACTTTTTTGGGATCTTGCCAGGTATTTGTAACCTGGATGGGCCACTTTTGGAAACAGGATGCTGGGCTTGATGGACCTTTGGTCTTTCCCAGTATGGCAATACTTATGTACTTGTGTACATGTTATCAAAGATATATGTATGGTAATAGAATAGTACATAGGTATTTATGTGTGTATGTCCATACTTAAACATATTTATGCTGACATTATAGTTTATCCAGACCTCCTACACCATCCATACTGACACACAGAACAGGGCGGTGTACAATCAATAATTAAAATTTTAAGGCAACAAGAAATGAACTACAATAATCATAGGATAGAAAAATAAAACCATTCACACAAGAAAAGATAAATACCAATCGAAAACCAACAGGTAAGAGAAGACAAATCAAAAACGTCAATTCAAAAAATGCTTCAAAGGATAAACAACCAACAGAGAGAGAATGCCACTCCTTTACAGAAAACTAATGAGTCAAAAAGCTTGCTCAAATAGCCATGTTTTAATGGTTTCTTAAATTCTTGTTGATTCATGATGTGCCTGTTTCAGTCCGAGAAGGACCAATCAATAATCATTCTTGACATATTTGCCTTAGTTATAGAATTACTCCCTTAGCAGTGATATTTGGTCTACTAACAAGTTAATTGCTCAAATGAAGGGTTCTAGGTCAGTTCCTAAGTGGACAGATCCCACTGGACAGTTGCCACTGAACCAATTCCCACCACACCCAGGGAGGACAATTCCCACCTATAACCCAAAAAATGCAAAACACACAAGGCAAGTAATCACCCTCCCTTTTCTCTTCCAGATCGTTTGGGGAGGCAGTACCTTCCCCCCCCCCCCACAACATTATCTTTTACACATCCCTTTCCTCTTCGAGACATGCAGTTCATGTGAGGGGTGCAGGGCCCCCCTACACCCCCCCCCCCAAACTAGGTTTCACCCTAATTCATGTTTAATCCAGGATCTAAATGTTATAAATAAGTAAATAAATAAATAGATAAATACAAACTGCAGTTCATGTGGGGGGGGGGCAATGCCCCCACACACCCCTAAACTAGGTTTGAACCTAATTCAGTCCCTTAAAATGACGCACTGATTATAATTTGTAACAAATTACTACTCTACCTATGCCCCCCACACCCCCAAACTAGGTTTCAACCTAATTCATGTTTAACTTGGGATCTAAATGTCATAAATAAGTAAATACATAAATAGATAAAAACAAATTGTAGTTTATGCGGGGGGGGGGGCAATGCCCCCCATACACACCCCCAAACAAGGTTTCAACCTAATTTAGCCCCTCAAAATGACACACTGATTACAATTTATAACAAATTACTACTCTACCTTTGAAAAGTTATTTTGTTATTATGCATCCTCTCTGTACATCCATATGTTCTAACCCATTGTTCTAGATGCTGTTAAAAAAAAAAAAAAAGCACCACCAGGACTTATGGGACCCGATACAAGAAAGAAGCTACTATTGGTAAAAACAAACAAACAAAAAAGCTAGGAAGAGTGGAAAATGAGGGGGGGGGGGAGTCCTTGGTGGGAATTGTCCCCCTTAAGTGGGAATTGTCCTAGGTGGGAATAGTCTCGGGGGAAATTGGTGGGTGGGAACTCGCCTGATACCAAATAAAGTTAGGACAGAAAAAAAGTTATCAGCTATCTATCTAGATACTGGTCTGAATATCAGCAAGATAAGTAACGCGGGGCAGATATTCAGTGCCCGCTGGTGGTATCTGGATACCAGTGGTGAATATCCAAGTACAAAAAGGTCATGGTGGATGGCATTTTAAAAAATGCTGACTACCACAGGCTGAGTATCGCAGGGCTTGTTTTAGTTAGGCAGCAGAAAAGACCCTGCAGCAGGAACATCTGAGAAGGGGGCTATGGCCCACTGCAATTCCATCTGAAGAGTCAGTACTCCCCATATATCCCTGTTCTTTTGTTGTGTTTCGCATCAGTTCTGAAATACTTCTGTTATCCTCATAAGCTTCGCTGCACTCAGCGACCTACAACTTCACTCTTCTGGAAACTGACAAGGCCACAGTGCAGGGCATTGACCCTGGGGAGGCTGGTGGATGGATGGATGGATGGATGGTTGGTTGTTGAACGCAGCACATCTGCCTGTGACTGTTGTGATTCTGCTATTTCTCTAACAAACTCTCTTTTACTGCTCCTGTCCAAATACAGCACCTTGTACAAACATTTTATTCCCAGAATTACTGGTACACATCTGAACTCACTGCCCTACTAAGTGGAATCATCACCGTCTTTCATTAATCAAAAAACATCTCAGCAGGAAGTTTGGGGTCCATATACTTTGGAATGTGAGCCCAGGAGCTCCTACAAATTAATAGACAAGGAGCAGAAGCGTGGTCAGTGATCAAAAGGAAAGCCAGGGGAGGGGGGGGAGGAATTATATATAGCTACCTTTTTTGTTTTCATAATACCAAATGAAATACCCCCAGGCTTCCAAAACAAACACATCTTCTAACAGAGCTTCCACTTGAAGCTGCAGTCCTTAAACTTAATGCCAGGTACTACATTACGTAAAGGCAGCAAGTTGAAACAGTGAGACAGGAAATGCTATATGATATATCATTCAGGGAAACAGAGCGCATTCCATAGTCCCACAAATAGCTACATGTAGAAGAGAAGATAACATTTTTAAAAATGTGTTAAAGCAACAAACACTCACTAAGAACTCAAGTCATAAAGTCATGTTTGAGCACCTAAACAAACTTTCACAGCCTTAGGTCACTTCCTCCACCTCCTCATGCTTTGATTTTGTGACTCACCCGATATGTGAAAGTTTCTCACTTTAAAACATGTTTCCTGTTATCTTTTATCCTTTCCGTGACCAAGTCCTCCTGGAATGTAACGAAAACAGTTCATTTTCTGAATCTAATTTGGCTTTAATAGGTCCAAATTTTGGAAAATTCTAAAGATACAATTAATATGTTCTATAAATTCTACCATTGAAAATCAAGGATTTACTAGGCTCTTTAAACTTTACACGGCTCTCAATATTAAGAGGTCCACTAAGCAAGCAAGTTAATTGGATAATTTTATCTGGATATTCAGCTGCTGAATATATCCAAAAAGTGGCCCTTCTACTGATGTGCCTTAAGCAGTTAGATCAACGAAAACAGAAGAACAAATCCCTCGCGCAAATCAAACAAGCAAGCAAAGCACAGCGAGGGTGACACAAAAAAAAGAGCTAGCTGATGTGTAGTTCATGCAAAGGTTTTACTAAAGCAGCCAATGGACTCGACACATAGTAACATAGTAGATGACGACAGAAAAGGACCTGCACGGTCCATCCAGTCTGCCCAAGAAGATAAATTCCTATGTGCTACTTTTTATTTGTACTGTCCTCTTCAAGGCACAGACCATATAAGTCTGGCCAGCCCTATCCCCGCCTCCCAACCACCAACCCCGCCTCCCACCAACAGCTCTGGCACAGACTGTATAAGTCTGCCCAGCACTATCCTCGCCTCCCAACTACAAGTCCCGCCTCCCACCACCAGCTCTGGCACAGACCATATAAGTCTGCCCAGCACTATCCCCGCCGCCCAACCACCAGTCCCGGCACAGACCGTATAAGTCTGCCCAGCACTAGTCCCACCTCCCAACCACCAGCCCCGACACAGACCGTATAAGTCTGCCCAGCACTAGCCCCGCCTCCCAACCACCAGCTCTGCCACCCATTCTAGGCTAAGCTCCTGAGAATCGTGCTTCGTCCACAAAGGCCTGCTTCAGGAGTCTCTTCAGAATGGGTGTGTTCAAAACTCTAGCCCTCATATGGCATCTAAAGTCAATACACCTTTACACATACAGTGTAATCGCTTGAGCCATCATAGCCACTGATTCATATATGAAACAGCAAAATCTGGCATGCTAGAATTTGCTAGAAAACAGACAGTGTTCGGCAAAAAAACCCCAATTTTGCTGGCATATACTTATTAACTGTATTGTACACTGTAGGATACAAAGGTATTTACATGACAATGAACAATCAGGTTCATCATTAAGCAGATATTAACATAAAGCATTCAAAGTAGTTTCAAACACCATAAAACCCTGACAGGCAAAAACATTTGCAAATGATTGGGAATGCCAAACACAATACAGATTACCCCATCCCTAGTAACAATGAAGGAGGTTGTTCAATATTAGGTGGCACAGCACTCGTTGCACCCATACAGCTTGCTCCACTGCTTATAGTGAAAATGTAGGACTGCAATGCTGTCCTAGACCAAATTACCCAACTACAAATAGATGGCAGCAAAAGGGAGGCTGAAAAAAATAACAGGTAAACCACTCTGCAGAGGTTGCATAGTCCAGTTTATGGCCAGAGTGAAATTCTAGGAATTTTCAGCAAAATGTTCATTGTTTAGTTTCCTATATCATTTGCAAGCTTTTTCATTTTGTCTTTATACATTTTCTGACTGGAGGAGAACAACACTGAAGCAGAAATATAAGATAAAGCTAGCATGGGCTGGATATACAGATTCTTACGAGCTGGAATAGCTCCTCCTGGAAGCATGCTGTTTCTAAGCCAAGGTCACAGGTTTAAGATTGTCTCTGCCTCATGGCCAGCAACACTTGGAGGGAGGGGGGGGGGGAGCAGAAATTTTAAGATAATGGAAAGGAACCTGACATTTCAGGGGAGGGTTTCCTGTCCTTTCAGGTAGACTCAAATTTTGCTGAGTTCTTCTATCTGCTTTTTTATTTAGGCAGTGGCGTAGGAAGGGGGGCAGTGGGGCGGTCCGCCCTGGGTGCACGCCGCTGGGGGGTGTCGGCGCCTCGCTGGTTCCGGCAGAGAGAGCAGGCAACCAGCGAGGCGCCGACAACCCCCAGCGGCGTGCACTCGGCGGATTGGCTCTCCTGCCCGCCCCTCACCGCCTTCCAGGGTATGTTCTTCTCGGGGGGGGTTGCGCCACGCTGCACCCGGGGGGGGCGCAGCGGTGACCCGCCCCGGGTGTCAGCTGCCCTCGCGATGCCACTGTATTTAGGTAACATGAGTCAGTGTCGTTACTGTGGCTGGTTCATTCTGTAGGCACAGCAAACAAGAAGGAACCTCTACAAAAAGAGTGCAGACAGAAAGGAGTAGAGGCATTTTAGATTTTGATTGCGACCCCTGAGGCAGGTGGTTTTTCACCACCGAAACCACAGCCAGTGTTGGGTTCTTTGACTGGTACATTGAATAAAACTTGATATAGCTACATCTCTTGTGGGGAGCCATCATTTGATTCATTCTGTCACAGAGTCCCTAGTAGGAACTCCTGAGGCATGAATACTAGACTAGAACAAGCATTGCTCAAGGTAAGTCTTAATGTCATTGTATCTCGAAGAAGAGCATCCAGCACAAAAGGGCAGCCAAGCATTAACCAATCGCGAACCAGGACCGCATAAAGATAGGGTTCTGTTTTATGCAATCCTATTTATGCAGTTATCTTAGCCTGTTAAGTGCTGACTCTGCCCCCAGAACGCTCACAATATAGTCAGTTTTGGATGAAATTAAATGGAAGTATAATTAAACACTCCTTTCATTGGGGCATATAGAATCACATCTTCACTTCATCTCTTTTGTAGAAGTTTACGTTTTGAGCATGTTTCAGGGACAAGTGGTGTTATAAGTCAAAAAAATAAGAATAAATAATTTGTTTCATGCAGAATTTCTCATTGGTTTAAACATAACCTAATGGGCTATAAGCCCCTAATGCATAGGGGGGTCTTTTTTATCAAGCTGCGGTAAAAGGGCCCTGCGTTAGCAGCAGGGGCAGTTTTTCCCATGTGCCAGGGCCCCTTTCCCTGCAGTAGGTAAAAAGCCCGAAAAAGAAAAAAATAGCCATGTGGTAAGATTACTCTTACAATGTGGTCATGCGGCAGGGAGCACTTACCGCCACCCATTCAGGTGGTGGTAAGGGCTCCTCTGGTAAACCAGCAGTAACCAGACAGCAATTACTGCCAGGTTAACAGCATGGTAAAAATTCGAAAAATATTTTTTGTTACACCATAAATGGCGAGCACTCAAGGCAGAACTAACACTGGAAGCCGCGTTGAGCCACTGGTAGTTATGTGTTGCCACGTGACAACCCTTTAGCAAAAGGGCCCCTACTTTTCTTATATTTTGTTCTTGTGATGACTTATACTGTGCCAAAACTGAAAACTCTTATCTCTTCTTTCTGGTGGATAACAAAAGTGAACACTATCCACCCTAAAAGGTTGTTTTGTGGCTATACATGAGGATTTCTGATATTGCATAAATGTGTGTTTTTGTTCATAGTCATGCATCCAAAGGTTATATAATCCTTTCAAGAAAGCCAGTGAATCATTTAACTTATTAGGGAACATAACCACAAAGGCATGCTATTGTCACATTTTCAATATAGTAATACTAGAGCCCAGCTAAGGAACAGGTTATTTTGAGTTAGTCTTCACTAGACCAAACTTGCTTTCCTTGTGCCATCACCATTCAGTTGGATAGCCAGTGCCTTAAAAGGTGGAGGATAAAGGATATTTTTTAAATTGACATTTATATCCCATATTATCCCAAGCAAACTCAGGTTCAATGTGGCTTACGTTTAAAAATACAGTGAGACAGAATAATAGAATTCAGTAACATCATGGGAGCAATTTGATGGATATGAGTAAACATTTAACAAGGATGAAATTACCATATATGTCCCAACTGGGCCTTTAAAAGTCTGTCCTTTAATGATGTCAATGTTCAGAAATCATAGCCATAATTTAGACAGTTAGTCAAACATTATCATATGCACATACCAGAATAGGCATCCATACACACATTGCAAAAGTCAGCAACAATAGTGTAACCAAGTTGTTTAACCACCCTAAGGTTTCGCATTTGGGTGTAACAAGCATACCATGTGCATGGAATCTATAGATAAATGAATTAAAATAATCAAAATTTAAAGCAAATGCCCATAATATGTAATACTTGATTTATTTTCCACTGAATATAATAACTTTGTATGAACTTGGTGGCTAGTAGTGTGCTGCTTGCTACTGTATTTTGGTGTATATTGTTTGCCTTCCTAATAAAATCACACTCATCTGTATACAAACACACAACTGGGAAACAAAGATTTAAAAAAAGCCTTTACAACCAAACAGACTTGAAGAAATAAATCTACACACTGAACTGGACAATGTTGGCACATTTAGACTGATTCTGGACAGAACTTGTGCATGAAGGAAGCTCTTCCCCTCATTATTGAATATCTCTCTTTGAAATAGTAGTAATAAAAAAAATCAAGTGCATTTTATAATTTACTACTGCATTCCACAAAACAAAAGGGGCAAATTCCCACATATCATTTTCTTTTGATATATGAACAGGAAAAAATATGTAACTGATGAATGTGCTAATGTATATAACTACTAAGTGCAATAGCAGCTGATTTATCAGAATGAGATAAAACGCATATTTGTTTCTCCTGTGGTTCTTTGTGAGTATATTTCAACAGCAATTCTGGATTGGCATAACAGGCTCGATAATAAGCTTGCTCTACTGCCTTAAATGGATAACCCTTAGCAAAAAAGCGTTGACTAAATAAATGGGCTTGCTATTGAAATTTCTTTAAAGAACTACATATTCTCCTTCAAAGGAACTGGCCAATAGGAACAACTCTTTTTAACTGACATGGATGACAACTAGAGTATTGCAAGAAATTGTTTCTGTCTGTGGACTTTCGATAAACTGTGGTGATAAGACAATTCGGATCTTTTGACACCTTAGTGTCCAAAAATGAAACCTCTTTTTCACTATATGAAACTGTAAATTGTAAATGCTCATCCAAGGAATTAATTCGCGTTACAAAACGTTTTAACTGCTGTTCCAATGATGTCCATACAAAAAAAATATCGTCAATGAATTTGACCCAATTTAAAATCTTTGTCTTCCATCGTGAAGAATAAATGTAGCATTGTTCAAATTCTGCTACAAATAAATTGGCAATGCTGGGAGCAGCCGAAGTGCCCATGGTACTCCTTGTTTCTGTAAATAAAAGGTATCATCAAAAGCAAAATAATTACGGGTGAGAATCAAAGTAGTAATGATTACTAAAGATTGATTAGTTATTCTATGGAGGAGTAGCCTAGTGATTACTGCAGTGGACTTTGATCCTGGGGAACTGAGTTTGATTCCCACTGCAGCTCCTTGTGACTCTGGGCAAGTCACTTAACCCTCCATTGCCCCGGTACAAAATAAGTACCTGAATATATGTAAACCGCTTTGAATGTAGTTGCAAAAACCTCAGAAAGGCAGTATATCAAGTCCCATTTCCCTTTCCCTATGTCCAATTTGTCTATTCTCTAAACAACATTATACCAGATAAATGTCAGATGCCTGAGGAATGCTAGTGTATAAAGTTTCAATGTCCAACATAAAAAGAAGAAGAGAGATCCTGAATGTCTTGTATCTTGAATAAGAAATCAGTGGTGTCTCGTATATAAGACTTGGTTTGTATAACCAAAGGCTTAAAAAAAAAGGTTCCAGGACTGTACCCCTCAGGGAGAATATAGGTCTCCCTGGAGGTTTATAAAAAGTCTTATGTATTTTAGGCACCATAAAAAATTTTCAGCATGCTCAGATTCTTTCAAAAACTTTTTTTCAGCCTTTGTAAGTTGTCCTTGAGTGAAAGCTTCATCAATAACTCCAAAAATGTCACTTGAAAGACTAGAAGTAGGGTCCTCGCTGACAGGGGAATACTATTGGGATTTACCCAAATGTTGCATTACCTCTGCTAGATAGTCATCACGATGCCAAACCACAATGTCTCCCCCCTTGTCAGTGGGTTTAATAGTCAAACAAGAATCTGATCTTAACTCATGTAACGCTTGAGCTTGCCTTTGTGTAAGATTGTTACAGAATTTTTTTGAAGAATACTGTTCCATCTGTACAATATCACAAAGTACAAGATCTCTAAAAGTTGAGATTTCTGGATCCATAATACTCAGAGGAGACCATGTAGAACGGGAATGAAAAATTGAATCATTTATAATTTGAGAATCAGAAAAACATAGCTTAATCTGGAAAGACCTCACAATCCGGGCAATATCTCTTCTACCTGGAAGCGTTCATTGATAGGAGAGTATGGCCACATGACCAATCCAGAGATAATCAAAAATGTTACTGGTGAAAATCATGACTTGAATGCAACCAAAGAAGATGAGGAACCAGAGCCGCCACCTAAGATCATAGAGGCACTTGCAAGTTTGCAAACGGGAATTAAATTTTTTGAAACAGAAAAGGTACGGTAGTTTCTCTTTCAGTTTCACTATTAAGATGCTTGATTGAAATCATCAAAAATAAGCAATGAGAGGCAATAAAACAATCATCCCTTGATATTTTTTTAAAACATGAAGCACTTTAAAGTAGATTCTAAAGTTTGTTTAAAAACAGGAGAGGAAATGGGGACCTGAACGGATGGAGCCTGAAGCCAGATGGAGAAGGGAGAGACCTGCTGGAGGAAACCCCCTGGAAGCTGAGAGAAGGATCCCTCTAAAAACCAAGAAGCATTTGAACAGTGAGGCAGCATTGTCCCCTGAGGAAGCCCTTTGGTGAAATGGGTCCCCATAGGGACGTTTCGCTACTGCCACGGATCACTACCTACAAGAGAAGTTGATCTTTATTGATTTTTTTCATGCTTTTGAAGAAATGAAAAGTGTTTTTTGTATCACTACATAATTATTATTACACTGGAGTCTGCAGTCGCATCTCCGGCACTATGTAAGCCACGTTGAGCCTGCAAATAGGTGGGGAAATGTGGGATACAAATGTAACAAATAAATAAAAACTCTTCACTTTCCCAACTGTAACAATATAAAATATAAGTTGATATTCACCAAAGAATGCTTTCATCTTGGTACTAAATGGTAGAACTTTATCACAAATGAAATAAGATTCATCAACAATTATCTGACCTTCCATAAATTCCTGAAAACTTTCCTTTTTAGAAAGTTTCTACTACAAGATGTTTAATTTTGTCAACAAGTAATGTTTGATTACTTTTTTTCACTTGCCTATTCATGTCCACTTTACTCTTGTAATTCGTATGTTCCTAAAAATTCTAAGCATTGTACCACTTTTTCATAATTGAGCTGATATATTTACTTCAGAAAATGTGGGATATAAATACCAATAAACAAATAAATATTGATCCATTTGATTGTAGCTTCCGCCTGCATTGAAGGAAGCTGGAACTGGACATTAAAAAAATTCCAAACAGTCCAATAAATGTATTCCACTTTAGTGCTCTAAGCAAGACGAAAGTGGCAGTTTGAAGTGTTTCAGCAGACTCGGTTGAGGTGGTGACCTTGATGTCTGTGAATCACTAGAAAAGATGAACCAAAATAACATTTCAAGATTGACAACAGATAGCTGTGTGGGGGCCATGATGTTCTGCCAGTTTCTTATTAAGGGACTCAAGCCAGCTCTGCTGTGCTCAACGATACAATTTGTTTTCATGAACTATTTTAACAAAAAGCGCCTGGGAGCACCCTCTGACACATCACTGTGGGGGAAGCGGCAGATAAGAAAGTGGAAAAATGTAAGACTTACATCACTGCCCTGAATGTTTATGCACTAGTCTGCAAGATAAGAACATATCAAAAATAGAGAAGTCTTTAACAATGGTTGAGGGAAAACACAGTGCATCCTTTGAGCCTCTATAATTCATGCTCAAGCATGCTGGGTATAGAGCATATTGTAGCAAGAGCTGACTATATTCAAATCCATATGCTTTACACCCATGAGCAAGCACCATCCTTTTCAACCCAACTCACTGGAGTAAATGGAACAAGGTTGCATGCACCTTACAACCAATTCTCCACAAATATGTGATCAGGCCTGCACGCGTATTCCAAACTGCACTGCAGAAGCAGGTGTATGGGGCTGCATGCACCATTCATCTTCCAGTTAGTTCTCTGGAGACACATGCAGAAGGTTGCATGCATCTTCCAGCAATTCACCACAGGCTGCAGCACAAGGCTATATGCACCTACCAACCAAATGACCAGAAGCAGAGAGGCAGAGCTGTCAGCTCCCTCCATGGTCCTTCCAACAGCAAGGGAGATCAGTATAGGAGAAGCTGAGGCCTAACACATTCATTGCCCCCCAAGGTTCCTCTAAATAAGGAGAAGCCTCTGCTCAAGGACCCTGGGCCTTGACTAAGTTCTGCAGTTTTAATACAGTCTTCGAACAGCTGTGATGTTGCAACATGATATAGATGTTACTGAGTAATTTACTCAATATATTGCCCTAGGGTTCTATGTGGACAAAGCCCAGGATTGGTTGTATTAGCTTGAGAAAAAAGACATGTTTTCAAGGCTCTACCATTAAGATACACTTCTTCACATTAGTGCCCCACTTCCAATCATCAGCAAGCACATTGACTCTCCAAAATGGTAATTATCTAGTTGAAAATAAAAGGGATTTTTACTGTACAGTTTCTCCAAACAGAGACAAAAGCAAAAATGAAGTTCAGATCAGAGAGATGGAAACAAAGAATAGAAAAGTAGATCCTTTGGTTTCTGGATTCTCTTCCTCTATATTCTGTAACTCCAGATCATACATCTCAGAATTGTAAGGCACCTCTTCTTAGGTCCATGCAGTCTTCAGGTTAGTGGCCAAAGCTCTACTACTAGCCATCATCTTCCATAAATTCCCTGGATTACTTGTCTTCTCCATCTTAGAGTCTCTGAAGCACTCTTTTCACATCAAGTTCCCTAAGCCCTCTTCTGGGGCCTGTTGAGAAATAGGTCCCAAATACAATGGACACCTCATTTCCTGTTCCTAGGCCACCATGACCCTTAGAACTGTCTCCTCAGAGCTCACACTCTTTTGAGCCCCCAGAGCCTCCCCTCTACCAAGGTGTAAGGAGTCTATGACACCGTTGGATGGTACGCCAAGATACATGTCACCGCTCTCCAGCTTTCCAACGATTCTTTCCATTTCATTCTTGTTTTAACTAAGAAGATTGATCTTTAAGAATCTCCTAATGACGCTTTTAGTGAAACATGAGCCAAGATTCTATATCAAGAATTTGACACTTCAACCTGTGACTTTATTTGATACGAGTGTCAAGGGGATAGAGAACCCTTTCAGCGACCATTAACTGGCGCTATTGTTAAACTGGAAACTGGAGATTAAGATCTATTCCTGGACATTGTAATGAGCAAAAACAACTTGATCAAGACTACAGTTGGAAACATTTTATCTGGATTTCAAGTCTATTTTCAAAGCTTCAAGAGAATATTAGTGACATACACAAAGCACTTGGATTGATGCAAACATCGGTATAAAGCTAAGTATCTGTATTGCTTGTATTAGAGTTTTACTCTGTATTAAGAGGATAGGATTGTTTAAATGGATACTGACATTTAAGAATAATGGACAATCATGCTTTCTATGCCACTTTAGAGGTTTTGTGAATAGGAAAATATTTAGTAAAACTTTTTTTGTAAACAGCAGAGGGAAAACTTTCTTAATAAGATTGTAAAATAAAGTATTGTTGTTATAAACACTAAAAACAATATGCAAATTTCTTTTCTGATCATGTGCAGATAGAAGTGTCTCTAAGCCAGTGATTAGGGATTCCACTGATACGATTAACTGCTTGAATCAGATTATTTTTGACGATGATTGCAGTGCTGTAATGAGGGGTAATGACACCCGGGGCGGGTCGCCGCTGTGCACCCCCCCTCCCGGGTGCAGCACAGCGCGACCCCCCCCCCCCCCCTCTGTGGCGCACCCCCCCTCCAGAGCGGAACCCCCCGGACCGCATTCTTACCTGCGGGAGGGCCAATCCACCCTGAGTGCACGTCACTCGGAGCTGCATCAGCCCCGCTGGTTCCCTGCTCTCTCTGCCCCGGAACAGGAAGTAGCCTGTTCCGGGGCAGAGAGAGCAGGGAACCAGCGGGTCCGGCACCCCCCCCCCCCCCCCCCGAGTGTGTGCACCCAGCGCTCCGCCCCTCCCCCCCTTCCTATGCCACCGGATGATTGTATTTTAGCAACTTTAGGGAATCACTATACACTAATATACAGCTAAGCCTCATGCGGTCCTACCATGCCCTAAAAGGGCACTACCACGGGAAACACTGAGGCATCCCGTGGTAGTTTCCTGCTCAGCATGCACTAATCCCACACTGAAAAATGTTGTTTATTTTTCAGCACAGGAGGCGTGCCCATGGTTGAGAGTAGGTGTGCCTGCGCTAATCAGGTATGCTACCCAATTACTGCAGGGTAAACACAGGAGCCCTTACCACCTCCTAAATAGGTGGCGGTAAGGGCTTGTAGGAGTATTTACCTGCAATCTCACCTTTGCTGGTCTTGGCCTATGCAAGCCAAACCATTCTGTTATAACAATATGGACACTTGTGTCTGTGGCCTGCATACATCTGTATTCATCAGAAACCAGCTTTGCGACAAAAGGAAAATTACTGCTGAGCATACCATGATGACTTCATCCAAGGACATATTATTTGTTGCAAACTAGCCCTGTTATCTCCTGGGAAGAATGGAGGAGAGAGACACATATGGCTCCAGGAGTATGGGATCCGACAGGGAGGTTTGCATGCCATCGATAACAGTTTCATTGCTACAGCAAAGGCTCTCTTCATGACCATGAAGCTGGCTGGACATTATTACTCCATCTGTGATTGGCCCACAGGTATCATCTGACCCTTGGATGCCAATGTGAGAAGAAAGGGAGAAGACCAGAAGACTTGCAGGAGGATAGAAGGCTCGGAGGGAGCAAGAGACTGATTTCCTAAACACTAGTGAACTGCATACCTTGTAACAAACTCACAAAGTTAGCTCAGCTACAATACACGGCCTTACCTAAAGACTATGCCATCTGCATCCAGAATACAGACCTCGGACTTCATTCCTGGACTGAGAGACTCACTGAGGCTTCAGCTTGAGTCTCAGAGGAGGAATCTGCTTTTTTACCATTGGAAGTCTGCCTCAGACGGCAAGGTGAGATAACAGGATATACTACCTAAGGTCATGGGGATAATTAGTCTTTGACTTTTGTCTGAGACAGATGGGTTTTATGTGATGACTTATGGTCTGTGAATTTAGCTGCTAACTGTGTATTTTGCATAAGACGTGTGGTATACATTCTCATAATAATCATTAGGATATCAGTATTGTGATTGGTTGTGTAATCACTCATTTAGTTAGTCCATTAGGATAATCATATATCGCTATCTATATTTTGGTGATAATCTATTTTTATAGCAAGTTATTTTGTATTTTGCTTGGCATTTTGCTTCAGAACTATTTATATACAGTGGTGGAAATAAGTATTTGATCCCTTGCTGATTTTGTAAGTTTGCCCACTGACAAAGACATGAGCAGCCCATAATTGAAGGGTAGGTTATTGGTAACAGTGAGAGATAGCACATCACAAATTAAATCCGGAAAATCACATTGTGGAAAGTATATGAATTTATTTGCATTCTGCAGAGGGAAATAAGTATTTAATCCCTCTGGCAAACAAGACCTAATACTTGGTGGCAAAACCCTTGTTGGCAAGCACAGCGGTCAGACGTCTTCTGTAGTTGATGATGAGGTTTGCACACATGTCAGGAGGAATTTTGGTCCACTCCTCTTTGCAGATCATCTCTAAATCATTAAGAGTTCTGGGCTGTCGCTTGGCAACTCGCAGCTTCAGCTCCCTCCATAAGTTTTCAATGGGATTAAGGTCTGGTGACTGGCTAGGCCACTCCATGACCCTAATGTGCTTCTTCCTGAGCCACTCCTTTGTTGCCTTGGCTGTATGTTTTGGGTCATTGTCGTGCTGGAAGACCCAGCCACGACCCATTTTTAAGGCCCTGGCGGAGGGAAGGAGGTTGTCACTCAGAATTGTACGGTACATGGCCCCATCCATTCTCCCATTGATGCGGTGAAGTAGTCCTGTGCCCTTAGCAGAGAAACACCCCCAAAACATAACATTTCCACCTCCATGCTTGACAGTGGGGACAGTGTTCTTTGGGTCATAGGCAGCATTTCTCTTCCTCCAAACACGGCGAGTTGAGTTCATGCCAAAGAGCTCAATTTTTGTCTCATCTGACCACAGCACCTTCTCCCAATCACTCTCGGCATCATCCAGGTGTTCACTGGCAAACTTCAGACGGGCCGTCACATGTGCCTTCCGGAGCAGGGGGACCTTGCGGGCACTGCAGGATTGCAATCCGTTATGTCGTAATGTGTTACCAATGGTTTTTGTGGTGACAGTGGTCCCAGCTGCCTTGAGATCATTGACAAGTTCCCCCCTTGTAGTTGTAGGCTGATTTCTAACCTTCCTCATGATCAAGGATACCCCACGAGGTGAGATTTTGCGTGGAGCCCCAGATCTTTGTCGATTGACAGTCATTTTGTACTTCTTCCATTTTCTTACTATGGCACCAACAGTTGTCTCCTTCTCGCCCAGCGTCTTACTGATGGTTTTGTAGCCCATTCCAGCCTTGTGCAGGTGTATGATCTTGTCCCTGACATCCTTAGACAGCTCCTTGCTCTTGGCCATTTTGTAGAGGTTAGAGTCTGACTGATTCACTGAGTCTGTGGACAGGTGTCTTTCATACAGGTGACCATTGCCGACAGCTGTCTGTCATGCAGGTAACGAGTTGATTTGGAGCATCTACCTGGTCTGTAGGGGCCAGATCTCTTACTGGTTGGTGGGGGATCAAATACTTATTTCCCTCTGCAGAATGCAAATAAATTCATATACTTTCCACAATGTGATTTTCCGGATTTAATTTGTGATGTGCTATCTCTCACTGTTACCAATAACCTACCCTTCAATTATGGGCTGCTCATGTCTTTGTCAGTGGGCAAACTTACAAAATCAGCAAGGGATCAAATACTTATTTCCACCACTGTATGTATTTCTTTACGTAATAAATAATATATATTCCATCTGTGGCATTGTTCCTATTTCCAGCACAGCTAGCTAGCCATAGGGCCAAAAAGGTACGCTTCCCCTAGACACGAGTCCAGAACAATTGCTATTTAGTAGTATTCTGTCAGCTAAGTACCGCTGGATATATATTAGGAGTTGTACTCCTGAATATAGACCCCTACAGGCTCTAGTGGTAATGGCCACACGCTAATGAGTAAATTAGTGCATGACCATTATAAAAAATATGGCACAGCAGCCATTTTAACATCAGGCTAAAAGTGGCCACAGCATGCGGAAGCCCATGCTCTGACACCAGCGCCGGCCACTTTTTAGCATGGCTTGGTAAAAGCAGTGGCGTAGCTACGTGGGGCCTGAGGGGGCCTTGGCCCCCATAGATTTGGCCCTGGCCCCCCTGCCGATGATCCCCTTGAACCCCCCTCCCGCCACCAACTCTCTCCCGCCGTTGCCACCCGCCCCGCTGCCGCATCAGATACCTTATTTGCTGGCGGGGTCCCCGAATCCCGCCAGCCAAAGAGAGTCTTCTTCAGCGCCGGAGTAGCGCCTTCGTTCAACGAAGTTCCTGGTGCGATCAGCTGTTTCAACGCCTTACGTCCTGCACCGTGCATGTAGCCCCATGCAAGACATAAGGCGTCGAAACAGCTGATCGCACCAGGAACTTCGTTGAACGAAGGCGCTACTCCGGCGCTGAAGAAGACTCTCTTCGGCTGGTGGGGTTCGGGGACCCCCGCCAGCAAACAATGTATCTCATGCGTCGGCAGGGCGGGGTGGCGATGGCGAGGGAGAGTTGGTGGCGGGAGGGGGGTTCAAGGGGGTCGTCGGCAGGCCAGTAGGGGGGTCCAATGTGACGGCGGTGGTAGCTTGGGGGGGCAGTGGTGGGGGGTGGCTAAAGAGTGCCCCCCACCTCGGGCTCTGGCCCCCCCTCCCGGCGAGGTCTGGCTACGCCCCTGGGTAAAAGGACCCCTTAATGTTATCTGAGAAGCATTAATTGAAGGCAACCACCCTAGATGGATGCCTGTTGAATTTCTCACATCCCTGGTTGAGGTTGCTTTGAAAGAAAATTACTTCTGTTTTCATAATACTTTCTATCAGCAAATGAGAGGTATAGAATTGGTTGTACCATGGCACCATCCATTGCTAATCTTTACATGCCAATTTTGAAAAAATTCTCTCAATTGCCTATCAGTAGAGCAAACAGTTAGGGGTCTGGAAAAGATTCATTGACAATATATTTATAGTTTGGAAAGGAACTGAGAATGAGCTTTTATCCTTTTATGATTAACAGCATAAATAGCAATTTGAAGTTTCAACTGAACTATAGTAGAGATAGGATAGCTTTCCTAGATATACAGATAGTTAAAAGAATGGTAAGTTTGTTACAGATATCAGTAGAAAACTGACTAACGTGAGCAAGCAACATTATGACAGTTGTCATAGGAGAGCCTTAAAAATAAATTTGCCTTACAATTTTAAGAGATACACAGGTATGTTCTGAACATGCCACATATGAAAGACAAGCTAGGGACTTTAAGGGGCCCTCTTATTAAGCTGCGTAGGTACCTACGCGTATCCTACCTGCGTCAATTTTGAACTACCGGCTGGCTACCACATGGCCCGGGCAGTAATTTCATTTTTTACGCAAGTCCACTAAGCGTGATGGAAATTTTCCAGCATGTGGCGCTACCCAGGTGGTTATCGGCATTGTATACATGTAGACCATTATCGCCCGGTTAACATGTGAGACATTACCGCTAGGTCAATGGGTGGTGGTAAGGTCTCAGACCCAAAATGGATGCGTGACAATTTTTATTTACCGCACGTCCATTTTTGGCCCAAAAAGACCTTTTTTGCAGGTGTGCTAAAAAATGAACCCACATGCATCCAATACACGCATCTACACCAGCGCAGGCCATTTTTCGGCGCACCTTAGTAAAAGGACTCCTAAGTTAAGATTTTGCAAGAGAGGTTGCCCTATCCTATATAATAAAACTCACCCTCAACGTTCTGAGGACACTGACGTCACTGTCAGGTCCTCCGGGCACTTCCTTCCGCTTCGAAGCCTTCGTGGTGGTGAAGCCACCAAAACCACTGTGTTGGGGCCCCGCCCTCGCGTCAAACATTATGACGTCGAGGGCGGAGCAATGGCGTCAGTGGCTTCACAACCAACGAAACAGCAGATTGAAGGTGGCGTGCCGAGGTCCGCAACAATGGCGGTCGGTGCCTTCAGAACGCCGAAGGGGTGAGTAGGGAGGTTCGGAAGGAAACCGTGCTAGCGCCCGTTTCATTTGCGCAAGAAACGGGCATGTTTTACTAGTGTATTAATGATGGTTAGAGGAGAGCAAGACTTAAGGATAGAAGTGAACTTCTTAAGAAATCTGAGAAGCATGTAGAAAATAGAATCGTTTGTCATTTAGAGTTTAACCATCTGTCTTATGACATCATTAACATTTTGAGGAAATGTTGGTATCTGATTCAATCAATTTAACCTTTCTCTGAAAAAGAGTTGATGATCACATAAAACATAAGTAGGGAAGTTCTTGCAGGAACATAGTTCTAAATAATTTATTAGGTATGGAGCAGTAGTGTAGCCAGGTTGAGGGTGCGGGGGAAGCAGATAGCGAACTGCCAACAGCGCCGGCACATATTTTAAATGCAACAGATCGCATGAAAAATAGGCACCAGCACCGTTGGAAGTCTGTTTGGGGGAGCGGCCGCTCCCCTGGCGACCCACCTAGCTATGGCTCTGGTATGGAGGTGTAAAGAGTTCATATAGATTATCTAGTCTCATTGATTAAGATTATATTCTTGATTTTCCTAATTTTTGTATTTTTACTTTCAGGGGCCCTTTTACTAAGCTGTGTAGGCACCTACGTGCACCCAATGCATGTCAATTTGGAGTTACAGCCTGGTTACCACTTGGCCCTTGCGCCAATTTCATTTTTGTTGCATGTGGAAAATAATTTTTATTTTCTGACGCACGACAGAAATCGGGCGGTAATCGTCATTCTACTTGCGTAGATGATTATCACATGGTTAACTCGTGAGATCTTACCACTAAGTCAATGGCTGGTGGTAAGGTCTCAGACCCAAAATGGACGCAAGCCAATTTTTATTTTACCACACGTCCATTTTCGGCAAAAATTTTAAAAAGGCCTTTTTTACAGGTGCGCTGAAAAATGGATCTGCGCATGTCCAAAACATGCACCTACATTAGCGCAGCCCATTTTTCGGCATACCTTAGTAAAAAGGCCCCTCAATTTCTTCTTTATTCCCCCATTGATGTGGGCTGAAATTATTTCTATTTCTTCGTATTGTTGTTGCCTACCTCATTTTGAGGAATTTTCTTTTTCTTTGTAACCACTTATCCTCTGTTTACTACGCTGTCCTAGCAGCTGCCACGTGGCAATGCCGACACAGCCCATTCAAAGTAAATGGGCTGTGTTGACCTTAGTGCACGGCAGCCGCTAGCACAACTTAGTAAACAAGGGGGTTAATGTTTGAATTTGAACATATATATTTTAAAACGTTAATAAAAATAAATAAAAAATAAGTAGAAATTGGAAGGACATTTTGGTTCTGTCAGCATTCGGTAATAATGTAAAATCAAGAAATACAATAATACCACAGGGACATTATCCATGTGGAAAATGTTCAGTGTATTATGCCAATAAAACTGTTAGATCTATTCAACAGCCAGTCACAGGAAAAGAGTATGTACTAAAACATTTTTCAAACTGTAAAACTGAAATGGTAATTTATTCTTGTTATTGTCCATGCAAACTTATGTATGTTGGAAAGACAAAGCAAGCACTGAACAAAAGATTGATAGAACATCACAGTGCACTGAACAGAAGGATTATAGATAATCCTTTGGTTGAACATTCTGTTAGGATGAATCACAAATTTGAAAATTTTAACTTTTTCTGTCCTATGTAGACCTATCATTCCCTAGAGAGCAGATTATATTTGAATTTAGAACTGTGATTCCATATGGTCTAAATAAGGAGCTGGATCTTTTTGTATGCTTTTGATGTGAAATTTGGGTTCCCAAGCTCTTTTGCAACTGACTCCTGTTTGTTTTTACTTGCTTTCATTTGTCATACAGGTATTCTGTTACTTTAGGTATTTATATTTTTAATATTATGCTATTTAGTTTTTTGTTTTTTGTTTTTTTTAGTTTTTGCTATGTTATTTAATTTGGTTTTAATTTATATAGGATGTCTTTTTGAATCTTGTCATTAGTAATTAGTTTACATATGACTGTATGATTTAAATCTGTTTTTATTGGACTGATTAATTGCACTTTTAAGGCATTTTTATGAATATTTATTTACAAGCATTGTGCATTATTTTGTTATTATGTTGTTTTTCAGTCATTTTGTGGACAAATGTCTGCTTTTAGGTACACATTATCCCCAAAATTCTATAAATGGTGCTAAAAATTGTGAATGTAAATTTGGGTGTGCACCCAATTTGCATATGCAATATAATTGAATAATGAGTCAATTTATTTATTTATTTATTACATTTGTATATCACATTTTCCCACCTATTTGTAGGCTCAATGTGGCTTGCATAGTACTGGAGAGGCGTTTGCCAACTCCGGTGTGAACAAATACAATGTGATTTTGTGGTAAAGTAAAGTTCATGTGGCAGAAGCCACATTAGGAATCGTAGAGCGGAAGAGTTGTGTTGTGTTCATTACGTGCTTTAATTTTCTTGTGTAGCCGAGATCAGGCATTTAAGTTGGATTGGTGGGGTATGCCTTTTTATGTTTAAATCATTTTTTATTGTTATGAAAGTGCACATTAAAATACATTTATACCATATCACTATTGTTAGCTGTCATGTACAATGTGCCAGCGTTAATAGCTGTGGTATTTATTCAAACAGTATCAGTTATGTAGTAATCTTGAGTTACCTAGGGAATTAACATTTAAACAGCTAACATAACCGTCAAAACATGTCAACTAGACAGCCAGTTTCATAAACCTTTCTTCTATTGCTTTTTCTTTCCCCCCCCCTCCCCCCTCCCTGCCACTCTGCAACACAGTGTCACTTTTGCCCAGGTTTTATAGTCCAGCCCGCTCAAATGTTTAGTAAATGACTTCTTGTCGCTGGACTCATAGTGTTCCAAAATGGGCTCCACCGTTGTTGAAATGTTATACCTTTTGGGGAGTCAAGTTTTAGTATACCTATACGCTCCAGGCGCACTAGCATCATCATATATGTACGCCATTGTTGCCATGTGGGGTATTGGTTAGATAACCACTTTGCTAGTATGGCCTGTTTCCCAACAATTATGGCTCTCATCACAAACGCTGTATATCCCTTCTGGGGTGAGGGCCCTAGGCCCAAACCTCCAAAAAGGAAGGCCGGGTCACACCTCCACATTTGTCCCCACATGGCTGAGACATATATTGTAATCCGTTTCCAGAATTTCTGGATGCCTGTGCATGTCCAAAACATGTGGCCCAAGGTAGCTCTGCTCAGTCCGCATTTCAGGCATTCCCCCCAAGGTGAAAGCCCCATGTGAAAAGCCCGACGTGGTGGTATATATATATGCAAAACCACTTTATATTGTAATTCCCAATGTGAAGTCCAGTCTGTCCCTTTTCTGATTGACAATATATGACTTTTCAGCTGCGCCGCTTGGACTGTTACTTGTAGGTCTGCGGTCCAGGCTTGCGCCAACTTATGGTATTGTAGTTCTGGTGTGGTGTCTCGTATATGTTGATGATGAAATGACATTGGTACTCTTTGTTGAGACTCCAGGGAGAAAGCTGATGCTAGCTCCTCCTGAACATCTTCCGTTAGTGATGTCCATGGTAGAGTTGACACATAATGACATAGTTGTACGTAGTGAAAGTTGTCCTTACTTGGTATATCATATTCTATCTGTAAATCCCGAAATGATTTCATTCGACCCTCTCTGGTCACCACTTGGAGCAAATACACAATCCCTTTGCTCTGCCATTTTTGAAACGTTGAATATAGTTTCCCGGGCACAAAGGTGTGGTTATCGCATATTTGCAGAAACGGGGTCACCCTTGCTGAAAAATTATGTAAACGGCACACCCATTTCCAGACGGCACGTGCAGTCCTCATAATCCACGAGTGTGTTAAAACTTGGGGGACAGGTGCCCCAGTCCCATGTAGATAGTTACTAAAGTGGGTCCCCGGAGAGAGACTCAGTTGGGGTATGCCTTTTTAAACAGGGTGGGGTTTAGTATTTTCCGGAAGTGTAGGTGGTCGTACGTCATTTTCAAAGCTTTTGGTAGCACATTCCACAGTTGTGTGCTTATGTAGGAAAAGCTGGATGCGTAGGTAGATTTGTATTTAAGTCCTTTACAGCTTGGGTAGTGTAGATTTAGATATGTTCGTGTTAATTCGGATGCGTTTCTGGTTGGTAAGTCAATTAGGTCTGTCATGTATCCAGGGGCTTCGCCGTAGATGATTTTGTGAACCATGGTGCAGATTTTGAAGGCAATCCGTTCTTTGATTGGGAGCCAGTGTAATGCTTCGAGGAGGGGTTTTGCACCTTCAAATCGCGTTTTTCCAAATATGAGCTTAGCTGCCGTGATTTGAGCGTTTTGAAGTTTCTTTAAGGTTTGTTCTTTACATCCTGCATAGATTCCATTGCAGTAATCTAAGTGGCTGATTGCCACCTTTCATTGGATGTCAATAATCAATTATCAGCACTAATTGATATTGATTGAAATTTACACACACATATTTAGTTGTGGGGATCCGTGCATAAATTTTATGCACAGCTCGAAAAAGGTGGCACATGGGCGGATCAGGGGTGTTCCTACAATTTAGGCATGCTGTTATAGAATAAGGGGATCCGCGCCTAATTTAGACGCGAAGATTTACAGCAGGGCTCACTTGGTGTAAATCTTCGCATCTAAAGTTAGGTGCCAATTCCAGCACTAAGCATATTTTGTAAATGGCACCTAACTTTCAGTGCCATTTATAGAATAGCACTTAACAAATTATCTTCTGGTGCCAATTTTTCAATGCTATGGAGGTGATTCTATATATGGCACCTAAAAAATTGGTGCTGAAATCAGTGCCGACTAAGTGCATTCTATAATCGGTGCCTAGATTTAAGCACCAATTATAGAATACGCTTAGTTCATATTTCAGTGCCTAAATCTATGCACATCCATTTACACCAATGAACCCTTGGTATAAATCCCTGCACATAGATTTAGGCCACTAGGCCATGTGTCTATACGTAGGCATGTAAATTTCAGAACACCCATCTTAAGTAGAGGAGTGTGGTAGCCGTGTTAGTCCACTCTTAAGGTTATCAATAGAAATCAAACAAAATAAAACATGGAAAAGAAAATAAGATGATACCTTTTTTATTGGACATAACTTAATACATTTCTTGATTAGCTTTCGAAGGTTCGAAGAAGGGCAACCTTCAAAAGCTAATCAAGAAATGTATTAAGTTATGTCCAATAAAAAAGGTATCATCTTATTTTCTTTTCCAAGTTTTATTTTGTTTGATTTCTATTGATAACCAGAACACCCATGAAATTCCCATTTCCTTGCCTTTATTGCCTGAGTATGTTAGAACTTTGGCGCACAATGTTACAAAATATGCTTAGCGAGTTGTGTGCCTAAATTCTAATCAGTGCCAATTAATGCTCATTATTGCTTGTTAAGTGCTATTATCAGTGCTCGTTAGCTTGTTAAGCTTGTTAAATTATGCGCATTGTTATAGAATCCATACCTATTTGTAGAATTTGGTCCTATATGTTATTCATCACCTTTCTGGATTTACCAATTTTTAAACCATCCAATAGGCTAACTCACGATATGATGTCATTGAAATGGATATGCATTTCAATGACAAGGTTTAGAGATTATAGCATTTTTTTTGTTTGTTTTTGGTTTGTTTGTTTTTTAGCTTTGGCTGATTAATCCTGATATTTTATTAGCTGCTTCAACATTTGTTCATCTTTTTTAGCCTTTTTATTAAGATAAAACTGTTTTTAATGAATTACTGTTTAAGTATGAACTTTGATCAGGAAGTTCTGTCTAAATACTGCCTCATCACCCATTGCTTTTTGATGCTATTAGCAACGATTGCTGATGCTGCTATTTGAGCTGGGTAAGACCTATATTTTAATTTTGTGTCTTATTTTTAATTGTGGTTGTAATTGTAGCTTTATTGGCTGTTTTGCTGCAACTTTTTTAGCTCCAACAGTTGGTGTTTGAATTTGGTATAAGAGTTTAGACATAAGCTGCTGTATTTTGTAGCAACGGTGATGTAGTTTAATGATTTTTGATCATTTGACATCTTGGTATTTATATTTTCAATATAGTTTTATAGCTATTGTTGAGTGTCTTTACGTAAGTTGTGGAGTGTATATCTGAAACTGCTCCACTTGTGTTATGTAGAGGTTTTTTGTCATTGTAGTTTGCTTACATCACATATGCCATGTCCTTTTAATGCTGGAACACATTAGAATATTCATCTTAATTATGGATGGCCAGTAGTTATTGGGCCATTGCACATATTGGACTAGATTCTATATATCACGCCTAAAAATCAGTGCCAAGAAAGAATGCCTAGGTATATTCTATAAAATACACTAAATTTAGGTGTACTTCATAGAATGCTAGGAAAAAAGGCCCGTTTCTTACACAAATGAAACGGGCGCTAGCAAGGTTTTCCTCGTAGTGTGTATGTTTGAGAGAGTGTGTGTGAGAGTGACTGTGTGAGAGACAGAGAGTGAATGTGCGAGTGTGTGTGTGTAACAGAGAGAGAGAGTGAGACTGGGTGCGAGTGTGTCTGTGAGAGAGAGACTGTGTGTGAGAATGAGAGTGTGTGCCAGGGGCCCCCCTTCCTCCCTCCCTCCCCGTTCTAGGGTCCCCCTCCCTCCCTCCCCATTCCAGGATCATCTCCCTTCCCTCCCTCCCAGTTTCAGAGTCCCCCTCCCATTTCATGTTCCGTCCCCTCCCCCTCCCAGTTTCAGGGTCTGCCCCCCTCCCCCTCCAAGTTTCAGAGTCGGCACCCCCCTCCCTCCCTCCCTCCCAGTTTCAGAGTCCAGGCACCCCCCTTCTGTCCGACATGCAGGCTCCCTACAGTGTATGTCTGAGTGTGTGTGTGTGTTTCCTTGGATTGTGTACATTTGAGAAAGTGTGTGTATGTTAGAGAGTGTTTCTGTGTGTGATAGAGGAAGTTCCGTGTTAGTATTTTTTTTGGAATGGCGGCTGTTCACCATGTGAAGCAGTCTGGTGCTTTTTCTGTTTTTTCTTGTTGGCACCGGTAATTCTGGAGGGAGGCTGTGGTCCGCTTGGGAGGGCAGCTGTTCAGCCAGTCACAGAGTCTCGAGCCTTGTCGGTTTCAGTTGCTGTGTTTCTTTCCTGTCAAATCTGTGTGTGTCAGTTGGTGGTTGGGAAGGGCGGGGGGCTGGATCAGCTGTGAGGGCGGATGTTCAGCGAGTCACGGAGTCTTGAGCCTTTTCGGTTTCAGTTGCTGTGTTTCTTTCCTGTCAAATCTTTGCGTGCCAGTTTGTGGTTGGGGAGGGCAGGGGGGGTTGGATCAGCTGTGAGGGCGGACGTTCAGCGAGTCACGGAGTCTCGAGCCTTTTCGGTTTCAGTTGCTGTGTTTCTTTCCTGTCAAATCTGTGCGTGCCAGTTTGTGGTTGGGGAGGGCGGGGGTTTGGATCAGCTGTGAGGGCGGACGTTCAGCGAGGTTTTTTTTCCCACTGGTTGCTTGTCATAATGGCTCAAGTGACGTCAGGAAGAGCTATGGAGCCAGACCAACTCTAAAGCAGCCACGGTCTTAGCCAGCAAGACAAAAAGAACGTTGCAAGTGAGAATTATTATATAGGATGTCTAAATTTCAGCACAGTGTATAGAATACGACTAGCGTTCATCCACATGACTAAACTTAGACACAGGCAGTTATGCTAAGTAAAACTTGGTATAAATGTCAATGTCTAAATTAGGCATAGACTGGGTGTACTCTATACCAATGCAAATAGATTTTAGAAATGCCCACAACCCGCCCATTCCATGCCCATGGCCACATCCCCTTTCAGCTATGCACCTTAGAATTTACATGCATCATGTTACAGAATAAGCTTAGACAGTTCTGCATATAAATTCTAATTAGTGTCAATAAGGGGTCCTTTTACTAAGGTTCGCCAAAAAGTGGTCTGGTGTAAACGTGTGTTGGATGCGCACAGGTCCATTTTTCAGCACACCTGCAAAAATGGTCTTTTTTTTCAGCCGAAAATGGATGTGTGGCAAAATAAAAATTGGCAAGCGTCCATTGTGGACCTCAGACCTTACCGCCAACCATTGACCTAGTGGTAAAGTCTCACATGTTAACCAAGCAGTAATTGTCAGCGCATATACAATGCTGATTACTGCCCGGTTAGCACCATGCACCAGAAATTTTCTGGGGCACGTAGTAGGCGCGTGTGGAAAATAAAATTACCACCCTAGCCATGTGTTTAACCATTTAGTTTCAGGCACAGCGACGGCAGTGAAGAGGACAACGCAGCAGGCTCACCTCCCGCTTCTCCCTTAGTTCGCTCACACAGTGTCCCGCCTTCTGCAATGATGTATTTCCTGTTTCCGCGAGGGCAGGACACTTTGTGAGCAAAGGGAGAAGCTGGAGGCGAGCCCACTGTGTTGTGTTCACTGCCGTCGCTGCGCTGAAAGTAAAAGGGTTAAATGTGCGCGGGGGAGAGGGGAAGGAATGGAGAGGAAGGTTGTCCATCGGGGAGCTGAGGGCGGGAAGGAGGGACTGTCAGAGAGCTGCCTTGCGCTGGCCCTGCATTTGGGAGGGCAATGCCCCCCCTCACCCCCCCCCCCCCAACTAAACCCATGACCTTTAGCCTAGATTTGAAGATAGCCTGAGATGAAGCTTTAATGTACTGACTCAGGAAGTCTATTCCAGGCATACGGTGCAACAAGATAAAAGAAACAGAGTCTGGAGCTGGCAGTGGAGGAGAAGGATACAGATAAGAGAGATTTACCCAATGAATGGAGTTCCTGGGGAGGAGTGTAGGGAGAGATGAGAGGTACTGAGGAGCTGCAGAGTGAATGCACTTGTAAGTTAATAAGAAGAGATTGAGCTGTATGCAGGAATGGATAGGGAGCCAATGAAGTGACTTGAGGAGAGGGCTAATATGAGCAGAATTTTGAACAGATTAAAGGGTGAGAGATAGTTTAGGGAAAACCTATGAGAAGCAAGTTGCAGTAGTCTAAGCGAGAGGTGATAAAAGTGTGGATAAGGGTTTTGGTAGTGTGCTCAGAAAGGAAGGGACGAATTTTGGTGATATTATAGCGAAAGAAACTACAGGTTTTAGCAGTCTGTTGGATATGTGCAGAGAAAGAGAGAGAGGAGTCAAAGATGACCCCAAAGTTACGAGCTAATGAGACAGGGAGGATAAGATTGTTATCCTCAGAGACAGAGAATGGGGGAAGAGGAGAAATGGGTTTAGCATGAAAGACAAGAAGCTCAGTCTTGGTCATGTTAAGTTTCAGATGGCGGTGAGATATCGAGGCAGCAATGTCAGACAGGCAGGCTGATATTTGAGCCTGGATTCCTGCTGAAATTTCTGGTGTGAAGATGTAGATCTGGGTGTCATCAGCATAAAGGTGATACTGAAAACTATGGGTTGAGATCAGATTACCAAGGAAAGAAGTATACTGCTACTACTATTACTACTATTTAGCATTTTTATAGCGCTACAAGGCGTATGCAGCGCTGCACAAACATAGAAGAAAGACAGTCCCTGCTCAAAGAGCTTACAATCTAATATGCAAAATTAAAGTAAGCAAATCAAATCAATTAATGTGTACAGGAAGGAGGAGAGGTGGGTAGGTGGAGGCGAGTGGTTACAAGTGGTTGGTCCCAAGACAGAGAGCCCTGAGGTACACCAACTGATAGCGGGATAGAAGTGGAGGAGGATCCACCAGAGCATATACCAAAAGTGTGATGGGAGAGATAAAAAGAAAACCAGGATAGAACAGAGCCCTGAAATCCAAGTGAGGACAGCTTAATCAAGGAGTAGGCAGTGATCAACAGTGTCAAAAGCAGCACATAGATCAAAAAGGAAGAGGAAACATTTGGATCTGGCCAGGAACAGGTCAATGGAGACTTTAGCAAGGGCTGTTTCAGTTGAATAAAGAGGGCGAAAGCCAGAATGAAGTGGATCAAGAATAGCTTGAGATGAAAGAAAGTCAAGAGAACAGCATCTTGGACAGGAAAAGGAGGAGGGAGATGGGGCAATAGATGGCAGGGCAGGTAGGGTCCAATGAAGGTTTTTTGAGAAGTGGTGTAACTACAGCATGTTTGAAGGCATCAGGAACAGTTGCAGTGGAAAGTGAAAGATCGAGTATATGACAGACAGAAGGGATGACAGTAGGAGAGACAGTGCTGAGTAGATGGGTGGGAATAAGATCAGAGGAACAGGTAGTCAGTTTGGAGGAGGAAAGAAAAGGTGCAGTTACTACCACAATTTTCTATCGCTTTCCTAATAATTCCTAGTATTCTGTTTCCTTTTATGGCTGCCACCACACACTGGGCAGAAGATTTCAGAGTATTGTCTATGACACCTAGGTCTTTTTCTTGAGTGCTGACTCCTAAAGGGGAACCTAGCATCAAGAAACTATGATTTGGATTGTTCTTCCCAATGTGCATCAGTTTGCATTTGTCCACATAAAATTTCATCTGCCATTTGGATGCCCAGTTTTCCAATTTCCAAAGGCCTTCCTGCAATCTCACAGTCTGCATGTGCTTAACAACTTTTTAAGTAACGGGGAGGGGGGGGGGAGGAAATAATTGGAGGAGGTGATAATGAGCCAGTGGTAGTAGGCGTTTTTTAAACACTGACCATCATCAGCTAAACTAACCCTGGATATCCAGTGCCAAACCATGTGCGGGCGTCGACACTGAATATCCAGGGCTAATTTTGGTTGTCCTGGCTGCCGGAGCTTCTGCCTGTCCCAGCTGATATTCAGAAACTCCTATTAATAATCAATATTGGAGCTATAGGCAGTCGAATCAATCAACAATCATATAATCATAGACTCCTACATGAAAATAAGTAGCATCAAATATGGGTTTAATATATAGGGGAAAAGCATCAATCCCGGCGTGAGCTCCTTGTGTTGTGAAACAACATAAGGGAGCGCCGCCCGATCATCACTGGCTGAAAAACCCCTATTAAAGTAACCCACTTTTATTATCCAATTTTAAAGAAATCTCAAATTAATGGGTACTTAGCTCGCTGCTGAAAAAATTCTAAGCAGACTGCTTAGAATTTTTTCAGCAGCGAGCTAAGTACCCATTAATTTGAGATTTCTTTAAAATTGGATAATAAAAGTGGGTTACTTTAATAGGGGTTTTTCAGCCAGTGATGATCGGGTGGCGCTCCCTTATGTTGTTTCACAACACAAGGAGCTCACGCCGGGATTGAGGCTTTTCCCCTATATATTAAACCCATATTTGACGCTACTTATTTTCATGTAGGAGTCTATGATTATATGCCAGCTGATATTCAGCCATAGCCCATATAAGGCAGTTATGCAAGCCCCAGTTGAATATCAGCCAGGAACCGCATAACTTAAAAGTCCCTCCCAGGTCCTCTGATCATTCCCCCCCCCCCCCCACCCCCAAAACAGCAGGCTCCTTCTGATCCCCCTCCACCCCAAAATGACTCCCCACAACATCAATCCCCCTCAACCTTCCTCTACCGCCATCACCATAGGCCCACCATGGGCCTACCTGGCATCCCTGGTTGTCCAGTGAGGGCATTGGGGGCAGGAGCAAAGCCCACTCAATCCTGTCCCTGGTGGCGGCTTTCACAAAATGGCTGCTGTGTCCTCTTGCAGCAGCCTCATATTACCTGCAGTAGAGAGATCTTGGTAGCCATTTTTTGGAAGCTGCTGCTAAGGGCAGGAGCTACTGGGCTTCACTCTTGTACCCAACGCCCCACAGGACCACTAGGGATACAGGTAGGTCCATGGAAGGCCTATGGTGATGGAGTGCCATGGGGGTTGGAGGGATTGCTGTTGTGGGATGTCATTTCAGGGGGAGGGGCATCAGAAGAGGCCTGATATTTTGAGGGAGGCAATCAGAGGGTTTGGGAGGGAATTTTAAGTTATGTGGGTGTCGGCCAATATTCAGTGCCTGCACTCACAGAGCTAAGTGGCCAAATTTAGGACAGCTTTTTGAGCTGACCTAATTCTGGCAGCTTAACTATGTAGGTCTTGGCACTGAATAGTGCCAGTACCCACACAACTGCTGGCTCCACCCCATTGCTACTCCCTCTACCGCCCCTGAGCTGCCCACTTTTTTGGGGGGGCTGGTCAGAAACTATTCAGCGGCACTGCCTGGTTAAGTGCTGCTGAATATCGGCCATTGAGTGGCCTCAGATGATTTAAGTGGACAGAAGCCTATTCTGCCCACTTAAATCTCTTAGAGTAGGGGCCAAAACCTTTTTTTTAGATAAGAAGGAAAATAAATATTCAGCAAAATTCAATGTAATTCACTTCCAACTGATTCCTAATCTCTTTGATCTTATCAGTGCCATTATCTCTATATATAAAAGGCACCACCAATGTTCTAATGAAGCCTCCAGCCGGAAGTGTGAAGCGCCAGAGATATCCGGTTTCCCCATGAGTGAAGGAAAACAGCACAGCACAGCACGAAATCCCTCTCTCTGTAACAGTGAAGGACTCAGAGGGGGAGGGGACAGAGACGCCCTCACTCTCTCTGTAACACAAACACAGCACAGCAAGAAACTTAGCACTGAAGCACTGGACTTGGAGGGGGAGGGGACAGACAGCATAGGGGAAGGGAGAGAGGGCAGAGGGCAGGGACACACACACTCCCACATGCACACTCTGAAGAAAACCTTGCTAGCCCCCGTTTCATTTGCATCAGAAACGGGGCTTTTTTACTAGTTATTTAAATATTACTATTTAAAATCCATCACATACCCATCCTTGCCTTACTATTATAGGAAACCCAGCTCTTTAAAAATGATCTATCCCAAAAACAACCTCTGGTAACAATAAACTAAAATCACTAAAAAAAACCAGGGTATAATAAGGAAGGAGAAAATGAGAGAATAAATAATCCAGAATCCAATCAACAACTGTTGAAATATTTTATATTCTCTCATTTCTCCTTCCTTATTATACCCTGTTTGTTTTTTTTTAGTGATTTTACTATTATAGGAGGCATCAAGTCTGACCCTTTCCCTGCAGATGCAGCTTAGACCACTGGAAAATGTCACAATAACTAGCCTTTTTCTGTAGTGCAGGTGACTTAAGAGAAACATAAATGGCTGGGAAGAGGGATCCAGAGATGTGGAGCTCTTTATAAAGTTAACAGCTGTGTGGCGTGTGCAAATGGATATGCAGCTTCATTTTTCCAGAACAGCTTTCGGATCCCCCCCCCCCCCCCCCCCCCCCCCCCCCCCCCCGGTAGATGAGCTCTATATAAACCTGCTCTCCACTCCCTAAGCATTGACCAGTGTCTGCAGGGCAAAGTGGAGTTTGAGTACCAGCACAGTCAGGCGAGATTTCCTCTGCTGCTCGGCAAGATAATGAATGGCGTTAGGATGCAGCGCTTGTCCCTGACCTTCACATTACTTCTCCTTTTTAATCAGGCAAGTACAGTTCAAGGTCTTAATATTTGTTATTCGAATTCTGCTGTAGCTGGAGCTGGAGTCGATGCAGTCTCCAAGCTATTTGGTGGGATAAGGCGTCTTCAAATTGCTTAGATGATGACGAGAATGAAAAGCCAACTTAAAAATACAATCGTTTCCAAATCAAGAAAATTAAAGTTATAAGCTGGAGAGCTGTCAAAATACGTTGTATATGCTTCGTTCACGTCTGCAGGCAGTTCTGCACAGTTATCGGTGCCTGCTTGCTTGCTCTGCTCAATGACTGCCGCTTGCCCCACAGGCGATTGCTCAGCACTGTCCCGTGCAATGCAGCAAGTGCCCGGAGGAGGTGCCCGACTGCGCGCCCGGGGTGCCCACCGTGCTGGACGGCTGCGCCTGCTGCCTGGTCTGCGCCCGCCAGGGAGGGGAGAGTTGCTCGGAGCTATACCCTTGCCAAGAAAACAGCGGCTTCTACTGCGACTACAGCGCCGATCCCAGGGCCGGAGAGGGCATCTGCGCGGGTAAGTTTAACCGTGCAACAGCGATGGTGCTGAAAAGCAGTGATGCGAACGCATTTTAGAAACGGAGAAAAGTCCGTTCGCACTTTGCAGGTACAGCAAGGCTTTGTATTAATGGGGAAAGAAGTATTGGTAGTTTTTTTTTTCTTTTCTTTTTTTTTTTGTCCCTGCTGCTCTTTCAATGCTCGGAGAAGTGTATCAGTGAAGTTGTCGGTTAAAAGGGAAGGTCGATGTATCTATACTTAGTCCTTGGAGCATGTGACTTTATGCAGCAGGGATTAAAAAAATGATGGGTTAATTATTTTGACTGTTGTGCGTAGGCTGCATCCACTGGCTGGAGAAAAAAATATGTGATTTTCTTTATTGAGGATCTTTTAATAGCTCAGTATAGATACATTTAAAAGTGACAGCTGTAAACAGAACTGTAATTTACAAAAGTATTTTACGCCTTGGCTGAACCTTACAGAAGTGCTGTTTCCCTTTGGTCCTTCTCTAGCTCTGGAGGGTGACACCTGTGTCTACGATGGGGTTATTTATCGCGATGGTGAGACCTTCCAGCCCAGCTGTAAGTACCACTGCTCCTGCACCGATGGGCAGATCGGCTGTGTCCCCCGCTGCAACATGGATCTGCTGCTTCCTGGACCTAACTGCCCTTCCCCCAGGAAAGTTCCGAGTCCGGGAGAATGCTGCGAGAAGTGGATCTGCGATTCAAAGGACCAAGTGTCTGCTGGAGGCTTTGCTATGACTGGTGAGCAAGTCGATAGACGCGTACTTTGAAAAAAAAGTGTGAAACTATTGAAACGATCCGCTTTGCCCCTGAGTTTGGAGTTTCAGTTTCCACATTTACTGCAGTATTAACACCTTGCTCAGCATTTGTTTTTAAATATGTTAGGAGAAAAGTGCAGTCAAGTTGTTTTGTTGATACCTGTGGTCTGGAAGTCTTAGGGGTCCTTTTACTAAGGTGCACTGAAAAATGCCCTGCGATAGTGTAGGCGCGTGTTTTGGGCGCACGCAGAATCATTTTTCAGCGCACCTACAAAAAATGCCTTTTTTAAAAATTTTGGCCAAAAATGGACGTGTGGCAAAATGAAAATTGCCGCGCATCCATTTTGGGTCTGAGCAGGGGCATAGCTACGTGGGGCCATGGGGGCATGGGCCCCCACAGATTACGCCCCCTCTACATTTCACCCGCCCCCCGCCCCGCCGCCGCATCAGGTACCTTGTTTGCTGGTGGGGGTCCCCAAACCCCACCAGCTGAAGAGTCTTCTTCAGCGCCGGTCGACTCCAGAGCCTTCGTTGTGGGATCATCTGTTTCTGACGCCTTACATCCTGTACCGTGCATGTAGCCCCGTGCAGGACGTAAGGCGTCAGAAACAGATGATCACACAATGAAGGTGCCAGAGTCGACTGGTGCTGAAGAAGACTCTTTGGCTGGCGGGGATTGGGGACCCCCGCCAGCAAACAAGGTACTTGATGTGGCGGCAGGGCAGGGGGCGGGCGGCGGCAGAGGGTTTTGCAGTTGTGGCGACGGGGGGGTCCAAAGTAGTGGAGGGGTCGGCGGTGGGGAGAGGTGGCTAAACAGTGCCCCCCACCTCAGGCTCTGGCCCCCCCCCTCCCGCCAAGGTCTGGCTATGCCCCTGGGTCTGGGACCTTACTGCCAGCCATTGACCTAGTGGTAAAGTCTCACTCGGTAATCGGGCAGTAAAGACCTACGTGCGCCAAATGCCACTTGGCGTGCATCCGATACGCACGGCCGAAAATAAAAATTATTTTCTAGATGTGCATATCAGATGCATGCCAAAAATGAAATTACCGCAACAGCCACTCGGTAGCCGGGCGGTAACTCCATTTTGGCACATGTTGGGCACACATAGACGCTTACGCAGCTTAGTAAAAGGGCCCCTTATTTTCTTTATTCTAAGTTGACTGTTCGCCTTCATTTCCTCTTCCAAAAAGCTAGTAGGAAAAACATGTGGAAAGTTGGCTTGGAAATGCTTTCCAACAGATTTGTAGAAGGCAGTGTCGTAGCTACGTGGGGCCACAGGGGCCTGGGCCCCCATACATTTGGCCCTTGACCCCCCTACCAACGACCCTCTTGACCCCCCTTCCCACCACCAACCCTCCCCCGCCGCTGTCACCATCCACTACCTTTGCTGGCGGTGGACCCCAACCCCTGCCAGCCGAAGTCTTCCTCTTCCGGCGCAAGGCTTCGTTCTGTTTCTGTGAGTCTGACGTCCTGCAGGACGTCAGACTCACAGAAACAGACAGAAGCCTTGCACCAGAAGAAGAGGACCTCGGCTGGCAGGGGTTGGGGTCCCCCGCCATCAAAGGTAGGCGATGGCAGGGGAGGGTTGGCGGCGGGAGGGGGGTCGAAAGGGTCATCGGCGGGGGGGGGGTCAAAGTTGGTGGTGGTGGTGGTGGCGGCAGCGGGGGAGGGGCTAAAATGTGCCCCCTCACCTTGGGCTCTAGACCCCCCTCCCACCGAAGTCTGGCTACGCCACTGGTAGAAGATATGATTGCATGGGGAGGGGTTGTGCTGGGGTAATGGAAAGTGTGGGTCTACTTGGGGGGGGTATAGATGAGCTGTATGTGGATGATGTGGCATATGGACATGAGTGGGCAGTGGTCTGTGTGCAGAGGTGAGCTAAGTCTAGAAGAGGTGTATGTTATAGATGTGAAGGTGTGTTTGTGTATAAGTATTTGTGGGTAGGTGTATATTATATGTATTGATTTATTTAACAAATCTCTATCCCACAATCAGATACACAATTAACAAAAAACAAATACTAAATGTAATAAAATAATGTCAAAATATGTGTGGGGAGGGGTTAGGGTGCTGTGTAGTATGGGTCATTTATCTGGGACTGGATGCGTGTGGTATTTTTGAATGGATAAGGGGTTGAATGGATAGTTAATGATGGTTAAAGAGGGTGTAGGTATATATTTTGTGGGGTATAGCTGTGTGTGCAAGTGAGGGTGATTATGGGAGTGTGGTTGGGGCAACTATGCATTTAGGACTGTGTTTCTGGGTTATCTGTGTGGGCTGTATGAATTGGTAGTTAATTTCCCTGTTTTTATATATGAGGCAAAGATGTCGGAATGTGGTGAGCCACTGGGACAATGGCAATACTAATATTTTGTCCCAACACAGCATCAGCAACTAGCGAGTTTGAGTGCAGGGCCAGAGATTGGTTTGCTTGGCTTCTCCAGCTAAAAAGCTTTTCTTCTGGCCCTGGTAAAGGGTATAGCTATGAGTTTGTGTGGATGTGCTGGAGTTAGTTTTGTCTCTGTGTGATACATATTTGTGTGTTTAGAGATACAGGAATTAGTTGGGTGAGGGGGTGGGGCTGGAGTGTATGGAAGAGTGGGTGGGAAGGTGTGTATGGGGTGTTTGTGTGTGGGAGGAATATGTGTGAGGGGTGTGTGGGGTATGTGTGGATGTGTTCATAAGTGATGGGTGTGTGATGATGTAGGGTGTATGTGTATGTGTACATGTATTTGAATGTATGAGGGTTTGTGCATGTGTGGTGTGAGGAACAGGGGCGTAGCTAGATGGGGCCACGGGGGCATGGGCCCCCACAGATTTAGCCCTGGCCCCCTCTACTTTCGACCCACCCGCTGGCAACCCTCCCCGCCACTTTTGACTCCCCCTCCCGCCACCGATGCCGCCGACACCGACCCTCCCCCTCCGCCGCTGCCAGGTACCTTTGCTGGCAGGGGTCCCCAACCCCCGCCAGCTGAAAGTTTTCTTCTGCGCCAGTCTCCGGCGTGTTCACTGATCTGTTTCAGTGAGTCTTGACTCCTCCCGTCCTGCAGGTTAGAACCTGCAGGACGTCAGGAGTCAGGACTCACAGAAACAGATCAGCAAATGCGCCAGGGACCGGTGCTGAATAAAACTTCGGCTGGCGGGGGTTGTGGACCCCTGCCAGCAAAGGTACCTGGCAGCGGTGGCGGTGGGAAAGGGTCGGCAGCGTGAGGGGTGGTTGAAGGTGGCGGGGGAGGGGAGGTGGCGGGGGGGTCAAAAGTGGTGGGGGAGAGTCGGTGGCTGGGGGAGGCGGCCTAAAATGTGCCCCCACCTCGGGCTCTGGACCCCCCCCCCCCCCCCGCCGAGGTCTGGCTGCGCCCCTGGTATGGATTGTGTGATGGTGAGGTAGATGTCTATTAGATTGTAAGCTCTTTGAGCAGGGACTGTCTTTCGTCTATGTTTGTGCAGCGCTGCGTATGCCTTGTAGCGCTATAGAAATGCTAAATAGTAGTAGTAGTAATGTGTTTGGCCAGTGAGTAAGTGAGTGTGTGGGGATGCGGTATATGGGTGTGTGTATGTGTGAGGTTTGTGGAAGTGTTCTCTGGGAAAAGAGGATAGTGTGTATGTACTATGTGTATGACAAGGTTTTATGCAAAGGTTGGGCTAGAGGATATGAGGTGTGTGAGTGGGACAAACAGAAGGGTGGAAGTAAATGTTCCAGGATAAATCAAAGTCCAAATGCCTAAAAAAAACCTGCTTATTCTTCAATGGTTGCTCAAATAGCAGAGCCACTGAGAGACTGGGCCGGGCCCGGAGGTCATGGTCGTCGCCGCCACCCCCCCCCCCCCCAGGCCGCCGCACCACAGTCCCCACCCGTCCCCCTCCGTCCGCCACTGGGCCGAGCCCCCTGCATTGAAATTATCACAGCGCCTCACCTGTCACCTCGCTCCGTGACTGAAAGCGCAGCCAGTAGCGGCAGATCGGATTCACCTCCTTTCCGGCCTTCCATCTCTGTGTCCCGCCCTCATGGAAGTTACATCAGACGAGGGCGGGACACAGGGAGGGAAAGCCCGAAGGGAAGCGAATCCGATCTACCGCTGCTGGCTGCGCTTTCAGTCACGGAGCGAGGTGACAGGTGAGGTGCTGTGATGATTTCAATGCAGGGGGCCTGACCCAGTGGCGGACGGAGGGGGATGGGTGGGGATTGTGGCGCAGCGACCTGCGGGGGTGGCGGCGACGACGACCTCTGGTGCTGTGATTTCAATGCGGGGGGCCCGGTCCAGTGGTGGATGGTCGACGGAGCCGAGGGCAGGTAAGATCGGAGACTGCGACGCCAGGCTCCCCCTTGGAGGCCCGGGGAATTTTGTCCCCCCCTGCCCCCCCTCTCGGCAGCCCTGTCAAATAGATGTACAATTTTGACCTCCACAGGCGTAAATAATCCTGACCCAAATTATTTGGATCATGACTATTTGGGTCAGGATTATTTATGCATCATTTGCATCATGAACCCTAGCTGGTTGGACAATTTTGCAGCTTAGCGTATTTGTACCATTAAGGATTCAACGGCTTGGATGTTGACAATATTCTCTTGTTAGATGTTTTGCCATAACATTAGAGATTTACCAGACCCCTGAGGCAGGCCTTGTGCCGAAACACAGCTGTGTCGAGTCGTTTTTCAACTTGTTTACAATAAAGACTCCTTCATATCCTCCTTGAATCCACCTCGCTTTTTTGTTCACTGCTCACGGCTACGTGAGGTTGCTCCTCCTTTGTTCTTGTCAGGATTATTTACACCTGTGGAGGTCAAGATTCTACATCTATCTGAGCAACCATTGAAGAATAAAGAGGTTTTTTTTAGACCTTTGGATTTTGTTCTGATTTATCCTGAAATATTTACTTCCACCCTTCTGTTTGTCTTCATTTTCTGTGGAAGTTTTATGTCCCCAGTTTGGGAAGCTCTGGTGTTGAGACTGTATGTGGGAAATATGTATGTATAGGTGTTCTTTTGTGTAGAGGGGCATGAGGAATTCGGGAAGAGTGAGGGGGAGAGTGTGTGTGGAAGTGTGTCTAGAAGTGTAGAGGCATGGAGTGTTTGGGTATGTGGATATGGGAATGAGGTGAGGTGTGAAGAGTGTGGGAGGTGGAATGTGTCTATGTGATTTTTTGGGGTGGGTATGTGGGTGTAGGTATATATGTAAGAGGTATTGAGTGAGTGTGGGTATGTGTGTGGGATGGGGAGGAGGTTTGGGGTGTATATAGAGTGCATAGGGCTAGTATGGGGGGGGGTATCTTTGGATGTGGGGAACAGGTAGATTGAAGAAGCCTTTGGGCACCAAAGTTCACCACCTGCTTCTTATAGTTTTCCTTGTCACTGCCTGTCTTGCTGGGATGCTTTTGAAATGGAGCTGTGGTCAGCATTCTACAGATACCAGTTTCCCATATACAGTTTATTTTTGGAGGCCTGGATCTCTGAAAATACGCATCTAATTAGGGCTGCACCTGTTTGTGGATTTGCCAGGCAGAGTTCAGTATGTTCAGATGTTCAGTCTTGTTTTTCCTAGGGAATGCAATTGGGAAAGAACTACAAGTTTCTGAATATAATGGGATAAAGCCATGACTGGATTAATTCTTATGGTGAAATCTGGAGTCAGCAATCCTATATCCAATGTTTCTAACTTATCACGGTTTCTTCCTAATTATCAGATTTGATGAATCCCCCACCCCCTTTTTTAATAGAGTTATTGTGACTGTGGACAGATAGAAAGCTATACGGTCATCAATCTCTTTTACATAATTCTTCCAACATTCCATTTCTGCTTTTGATCCCATCAGGAGACTAAATTGCTTCTCCAGCTGTATCTTAAACTCTGCAGAATTCCTGAGCTGCCTCTATGGCTGAATTTTTTCTGATACTACGGAATGATACAAACTTAGGGTATATTTGGCTCTGACCTATATAGACTTACTCCTGTGCATAATTTGTGTTTATCTCCATCCTTTTCTGGTAGGATAATTCAAATCTGTCTAGCATACATCATATTGTAGGCACATTTGGAACCTCACTCTCTTCCTCAACAAAATGGAAAACAATTGAATTTAAATATATCTGATATTCTTGAAACATCCATTTCAGAAAATTCAGAAAGAAGGACTTTGTTGGTATCTTTTGTGTTCGAGCAGGACTTGGAAGCAGTTAGACATTTATTCTTTAGAAAATCACAATCTTTATTCTATGGAAAAAAGATATCAGTGTTTCCAGATGTAACTAAGCAAACTCAGGAAAGTAGAAGAGACTTCTTAGCCCTAAGAAAAGAAACCCTAGCGATATGGGGCTTCTTTTTATTTGAACTATCCCTGTAAATGTGTGATCAAATACTTAGGGCTAAATATGTTTTCTTTCAACCAGAACAACTAAAGGTGTTTGTTAATCAAAAAAAGTTGGGTTCAGCTTAATAGTTCATCTATGTTGGATTGATTTAAACTTGTATGAGTCGGGTTAATGAGTGTTAAACTATATTCAAATAATAATCAATTTCCTTTAAGTTCTCTCCTGAAAACGTGTCTCTCCCCCCCCCCCCCCCCCCCCCCTTATTAGCGGTCTAAAGAAGGCTTATACTTTTCCTTTAAATTATAAATTCTTTGTATCTCTAATGACTTATGTTTTAGTCAATTGATCGGGCCTGTATTACCAGTCAAGTTTTGAACTTGTTATATATTTGAAATATACTCAGTGGCGTTCCTAGGGGGGGCGGTAGGTGCAGTCCACCCCGGGTGCACGCCACTGGGGGGGTGCCGCGCGCACCTGTCCTCCGTTGTTCCATGCTTCTTCTCTGCCCCTCCGGGGCAGAGAAGAAGAATGGAACAACGGAGGACAGGCGCGCGCGGCACCCCCCCAGTGGCGTGCACCCGGGGGGGATTCCTTCGCAGGGGGTATCCTTTCAACGGGGGGGGGGTCCGCGCTGCACCCGGGGGTGGGGTGCATCGGCGATCCGCCCCGGGTGTCAGCCCCCCTAGGAACGCCACTGAATATACTAATAAAAAAAAGAGAATGTGGCTCAGCGAAAGGTAAAGTATTGGCAACTCTTGATTTCTGAGGAAAGTAGAGGAAAGTGAGGTGAAATGTACAAGAATTAGATATGAGATGCATTTTTGTCTTAGGTCCAGCTTACAGACAAGAAGCCCCGCTCGGAATCGATGCATCTGACTCAAGTTTCAACTGTATTGAACAGACAACTGAATGGAGTGCTTGTTCTGAGACCTGTGGCATGGGCATATCTACCCGGGTCAGCAACCTGAATAGCCAGTGTGAGATGCTAAAGCAAACTCGTCTCTGCATGGTGCGGCCTTGTCTGAGAGAGGATGAAAACCATAGTCCTCAAAAGGTATTCTCCAAGAACTAATGGAAACTAATTTTAGAACAGGGAATTTGCATCACCACTCACCGTGGTGAAAATGAAACAAAAATACTTTCTTTATGTTCACAAATATGTAAAGCCTACTTGCTTCACAGGCTGGAACGACAGTGTCTTTAAGTTCATATAGACCCCACAGTCTCAGCATGCACTAGTCTTCTCTTAAAGGGTAATCAAAGCCAGGCCTGGACCAGAGGATTAGCAGTTCACAAGATTGCAAAGTAAAGCTCGTCTTACCTGAATTAAGCTTCTGCTGCTTATAGATATGTGGTAAAGGCATTCATAGAAGGGCTGCTCTTGTCTTCCCTGGACCTCTCTGACTTAGCCGTGCTCAGGAATTTTATCCTGCTTGGACCACACCCTTCCTGCTTTGCCCTCACTGAGCCATGCCCTCTCTGCTCTGTATTTCAGGGTTTAAGGTGACTCTGTGAAGGGGTACTGGTAACTTCCTGTACGCTCCCTCACAGGCACCTAGGGTAAGAGAGTAAATGGGCAGGTCATGGGCAGTTTAGGGGGCTGCATTAGGGAAGAGCGGGGATCTACGTAGCTAAGGTGTGAAAATTAGGACAGCTCAAAAGATGAAGAAAATGGCTGCCGTGACCTCTTGTGGAACCCTCGTGGTACTAAACAAGTATTATGAGCTGTCTCAAGAGGTCATGGCAGCCATTTTCCACAGACAGCTGCAAGGGGCAGGAACAGGCTCCTGCCCCCATCACCCCTACAGGACCACCAGGGTGCTAAGGTAGGTCTGAGGGGGGGCCTATCAAGACCAGGGTGTTGGGGGTTATTCCAGGGGGAAGGGGCATTCTGACTGTCGGTGGCTGGGGGAGGGGGAAGAGAAACAGGGAGGGCTGGGAGGGGGCTTCCAGGGCTCTATAAGTCTTTTCAATAGTTATGAGGGTCCCAACCAATATTCAGCTGGTTCCCACATAACAGTTTTTATGCAGGTCCTCGCTGAATATTGGCCGAAGCCTGCATAAGCTCTAGCGGCCAGCTCCGCTTAACTGGCCCCAGATATTCCTTTCCAGTGTCCAGACCTAGTCTGGCACTACATTTCTAGGGCTAATTCTGCCCACAGCTCTCAGCGTATACAAAACACTAACTGTGACAAGCTGTATATTACCCCCTTTATTATTAATTATTCCCTCTACAACAAGTTTTGTTTCAAAGTCTGTCTTGGCCTCAAGTATCGCTGGTTTACCTCTGTCTTGGTGGTACTTGTGCTCATGCCTATTTTCCTCATTTGCATCTGCTTTCCATATTTTTTAGTTTTGTTTTGTTTTAGGTTTTGAAATACCCCATTTTGGCTTAAATGGCTTCTTTCACTTTTATTTAATTATTCATTGATCAATCGCATATTATTCCCAATAATTCTAGGCATTGTACAAACATTGCAGTTGTTTGGTCTTCTTTTGACCTTTTGTAATCCATGGATTGAGAACTAGATCAAAAGTTGCTTCCTTTTTCTCTGTTCCATGTCCAGCTGCAGCATGTAGCAGTTATTTATGGTAACATTCTTCTTAGCAGATTTCAATATCATATTTACCTAATTGAGGGATAATCTAAATCTCCTATTATTATCATGTTCTGTTTTATTGACCTCTTTAATTTTGTTAGCATTCTTCAGTCTGGTTCCTCATCCTATCCAGAATGGCTGGTGGGGGGAGAAGTTGTGCTCTTCCTTGTCCACCTTGGAAATTCTCTCTATAAAGAATTTTTATCCTGCCTCTTAACATATGTCACCCCTTAGGGGCATAGTTATCAATGTGAGCTACTGTTATTATATGTTATTTTACCACTAACTCATACTATTCAGTGCCAGGCTATGTCTGGGCACTGGCAGGGCCTCCAAGTGAGGGGGCACAGGGAGCAAGATTCCCTGGGCCTGGCCTCTAATGGGAGGCCCAGCGCCAGGGTCTCTCTTTCCTGCTCCTGTGTGTCGTGACCCAGGTGATTGGGTTAACTCGATAACCTGGGTCCCGGGACATAGGAGCAGGAGAGTGACAGGCTAAGGAAGGAGCAGACGTAGGAGGGTAAGGGGACGGGTGGTGGTAGATGCCCAAGTGGGGGCAGGGAGCGGAGGGCGGCGGCAGCCTGAGTGGGGGGGGAGTGAAACAAGGTAGGGTGGAGACAGCCTGAGTGGGGGGGGGGGCAGCAGCGGCGGCCCTGCCCCAGGCCCGGCTCTGTCTCTTAGTGGCCCTGGGCAGTGACATTGAATTTCCAGGTTTCCGGAGCCAGATAATGCATAGCTGGTTAATCAGCGCTTTAACAGGGTATGAGTTGCCGCAAAAAGATAGGACTGACTTTTATGTGGTCCTATTTATGTAGTTGACCTGGCTGGTTAAGTGCTGAACAGTGTTGCCAGATGGAAAAAAGTTGTCACGCCTAAAGCCAGCCCAAAACTACAGAAAGTCAATTTGCATGTGAATGACATCATTAATAAATATTAATGAGGCCATTTGCATGCAAATGACATCATTAAGCTCACCTCCATGGGGCTCCTACTGGCCGCGGCCGCAGGAAAACCAGCCAACCTGCGGCCGGCGGGGGAAAAAACCGCCAGTGGGGCTTTTAAAAGCCGCCCAAAATCCCGCAACCCACATGCGGCGTGAAAAAGCCACAGCAGCTCGCAGAAAGGAGCCCAATTGGGCGAGAAACTCGCAGCCCTGGCAACACTGAATATTGCACTTAACTGGTCAAGTGCTGACTCCACCCGTGGAACACCCCGAAAATAGCCAGTTTTCAGTTCAGCACAAACCAGTTATTTTCAGTGGCAGTAACTAGTTAAGTGCTGCTAAAAATTAGCGGCTAGCCCTAAACAGGTGGTTAACCAGCCAGGAGCCGTTTTTGGCCAGTTAAATCACTTTGAATATTGGCCCCCTAGTTTCTAATAGCAGGGATTAACAGTAAAATAACACATCTTAACAGGAAGCCCAGACTGATAACTTCCTCCCTTCATGTAATGGTGTTCTTGGCATTTCCCCCCTCTGTTTGAGTTGCATGGATCATTATTATAGGATTTTCTTTTCCTGGTATTTCTTCTATAGAGAAAGTAAAAACAAGTTCATGGACAAGATATAAAAACAGGCAAAAGTGTTTCAACCAGCTGCTACATAACAATGCACAGCTTTAGAAGCTTTTCGTTAACATTGGCCTGCGACATTCCTTTACATATAAACAGTGTATTTAAAGACCACTCCGACCTCCAGTTCCCTCAAAATAGTTACTCCACTCTCCAAAACAATGATCTGTTGTTTGACAGCCTGAACTTTTAGTAACAAAATCTATTTCACCCTTTTCTTTTTTTTTTTTTTCATCTTAGAAAGGGAAAAGATGCCTCAGGATAAAGAAATCACTCAAGTCGATTCACTTCGAGCTCAATAATTGCACCAGTGTGAAGAAGTACAAGCCCAGGTTCTGCGGCGTGTGCACCGACGGGCGATGCTGCACGCCACACAGCACCAGAACAGTTCAGACGGAGTTCCAGTGTCCCGAAGGCAAAACTTTCAAAAGATCAATGATGCTGATCAAGACCTGTGTCTGCCACAGTAACTGTCCCCAGGAGAATGCCTTCTTTCCAATGGTCAATCCAGTGCTTAGTAGATTTAAAGTATAACTTGTTGAATCTCAGGCAACCTTTGACACTGCTAGGCATGTGGAATGTATATGCTATCATGTACAGATAGCAGCTGCTTTTTTTAGGCAGCCTAACCCATCATAACCCAATGAGGTTTTGAATGTAAAATTATGTCTTGTGCGTGCTTTGCACAATTTATTACAAAGAATGCCATATTCCTGTGGTCACTGAACTCATTCTCAGCTTGGAGGAGGACCAAATGCATTATAGTATTTGTCTGGCCACTATAGAACATTGATTTGTAGATTTTTTTTCCATTATATTTCTTAGCACTAAATGGAACACGTACTGTATATAGTGCCTATTTTATGTAAAGTATTGTATTGAGTCGGAGAGAGTAAGAGCACTGTAGTTTATAAATGCTTCCACATTTCTTGCCTTTTCAGAATCTACATAATTGTGGCTTTTCTTGTGTGCATGTCGTATAGTGCAAGTCAATTAAAGCAGGCATTGTTTTAGAAAAAGTTCTAGTACCCAACAGACTCAGGTGCTCACTAGGTACCCAAATGGAACCCGCTATCCAAAGGTTTTACGCTTTAAAAGTTATCCTCCAGATTCTATATAGTGTGACTGATACTGTGTGCACAAATTGGGTCACATTCTGGATTTGCGCACACAATTTAATTATTTAACAAGCCAATGATCACAGATAATTGACACTTAACAAGCAATTTTTGACACTAAATGGCATTAATTGGAATTTACACACACACAACTTGCTAAGCGTATTCTGTAAAATGGTGTGTGTAAATTCTAATGCATACCACCAAAAAGGAGGCATGGCCATGGGCAGGCCTTGGGTATTCTGAAAATCTATGCACATGATTATAGAATACACCTGATCTACGCCTCTTAGGTGTCAGTATTTACGCCAAGTTTTACTTGGAGTGAATAGACACACCAAGGACCCTGTTTACTAAGGTGTGCTAGCATTTTTAGCACATGCACAAAATTAATGCACGCTAATTGCATAGGTGCCCATAGGAATATTGTGGGTGCCTACTCAGTTAGTGCACACTAAAAGTTAGCATGTGCTAAAAATGATTACTCGCCTCTAATGTGGCTTAGTAGACAGCAGGGGCATAGCCAGACTTCGGCGAGAGGGGGGTCCAGAGCCCGAGGTGAGGGGGAACATTTTAGCCCCCCCCCCGGCGCCGCCAACCCCCCCCCCCCCCAGCACCACCACCAATTTTGCCCCCCCCTGCTGATGACCTTCTCGACCCCACCTCTCGCCGCCAATCCATCGTCGCCTACCTTTGCTGGCGGGAGACCCCAACCCCCGCCAGCCAAGGTCCTCTTCTTCTCGCAAGAGGCTTCCTTCTGTTTCTGATGTCCTCACGTCAGAAACAGAAGGAAGCCTTTTTCAAGAAGAAGAGGACGTTGGCTGGCGGGGGTTGGGGTTCCCCACCAGCAAAGGCAGGCGATGGCGATGGCAGGTTGGCGGCAGGAGGGGGGTCAAGAAGGTCGTCGGCAGGGAGGTCCAGGGCCAAATCTACAGGGGCCCAGGCCCCCCTAGCTCCACGTAGCTATGCCACTGATAAACAGGGCCCCTACAGTTAGGCACAGGCATGGCCACTAGGCGTATTCTAAAAACCCGCTATGTGTATTCTATAACTTGTGCCTATCTAGGCGCGACTTACAGAATATGCCTAGGTGGAAATATTTTCAACGCTGATTTTTCAGGTGTGATATATAGAATCTAGTCCTATGCTCATAAATCTACTTCTTTGAAAATTTATTAGGGCTGAATAGCCTAAATTTATACTTAAAACTTTGCTAAACTCCTACATTTTGGAGCATAGAAAGGTGGCTGGCAACAGCAGTGGATTAAGAGAAAAAAATCTTGGGAACTCAGCACTGATTTTCAGCACCAGGTTCATAAATCTAGACAAATGAATGGAAGGCTTAGATTAAGCATAAACTTTAAGCTCCTAAATTATTATGAATCTGGCTAAAAATAGAGCACAAACTTGGGAGCATAGGTTAGAAGCATAAATTTAGCAACTCAGCTTTTTTTGAATATCAGGCCCATAGTTTCTAATGTAGGCAGTTCTTAGTGTGAAATCTTGAACCTATCAAGAGGCCACCAAAATAAGGCACAGACCCTGTTCTGACTAAACTGATCACAATTAACATGAAGTAGATAAATTTGAATATAGAAATTCTCAATGTATGCACATTTATCACATGCGTATTTATTTTGCATTTCCTAATGAGCCCTCTGATGGTGGGATCCGAGCAACAGATTTGAGAAGTCCAGTACTAAAATGCATTCCTTGACCCATTAACTGTAACCAAACCTAAAGTATCCTCTGTACTCCCTGTTTAGGTTTGTCAAATGGCTTTATTTTTTTCCCATATAAGTTAATTAAATTATAGGCACCTAGGGGTGCTTAAGCGTATCCAATATTGAACAAGCTCTTTCAGATATTGCGTTGACTTATATTTATTCTTTCTTTCTTTCTTTAATGCATTTGATATACCGCTCGAGTCTACACATAGAGTGGATCACATAGAAATATCTGTACATATTCATATTTATTTATTTATTCATTCATTCATGACATTTATGCCCCACTTTAGCCCGAAATAGACTCAAGTTCAATGTGGCTTACAAACAAATAATAAAGTGAACAAAACATAATAATGTACAGAATATAACACAAATTACAATAAGTTCAAGAAGCAAATTAATACATGTACAGTAAGTAACCAGGGATTTAGACTATCTCAAGGAGAAACAAATAATTAAGGGTAGATAGGTGAGAGCATAATTAGGCACGACTAGATGGGAAGCGAGATTAAGAAAAGGGTGTGGGTAAAATTCAAATAGAGTTCTTTGTATTCAGAAAGGCCAGACTGAATAAATGTGTTTTTACAAGACTTCTAAAAGTTAGGTAATCATCTGTAAACTTGATTGATTCAGGAAGAGAATTCCAAATTGTTGTGCCTTGATAGGAGAAATTAGCTGAGTGAATTGTTTTATATATCACATTCTTACAGATAGGGAAATGTAAGACAAGATATTCTCTAGATGATGAATCTGCATTATAAGGGGGTAATTCAATAAGATTATTCATATATGATGGGGCTTGACCAAACAGAATTTGGTGAATGAAAGCACATAATTTGAAAGATATTCTATCTCTTATTGGTAACCAATGTAGCTCATATAAAAGAGGAATGGCCTTGGTGAAGCGAAGAGATCTACATATAAGATGAGCATATAAGAATATTTATTTATTTTATTTATTTATTTATTTTATTGCATTTGTATCCCACATGTTCCCACCTCTTTGCAGGCTCAATGTGGCTTACAATACATCATGAATAGTGGACATATATTAGAAAATAGACATTTATTGTGTTACAGAAGGATCTTGGGCAGCATGATGAAGAAAAAACATGATAATAGTATAACAAGCAAGTATTATAAGACAGTTCAGAATATATGTGGAGTAGTTGTGTATATTCACATTGGTTGGTCTTTGTGGTATGCCTTGTTAAAGAGATGGGTCTTCAGTAGTTTGCGGAAGTTCATTAGTTCGTAAATCGTTTTCAAGTTGCGGGGCAATGCGTTCCATAGCTGTGTGCTCAAGTAGGTAAAGTTTGATGCTATATTCATTTGCTATACCACCTTTTCCTATGGTTAAGGCACAAGGCACATTATATAAAAGATATGAAATACACGATACAGAAGAATTTTGCATGAATAATCAGAAAGATGCCTTGAGCACAGAAATGAAGGAAGCACACTGGACAGAATGATTAGATATAAAGATACATTGAGCACAAAAGGGAGGAGAAAACAATCTAGAATAAAGATGAACTTTGGGGAAGGAATGCATGGTTAGAATTGTTGGGGGCAAACAGGACAGTAATGAGAAGTCTCTGTAAAGACTCTAGGAAAGTTCTGCCAAAACAGCCATGTTTATGTTTATTTGAGACTTGATTTACCGGCTTTCACAACAAATCAAAGCGGTTTACAAACAATTTAATAAAGAAGAGAATAGGAAAAGAACTCCAATATCAGGAGAGCAGGGGAAATGAACAATGGGAAGAAACAGCAAAGGCAGGTAAGGAAGCAGAGACAACCAACCACCTACTAGAACCTGTCATCAAAGAACTGAGAAGCTATAGGGTTAGGTAAATGGGAAAACAGATGAGCTTTAAGGAGACAGTGAAAACAGGGGCGCGCAAGTTCAGACTTAAGGGAAGGAGGTAATGAATTCCAGAGAAAAGGGACCAAACAAAAAATCTGCAGAGGCACGAGTGGAGCAAAGACGAGCACAGTGAACAGATGGTAAAGCGAGATGAGAATCAAATGCTGAGCGGAGCTCATGAGCAGGACAATAAGGAGTAATCATATTGGCCAGATATGTTGGCGAACCCAAGCACAATGTCATTTTTCCTCCCCCCCCCAAAAAAAAGATACAAGTAAGGTTGCAAATTTTAATGTACAGTTCTAGGGGTATTTATGTTCATATGCTGAATACAAAGCAGCTAAAGGCACAAAGCTTTGTAGATAGGTAGACCAGAAGGCCTGCTGGGAAGACCAAAGTACCTGTTTAGGAGCGTAAGTGAGCAGCAGTTGAAATAGGTACTCAGATAATTAATTTAAGCTTTGGAAGGCACAGCATAGTGTTTTGAATTTCACCCTGTTTCAACCGGAGCCAGTGCAGCTTTTCAAAGTTGATTTTTATATGATCAGAGGATTTGACTCCTGCTAACATTTTGCTTCTATGTTCTATAGAAGCTGGAGGTATTAGGAAATTACAGTAGTCAATGTAGTTAGTAATCAGTGAGTGTAGCTAGATCAAACTTCTTGAAGAAATTACGTAGTTGACTAATTTGGCACAGATGTCAAATTACCTCAATCTAACTTGATTGAATCTTATCTTCCCTATCCCAATACAGAATTTTGTACCAATCCCGTACCGGAATTGGCGAATGCCTTCACGGTATTATGTAAGCCACATTGAGCCTGCAAATATGTGGGGAAAATGTGGGATATAAATGTAACAAATAAATAAATGCATAAATGAGGTCCTTACCACAGCTGAGATACAGGTTTGCAATGTGAGATGATGATACACTCCCAAACTGTGTACTGGGTCTTTGGATTGTAAGGCAGATCCTGATAGAGTAACATTGAGAAAGGTTGACCCTGTCAGTTAACCAGAGGAGTTCAGACTTGGATGGGTCAAGCATAAGCTTATATTTGTTGATATAGTGAGATAATTCTGAAAGACAATCATTTAGACTAGATATGTCTTTGACTGGATCTGTCCCTTTTTTTATGCATTTTGGATGTCATCTGCCAAGAGGTTACATTCAATGTTGAAGGACCGGATGATTCCACAGATTGGACAGACGTAGACATTGATGATGTTTAGAAAGAGCGCCAAACCCTGAAGCACTTTGCAGGTGAGCCTCCTCAGGTAGAGGATTTATTGTCTCATGAAACTGATTGGGATTGGTCAGTCAAGAATTATTTGAACCATTTAATGGCTTGTGGGCATTGAAGTACAGCGTAGACAGTCAATGGTATCAAATGAAACAGACAATGCTAATACAACAAAGAAGAAGTCTGTACCTTGATCTATATGTGGGTGGAAGCTGTTGGTTATGGCTAACAGGATGGACTGTGTCCCATGGAGGGGCATTTTTGAAAGGTCGTCCAAGTCTGAATTTGGACATTCTCACAAAGACGTCCAAAATCAGATAGGTATAATCGAAAAATAGTATGGACATCCTTAGACATTCCAAAATCGCAGCACGAAACGTCCAAATCAGAGACCTCCAAAGTGTAAGACATGTTTCTCGCAGAACTGATGAAGGACGTCCATCTTACAGAACCACCAAAAGACAAATCTACATTCACTGTACTTGCTAACATTTGTCATATGAACGTCCTTCGGCAGTTCTACGAGAAACATGTCCTTGTTACTATACTTTGGACGTCTCTGATGTACCTGGATGTTTCGCAAGTACAGTGAATGTAGCTGCAGAACATCCAGGTACGGGAAATATAAGGAACATTCATAGTGCAAAGTACAGTAAAAAGGACGTGTTTGTTGCAGAACTGCCGGAGGACGTCAAGGACGTCCATCTTACAGAACCGCCAAAGGACGGCAGTTCTGTAAAAGCATTAGATGGATGTTTACTTCATCACAATTGCAATATAATACATCAGGTACAGAAGGGCACAGGCTAGGGGAATTCTATAGGCACTAGGCTATAGCCACCTGCAGGTAATTTAGAATAGGAACTGTAACGAGAACCCCTCTCCCTCATCATGACTTAAGGTTTCAAGGCCGTGGTATGCACGCACCTGTGGCCACCTAGAAAATGGTTTGCAGGATAGAATTTAGAAATGTTGTTCCATAACTATGGAGGATTGTGGGACTGTGTTCAATAATGTGGAAAAGACATTCAGTGCATATATGCTTTCCCCCTCCCCACCCCCAGCAACCTTGAGAATGGGTGGGTACTTCATAAAAGGGGACTGGGGTTCACCACATAAAGAAGGATGGAACCTACTGGGGAGACACATGAGGTGCAAAGCGGGAGAAAACTACCAGCTGTGGATACCCGTGAACCTGGTGAAAATAGAGGTAAGATTTGAAACCAGAGAACATACAGTGAAATGAGGACGCCCAAATCAGCAGATCAGCTGGGGACATTTAGGGATTTTGCCCATAATCGAAATTAGGACGTCCATCTTGGGTACGCCCATTCCGCTCTTACATGGACATCCCTGGGACACTAAGCGTCCTCATTATTTTCAAATTTTTGCATCCCATTGTCAGAATGGCACCAAAACAGGCACCCACCAGCAAGGGTAATTTCAGTGAACCTGAACTGCTGGTGCAAGAAATACAAAAAAGGCACACACATCTCTTTTGCTCCCAGGGGCCAGAGGCTGGCTGCTTCAACAAAGGAGAGAGAATGGGAGGCAGTGAGGGACCAGATCAATGCAGTCTTCCACTGTGGCAGGGATGTAGAAGACTGCAAGCGCAAGTGGCGCCAGCTGAAGCGTGATGTGAGGAAGAAGGCTGGTGCCAACCCCCCAGCAGATGACACTGCTACCTTGACCCCCCTAGAGCGCATCATTTATGGGCTCTTGCCCCAGGAGGGGATCCACGGCATTGGGTCCCTGGACACATCAGCACAGCCTGATGGCTCAGATAAGTTTACCATTAGGAAGCTGGGGTATCTGTTGTGCTGCACTACACTCTGTTTTACACAAGTGGGGGACAGTGTGGTGCTCCTAAGTAGGGGAAGGGGTGAGAACACCACATGCAATACAAATCACTATTCATTACAGACCATGACACGGAGTAGGCAGGTGGAGGGGAGGGGGGGAGGGTTTCCAGCTATGTGTGGGTAGGTTACCACTGTTACACAGCTTTGGGGGCCTTCCCCACTCCCTTCTCTTTTCCCATCACCAAACTGTGCATATCTCCTTCCCATACCTCTGTGCTGTAGCCACTGTGTCCTCTGCACTCCTTTCACAATTCTATGTCTACCCACCTGCCCATGTGGCTGTCTTGCACATCAGTCACTGAAGTACATTGTGCTCCTCGTCTCCAGCTCTGTACCATGTACAATGACATCTGTGGGTTGCCTGCCAATCCCATTCCTCACCATCTGTTTGCAGGGCCGCCGAGAGTGGGGGCAGGGGGGACAAAATTCCCCGGGCCTCCAAGGGGGGGCCCGGTGCCGCAGACCCCGGTCTCACCCGCCTGCCCTCGACTCTGTCGACAGCCCTCTTCCATCTGTCACCGGGCCCCCAGCATTCAAATCGATTCGGCAGCACCTCACCTCCGTGTGAAAGCGCAGCTGCAGATCGCCTCCCTTCGGGTCTTCCCTCCCTGTGTCTCGCCCTCGTCTGATGTAACTTCCTGTTTCCATGAGGGTGGGACACTCAACAACTCTCAGCTTTCTCTCCAAACAACGATTTCGCCACACTCCAACTCCATAAAATCGCTAATGGGTCTAAAGACAACTTCCCCCTTACCCTGGACGCTTTTATATCAGGTTTAACTAAGGACACCCATGTTCCTGCCCATGTGAAACCATTTTGCTATACGTTATACCTCGGAGATGTCCATCTCATAACGCTGCCCAAAACACACCTCTAACACGCCCCCTGTGGGGACGTCCATAGATGGACGTCCTTGCGCTGAGGACGTCTTTACGGCCCTGTTTCGATTATTGGATTTGGATGACTTTCTTTCACAAGGACGTCCATGTGCCGTTTGTGTCGTTTTTTGGACGTCCTTCTCTTTCGAAAATGAGCCCAATAGTGGTTGGATGTTTGATTAAGTTGTGTTTATATCTGTTTCTAAACAGTACAAGGGATTTAGAAGTCCAATTGAAGTTGAGACTCCTGAGGCAGGTGCACTGCATGCCAAAACACAGGACAGTGCTGAGTCTTGATATTGCATTTTTATGGATTTTTACAGATCTTTATGGACTGTATGTTTTTTATGTGATTTTTAATAAATATCCCTTGGCTGATACTTCTCTGGTCATTCCCCTTTTTGTTCTGTAGTTTCTCCTTGGTTGGTTTTTGCAAATGGGATACTTCAGATTTTTTTTTTTTAATTTCAATTACCCATTATTGACTGGATGAATGTTACATCAGGGAGCACCAGGGAGATAAATTCTTAGATGTAATAAATGACTGCTTCTTGGAGCAACTGGTCCAGGAACCAATGAGGTCTACAAAATCCTGAGTGGTGTAGAATGAGTAGAAATTAATTGATTTTTTTTCTGTTTCAAAAAGTACAAAAACTAGGGAACACTCAATGAAATTACATGGAAAACTTTTAAAACAAATAGGATGAAATATCTTTTCACTCAACGAATAGTTAAGCTCTGGAACTCTCTACCAGAGGATGTAGTAACAGCGGTTAGTGTACCTGGGTTTAAAAAAGGTTTGGACAAGTTCCTGGAGGAAATGTCCATAGCCTGCTATTGAGACAGGCACAAGCAAGCCACTGCTTGCCCAGGGATTGATAGCATGGAATGTTGCTACTATTTGGGTTTCTGCAAGGCACTTGTGACCTGGATTTGCCACAGTTGGAAACAGGACACTGAGCTAGATGGACCATTGGTCTGACCCAGTATGGTTATTGATCAGATGTAGCACTCAAAAGATAATCAAGAAATATGTTACATTAGTGCAATAAAAGCTAGTCAGAAATGACGTTATCCTGTGGAAAGCAGTGCCATCTAGTGGTGAAGAAATGATTTTACTCTAGAAGACTTTCATGAAAAGCATCAACATAGCTTAAAACTGTATATGGGTCAATATTCAAAGCTTTTTATCTTGATAATGGCCATTGTTATCAGGATAAATGGCTTAGCTGTTGCTATCCATGGATACTCAGTGGAGAGTGCTGCTGAATATCTTTAGAGATCACTTCGGCAAAAGTGCCGAGGTGGTACAGAAATGGAGTGGGAAGTTATCCAGTTAACGGTGGTATCAAGCCTATTATATGAATAACTATCTGGATAAAATTAGGAGAGAAATATTGCTGTCCTAACTTCATCCAGTTAGTTAATCAGATTGGAGGAATTCAATAAATGGCACCTCAAGTTAGGCACTGTGATGATTTACGCTAACTCGTATTGTGTAAGGGGCCCTCTGTATAGAGCGTTCTTTACAGGATACTTAGCATGAATTTCTCACCTAACTTTGGGTGTGAGCATTTACACCTGCTAAAGGGTTCCTTTTACAAAGCCATGGCAAGCACTAGCGCGCAGGGGCATATCCAGACCTCGGCAGGATGGGGATCCAGGGGCCAAGGTGGGGGGGCACATTTTAGCCCGCCTCCCCCCGCCGCTGACAGTCCCCTGCCACTTTTGACCCCCCACCACCACTGCCGCCTCCGCAAGGTACCTTTCCTGGCGGGGGTCCCCAACCCTCGCCAGTCTTAGACTTCTTCAGTGCCGGTCTCCGGCACGTTCGCTCAGTTCACTGATCTGTGCTGTGAGTCCTGACGTCCTGCATGTTGACGTGCAGGACATCAGGACTCACAGCACAGATCAGTGGGGGGTACCTTGCGGCGGCGGGGGGGTCAAAAGTAGGGGGGCCAGGAATAAATCTATGGGGGCCCATGCCCCCGTGGCCCCACCTAGCTACGCCCCTGCTAGCGCATGCTTACGGCAGCTTAAAAAATTTACCATGGGGTGTGCTCAGGCATCCTGCGGCAAATTCTGACCATGCACACACCATGCAGCAAAAAATGATTTAAATTTTTACCATGGAGGGGCATGTCTTGGGGCAGAGCATGGGCGTTTCTGCAGTAATCAGCACAGCTAGGTTGTTGCATTCTAACTCATTAACATGTGGTCAGCACAGGAGCCCTTACTGCCCACAAAATAGGTGGTGATAAGGGCTCACATGCTAATCTTTTTTAATGTAACAAAAGAGAGGGAACGAAGTACAAACTAAAGTCCAAACAAAAAAACAGCACCACGGGCCTTTAAAAATGGAACACAGTTCTTTAATGAATGAGCCTTGACAAAAAGGCCCGACACGGGCCGTGTTTTGGTGACTAGCACCTGCGTCAGAGGTCACAGTGATGACGTGGAAAACTTGGGGAATAACTCAAATATATTCCTATACAATATATTATTCCTTACCCCACGTCTCATATAGTAAAAGCTACAAAGCAACAAGGCACTTTCACTTTCTGTTGACGTAGGTCTGGCGGCAATTGTTAAGATGTTTAAAACCACATGAAAGTGCCTTACTCTTCAACAGTTTCTTCAGCTCCTGCTGCTTCTGCAAGATATGAAACACATCCTCTCCTTCACTTGCAGCCACGTGACTCATACAGCTGCGCATCACAGAGCTCTGAGCCAATGAAGGAGAGAAGGGAGAGAGGCAGGACCACCCACACAGCTGCACCAATGAGGTTAGAGGGGGTGGTATTGCCTCTCTCTCTTTCCTTCATTGGCTCACAGTGTTGATGCGCAGCTTTAGGTCAATTGGCTCGGAGCATTTTTGTTTAGAAGTGTTTAAATTAAACACAATGGATAAAAGAAGTCTGCTATGGAAATATTTTACGATTATTGATGAAGATCCAAGCAAAGCAATCTGTGGCATCAGCAGCGCGATGATTTCACGTGGTATCGGTCTTTCATGACCTCCGCTTTCAACAACCGCTTAAAGTACAAACCTCATAAGGAATTTAAATCTATGTTGGCGAAGTGCGATATTACACCCTTCCAAAGCCCAGTCAGGAAAAATGAAAGCCAACAAAGCGTAACAATGTTGATGAGCACATATGGATATCAAGATTAGCTGAAGATGGTAATAACTGTCACAGCTTAAGGTCCTTATAGTTAGATTCAAGGATGAAAAGGTCTTTGGCACCAGGTTCAGCACATATACAGCATGAAAACAGAGAACATTCCTTCATTTTTCACATTCAAGCAGCATGATTATGCTGAAGTGTCACAAGTCCAGACAACATAACTAAAGCTTTGAGAGACGCTGGGGTCCATGGACTCAGTTGTTTTCTTCATACACTCCTGTTATGTATCCATGATTCCTTATTCTCACAGTCTTCTGCCACATCATTAATTCATACATCCAGGGACTGGTTGAATATTTTAAACATTCTTCCAGTGCCACATCTCATCTACATGCTAGTCTGCCTCAGCTGATGTGGTGACTCGATGGCATTCAACATTTTATATGTTGGAACATTTGAACAAAAAAGGGCTGTACTACTTTACACTTCTGAAGCAGATGATGTTAAGCAGTGGTGTGCTGGAGCCGGCTCGCACCGGCTCGCAAGAGCCGGTTGTTAATCTTTCTACCGACTTGCGAGCCGGTTGTTAAATATAGCAAGCCGGCTCTGGCTCTCCTCCCTCCCTCCGGATCCTCACTGACTCCTTGTTCTTCTAATTCCTCAGGGCAGGCAGTCTTGCCTGCCCACTGCCAGCTGACTCTCCCCCGCTGCCGATTTGTGCATTAAAAATGGCCGACGAGACTTCCAGAGGCGGCCTCGCGAGACTTCTGCTGAAGTCTCAGCGGCCATTTTGAAATGTGAATCGGCACAGCGGGGGAGAGTCAGCTGGCAGCGGGCAGGCAAGACTGCCTGCCCTGAAGAATTAGAAAGACAAGGCAGGTAGACCCGAAGCATACTTGGGGTGAGAGTGAGGGTGCTGTCTATGTTTGGGGGGGGGGGGAAGTTGGGTGGAGGAATTGGAAGGGATTTTTGTGATGTTTGGAGGGTAGGGGGGATTAGAAGGGGTTTTCATGATGTTTCTGGGTGTGGGAGAGAGGGAGATTGGAATCTTGGGGGAGGGGGACGTTGGGACCCAGCCAGATACTCTTAACAGGTCCCGACTGAATATCAGATGGTCAGTATTTAAAAAAAAAAGTGCTAACTGCTACAGGCTCAATATTGACTTTGAGCTTTTGGAAGTAGAAGTAAATAGCAGAGAGAGTGATCCCAGGGGCCCATGGAGGGCATGGGAGAGGAGGGTCGCTGGGTATGGGTGCATGCAGGGCAGGGGGAGAGAAGGGTCCCTGGACATGGGTGGATGGAGGGCAGGGGAGAGGAGGGGAGAGAGAAGAAATGCTGGACATGGATGGAGGGGAGGAAAGAGTGAGGAAGGAGATGAGTTGAGGGGAATGGAAGAGAGGAGAAAAACTGCACATGGATGAAGAAAATAGGCAGAAGCTGAGGTCCAGAAATGAAGAAGAAAGGAAAGGAAGCCCTGGAAACGGAGTTAAGAGGACAGATAGCAGCAGAATCGGATACTGGGCCAGCATGATCAGAAAAACTGTCACCAGACAACAAAGGTAGAAAAAAATCATTTTATTTTCATTATAGTGTTTAGAATATGTTCACTTTGAGAATCAGGTGCTCAACATTAAAAATTTATATTTATTTACGGCATTTATGGCATTTTATCGCACATTAAACATGAATTAGATTGGAACCTGGGATCATTTAATTTTTTTTTCCTGGAGGAATGCATTGCCACCCCCCCGGCTCTCTCCCCGGCTATAGCCAGCTCTGCAATTTGGGGGGGGCACAGAGGGGGACAGGGGGTGCAGAGGAGGAACGGGGGGGGCACAGAGGGGGACCGGGGAGAGAGCCTGTTGTTAAACATTTACCAGCACACCACTGATGTTAAGGGACTAAAGGGTCCTTTTACTAAGCTGTGGTAAAAAGTGGCCTGCGGTTGTGTAGGCGCAAGTTTTGGGTGCACACGTGATTATTTTTCAGCCCGCCTGTATAAAAGGCCTCTTTTCTTTTTCCCAAAAATGGACGTTCGGCAAAATCAAAATTGCTGCTCATCCATTTTGGGTCTCTGACCTTACCGCCAGCCATAGACCTAGCAGTAAAGAATTTGGGTGGTAAGAACCCACGCGCATCAAATGCCACTTGGCACGCATCCGCTGCATGCACAAGAAAATCAAAAATATTTTGCGGATGCGCACCAAAAATGAAATTACCACAAGAGCCACGTGGTGGTCGGGCGGTAAGTCCATTTTGGCACGTGTTGGGCGTGCATAGACGCTTATGTGGCTTAGTAAAAGGGGCCCTAAATGTGCAGCGTGATCGTTGATGAGCAATCTGATATCTCTGTTGACGCTGTTCGAACAACTAACTCCTGAAATAAGCCAGTCGTCACCTACACTTTCTGTAGTTTTGTCTGCTGTAAGGTCTTTGTTCCTACACCAGAATAACTTGTCTGATGATGGAATAAAGAAAATGCTGTCAGACACAGTAAAATATGTGAATGATTGCTTTTCACGACTTTTTGAAAATGACTTTCTTATTGTTGCTGCTTGCATTGATCTAATGTTTAAATTACAGACAGTAACTGATGCGAACGGAGGCAAAAATTGAAATTTTTCTTATCTGTTCACAATCAGGATTTCGCTCCAACCACAGCACTGAAACTGTACTAATTACTCTCCTAGCCAAATTCAAACAAGTCATTGCAACAGGCAAAAGCGCACCTCCCCTACAATTCGACATGTCTAGTGCGTTCGACATGGTAAATCACAACATACTACTAAGCATACTAGAATACTTTGGGATTGGTGGAACTGTACTTTGCTGGATCAAGGGTTTCCTAACTAATAGAACATATCAAGTGAAATCAAATTCGAACATATCATCAACATAGAAAGCAGACTGTGGAGTACCTCAAGGATCACCACCATCACTACTCCTTTTCAACCTAATGATGACCCCACTAGCCAAGTCCTTATCCAATCAAGGCCTTAACCCTTTCATATATGCAGACGATGTCACAATATACATCCCTTACAAACATGAACTAACAGAAATCACCAAAGAAATCAAACTCAGCCTGAACATAATGAACTCATGGGCAAACGCATTTCAACTAAAACTAAACACAGAAAAAACACACTGTCTCATCCTCTCATCACAATATAACACGTACAAACCCACCAACATAACCATCCCAGACTACACCCTCCCTATCTCAGACAGCCTGAAAATTCTCGGAGTTACAATCGACCGAAACCTCACACTAGAGAGCCAAGTGAAAACTACAATGAAGAAAATGTTCTAATCAATGTGGAAACTCAAATGAGTGAAACCTTTTTTCCCAAGGGAAATATTTCGCAACTTGGTACAATCTATGCTACTAAGTCAGCTGGACTACTGCAACGGAATCTATGTGGGATGTAAAGAACAAATCATAAAGAAACTCCAAACTGCTCAAAACACAGCAGCCAGGCTTATGTTTGGAAAAATGAGATTCGAAAGCGCCAAACCCCTATGAGAAAAACTGCATTGGCTCCCAATCAAAGAACGTATTGCGTTCAAAATTTGCACCCTGGTTCATAAAATCATCTACGGAGAAGCCCCGGGATACATGACAGACCTCATAGACCTACCAACCAGAAACACATTAAGATCAACAAGAACATACCTAAATCTCCATCACCCAAGCTGCAAAGGTCTCAAATACAAATCAACTAATGCATCCAGCTTCTCCTATATAAGCACACAACTATGGGATGCAATACCAAACGCCGTGAGAAAACATATGACCACCTGAACTTCCGGAAACTACTAAAAAATACCTTGTTCAAAAAGGCATACCCCAACCACCCAACTTAAATGCCTTAACCCAGCAGCACAACAAAACCAATGCTCATACTGGACATAACTTGACTCTTCCTCCTTACGATGCCCCAATGTGTCTCTCACATATGAACCTTACCTAACCACAACCTCACTTTGTATTTGTTCAAACCGGTATTGGCGATCGCCTCTGCGGTACTATGTAAGCCACATTGAGCCTGCAAATAGGTAGGAAAATGTGGGATACAAATGTAACAAATAAATAAACATAAATAAATAAATAAATAAAATCTGACACCCTAGAAATTTTCTGTTGTTTCCTATACCTAAATCCTGTCCAGCCTGGGAAGAAAAAGACAGAGAAAAAATGGTGGTGGGGGGGGGGGGGGTAAATCATTGAGATATGTTGGTAAAATGCTTAAATGGACACTAACATACACTGTTCAGTGATGGTCTGCCTAGGCGGAGGAACACTAAGATCCCACAAGAAGAATGCAGAGAGACAAAAGGAGTGGGAAATAGACCAGGCTGACCAGGGACAAATGAGGAGACTTCAAATGTTGGTAAAACGCTTATTGGTTAAAAAAAACAAAACTCAACACCGCACTGTGTTTTGGCAGAAAGACTACTTCAGGAGTCTTAGTGTGATATGTGTAAGACCATCAAAGGATAAATAACATTAGTACAAGCAGATGTAGAATTCTGGTCTTTACAAAGACCTTTGTTAGAAAACTGCAAATCCGGCGTGAGGTAAGCTGTCACTGCTCCAACTTTGATGGTTTTACACATATGATACAAAGACTCCTGAAGCAGTCTTTCTGCTGAAACACAGTGCTGTGTCAAGTCTTTTACCAATAAACAAAGAGGGACTTTGAAAAAAAGATTGCGTTGCAGGCAAAAACATATAGTAAAAAATTTTTTTTAGGTATCTTAAAAGCAAGAAGCCAGCAAAAGAATCAGTTGGACTGCTAGATGACTCAGGGGTAAAAGGGGTAATCAGGGAAGACAAAGCCATAGTGGAGAAATTAAATGAATTCTTTGCTTCAGTCTTCAGAGAGGAAGATTTGGGAGAGATACCGATGCCAGAAATGGTATTCAAAGCTGACGAGTCGGAGAAACTGAATGAAATCTCTATAAACCTGGAGGATGTAATGGGGCAATTTGAGAAATTGAAGAGTAGCAAATCTCCTGGACCAGATGGTATTCATCCCAGAGTACTAAAAGAATGAAACTTGAAAAATGAACTTGCGGAACTATTGTTAGTAATATGTAATTTATCTTTAGAATTGAGCTTGGTACCTGAAGATTGAAGGGTGGCCAATGTAATGCCGATTTTTAAAAAAGGTTCCAGAGGAGATCCGGGAAATAATAGACCAGTGAGCCCAATGTTGGTGCCAGGCAAAATGGTAGAGACTATTGTAAAGAACAAAACTACAGAGTATATTCAAAAGCATGGATTAATAAGACAAAGCCAACATGGATTTAGTGAAGGGAATCTTGCCTCACCAATCTATTACATTTCTTTGAAGGGGTGAACAAACATGTGGATAAAGGTGAGCCAGTTGATATTGTGTATCTGGATTTTCAAAAGGCGTTTGACAAAGTACCTCATGAAAGACTCCAGAGGAAATTGGAGAGTCACAGGATAAGAGGTTGTGTCCTATTGTAGATTAAAACCTGGTTAAAAGAGAGAAAACAGAGAGTAGGGTTAAATTGTCAGTATTCTCAATGGAGAAGGGTAGATAGTGGGGTTCCCTAAGGGTCTGTGCTGGGATTGCTGCTTTTTAACATATTTATAAATGACCTAGAAATGGGAGTAACTAGTGATTTAATAAAATTTGCTGACGACAGAAAGTTATTCAAAGTTGTTAAATCACGAGAGTATTGTGAAAAATTACAAGAGGACATTACGAGACTGGTAGATTGGGTGTCTAAATGGCAGATGGCATTTAATGTGAGCAAGTGCAAAGTGATGCATGTGGGAAAGAGGAACCCAAATTATAGCTACATAATGCAAGGTTCCACCTTAGAAGTCACTGACTGGGAAAGGGATCTAAGCGTCATCGTTGATAAGTTAAAACCCTCTGCTCAGTGTACGGTGGCAGCTAAGAAAGCAAATAGAATATTAGGTATTATCAGGAAAGGAATGGAAAACAAAAATGAGGATGTTATAATGCCTTTGTATCACTCCATGGTGGGACCGTACCTTGAATATGGTGTTCAATTCTGGTGGCAGCATCTCAAAAAAGATATAGTGGAATTAGAAAAGGTGCAGAGAAGGGCGACGAAAATGATAAGAGGGATGGGACGACTTCCCTATGAGGAAAGGCTGAAGCGGCTAGGACTGTTCAGCTTGGAGAAAAGACTGCTGAGGGGAGATATGATAGAGGTCTATAAAATAATGATTGGAGTGGAATGGGTAGACGTGAATCATCTGTTCACTCTTTCCAAAAATACTAGGACTAGAGGGCATGTGATAAAGCTACAAAGTAGTACATTTAAAATGAATTGGAGAAAAGGTTTCTTCACTCAAAGTGTAATTAAACTCTGGAATTTGTTGCCAGAGAATGTGGTAAAGGCGGTTCGCTTACCGGGGTTTGAAAAAGGTTAGAACCGCTTCCTAAAGGAAAAGTCCATAGACTATTATTAAAATGGACTTGGGGAAAATCCACTGCTTATTTCTGGGATAAGCAGCATAAAATGTATTGTACTTTTTTGGGATCTTGCTAGGTATTTGTGACCTGGATTGGCCACTGTTAGAGACAGGATGCTGGGCTTGATGAAAATTTGGTCTATCCCAGTATGGAAATACTTATGTACTTATTTAATGCAAGTTAACTCTCCAGAAATGGCTGCTGACCAGTTAACCCTTTTGGCCACGGCTATTTGGTCATTTTCCGTGGCACTGAACTGGTTATCCTCCCTGAAAATGACCGGTTAGAGCGAAACTTAAAGCCAGCTATGTAGTGGGCATTCTGAGGCAGAGTCTGGATATTCAGATCTAACCAGACAAGTTTAGCATGAAATTAGGACTGTATAAATATTTGTCCTATCTTTATGTGCCAACCCATGGCCGGTTAGCTCTGAATATTAACCAGTCATGCTTTGAAAAAAAAAAGGGAAATTCAATGCCAAAGCCAACACAGGGCACAGCATTAAACTTCCAGTTTTAGTGCTGGCTGAATATCAGCCCATATGTTGCCAGGGAGGTGGGAAGAAAAGATCCCCATAGTGCAGCAAATTTCTGTGGCCATATTGTATGTGTTTATGGACTTCACTAGAAGAAAGCTCTTGACATCCATCAAATGTCCCATGAAATTGTTTATTTTTGGAACAACTCCATCTTATATGATCGTGTGGCTCTCTGTTCTAGTAAGTACCAGAAGGCCTCCATAAGACCTCGAACAAACATATTTCCTTTCTGTCAGGAAAGAACACAGAATGGGGCAACTAGTGGCTTTCTGGCTCCAAGAAGAGCCCCTATGACTAACCAGAGAGTGGAACAAGTTATACTTGAAAAATCTTCATGCTATCAATACATCAGTGATCCTCTAGTAGTTTCATGGAAATAGCATCGTGGCCAGTGGGTATCAATTTTGACTGAGATTCCTAATTTGAGAATGGTTAGATCCGTGATATAAAGGAATCTACGTTTTGTTCTTAACGTTATTTGTTCCTTCTATGATAATTTGTTCAGATCTCCAAAATAAAACTGTTGTCAAACTTCAAGTCCTATCTCTAATTTACCACTAGGTGACGCCAACAGAAAATAATTTCAGCTATGGCAGTAAACTAGGAAAAAATATAAGGATGAGCTAGCAAAGAAGTTGTAGGTGGCACTGGCTTAATGAAGGGAGTTCAGTTCTTGAACATAGCTAATATATTAAGTTAATATTTTTATCTGGACTAATATAAAGACCATACTTCTTCATTTATATTGTGAAAACTAAAGTGAAGCCCAAAAATTGCACTGCCCAGGGAAGATGATATGCCACAAATCTTGACCTGTTGAAACAAATACAAAGTTGGATATTACCTTTTACTGTAAAGCTTGAGCAAGGTACAACATACTTTCTGCCAATAGCCCACTGCAGGAACTTAAATGAAAGCTGTGGAATATTAGTGTGTATTCTCATTGGAAAATATCTTAGAACAAGAAAATGCAGCAAACAAAATACATATATATTTTGGCCAAAAAGGAGAGTCACAGCAAGATGGGAATTAGTTTAGCCAATGACTGATTATTTTAGATGTCTCTATACAAAACCAAGGGAATAAGTAGGAAGAATGCAAAATAGTCTACAATCAAAATTACAACTTGATGGGATAATTCAAATTTTTAGCATACTGATCTAGAAGGAAAATATTTTTCAAGATGTGCAGGAGAAAAATATGAAGACTAGGGTACACTCAAGAAGGTTACATGGAAATAACAAATAGGAGGAAATATTTTTTCACTCAACGAATAGTTAAGCTCTGGAACTCTTTGCCAGAGGATGTGGTAGCAGCAGTTAGTATATCTGGGTTCAAAAAAGGTTTGGACACGTTCCTGGAAGAAAAGCCCATAGTCTGCTATTGAGACAGACATGGGAAGCAACTGCTTGCCCTGGGATTTGTAGTATGGAGTGTTGCCACAATTTGGGTTTCTGTCAGATACTCGTGACCTGGCTTGGTCACTGCTTGGAGAACAGGATACTGGGCTGGATGGACCATTGGTCTGAACCAGTATGGCTACTCTTATGTTCTAAGCAACGCCTGGTCCCTGCATATCAAGTATCTATAGGGTTCATTTTACAAAATGGTGCTACTGATTAAAAGGTGCATTGAATACAAAGAAGTCCATTCAATTCCTATGGGCTTCTTCGCATTCAGCACACCCTAATCAGTAGCACTGCTTTGTAAAAGGAGCCCATTGAGTTTTATTTCTTTTTCCTTGTCTTTGTAAGGGAGAGACCTACAAAGCAGTCCACACCGCAAACTTCTCATATAACGCCACCAGATGGTGGAACACATTGCCAAAGGACACACAACACGACATCTCCTATGAAACTTTTCGTAAAAAACTAAAAACATTTTTGTACAAAAAATTCCTGATGATCAATGCAACCTAATATCAATCGACAGAAAACACAACAAATATACCTAGATCATGATACTACATTACCTCCCATTTATCTCTTTTCTCTGGCCTGTTATTGGTACATTTAAATTGTATGTCTGTCTTTCTATGTATACATCTGACTTCTAATTGTAAATCCAACTGACTTCTATTTGTACATCTGACTTCTATTGTAATTCTGACTGAACTTAATGTAACCACATAGAACTGAGTCCCCGACTCGGACGTACGTAGGGTATAAATCCAATAAAGTAAAGTAAATTATCATATCCAAATACAATGCCATTCTATCATAAGGGATTTCTTGCACTATATTGTTATATATATTTCTAGAGTTGTGGATTGTTGGATTATTTGTAGTAAATAATTAGCAGATTTTAGTACACACAGCTTCAGCTTTAGAAATGTTAATTTCTTTCTTCATCTCTCTCTCATTCACCCCTGAATAATTCACTGCTGAGTCACTTTAAAGTTGAAGTAACAAAACATCTGTTTACTCACAGTTTGTAGTTAGATTATAATCAGACAGGCTTATATATACATATTACTATACATTTGTATTATCAGCTCCTTCCATGTGCTTAGATGGTAATGGATGCTCACACCACCATAGATCCTCTCAGGTTAGGAGAGAACATGAGCTCCATGTGCTCCATGTGCTGCATGTGCTGTGTCTAACCCCCACAGGAAGTTACATAGCTGTGTGACCTCTCTAAGTAATTCACATCAGAGGTCACAGAGTAATCACAGAGAAATAATAGGTGACAGGCAATGCATGTAAAATACAATTACATTCCAACAAACCCCTTCTCATGCATAACTGTCATGCAATTATTTATTCATACAAAGTCCAAGCTTTATACGCAGATTCACAAAATGTTCTCTGGGTAACGGTTTGGTCATGATGTCAGCTGTCATCTCACTGGTGTGACAATAGTGTAGACTGATGACCCCTTCTTTCAACCAACTCTCGCACGTTGTGGTATTTCGTTGCGATGTGCTTGGTGCGTGACTGAACCTTGTCATTCTGTGACAGTCGGATGCAGCTCTGATTATCTTCCATTATCTGGATTGGTCTCTTTTCAGCTATTCCGAAATCCAGCAAAAGTTTTTCAATCCACATCAGTTCTCTGCACGCTTCCGATACGGCCACATATTCAGCTTCTGTAGAAGACAAACTCACAATACTTTGTTTATGACTGGCCCATGAAATTTGTACATTTCCATACATAAACACATATCCACTTGTGGATTTATAATCAGAATGATCCCCTGCCCAATCTGAATCACAGTAACATATTAGTTTTGGATTACTATTGGCTGAAATCTTTAATTTACAATCAATGGTACCCTTTAAATACCTTACCATCCTTTTAACTGCAGTCCAATCTGATTTGGTAGGTGAGCTGACCCTTCTGCTCAAAATTCCTACTGCATTTGCTATATCAGCCCTGTATGTGGTAGCTAGATATAAAAGCTTACCTATGGCTGATCTATATTGGATGTTATCTGGTAAAGGTTCTCTTACTGTTTCATCCTTCAGAAAATCAGTGATCATGGGAGTGCTTACAACTTGGGCATCTTGCATACCTAAACTTTCAATAAGCTCATTTATTTTCTGCTTCTGGCTTAGAAGATAAGAACCATCATTTTGTTTCTCAATTTCTATACCAAGATAGTATGACACATTACCAAGTTCTTTTATCTCAACATTCTGGTTTAAACACTTTACAATGTCCTTGTACTCTTGCTCACTTTCGCTTGCAATGAGCAGATCATCAACAAAGCTAAAATGTATGCATATTGTCCATTTCTGCACCTAGTGTACAAACATTTATCTGCTTCACCTTGCTTAAATCCTAAATTTGTCAATATTTCATGCAATTATCATTCCAACATTTTGCACTTTGCTTTAATCCATAAAGACCTTTGTTTAATTTACACACTAGCTGTCTTTGTTTTGTATTTATGAAACCTGTTGGTTGTTCCATGTACAAGTCTTCAGTTATTTCTCCATGAAGAAACGCTGTTTTCACATCAATGTGGTTGACTTGCATGCCTTTTGAGACTGCAATGCTCAGAAGTGTTCTTATTGTCGTGTGTTTCACTACAGGTGCAAACACTTCATCAAAATCTTCTCCATATTTTTGAAGATATCCCTTTGCCACTAATCTGGCTTTATACCTTTCCACTTTTCCTTGTGCATTCCTTTTTAACTTGAATACCCATTTGCATCCTATAGCTTTCTTGCCAGGAGGTAATTTTGTAAGAATCCAAGTATTATTTTTATCCAATGCATCAATTTCTTCTTGTGCAGCTTTACGCCATTCAGCAGCTTCTTCTGCTGGCATTTTCTCAATCTCATCCCATGTTAAGGGCTCTTGAGCTTCTGCTGACTTTGTTAGGTAAGACAGTCTTGGGGGTGGAACACCTTTGTTTTCCCTGGATGAGCGTCTGACAACAGGTTGGTCTGACCTTTCCGCATCCTCAAAATCTGAGAGTACTTCTCCAATTGATTCCCCTTCTCCAACTGTACTGTCTTCTTCAATGATCCTTTCTGTGTCTGCTTCCTCTGTCTGTTCCTCGTTAGATACAGATGAGTTGCTTTCAGACATCTGCCTTGGTATGGCATTTATATACACTGGCATGTCTATTATGGTTCTATTTTCATATTCTGGATGATAAGGCTCATCTGGGATAATCCAGCCTTTATCAACCCTTTTGTTTTCATCAAAATATGTAACATGTCTTATGCCAACAATGCCAGTTTTCAGATTCAAAATTCTATATCCTTTGTGTCCTGGAGCATAGCCAACTAAAATGCCCCTTTCTGTTGTGGAATCCAGCTTATGCCTTCTTTGCTTTGGTACATGAGCATATGCTGTACTTCCAAATGTTCTTATGTGTGACAGGTTTGGCTTCCTACCATGCCATGTCTCATGTGGTGTGCGCTCAGCGCCTTTAGTTGGCATTCTATTTTGTAGGTACACTGCTGTGAGAATGGCTTCCCCCCATAGTCTTTTAGGGAGATTGCTATCTGACAGCATACATCTGGTCATTTCCACAAGTGACCTAAATTTTCTCTCTGCAACAGAATTTTGCTCTGGTGTATAAGCTACTGTTGTGATATGTTGAATGCCTTCTTGTTCTAGAAATGTGCGCATGCTTTGTGAAGTGAACTCACCACCATTGTCGGTCTGAAGAACCTTTGGTTTTCTTTCAAATTTATTGCTCACCATGGCTACGTATTTCTTCAGCATGTCTGTGACTTGACTTTTCTCTTTCAGCAAATAGGCCACACAATATCTAGAGAAATCATCCAAGAATATTAGCACAAATCTGTTATTTCCCAATGATGGGATATTAAACGGTCCACATAAGTCACTGTGTATTAAGTCCAGCACTTTATTACTCCTATTTCCTGTGTATGCAGGAAATGAGGGTCTCACACCTTTTTGAGTAACACAGTCTATGCATTTCTCCATTTTACCAGCATCTGCACTTATCTGAATGCCGGTGGCCAGTTGCTTACTGTAAAGATCCTGGATCACCTTAGAATCACGATGTCCCAGGCGGCGGTGCCAGATTTCCAGACTACATTTACCATCATTCTTCCTTACTTGCACCATATGTGAGGCTTCACCTGAAATGCTCAGTTTATAAACATCATTATGCATAAAAGCTTCAGCATACACTTCATCATTTTTAGAGATTGTGCACTTACTGTTTTCAAAATGAATCGCAAATCCCTTCTTATCTAATGTAGATACACTAAGCATATTGCAAACTGCTTGGGGAATATACAAGACATCACTTACAGGAATTTCTTTAACTTCATTAGACACTTTGCATTTTAAGAATCCAATACCTTTTGCTTGGATCTGAGCAGTCCCTGCGTTTGCAGTTTTAAGAATACCTTCCTCTGGACACATTTCCTGAAAGAAATCCTTACAATTGGTTAAATGGCATGTGCTCCCTGAATCCAAAATCCAAGTACTTTCATTTGAATTATTATTTACCATAGTCAAAGATTTTTCTGCCATTAGAAAGCCCTTGTGTTTATCTTTGTCCTTCATACATTTCCTGGTTTGAAAATTCTTTAGTTCCATTGGCTTAGGTGAGCTAGAGGGAGTGTTTTGTGTTTCCTTACACCATTTAGATACATGTCCCTCCTTTCCACATGAGTAGCAAATCAGCTTGCCCTTGGGTGGAGTTTTCCCATAGCTCCGCCTTCCTCTGTTCTTTGCCAAGAAATTTGTTTCATTTCTCTCTGACTGACTTTGAGAACACATCTCCTCAGAATCATTTATTATGCATTCCTGCCTTAGTTTTGATGTTGCCTGTTCAAAAGATTGCCCTTCAATGGCCTCATTTACAGACCTAAAAACATCAAACTTCTTTGATAGTGAGGTAAAAAGAAATGCTCTTTTCAATGCATCACACATGGGAATTCCTGAAAGTTCTAACTTTTGAAATGAAGACATAAGATGCATAATGTGATCATTACATTTACTTTTATCCCTTAATTTGGTTTCATTCAACTCTGCCAGCCAAATTGGTTGCTGCTTTGCATATGTAGTTGCATACATAGTTCTCAGTTTATATAAAATGTCCTTTGGTGTATCTTTTCCCTCCACTAATATGGCTTGTTTCTCTGAGAGAGCTTCCAAAAGCATGCACTTCACATAATAGTTTGCATTGTCCCATTCAGCCATATTTTCAGCTGTCCTGTCTTGGTCTAAGCATATATTTAATCTTTTTGCTCGAAGGAGACATATGAATCTTAGTTCCCACTGCCGATAATTAAACTCAGTTAATTTAGGCACCTTGAGAGAATAGAAAAATGGTGAATTTCTTCCCTCAGCCATTTTCTTAGCCTTCTGTCTGCTGTGTGGGGGGAGAGAGAGACAGACTGAATCTTTCCTTTAAAACTTAAGAGAAAAATGTGGCCTTTTTTTCTGCCTGGTAATATTTCTCTTCTTTTTCAATTCCTGGCCCTGGGCCCATAACCCTTTTGTTGGATTATTTGTAGTAAATAATTAGCAGATTTTAGTACACACAGCTTCAGCTTTAGAAATGTTAATTTCTTTCTTCATCTCTCTCTCATTCACCCCTGAATAATTCACTGCTGAGTCACTTTAAAGTTGAAGTAACAAAACATCTGTTTACTCACAGTTTGTAGTTAGATTATAATCAGACAGGCTTATATATACATATTACTATACATTTGTATTATCAGCTCCTTCCATGTGCTTAGATGGTAATGGATGCTCACACCACCATAGATCCTCTCAGGTTAGGAGAGAACATGAGCTCCATGTGCTCCATGTGCTGCATGTGCTGTGTCTAACCCCCACAGGAAGTTACATAGCTGTGTGACCTCTCTAAGTAATTCACATCAGAGGTCACAGAGTAATCACAGAGAAATAATAGGTGACAGGCAATGCATGTAAAATACAATTACATTCCAACATGGATAACCAAGTGCCCTACATCATGATTCCAAGATGAGGAGTGGCCTAGTGGTTAGGGTGGTGGACTTTGGTCCTGAGAAACTGAGTTTGATTCCCAGCCCAGGCAGCTTTTTGTGACTCTAGGCAAGTCACTTAACCCTCCATTGCCTGCCATGAGTGGGAAAGCGCGGGGTACAAATGTAACAAAAATAAATCATTTGAAAGGCCTGGAACAAAGAGGAGACTTCTGTCTAAAGCCAAGTAACATACAGCAGAATTAGCATCAAGAGCCAAAGGACATCTCACAAGATGTCCTGCTGACAAATATGGACAGTTCAATACAAAAAAGTAGCTGATTCTTTCTTGAGTGTGCAACTAATGTTTTTTAAGGGGAAAGTCTCAAACTGTCACAGGGATATCTTATATTATACACCCGCCTTACGGGTGAAATTCTTCATGTGACAGTTTTTTTTTAATTCTTTATTTATAGCATTTTCAATTACATATCCAAGGTTAAACTTTGTCAAGAAATACAGGAAAAAAAATCCAAAGAAATATATTTAACATTATGGAGTTCCATAAATCAGAAAGTATTTACTTTTATACACAGTCCTCAAATCTAGGAGGGCGATTTCCATAAACCTTACATGGAGGATAAGGATACAATATCAGGAAATTAAATCAGGAAATTAAAGCGTCAGGATGGTACAACTTCCAAAAACAAATCAAAGTCCAGCATTGGATTTCTAAGGGGGTTTAGGAGCTCTCGCATTTAAAAAAGATCTAAGCTGAATTGGATCGAAGAAATGTTATGTCTTATTTTCAAAAAATATAACGCATTTACATGGGGATTCTTAGCTGAAATTTATCTCCCAGTTGTATAGTCTCTCGTCTTAAAAGCAAAAATTTCTTCCTCCTTTCTTGCGTAGTCCTGGACACATCTGGAAATACCTGAATTTTCTCACCCATGTATTCCATGGAGGAGATTTGTCTAAAATATTGTCTCAACAATGCTTCTTTATCCATAAGAAAAACAAGCATGTGACAGTTTTAATCACAGACAAAAACTCCCTTCTTTCCAAATGTGTGTTGAGTGCTTATAAACACCTACTAACCATGTAACTATTTGTTTTTTTGTTTTTAGCATTTTTCTTTATAATTACTTGAATAAGCATGGGAAAAAAACAAAAGATGAACATACACTCAACACAGAATACACGGAAAATACAAATATGTAATAAGACAAACCAAAAGGTCCTATTACAAAACTAAAATAGGACCGGATTACAAAGATATGAAGAAACTATTTCAACTCATAAATAAGTTTTTAGACACCACCCCTATCACCACAACCAACACAGACATCCCACCCGCAGACAAACTTGCTAACTATTTTAACGAAAAAATAATAAAATTATGCAGCACACTTCCTCAGCACAACACTGACATCTAAAACTTCTTCAACGACCTGGATTTGCCAACACCCACTGCAAACTGGACATATGTGCCAGTCATCTACTCAAATCCGACCCTGACCGCTTCATAAGAGACCTCACATCTCACCTAAACTTCATGCTACAACAAGGTCTCTTCCCTGAGGAATATGGCAACATCCTACTCACCCCAATACCAAAAGATGCCAAGAAAACACAAACAATCTAACCAATTACCGCCCAGTTGCATCTATCCCACTAGTAGTCAAACTGATGGAGAGCTTGGTGACCAAACAGCTTACGGAATACATGGACAAGTTCTCAATACTATACAACTCACAGTCAGGATTCCACCCCTACCACAGTACTGAAACTGTCCTAGTCACGTTCCTGGCCAAATTCAAGCAAGAAATAACCATAGGTAAAAGTATACTTCTCCTCCAATTCGACATGTCGAGCGCATTCGACATGGTAAACCACAATATACTACTAAGACTCCTTGGCCACTTCGGGATTGATGGAAATGTACTTAACTGGATAAAGGGTTTTCTAACCACCAGAACTTACCGAATAAAATCAAACTCAAATATATCACCATCATGGAAAGCTACCTGTGGAGTACCTCAAGGATCACCATTATCACCAATACTCTTCAACATGATGATGATCCCACTGGCAAAGTCCCTAGCCAACTGAGGCCTCAACCCGTTCATCTATGCAGATGACATCACAATCTACATTCCCTTCAGTCATGACCTGACAGAAATAACCAATGAAATCAATGACGACCTGAACATTATGAACTCCTGGGCAAATTAATTCCAACTGAAACTGAACACTGAAAAAACACACTGCCTCATCCTTTCATCTCAACATAACAAGTACAAACCCACAACCATAAACACCCTAGAACACACCCTCCCTACCTCAGACAGCCTAAAAATACTCGGTGTCACAATTGACCACAACCTTACCCTTGAGAGCCAAGTAAACTCCGTAATAAAGAAAATGTTCTATTCAATGTGGAAACTTAAATGAATAAAACCTTTCTTCCCAAGGGAAATCTTTCAAAACATAATACAATCAATGGTCCTAAGCCATGCAGATTACTGCAACGCAATCTATACGGGATGTAAAGAACAACTTGCAAAAAGACTCCAGACCGCCCAAAACACAGCTGCCAGGCTGATATTTAGTAAATCACACTTCAAAAGTGCTAAACCCCTCTGAGAAAATCTGTACTGGCTCCCAATTAAAGAACGGATCATCTTCAAAATCTGCACCTTTGTCCACAAAATTATCTACAGCATAGTCCAAGGATACATGACAGACCTCATAGATCTACCAACCAGAAACAGAATCAAATCATCACAATCATACCTAAATTTACATTACCCAAATTGCAAAGGACTTAAATACAAAAAACTTACGCATCCAGCTTCTCCTATGTAAGTGCTCATCTATGGAATAGACTCCCCAAAACTGTAAAAAGACCACCTAAACTTCAGAAAATCACTAAAAACCAACCTCTTCAAAAAGGCTTACCCCACCGATCCAATGTAAATCCCCACACCCAGCAACACAGCACAACCAATGATTGTACTGGACAATATACAATCTTCATTCCCTTCAACCTTCACAGTGCCTGACACACGCCTACCTCATTTGACCACAATACAACCTTGTATTTGTTATCAACCGACTGGCGAATGCCTTTACGGTATTATGTAAGCCACATTGAGCCTGCAAATAGGTGGGAAAATGTGGGGTACAAATGTAACAGATAAATAAATAAAAATAACTGATGGTACAGCACAGATGAGACACAGGTACTCTCTTTTCCTTCTCCCTCTAGTATTAGCCCAAAGGTAATGAGGTGGCTCCCCTAGTTCCAGCCTCACAACATAGGCAAGAAATAGCAGGTCAGAGGTCTGAGTGACACTTCTGATTCCTGTCTGTAAAAAGAAACAGCTTAAATGTGTTGACTGGGTTAATACAACACTGCTGCAAGTAAGTCTTCTGTGTGTAAAAGGCTGGAGACATCTTGCTGGAGGGCTTTCCCTGTTACATGGGTCAGGGCCCAGGAGTCTGAGACCAACAAACAAAATTCAAAGCTAGGAGCTCACTTACATATTTGTCTAACTTTCCTTCCAGGTCTAAAACTCCACCTAGCTTTCTAAATCTTACCAGTTAGGGGCTGAAACACTCCCATTTCCTCTGGTTACTGACATTATCTTACAGCTCACTTGACTGTACCTTTCTGAAAGGCAACCAGTAAGATCATATAGCTTCCATTCAGGGCCGGCCCAAGGCAAAATGCCGCCTGAGATAGAGCTAGGATGCCGCCCACTGGGCCGAGATGCTGCTCCCCTTCCTACCTCCAGTCCGTTTGCGGCGTTGCACTGCCGCCAGCACCCACCTCTTCCCTTTATTGCGGCTGCCTGAGCCTCTGACGAAACAGGAAGTTACATCAGAGAGGCGGCTGCAGTAAAAGGAAGAGGTGGGTGCCGGCAGCAGGGCAGCACATGGGAATCGCTGCTGCTGCGGGGTAATGCTGTGAAGGGGAGATGCTGGGTGCCAGCGGCAGGGCAGCATATGGGAATCGCTGCCGCTGTGGGGTAACGCCGGAGAGATGCTGCTCCTGAAGAGTGCCACCTGAGGCTCCTGCCTCAGGTGGGCCTAATGGTTGGACTCTTAAGGGCATATTTATGAAAATGTGATCATAATCTAATGCATACTAGTGCACGTGTAGGGATCCTTTTACTAAGCTGCAGTAAGCGCTGGTGTGTGCTTACTGCGGGATACACTCAGGTGTCCTATGGTAAGTTCCTAATCTGCACATGCTACCCACATGCTAAAACATATTTTTTTATTTTTGCATGGAAGGGTGTGTCTGGGAGGGGGTGGAGAGTGGGCATTTCTGTGCTAATCCAATACCTTACACTAACTGATTAGCACAAGATTACCACATGAGCCCTAATCACCTACAAAATACGTGTCAGTAAGTGCTAACTCAGTAATTTTTTTTAATAGCCACATACTAATACTGATATTAGCACATGGTCATTAAAGCAAAAAATGGAAACTTGGCCATTTTACTGCTGTGGTAAAAATGGCAGTGCATGAGAAAAACCCACGTAAGGGCATGCTATGGCTACTTTATAGTGCAGTTTAGTAAAAGGACCCCGTTATTAATAAATATTATAAAATATATATTAGTAAGTGATAACACACATCACACATGTCCCTAAATTGGCAAGGCAAGTTATCTCATCCTTACTAGAGTCCTTGCTTCTTGAATTATACATATGAACTATTCCTTGGTCAACAAGCTTCTGTAACAGACCTACTCAGGGTACTAGGTATTCCACCTTAAAAGGATTACTTAACCTCAAGCATGTCATCCATTGTTGAGGGTTGAGTTAAATGGCTATTTTTCTCAATGGAGGAGGGTGAGTTGTTAGCTTGAGTTATCTGCAGCAAGTCCCATTTTATTCCTATGGGCCCTGCTGCAGATAACTCAAGCTAATCTTTATAAAAGAAACCCTTAATGAACAAGAGGACGGAGGGGATTTGGGCAGGAAATGTTTACAAGATTGTAAAATATTGGACAACTTTACTTGTTTCTTTCTTTCTTTCTTTCTTTATTTGTTCAATAAAAAATTGTTTACAATTTTAAAAGTCCATAGTTTGCTATTGAAATGGACATGGAGAAGCCATGGTTTGCCCTGGGATTGGTAGCATGGAATAGTGCTACTATTTGGGGTTTTGCCAGCTACTTGTAATCTGTATTGGCCACTGTTGGAAACAGGATACTGGGCTGGATGGACCATTGATCTGAACCAGTATGGCTATTCTTATGTTCTTTTGACAATAATATTCCTATTCTTATTTTTATACCCAGTAGGGAAGAATACTATTGAGACCTTGGTTTTATTTATTGTAAGCAGGAAAAATGTAATAATTGAACACAAGCACTGCCTGGACCAAGAGACCAGTCTATAACTGGAATGTTGTTTACGTGAAATGGTGTTGACCTCAGTGCAGCACCGGTTCATATTGCACAGTGGAAGTCATTTGCATGTTTAACAGGAAAATGACTAATCAAAATTCAATTATTCTGTTATCTCTAATCACGTATAAGGTTGCTGTTAGGGATTTTACACCGGGAACAACTGCCAGGAAACAGTGCAAGCTTGGAACTGCATGTTCCAAAATGATATACAACACAAACATGACGTCTTTATTTGATGTCACAGACAGAAAAAGCACAGCTTTTGTACTGTAACAACTTTAGCATGAGAGATACAAATGTCATTTTATTTCTATAGTGAATTGGTTATAAATGAGCAGGAAGCGTTTAAAGTATAGAGAAATACAACTTACAACTTTATTTTATGAAAATATAAATGCTTTTATAATTTGCATTGCATGCAGACTGGAGCATTATTGTTAAATAATTATAGATAGCATTGCTTTAATTTAGCTTCTAAATGAACCATGACAGGCTATGAAACTGCAGATGTTAGATTAGTGTAAATATGGTCTCAAACCACTTAACATCGAGAGGAAAGACACGGAAGGTCCTAGAGCCAAAGAATGTTCTGAAAGCGCTTCATTTATTAAAATGCAAACATTTTTTGCTTAAGGCATTTCATATGTTGAATAGCTAAAACATGTCAAAAATCCATTATTTTGCAATATTTAATAGGGGGAAATGACAAAATAGACCAGTCTCACAGTAAACCTTTGCAAGACGTTTACCTTGTACTAAAGTATTTATAGATGTCGCATTAATGAGCTGCTGCAATGAAAATTCATGTAAAGCACTTTATTAATGAGAGGATTTGTGAAAACAAACCGGCAGAAAAAAAAGGCTCCATGGATTTGTTCTCATCTAAAAATTAAAATAAGATAAAATTAATAATAAAGAAAGAATAACTGCTGGGGCAGATCATAATTACAGAGTCTCTTAGCCCAATTTGGAAGCCTCGCACTTCTGAGAGACCTCCAAACACTAGTGTCTAGTTTTCCCCAAACATCCTGGTCAGCAATGATACAGGGGCATAAATAAATAAAAAACAGTCCCCCAGATTACCTCCTGAGGAACTTCTACATCCTGGTGGCCAGTGGCTTTCTAACCATCTTACTCATAAACCATGGCCTTCTAGGCCCTTCTCTTTAAAATAAACTGATGGTCAGCCTCTCCCTCTCTTCCTCCACCTTTGGAGAGTCCATCAGCTTTGCCATGTTCATTTGCCTTCCGGTGCTTACAACAAAAGTTTTTACCACACTCAGTACATACTAACAGGTTTAATCCTGTATGCTTTATTTTGGGAATAGTGAAGAGTATCTTCTGGCAGAAGCTTTTACCACACTCAGCACATGTGAATGGTTTTATTCCTGTGTGGATTCTCTGGTGCTTTGCTAGCTGTGATTTATGAATAAAGCTTTTCCTACATTCAGTGCATGTAAATGGTTTGATTTCTGAATGGATTCTATGCTGCTTTGACAATTATTTCCGGCAACTGAAACTTTTCTTACACTCTGTACTTGAAACTGGTTTCTTTCCTGGGTGAAATTTTGTATTTCTTCTGGAGCTTTCTTCCTGGTTGGAGCTACTATCATAACCAGGACACAAAGATATTCTCTCATCAGTGTCTTCCTGATATTCTGTAATGTTTGCTTTATTGATACTGCATTTCCTATATTCTATACTTTACATATTCCAGTTTCTTTATTTTTCAGGTACTGCTTTAGCTCTTTCTTCATACTGAAATCTTTCTCCTACTTAGAGCATGTAAAATGTGTCTCTTTTATAAATGTTTCCTGTTCTTCTAGTTCTCCCTTTTAACTGAAGGTTTTTTTCCACAGTCTGTACATTTAGATGGTCTCTCTTCAATGTCAGATCCCTCTGGTAATGTCTCTGCTGGTGGGCTACACACAGCTAGTGCCATGGCTGTGAAATTTGCATAGGCCTTTAACATATTTACATGAAAGGTACGCTGCTTTCTGTATTGAGAGTCCTTAGATATAACATAGTTATAAGGTCCCGCCCAGTTAGACTGAAGTTTATTCTGACGTACTGGGACTAAAACAAGTACCTGCTAGCCCTCATAAAACTCTCTATTTTGGACCTTATTATCATACCAGGTCTTTAGCTTAGACTGGGCTGCCTGCAAGTTATCTCTGACAAAGCCCACAAGTTCTTCTATTCTCTGCTGCATATTAACTACATATTCAATTACAGGGGTGTCAGAGGTATCAACTTTCCCCTCCCAATGTTCTATTATTAGGCTCGGGGCCTTCTCACCCTCCGGTCATAAAACAGCTCAAATGGGGAGAAGCCTGTAGATTCCTGAGGTACTTCTCTGTATGCAAACAGGAGGTAGGGCAAGTATTTCTCCCAGTCCCAGTCTCCTGTCTCTAAGAAAGTCTTTAACATATGCTTTGATGTACCATTAAATCTCTCCACCAACCCATTAGTTTCAGGGTGATATGGTGTGGTACATACAGATTTCACGCCACAGTGTGCCCACAGATTCTGGATCAGCTCAGACATAAACTATGTCCCTTGGTCTGAGAGTGTTTCTCATGGATATCCTACCCAGGAAAATATTTCTAGCAGGGCAGTGGCAGTTTTCTCTGATTATATGGAGGATAAGCTACTGCTTCAAGATATCTGGTAGCAAAGTCCACCACTGTCAATATATATATTTTCCCAGTCTGGCTAGGGACAGCTATATCCACAGCTATTCTCTCAAAGGACTCACTGATAATGGGTAAAGGTTTCAGGGGAGCTTGGGGGTGATCTTGGGTCACCCACTCTTTGGCACGCATCACAGGTTTGGCAACAGTCAGCTGTGGCTCAAGATACTCCCGGCCAATAGAAGTTCTGTGCCAATCTAGTGTGTGTGTGTGTGTGTCACACTCTGATGTCCTGCTAGAGGAATATCATGTGCAATCTGTAAGAGTTGTTCTCCATATGACCTAGGCACTATACACTGCTTGCCTGCTGTTCAGAGCCTGTTAGGATCAGTCTCTCTGTACAACAAACCCCCTTTCTATAGGATACGATCTTTACAAGTCTCACTGATTGGGTGGCCAGCCCTCTGCCCCAGGGCTTCCAGGTCAGGGTCAGAGTGTTGTGCTTCCTGAAAAACGTGGCTTCATCCTATATCAGTATCCATAACAGGAAAGGTCTCTGCTGGTGACTCTGACAAATCAGGGTCAACAATCTGATCAATAGGTGTGTCAGTTAAGTCAGGCCCTTTCACCTCAGGAACTGGTGCCGCTGGAAGCACTGGAGCGCCTCCTCCTGTCGCTTGGTCAGTTGGTCCCACCTGGACTGGCTCAGGATCTGCTGTTCCTCTTGCCGCAGCTGCTGTTGGTCTAGCCGCTGTCGCTCTAGCATGTAGATCTGCCAGATCTCAGCTGGTGTGGTGTCTGGCCCTGCCAACTTACAGGCTTCTGCCCACAAGGCGTCTGCTCTCACCCCAGGAGAACTCTGCAAAGGCCTGTCCTGCAGCTCCTCCCCGCTGAGATTATCTAGTTGCTTTTGTGTTAGGTCAGGCATCTCCAGTATCAACTGGCTGCTGCCAGTCACCATCAGCATGCTTCTAGTCTCCTAACACGACCATAAAAAAATTGGGACCAGAAAGGGACCTTGTTACTGCTGCACTTGTTCACTGTGCTCTGTGTCTGAACCACTCAGTGGATGGTGACTCTCACTCCACGCACTGAGTCTGACAATCCCACTGCGCTGCCACCAAAAATGTTGGACTAAAGGTCTGTCACAAAATACCTAGCCACTTGCCTGGGCTACCACACAGCCACACAGAGGGTCTATCCCCAGCACAGCTCAGGTCTGCCTGCACCTTCTGCTTGTGCTCTATACTAGCACCCTCCTCCCACTCACTGGGTCACAACCACCTCTGGGCAAGTCTCTTGCTCTCAGATTATCCCCAGTGATTTCTAGGTTTCTGGAGACCATACTCCCAGTGCTCCCACAGTTCCCAGCACTCATAGGCCCAACACACAAATCACCAGGGTTCTTATCAGTCTAGACAAGCAGAGTTAACAAACTAATAGCGTTTATTGTCTGAAATATTGAACAGTGAAACAGAAAAAGTACAATCAGCAAAACAATCACAGGTAACTGAAATATGGATCAATTAACACTAATTAAACATTTGTTTACTATCTAAGTAAAACCTGGGAATATCAGGATATATAATTGTTCACAGAACCTCAGCAAAGAGATCCTACTCTCTTTTCTTCCTGGCTAAGACTGGAGCAACAGCCATTAACTCCTGGTAACTTCAAACTCCATGCCAATCCAAGCTCAGAACAACACTATTTGCAGGCACTTCCCCTTTCTTTGTGTTAACTAAAGGAGAAAAGGTCAGTTCTTCTCTGTAACAGCTTTAAGCATAAACATGCACCATCTATGGGCCAAACTAGAGAAATACATTGCAGGAAAATATCAAAATAATTATCACAGTCTTAAAACACACTGTTCTGTCAAAGCAAGAGTTTATCCAAACAAGATTTTATTGGAAACAAGATCTGACCTGGCCAGGTTTCAGACAGACATTAATCAGGGGTCACACAGGTTTCCAAACCAAATCAATGAGGCTTAAAGCAGGTGCTTTGATTGCTGTGTTAACAGTTCTCAGTACAAGTCCCAAAATCAGCTGTTTTTTGGCACTTGCACCTAGGAACTGTTCACACAGGAATCAAAGCCCCTGTTTTAAGCCTCATGATTTGGTTTGGAAACTTGTATGACCCCTCATGGAGGTCTGTCTGAAACTTGGCCAGGCCGGGTCTTGTTTCCAATAAAATCTTGTTTGGATGAACTCTTGCCCACTCTTCTTTCCATGGATCCCTGTTGCTGTTGTTGTTTACTTTGCTTCTATTCTGTAGTTGGCTTTCTCTTGTTTGTTTGTTTGTTTGTTTGTTTGTTTGTTTGTTTGTTTGTTTAGTTCTGGTGATGACTATGTGGTCACCTAGGGCAGCAGCTTTTTGAAGACAGCAGAGTAGCTGCAGTCAAACAATTAATCCTGAGAGCCACACAAACTCAAAGAACCATCAGCATATACTTCAGCATGCATTTGTATAGGATGTTTCTGTGATTATAATGATCGAGTTTAATTATCAGTATCTTGGGGGAGGGGTGCTGCAGGCTATGGGCCTCAAATCTAATTGAGGGGATTGTAAGGCTGAAGATTCACCTAGGGCGTCCACCACCCTTGCACTGGCTACTACTACTACTACTACTACTATTTAGCATTTCTATAGCGCTACAAGGCATACGCAGCGCTGCACAAACATAGAAGAAAGACAGTCCCTGCTCAAAGAGCTTACAATCTAATAGACAAAAAATAAATAAAGTAAGCAAATTAAATCAATTGTCTACTGGTGCTACAGAGAGACTTCTCTGATTGCTTAAGGACTGCTGCTATGGGTTCACAGTAGAGCTGTCCGATTCAGCTAAAAAATGTTTGATTCGATATGATTCGATTCTTTAAAAAAAATTGGTTTCTCAATTCAATTTGATTCGATTTAACTAGATTGAAATAGTGAGCCACTGGGTCTTAGAAGGGGCGCTTGGGAAACAGGTCGGAGAGCCACCTGAAACATGTTCAAAAACAGAATAATCCATTTGTGCATCTAAAAGGTAAACTTCTACAAAACAGATGAAGATGTGATTCCATGTGCCCTAATGAAAGGAGAGTTTAATTCTACTTCCATTTAATTTCAATATATTCCATTATCTTTATAACACCAGGCTTCCCAAGGCAAATTACAACAGTTAAGAAGATGAACCCATCAGGAAACAGGATATCCTCACTGAAATCTGGCCATTCTGTATTATATAGAAGAACAGTGAAGAAAAATGGGCACAAACTACAGAGTTTAAAATTGCTGCTTCACTTTTTATCAGCTACAATAATTTGTGAAACGTCAAAAAACAGAATAATCCATTTGTGTATTTGAAACAGCTTTAGGCTTACAGATGCGGAGTGGAGTGTGGTGGACCAACGATAACGTGGAAGCAGCAGCTCATAGGTTTGCTTGTTTGTTTTGAACGTAAGGCAATGACAACTGCACGGGGGAGCGGACAGATTAACTAAATTGGCTTACTTGCTTACAGTGGACTCTATGACAGGCTCATGTTCACTCCAGTCTATTAAATCTCCTTGCTTGGCTTGACTGCTGGTCCTGCCCCCTGATGTCAGTTCCTGTACCAGCTGCATGCAAGGTTGCCTGGTGGGCGGTTTTACCGCCCAATTGGGCGGGTTTTCGCCAGCGGTGATGGGAAAATTTCACCGGCCACGGGATGCAGTTTTTTGGGCGATTTTCCCGTCGTCGCTGTGCGAGTTCGGCGTTTTTTTCCGGGGGTTCTATTGGTCCAATTCGGTCCAATAGAAGCTTTTCCGGGGCTTCTATTGGTCCAATTTGGTCCAAAGGAAGCTTTTCCGGGGCTTCTATTGGACCAAAAGAAGCCTTTCAGGGGCGGGGCTGATGTCATGGATGACATAGGGGGCGGGGCTAGTGACATGGGAGGCGGGGTTCGTGATGTGGGAGGCGGGGTTAGGTGACACGGGGCGGGGTTAGGTGACACGGGGCGTGGTTAGTGATGCGGGGGCGGGGTTCGGTGATGCAGAAGACGGGGATTGGCTACGGGCAGTTTTTGGGCGGGTTTACGGCTGTTTCGGGCTGGGAAAATTTTTCCCAGCTGTCAATCCTGGCTGCGTGCCAATACAGAAACTGCTTCTGCAGCAGCAGCTTGGGTGACAGTGGGAGGGAGGAAGCAGCTGCTTGGGAGACAGCGGGATGAGAGGGAGGGAGGTGGGGAAATTCCGAATCGGGACTCCCGATTTTTTGCAAAACGAAGTGATTCGAATTGATTCGTTCAAACGAATTGAAAAATCGATTCAAAACAATTTTTGGAGAGCTGTAGTTCACAGTGCCGGCACAATGTATTTTGTGAAAGGCCTTTGTCCTGGATTATCTATTTCTCTGGATCCTTTCCATGCCCTACCACCCCCCCCCCCCCCCCCAGCCAGCTCTCCACTCCATCATGCCTTTAGCTTCACTCTTGAACCGTCATGCTTCTCATCCCACTTGGGGATCCCTGGCGTTATTTCTTAAATGCAGGGGTCCTCAAATCCAGTCTTCCAGGGCCACAAACCAGCCAGGGTTTCAGGATCTCCACAATTAATATGTATGAGATCTATTTGCATGCAATGGAAGCAGTAAATGCAAATAGAGCTCACACATATTCATTGTAGAAATCCTGAAAACCAGGCTGGGTTGTGGACCCCCGTTTAAATGGATTGAAGTGTGACTTGGTCTGCTGTTCCTGAACCACTTGCTGAGTTCCTACACTGCTATACAAATACTGCAGGAAGGAATTTAAGAAGTGAAAGTTAAAAGCTGACAGAATATTTCCCAGAGGCACTCTTTACAGAGTTTTATGACAAGGTTTTATATTTATTATCGCATTATATGTATGTATTCAGATGCAGTAGTTTAGTTAGGTACTGTTCCTAGCCCATACAGGAGTAGCCTAACATTTAGTGCAGTACACTGAGAATATGGGGAATATTCCTACTGTAGCTCCTGGTGACTCTGGGCAAATCACATAACCCTCCATTGCTCCAGATACAAAACTAGATTGTGAGCCCACTAAGGATAAAGTACCTGGATGTAGAAACATAACGGCAGATAAGGGCCAAAAGACCCACCCAGTCTGCCCATCCTCAGTAACCACTAACTCTTACTTTCCTAAGGGAACCCCATATGCCTGCCCCTTACCTTCTTAAACTCTGACACAGTCCCTATCTCCACGACCTCCACCAGGAGGCCATTCCACGCATCCACCACCCTTTCCATGAAAGAGTACTTTCTTAGATTCCTCCTAAGCCTTTTTCCTCTTAACTTCATCATATGCCCCTTCATTCCAGAGTTTTTCTTCATTTGAAAAAAGCTCAACTCCTGTACATTAACATCACTGAGGTATTACCATATCCCCTCTCTCCTCCCTTTCTTCCAACATATACATGTTGAGGTTCCTAAGCCTGTCTCTATATGTTTTATGACTGAGACCACTTACCAAGTACCACAGAAAGGTGATACGCCAAGAATCTAATACACAAAGAACCACATCACAGATCTTTACAGCAGAGGCGCAGCCAGACCTCAGATTTTGGATGGGCCACTGGGCAAACTGGGTGGGCACATGTAGTCTCTACATCCCCCTCAGCGCCAACAGAAAACATTAATACCTAAGCTGGTGGGGATCCTCAAGCTGCACCAGCAGTCCTTCAGAGACACCAGCAGCTCCCTTTCATTCTTGCTCCAGCTGCGCAAATTCTGAGCGTGTGTGGCAGAGGGAGGCCAGCGTGACAGCAGCACATACACAGTGCCACCGGCTAGAGCAAGTAGGAAAGGAAGCTATTCTTGCCTCTAGAGGACCTATGCAGCTGGGAATTTTGGGTGGGCCCATGCTACGCCACTGCTTTACAGGTATGTGTGATTAGTACCACCACCTTTCTTGTGATCCAGAAATTTCCTCCTGCTCCTTTTGGGCTTCCAGTTCAATCAGAACTTGAGCTGAGACCCATCACCATAAGCCCTAAATTGTAACTACAATGAGCATGTATCCCTTATGTTATATCCCCTCCTAATATCCTTGAGGGCAATAATTGCAGCTACCATTTTCAGCTGGAGAATATTCAGCAGGGCTGTTTCCAGAAGCTTGCAGTCATGAGCTCCAAAGACAGACAATATTCCATTATAACTCTGACTCTCTCCTGCCAATTGGCTGTGAACACTGTCAGTGTCCTTCCCAGCCCCAGCCTAACTGGCTAGTGGAAAATGTGACTTAGGAATTGAACCCAAGCCCTTTGCCTAGCAATAAACAGCACCGCTGCTGAGTTGACAAAACTGTTATTTAGTTTTACAACTTGTACAGAATACAGAAAATGGAAACTATGCAATTTGTCAGTCTGGAAGCAGTGACTTCCAGCTATACGTCAGTGAGCACTGTACCAGTTCATTTTTATCAATAGTGCACAGAAGCTGTAATAGAGCTCTGGAACCAATGCTGAGGATAGTAGAGAAATTTTACAGAGAGACCAGGTGACTGACAATATTCTTAGGCATTGTACCTGCTTCTCATCATGAGAATGAATATGAAGATTGGGTGGAATATGTCATCTACATGTTTCTTGACTATCAGCCTCCTGAAGAGGAAAAATTGAAAGCTTTTTGTGGATAGCCTCAGAGGGTCTGGCAGACCAGGTCACTGACTCAGGGCAAGATTAACCCTTTAGTAGGCCCCCAAACTTAATATAACTACATTTTAAAACTTCCACAACCAGGGCCACAGGTGGTTCTAATTGCAGAGGAAAACCAGCAAATAAAACAGAACTGAAGGACATGTACAAGAAGAATAGACAGTTCACTGCATGAATTGGAGATCTCTGTTCTTCACTTCCTTCTCTACACATAAACAATCTTCTTTCTGCAAGAAGCCAGCTTACCAGAGAAAATATCTGCCTTGGGAGCCATCGAACATATCTGTGAAGGCCACTCTTAAATATTTAGGCATGTGCCTAGTTTGCCTGTGCTTTAATCCTACCCTGCTCTATGTTTAGGCCCTGGAGTTGCCCATTGCTTTTTATGCTTCATCCTTCCCCTACATCAGTCCACAATCCTGGAATGTTCTGCCAAGACAGCTTAAGGAGCTCATCGACCATCAACAGTTCAAGAAGTCCTTAAAAACCTTCTTATTCGCCAAGGCTTATTCCCCTGGCTCCTCCACTGTTAACCTCTCTCTCTTGTTGGCTCTTCACCCCTGTCATTTACCTATGTCATTCAGTGTACCTTACCCTCCTGTCACATACTGTTTCTGTGCCATCTCTGTGTGAATTGTATCCTTTTGACTTAATGTAAGCCACATTGCGTCTGCTTATGTGAGAAAATGTGGGGTAAAAATGCACCAAATAAATAAATTGCAAAAAGGGGATCTCTATAAGTGGGTTTGGGATAAGAATCAGAAACTTCAGTTGACAGAAAGATTAAAAAACACCAACTGTCTTGATGCAAGAGTTGCATAAAGAAGAAGATAGGTTTAATAAAATTCTTCGAAGACCATTCTTTTCTGTAAAAGTAAACACTCCTGTGGAGATCAGGGAATCTGCCAACACTACAGGAGTCTAAACATTTATATCAGCTGGGACTATGAATTTGATACACATACCACATCAAATAGATCAAGTATCCTATGCCACAGGGGACCCCAAAGCTGCTTGTGGCTCAAAAGTAGGCTTTGGGGACCCCTTCCCAAATTTGTGCCCTGGGCCCCAGTATGTCTAACACTAGCCCTGCCTTTTCAAATCATTCTAGGCCTGGAGAGGAGGTTTTCTACTATGACTGTGAAGGAGGAGGACATGTGGGCAACTAGGTGTAATTCTTGGGGGGAAAAATGGATTTCCTGGTTTTTAACTTGTTCCCTTATTGAAGAAGAGAACTAAAAACACAGATTAAAGCTCCACTAGAAATTCTAGCACAGTTACTGCAAGAGTCCCCTGCAAGATGTCTTCAGCTAGGAGTCCATTTCTGTTAAGATTGTGGGACATTATATTCTACAAAGGTTTGCTGGATAGTAGGTTTTCAAGTAATCAGCATTTGAAATACCTTCCGCTCCCTATCTATCCGCTTTCTGGGCTTTCAGTCTGGGAATTGAGCAATGCTATTTACTATCATGAAGGTTACTCAGAAATAATGAACCTCCCTGAGAAACTGCAAGCTGATTTTCAAAGGGAAATATCTCGGAGACTTTTCAAAGAGAGATATCTCGGAGACTTTTCCTTTGAAAATTTCACCAGAGTGTGGAACACAAGTACAAAGTGCCTACTTGTTTACATCTGAATTGAAACAGGCACAAAGCTCATGTTGGCAATTTAAGCACTGAGATTTGACTCTGTAATCTCCTCCAATCTAGCTCCACCCCTTTTTCTCACTGGGGGAAAAATATACTGGCTGCAATTGCCCATATACTTTTACTCATGTAAAAATGCCCAATTATTTGCACTCCTCCCTCACCCCATTATGTACCAAATTGGAATGAATAGACCTAAACCTTTAATAATATTCCAAATGCAATAGGTTTAGTGAATTGGCTCCCCCATGCCAAGTGAAACAGAAAGCCATACTTGAGGATGGAACCTATTCATCCCATTTTCATGTGTGCCAGTTTGGGGAAGGAAGACACACAAACCACTTCCTGAAATTCCAGTAATAAGGGCCTGGAGGATTATGCACTCATTTGATTTGCCCTATCGAGCAGCGTGCATTCTCATTGCAAAGGCTGAATTCTTCACACTCTGAACCCCCCCCCCCCCCCCAAAAAAAAAAAAAAACTATCATAATTGATTCTTCTCAGCAGGTGGATTTACCAGGAGGACGATTGGTATAGTATTGGATTCTCCCTATTTCTTCTGCCTCTGTGGTGCATGTGACTATGAAAATTAATGATGAATGAGTACCTCCCTATCACCTTGAAGACCAATACTGACATCAGAGGAAATCTTTAATGACAAACTACATATAGCTTTCACCAGAACTAAGAACATTGGCGAATTGATATCTTGGAAAAAACATTACAATAATACCAAAGTGGATTCTTCATCTCACAGTGCCTGTGGACACTGCCAATGGTGTTTGAACTCTTTAAATGGCCTGATATGGGAAGATCCATGGTCTCATATAAAAATTAAATCCGTCAGGAATTTAGATTGCACAACTAAAATAGTTGTGTATATTATTCAATGTCCCTGCAATAAGATCTATGTAGGGCGGAGCACAAGAGTGGTAAAAATCCTTCTTACGGAGCATAAATCCAGGACTCTAACTAATAAAACTGAAGCCCCATTGGTACAACATTGGATCCAACACCAGCATCAGATATCAGATCTCCGATGGTGAATTATAGATCACATAGTAGAAGGGTGGGAGGGTGGTAACTGTGAAAGACTGCTCAACTATAGAAAACAGTTCTGGATATTTACCTTGAACACTATCAAACCTGGAGGTTTAAACCGTGAAATCGAAAGGATGGTATTAATTTGATGATTGTTCACTGGCTGAAAGTTTGTTTTTGCCTTGATCTTTGATTGGTGCTCTCTATATCACATGATCTTATAGATAGTATATAATGTATAATTATGGTACAGCCAGAGACCCCTCCACTGGAATGGTGGCGGGCCCAGTCATAGAGCTCAGGCCATTACAGACCTTGGCTGAGTCAGAAATCTGATGGCTGACATAACTGGGAGCTTACTGGAAAAGTATGACCTAGTTTGTAGCCCAGATTGAGGCCTAAAAGTTAAGTTAATAGATATGGAAACAAAATGGAGGATTTCAGCACAAAATGGAAGCCCGTATCTGTTACAAAGTGGAATTTTCTCTAATGTAAGTTAGAAAAACAAGTTGAGAAATGAGTGAGTCATACCAGGTGCAAAGAAAATAGGGAACTAGCTGTCCAAAAGAGGAGGGAGACTTTCCTGTGAGCAGGGTCTTGCTTAAGATTTGTGGTCAAGCGAGCTAAAGACAAAACCATGTTAGCAAGATAGAAGCTACTCATTAGCATGAGCCAATCAGTGACAACCATGACATTAGCATAGATCCAATCAGGTATATCTACTGTCATATTACCCATATCCTGAGGGCACCTATAAAAATCAGGGTATTTCCTGGTTTGAGTTAGAGAGAAAAGGGTTGCCACTCTCTCTCCAAGAGAAACCAATGTGTCCAGCAGAATTGACAAATTACCTAATTGCTTTCCCTTGTAAAACCTCTAATTGGTAAAAGAAATTATAAAAGATTGGCAAATAATTAACACCTGTTTGCAACTTATTATATTCCTATAATTAATTGATTGTACATGCCTGTTGTCAATCACTGATTTGACTTATACCTTAGCAAATAAACTCCTCATTCCAAATGATGATTTGTGGGCTTCACTTAATGATGAAAGGCTGTAAGTATAAATGCTTTTGCTGTATCAGGCTATCATTCGCTGCATTGTATAACCTGTAGCCTAAATCCAGTTTGTCATAAGGCTGGTATCTATTCCTTGCCAGTGCTGAGAGGCGGACTAATGCGGGTCCCTTAGACCTAACGTCTCTCTCAGTGGCAATTCCTTTTAGAACTTCATAACTCCTGGATTACCCCAGTACTAGTGTTATTTAGAGATGGAGTCAGATTAAGGTCACTCCAGCCTTCTTGGGGGGCTCGGGACCCCTCAATTCTCAACAATAAGGAAGTAAAGAAAACATGGCGGCCATTTTAGAAGCCGCCGCATAGAGGACTTCTGGTCAGTAACAGAAATTGTGCTTGATTGTAAAACATTTAAATTGTAAGTAGATAATTAATATTGTGGATTTGTTAGCTTTCAGCTTTAGTTTAGTTCTTTCATTCTTTCAGAAAAAGCAACTAACGTTGCAGACCATATTCATGTTTTGCTCATAGCTGTTTCAAGGTAGTTTCCTAAATGCAAAGTACCTATTATATTAAAAAAGCTTTTAATTTTGATGAAAAATCTCTGATAAAATAATAGAAAGTTGAAAATAAAATATGGACTAAAAGATAAACTTATAAAAATGGATTAATGAGGATTACACAACCATCCTAAAGATTACTTGGCTCAAGTCTCTAGGCAAAAGGTTGTGTGTACGTGTATCTGATAGATCCTAAAAAAAAAAAATGTTGATTCTGTTGACTGATATAGAATAAAACTGAGTAAATCTGTAGATATTGAAAGAAGCTGGGCGTGTATATGATTGATTGATTTGTTTGCCTTCTTCATTTGGAGAATGTGAACTGGTGGAGGAGTAGCCTAGTGGTTAGTGCAGTGGACTTTGATCCTGGGGAACTGAGTTCAATTCCCACTGCAGCTCCTTGTGACTCTGGGCAAACTCCATTGCCCCTGGTACAAAAGAAGTACCTGAATATATGTAAACCATTTTGAATGTAGTTGCAAAAAACCTCAGAAAGGTGGTATATCAAGTCCCATTTCCCTTTCCCTATTGGAGATTCTACATGGAATGTTGCTACTATTGGAGATTCTACATGGAATGTTGCTATTCCACTAGCAACATTCCATGTAGAAGCCTGCTCTTGCCGATCAGCTGCGCAGGCTTCTGTTTCTGTGAGTCTGACGTCCTGCACGTACGTGCAGGACGTCAGACTCACAGAAACAGAAGCCTGTGCGGCCGCACTGCTGATCTGCAAGGGCAGGCTTCTACATGGACTGCTGCTAGTGGAGGAGTAGCCCAGTGGTTAGTGCAGTGGACTTTGATCCTGGGGAACTGAGTTCAATTCCCACTGCAGCTCCTTGTGACTCTGGGCAAACTCCATTGCCCCTGGTACAAAAGAAGTACCTGAATATATGTAAACCATTTTGAATGTAGTTGCAAAAAACCTCAGAAAGGTGGTATATCAAGTCCCATTTTCCCTTGACCCTTAATTATAGTAGACCCATACTATTATGGCATCAGTCCCTGAGAAAAAGAAGAGCCAGTTTATCAGCTGAAATACTTTTCATCTTTGGAGTGATGCTGATTCTTAGACTGGAAGTCGCAGTTAAGTAAGGAGAATACAAGCTGCTTTTAACTCCTAAACCTTCAACTGTCCCCTATCCCTGATATGTCCTGTCTGTCCTAACCCTTATCCCTTACTTGTCCTGTCTGTCTGTCATAATTAGATTGTAAGCTCTATTGAGCAGGGACTGTCTCTCCATGTTCAAGTGTGAAGCGCTGCATACGTCCGGTAGCGCTCTAGAAATGATAAGTAGTAGTAGTAGTGGTGGGAGTTTTTCTCCTTCACTTACCTAGCTAGCTTTGAAGGGATGTTATTTATCTTTTTATGGGTTGTCTGAAAGATTAGTCACAACTCAGGAGTCATATAAGAGCAGAATTATATCAACATTTTTTTTCATTGCAAATCATTTATCACTGAATTACACTTCCAATTTGACATAAGAACAATTATATACTTTTACAGTGTTTTTTCTAGCACAGTACCTCATTTCTCAATTTGGATTCAGAGAAAGATTGTGATTATGTTACTGTTTTCTGCATTAAATTCACAAAGAATTACAGCATTCAGGTCAGCCCCATGGAGAAAATATTATACGCTCTAGTCATCCAAAAGTTTTTATGCCAAATTTCTAACTCTATTTCTTCACTGAGTACCTCCTACTTATAAGATCTGATTAAAATCTTAGTACAAGTATGCACTCCCAGATGATACAGATTTATGTACCAGTGTCTCTTATATTCTTATATTTGAGTCAGACCCAAGGTGTTTTTAATAAGCATACTATACCATCTATTTTATCAAAAATTGTTTTGTATTCTTTTCTTGAACTGAGACTTCATCTGCAGAAACTTAAGTTGGAAAGTGCACATTTACCAGCAAATTCTATATATGGCGACTAAAGTTATGCACACAATTCTGGCCGCGCAGCCGAATTGCACATGTAACTTAATTCATTAATGAGCCAATCAGTGCTGATAATTGGACCCTAACAAGCAATTAATGGCACTAATTAGCACTAATTAGAATTTATGCGCAATATAAAGTGGCGCGCGTAAATTCTACCTTGTGGATCTCAAAAGGGGGTGCAGTCATGGGAGGAGTATGGGTGGGTCATGGGCATTCCTAAAATATACACGCAGTGTTATGGAATACACCCGCTCCACATCTAACTTAGGGGTGGGCATTTACCCCAAGTTTTACTTGCCGTAAATGACCGCAACCACATTTAGTCACAGAAACAGGTGCTAGGCATACTTTATAAACCGTGCCTAACTTTAGGCTTAGTTTATAGAATACACCTAGGTGTATTTTTTTTTCAGCATCAATTTTTTAGGCATGATATATAGAATCTAGCCCTTACTGTGTGACCCAATGACCTGATTCACTTTCCTCCTCTGGCATACTTGCACACATCTGTATTTGAGGATCAATGTACAGGTGGGTGATTGAGTGTAGTTTGGTAGGGTTGCAGGATGTGCTTGGAAGGGGTGGGGTGTATGAGGTGAGTGTATGTATATGTGTCCGTGTGGTAAGGGAATGGTGTATATGGGATGTGTGTGTTTGTCTAAGGATTGTTTATCTTTGTATGGGAAGAGTATGTGGCTGTGTATGTGGAGAGGTGTGAGTTTGTGTTGGGGGTGGGGGGGGTGTAGAATTGTACAGAAAAGTTGTCTGATACGGTCTGTGTGTCTCAGTGGAGAGGGTTGTTGGGATATATGCCACTTAAGGCCCCCATACACTCTAGCTCCTTCTCTAATTCCCTTTCATAAAAAGAAAATAATTTTCAACTGTGATTAGATGACAGACATTAGATTCCAGCCTTATTTCCAGGGAGATATATTTCGTCAATGAATGTTGGTATTTTAAACAATTTATTTTTGGTCACTTAAGCAGATATGCAAGTTTTAATCACAGGTCTATTCCAATGGTAGGGCTATGCACTGCCATGCAGAGGACCTGGGTTCAATTCCCAGGCCTGAACTCTGCTCCTCAGGCTAATTTGGGGTAGAGAGCTGCACAGGCATAGAAATTTCACCAATCCCTGCCCATCCCCAATGGAATCTAACCCATACCCACCTGTACCCACTAAGATCCATTCCATCCCCACCCGTACCCACAGAAGTCAACACTATTATTTACTTGCTCATAGCTCTCTGTTTCTTCCCAACCCCAACAGTCGCCTGTGTATTTTTGGATGGTATTTACAATTCAACCAGTAAATGTTCCAAGTCTGAGTCTGGTGTTCTGGCTGCTTCTCTGGGCATTCCAAGCCTCATTCTGGCACTCCAACTGCCTCTCTCTATATGTTCCAAGCCTCATTCTGGTACTCCAATTGCCTCTGTCAGTGCATTCCAAGTCTTATTCTGGAATCACCAGAGATTTTGACTACACTCCTGAGGTAATCCAACGGTAACTTCTTCCATCCCCACAGGAATCCTGTGGCAAATTCTTCCATACCCATAGGAATACTGTCAGTTTCACAGGACTCCCGCAATTCACATTTCTGTGATGCAGCAGTATCTAGTACCCAGAGGGAGAAAACTGGGAATGTGTGAAGCCTGAGCTGGGAGGAGACAAACCTTATGTTGGGGCAATGTACTACAAAAATTATCACAAAAATATGCAGAATTTTGGATGAATTTTACAAATGTTTGTGCTTGATTCCCACAGGATTACACAATTATCATTGATATCTCAATCTCCCTCTTTCCAAAACACAACCCTCTTCTTTTCCTCCTCTCCCAGTACAATTATCTTCCCACCCTTACCTCCAATTGAAGCAAAGCAAACCTTATCTCCCTCCTGCAGAGGCAGAAAGAGTTGTATGCTGCGTACGTCTAGTAGTGCTATACAAATGATAAGTAGTAGTAGTATGAGGGGAGAGGAAGGGAGACAGTATAACCATGTGGCCTGAGTATAACACAGGCAGAGTTCAGCAATCCTCTGGACTTGTGTGTCTAGGGGTTGCTACTACAGAAACCAAACAGGATTCGTTTCACACTGGTAGTACCAATGAAGAAATATGCCTAAGTGGAAAAAATATATGTAATAATAATAATAGTTAGCAAAATGGCAACTACACAAAATAAATACCACTAGGATTAAACCAAAGATATGCTAAGAGTTATACAAAATTAGAAATCTGCATATGTATTCTGTTACAGTACTAAGACGTATTACTGAGAAAAGAATTTCAAAAGCCGAATATACATCAGCTAATAAACCATACTGAAAAGAGCTAACACAGCCTTTGGCAGACTAGAAATAGTAACTATCTGTCCCCCAAACTATAGGAATGAACCCCAGATTTTCACCATAACAAGACATGTGCTTTGTAGCCAGATCTCTGGATGAAAAGTAAGATTTCTTCCTTCAGCTCCATCTGTTTACAAAATGAGCCTACCAGTAAACATCTGGTTAGTATAGAGAAAGAGTTACAGACTTCAGGCAGCACCAGTGACACAAGATTAGAAGCCATAATTATAACTGTATTTCTCTGCAATGTTATTGTACAGACAGGCTCAGTTCTTAGACGGCACAGAGACAGTCTCTTTGCAGAGCTAACAGCTGTGAGTCCACTCTGCTCCTGCACCAAAACCTCTTCTCTCTCATCTTCACAAAGTCCGATCTCAGACTTCTGTTCACTGCCCTCAGGTGACTGTTTTGGCCCAATCAGATCAAGCATGCCTCCTGTCCAGCAGATGAAATGCAGGTCTGGAGAACAATGATACCCATAGTCAGTGCTTTTTTTGTAGAAAAAAAGGTGCCGGTACTCATTGTGGGCGGGGTCACCACACATGGCACCGCCCCTATTATAGCCACACCCACATTAGCCACACCCCTTTTACCAGCCATGGCGCATATAAACAGACATCATTGAAAATATTATACTAGTATAGGAGAAAAAATAATGTGATTTTTTTTTCATTATAAATAATTTCTGTAAGCTCTTACAGCTCCGGTATACCCAGTGCAAAATAAGACAAATTCCAAACACTAAAATGAAAATAAAATGATTTTTTCTACCTTTGTTGTCTGGTGACTTTGTTTTTCTATCCATATTGGTCCCAGTCTCTGATTCTGCTGCTCTCTATCTGTTCTCTTAACTCCGTTTCCAGGGCTTTCTTTCCATTTATTTCTTTACTTTCCTCCTTTCTTCTTCTTTTGTTGCCCTGCATCCATAAGTAAAAGCTGGGTCCTCTTCCATGGAATTGACTGGAGGAGGTATAACATGGATCCAGCTTTTGCCTATTTTCTCCATCCATGTGCAGTTTTTCTCCTCTTCCCTTTCCCTCATCTCCATCCATGTGCATCTTCTTTTATCTTTCCTCCCCTCCATTCATGTCCAGCACTTCTCCTCTCTCTTCCCCTCCATCCATGTCCAGCATTTCTCATCTCTCTTCCCTCCTCTATATCCATATAAAGCAATAATTCTCTCTCCCCTCTCCTCCATCAAAGTCAGCATTTCTCCTCTCTCCTAGCCAACTCCTCCATCCATGTCCAGCAATTCTCCTCTATCTCCTGCTCTCCTCTCCATCCATTTCTAGCATTTCTCCTCTCTCTCCTCTCATCCATGTCCAGCAATTCTCTCTTCCCTGTCCAGCGATTCTCCTCTCTCCCCTCCCCGTCCAGCAATTCTCCTCTCTCCCCTCCATGTCCAGCAATTCTATCTTGCCTGCCCTCCCCTCCATGATCAGCAATTATCTCATCCCTGCCCTCCCATCAATGTCCAGCAATTCTCTCTCCCCTGCCCTTCCCTCCCATCCCATGTCCAGCAATTCTCTCTCCCCTGCCCTTCCCTCCCATGTCCAGCAATTCTCTCTCCCCTGCCCTTCACATGTCCAGCAATTCTCTCTCCCTTGCCCTTCCCTCCCAGCCCATCCAATGTCCAGCAATTCTCTCTCCCCTGCCCTTCCCATGTCCAGCAATTCTCTCTCCCCTGCCCTTCCCTTCCATTGATTTCCAGCAATTCTCTCTCCCCTACCCTTCCCATGTCCAGCAATTCTCTCTCCCTTGCCCTTCCCTCCCATCCCATTGATTTCCAGCAATTCTCTCTCCCCTGCCCTTCCCTCCCATCCCATGTCCAATTCTCTCTCCCCTGCCCTTCCCTCCCATCCCATTGATTTCCAGCAATTCTCTCTCCCCTGCCCTTCCCTCCCATCCCATGTCCAGCAATTCTCTCCCCTGCCCTTCCCTCCCATCCCATTGATTTCCAGCAATTCTCTCTCCCCTGCTCTTCCCTCCCATCCCATGTCCAGCAATTCTCTCTCCCCTGCTCTTCCCTCCCATCCCATTGATTTCCAGCAGTTCTCTCTCCCCTGCCCTTCCCTCCCATTATTTCCAGCGATTCTCCGCCTCTCCCCTGCCCTCCCATCGACGTGCAGCGATTTTTCTGTCCCTCCCCTGCCCTCACCTCTCTCATATCCAGCGATTCTTCGTCCCTCAGCGTCCTCCTTCACTGCCTGTCAGCCAGTCGGACTCAGAAGCGAACGGTGCAGGCAGCGATTGGCTGGCAGCGTCGTAGCTTCCCTTTGCATGTCCCGCCTACAACTTCCTGTTTACGCATAGGCGGGACTTGCAGAGGGAAGCTACGACGCTGCCAGCCAATCGCTGCCTGTACCGTTCGCTTCTGAGTCCGACTGGCTGACAGGCAGTGAAGGAAGACCCTGGGGGACGAAGAATCGCTGGATATGAGAGAGGTGAGGGCAGGGGAGGGACGGAAAAATCGCTGCACGTCGATGGGAGGGCAGGAGAGAGGCGGAGAATCGCTGGAAGTAATGGGAGGGGAGGGGAGGAGGAGAAAAAGGTGCCGGTACGCCGTACCGTTGCGTACCGGCACAAAAAAAGCACTGCCCATAGTTGATACAGACACACGCCCCACGCATGCCAATCAAGGAGGCTCTCAAGCCTTATCTCATATTCGTGTTGGTGTAAATCTCTTTTGTTACCAACTTCACACCCACAGATGATGCGCAGATATGCTCTGAAATGCCAGTGCCCTTGGGCTGGCACGCAGTGGAAATTCAAGAAACATTCAGGTAGCCATGACAGTATTGTCCTAAAAAGATGGATCCTGGTCTAGTCAGAGTTTGGTTCATAGGTCTCAGTTGCACACAGTCTGATATACCTGGGACACCCCTACAAAACCACATCCCCTTCCCTTCCTCACAGACCTGTATTTCAAATGAGAGCAACAGAAACTGCTCCGCCTCCTTGGGAACAAAACAAACTTTGATAACACTTCCTGTTTGCAATGCAAGAATACCTTTCCCACTCAGTGAGGGCACAAATTAAACCCTGAATGTATATATTAAATATTGGACATTGTCAAATTACAGATCTAGCCTGTAGATTATGGTGCACTCATTATATGATGTTGATTTTAAAAATGACACAATAAGGTGCTAGGAGAAGAATCAAGCTATGGGGCAGGATAGAAAAGTGGACAAGTAGAAATATAAGTTCATTTAAAATGGTAGAGCACAGTATATGAGCGCACTGAAGACAGACTTTTTTAAAAAGTACATTAAAATTAAAGGAAAGGATATAATTTAAAACTATACAAAGAATATTCATAGCTTTTCTAGTAGCTATTCCATTCTGTGAGAAAAAAACATCCTGAATCATGGCTTATGATTTCAGCCCCAAAATTAAAACGTTCTTGCATGTATAAAGAATGAGTTCCACATGATTCAAAGCTGGTATTTAGTTTTAGCCAGGCATCTTACATTACAAACCATCTGTACAAAGTACAGCGAATAAAAGATTATAAACATCTGATGCCAGCAATTACCTAAACAGTTCATTTTATTAAATCAGGGTGCTCTTATTGGAATCACACAATAAGCAAGCACACAGATGGATGGAATGGAATTGTGCTATGGGGGTCCTGCAGTGGGAACAATTGTCTTATTATAGGATGAATCCTTTTACTTTCACTTGTATTTATTGTACAAAAAGAGCAGAGTACAAAAGAGCCCCTGCCAAGTGGACTTGTGCTTGAGCGTTTCAAAGCTAAATCATGCAAGTAGTGAAAAACTGGGCTATTCGTATACATGGTGTCCAGAAAAAAATAGGACCAGCATTTGTTAGCGTGCACTGTGTAGGCACCCATAGGAATATTGTAGATGCCTACACAGTTAGCACACGCTCATTTTTAGCATGCACTAATGAACTCTAGCATGCATTTGTAAACAGGGCCCTTAGTATGACCTTTGAAAATACATTAGTTCAACCTTTATTTGGAAACTCCCATTAGCAGACGCTTTGCACCTTACGTCTTGTTTCGTTACAAAAATTTAATCGCAACTTTTATCTTCTTCACTAAACGTCATTTTGTAAAAATAGATCTTAGTAGTCACTTCTTGAATGACATCATTTTGAAAACAGGAATCATCCATACAGCATCTTGTAGTACTTTTGTTTTTGGGTTATTGGAAAAATGTTGGGGTTGCCTTTTTCCGGACACTGTGTACAGCTAGTTTTGTTTTTAACACCAAAATATTCTGATAACTGGAGGGAAAAAGATTAACTGTAAGCTTTGTTTCCACTAAAAATCTGAAGTTTTGGCTATGACTATGAAGCTACTGTGTAATAATGCTACCCAACAGTATACATACATAGTAGTAGATATAAACCCTAAACCCAATTCTAGTAACTGCCTTTGAGCTGGAGTTAGAACATAATTAGAAATATTTGCAATTGCTCATTCTGGTCCATCCGATTTCTCATTTAATAATCGCGAGAAGAAAAGGTACAAGGCACAAAAATTCTCAAGGCACACCATTGGTTTTTAAAGGATATATATTTTGTCATTTAACAAACGAATATTAAGATTGTGTTTAGAACTTAATAATTACAATTTTTATAACTGTGTTATCTTTATAGTTGAATATTTTTATTGAAGACACAAGTTGGCAAAAGGGCAACAATACACTTCAAAGATAATGAAATTAGCAACAGATAACATGCATGCAAAAACAACAATTTTAAAGTGAGTAACCCCTCACATACACACATACACACAGAGTTGATAGTGATTACATCCCTTCACTGCATCTGATCTGTAGGTCTGCAGGCCTAAATTCCTTTATAGACACCCGCCAGGCACACATTTATAGAACTACCCCGTAATAACAATGAATGAGATCTGACCAAATGGACACAATTTGAATGTCACACAATTTTCACTATGTAATAATCTGGTTTAAATTTGTGATGAGTGCTAGCAAACTGCCACAGAAGCACACACATCAATCCCAAGGACTCATTATAATTGAGCTAGTTAACAATGTATGGCCAAATTAAAGTAGATTTAGTACGAAGGATCAGTATCTGGGTACACAAACTATGGAATTTAGCCTGTCTGGTTTTTCCCTCACCTTTATCCATGTAGCGGTCAGTGGCAATGGTTGGCGGCGGCAGCGGGCAGAGAGTCAGCCTGCTCACGCCAATCTGCGCCCTCTCTGTGATGCTTCCCAGCTATGCGGAAACAGGAAGTTATATCAGGGAGATGACTTGGAGGTTGGTGCTAACAGGCTGTCTGAATCACTGCTCGCTGTTGTCGACTGCTAAAACATAAATCTTATAAAAACAGGTCGCTGGCTGGGGACGGAATAGAAGTGACAGAAAACTCCCACGGCACACCTGGGGAGCAGCCACAGCACACTGGTTCAAAAACACTGATCTAACCTGTGTGCTTGAAAGATCCTCACTAACCCGATGAGTTGATTTAACAATCTAAGGGAATTAAAGTATTCTCCTCTTATATCTAGAGTGAGGAGAAAAGAACTGTAAATAGTTAGTGCTTGGTCAGTGAAAATTAAATGATTTAGGCACAGTACACTTTAAGGACAGTAAAGTTTGGTTCAGACAGAACAGATTGTGTGTAGAGTGGGTTTCTAAACTTAACGTATGGTGCTACTTGCTGTGGCCTCCCAGGATAAATCTTAGTCCCACCCAAACCAACAAATTTGATGTGTGTCCCTTCCACCTACCTTCCAGGGCTTACACCAGGCAGACAAGAGGGTTATACTAGAATTACAATTTAAATTATATGCTTGTGACATCCAATTCTTTGTTCCCCCCCCCCCCCCCCCCCCCCCCCACCCCCCCCCCCCCCCCCCCCTGTAAAGAGCTCTACTAATGATGCCATTCAAAACTTTTCTATGTGTCTATGTACGGTACTCATTGGGATGCATACAAGCAGATTCAAATTAAATATGACTAGAACCCAAATCCTGCTTTTACCTGATGATCCATCCTCTACTGTTGTTGGATGGTACTAACATTTCTATTGCTTCTGAAGTCATGTATCTTGGAGTCTTAGAGGCAGATGCAGCAACCAAACGTAAAAAAATCTAAATCGTTAAAGTCCCTAACGATTTTAAAATAACGAAAAATGCACCAAAAAAAAAGTCACACATGCTGAGATCGGTATTGAAACGTACAATGCATCAAAGAATCACAATACACATCGTTAATCGGCCCCCAAATCATGCACAGAGCAGCCAAGCGTTATGTTAGCTGCTCTGCGCATGCCACAAACAGTCAAAACACAGTCAAATCACAAGCAAATGGCTCCCAAATCAAAACAAAAATAAAAAAAAAGGGTTGGGAGGGGGCAAAGGCGCTGGTCAGGAGCGTCCTGTATGGCCGTCCTTGCCCCCCCCCCCCCACCCGTGGTCGCCGTTCCCCCCGCCCCACTTCCCCCTGCATTCTAAATTAAAAAGCAAGAAGAAAAGCAAACGTACCTTTAGCAGCCCCGCCCCCCCTCCCTTCCTCACTACTCTGTCTCCCCTCAGCTCCGCCTCCTGACATCCTCCGCCCTGTGCCCCACCCCCTCTTGGGGTCGTCACCGCCATTCCCCTCCTCCATCGGGCCCCCTCCCTCTTACCGGGCCCGTGCAGCGCCTCTCTCCTCTGTCTGAAGGCGCTGCACGGGCAAGAAGAAAGCTGATGCCTGCCTTCGCCCAGCTTCTGTCGCGCGTCTCTCTCCTCCTGGGCCCGCCCCTGTCTGACGTTGGTAACCTACAATTTTTTTTTTATCTCCCTCACCCAACCTCCCACTCTTCATCCTATTACCCAGTTTTCTTCTAGCACCTTCTCTTTCCTCCCTTCTGTACAGCACCCTCTATTTTCTCCTTTGCCTACCCCTCCCTCCATCCAGGATGTTCTCTTTCCTTCACCTCCATCTAGCATCTCTCCCTATCACCCTACTTCTCCTCGTATCCAGCATGTGATCCCTCCGTGTCCCTCATCCCTTTCCATGCCAGCATCTCCCTAATATCCCTGCTCCTTCCATGTCCAGCATACCTCCTTCTCTGTCCTCATCCTTCTCCAATGTCCAGTACCCCTCTTTTTTTTTTTTTTTACTCTCCCTTGCTGACCATCTCTCCATCTCACCCCATGCCCAGCATCTTATAACATTCCTTTTTCCTTCCTATCTGATCTAGCATCATCTCTTCCCCCTCTTCCAAGCCAGTATCTGCCCTCACTTAACCCCTTTAGAGACCTAACCCCTTCCATCCAGTGTCTGTCCCCTCTTTCCACCTTTCCATCCAGCATCTGATCCTATCTTCCAGCGTCTGTCCCTTCTCTCGCACCTTCCTTTCAGCACCTGTCACCTCTCTCTAACCCTTCTCTCCAACTCTTTCTTCCAGCGCTTGTCCTTTCTCTCAGATTTTTCCATCCAGTATCTGTCCCCCTCTCTCTCTCCTTCCATCCAGTGCCTGTCCTTTCTCTCTCACCTTTCCCTTCCAGCATCTGTCCCTTTGCTCCCTCCTTCCATCCAGTGCCTGTCCCTTCTTTTTTTACACTTCCAGCATCTTTCCCTTCTCTCTGACCCTTCTTTCCAACGTCTGTCCCCCGAGTCTGCCCCCTTCCAGGGTCTGATCCTTTCAAGCAGCGTTTGACCTCTCTCCAACCATCCCTCTGACACCCTCACCACTGCTACTAATCCAGACCAGCAGCAGCAGAAAAAAAAAGAAAAGGACAGCCACTGTGGGGCTGCACTGTACAGATTCACGGCTGCCAGTTCTGCCATAGAACAGGAAATGACGTTGGAGGGGTAGGGACTGGAATCCGCAAGTCTACACAGTGTGGCCCTGCAATAGCTATCCTTTGTTTTGCTGCTGTTGCCACTAGGCTGGAGCAGCAGAGAGGTGGGAGGGAAGTGACTCAGGTTTGTGGTCATGCAGCTTAGAGGAACAGTGCATATAGGCACAACTTCCCTCAAATTCTGTTTGGGCCCTTGCGCCCCACCTAGCTATGCTTCTGGATGTGTAACTTTGGACTTTAGGGCTTAGTTAGGCTCGTCTCTTTGACTACTGAAGCCCAGAGCTTTAACTCTGGGACTCCAGACCAAAGACCAGCCGCAGTCTGTTTTAAAACACAGACTAGTGCATGCTGTGGACCTGTAGGAGCAGGCCACAGAATGAATTCCTTAGAACAAAGACCAATTTTCTTTTGCTTGGTTATTTCTTCTCACCTGTGAAAATAACAGGCTGTAAGTTGCATGTGCTGCTTGCCACACTTAGGCGCAGCTATCTACACCAGCCCTGGACCTGACAAAAGTGGGCATGCCTGTATTTAGGCACGCTGATGTACAGGGTGAGACAAGCCAAAAAAAGGTGAAAAATAGCATTTTAAATTATTTGTGGTATGCGAAGCATGTAATTTGGGAGACCCATGTATAAAGTATTAAAATCTAACAGGGTTGTTACCAGGGGCGTAGCCAGACTTCGGCTGGAGGGGGGTCCAGAGCCCGAGGTGAGGGGCACATTTTAGCCCCTCTGGCGCTGCCAACCCCCCGTGCCATTTTTAAACCCCCCCCCCCCCCCCCCCATTTTTGACCTCCTCGCCGCCACCACCACCTTTGACCCCCCCCCCCCAGCGTCCCCCAACCCCCCGCCAGCCGAAGTCCTCTTCTCCGGCGCGGCCGCGTTGCTGATCTGCAAGGACAGGCTTCTGTTTCTGTGCAGGACATCAGCAACGTGGCCGTGCCAGAGAAGAGGACTTCGGCTGTTGGGGGTTGGGGACCCCCGCCAGCAAAGGTACCCGACGGTGGCAGGGGAGGTCAAAGGGGTTGTCGGCAGGGGGGGGGGGCAGGGCCAAATCTATGGTGGCCCCACATAGCTACGCCCCTGGTTGTTACCATGGACTACATAACAGTCCTAAAATTATCAACTGATAGAAAGTCTTAATCTCCTTCTAAATCTTAATTTGAACAAAGTCTTCTGAATTGTACTTTTAATTTGGAAACTATAATAGAATCAAGATGCCATTATAGGAATAGGTGTTCCCTGTGTTCCATCAAAGCACCCCTTTATAGAATTCCCCCTATTTATCCTCCTGAAGCCAAAACATTTGAGACAATTGAGCCTTCAGTGAGTAGAACTCTTCATTCATGGCACAAGTCCATTTCGTTTGATAATTAAGCAGTGCATGAGAAACAACCAGGTTGATTTCGAAAGAACTTATGTAGCCATGCTAGCTACATAAATGCTCCTCGTTAGATTTTCCACCCCTCAGAACATATGGAGCCCAATCTTAGATAGAATGGAGAGGTCCAGATCGGCATGTGTCAAATTACGTTAATATTGTAGAAAAAGATCTGCTGACATAGAGCCTTTTCTAAAATGAATGTAGAAACGCAAGTGTATGCACTGGTTACAAGTGGCAGTAGCAACCATTTTACAATGTAAGTGTTGATAGCTAGATGTTGTGTGCCATTTTCGAAACCGAAGAACCAATGCCGGGCAGACTTCTACGATCCGGGTCAAATAAATGGCAAAAAGAGAACAGGATCAAGGCCGGAGTGGGCTTCAATGGCAACTCCAGTAGTTGGGAAGTAGGCCCAGTGCCGTGCAGACTCTATGTTCTGTGCCCCAAAATTGTCAGCGAAAAAGAGAGATTTGGAGGTTCACTTTCAAAGCACATAGACTTACAAAGTTACACAGGCTGCTATGTTTACTCATGAAGTGGAAACTGTGCAGAGTGCCAGATTCAATTCTAGCCACCTTGTTGGACAGACTGGATGGAGTATACAGGTCTTTGTCTGCCGATATTTACTATGTTACTATATTTAGTAAACATGCCCCAGTGAATGCCATTGGGCAATCGTGTACACTATTAACGAAATTGCCCCTATAACGAAAGAAAAACATCAAGGGAAACTAACTCAAAACAATGTTTTGCCTGCCCAACTCTCATATGTCTTGACCACAGAGTTTCTGCACCACTGAGATATATATATATATCTCTTTGAATATCCTCAGTATACGAAGAGACAGTCACTGAAAATTCACCCCAATGGTATATAATATATTTACACCACCCTGCTAAGCAAAATCACAGCATCAGCAGTAAATCACATTTCAAAGAACATGAACTTTTCTAACATTGCTTGGCCAACCTGACAATATAGTGTGCGTGTGTGTGTTTTAATTTAATAAAAAAACCTTTGAAAACATAATTTATTGTCAGGCTGGCAAATAAATATGTAGAAAAGATCACTTTCCTTGAATATGATTTACTGCAGACACTGTGTTCTTACTTAGCAGGACAGTACAGCATGTGAACATGGAGCAAGTCACCAAAATAATTTTTAAAAAATAGAAAGTATTCTAATCAGCTAAAACAAATAGCATAAGAATTTAATTAATAGTTTATTATACCTGACTCTATTTGTCTCTAATACCTATATGTATATGTCACAAGATTAACGGTAAATAAATGTAATTTTACATATTCAGTATTTTGATATACAGTACAAGTCCACAAACATGGCAGCAGTGCACTGGAAAATGTAGATCACCTCAACAGAAGGATCAATTCAGCAGCACCATTTAAAAGCTTAGTCTAAAAATCCAAGGTGCAGTATTACAAACATTCTTAGTACAAAACAAACCTAAATTAAACATTAGGGAAATAAACAACAGACTGTGCTTAATATTTTAAGATCTGGTACAAGATTAAAATATTACTATGTTTGATGTCCTGGTTTTTGAATTAATAAATATAAAAGTATATAAAAATATACACCAGTTGATAAAAGGATGCTTGGGGTAAGCTTATAAAGTTAAATTTCACTTTCATACGTATGCAGGTATGTCTTTAGAAAAAGGATTTCCTGATAGCTACGGCTCGTCTTTCGGTAAAAGTCCAAACCAGTAAGCAGTTCAATGTCCCGAACTCGAGCAGTGTGCATCTTGAGAAGCTGTTCGACCCACTTTGATTCATCTTCAAGATTCTGAAAAAGAAAACAAATGGCTTTCAGAGGATTACTGATGCAGTATGGTTCAAGCATGCACACAATCATGTTGAGTGGTCTGTTAAATTCTATTTTAATCTATATTGAACGGATTACAAAAGTGGGATAAGGTTATGCATGAGGAAGCTTGAGGACTGCTATCTACCCCTAAAGCAGCAATAATGAAATTGCGAAACAAAGGCAAGAAAGGATCTCTCTTATATATGAAATTCAACATTGTGGATTTCAGATAAGAAAGTGTTTTTTGATTGAAGAAGTCCAAAGGCCTTGTGTTTCCTTTAGTTTTGCTATGTGATGTAGGAGAAGTTTTATAATATAACATAATCTGAATAGATATTATATTAACAAAAGGAAAGATAAAATAAGATAGAAAAGGAAAATGTTTTGTAATAAAGAGTTTTTTTGGACCAATGATTAATCTTAAGATCTAAATGGCTAAATACTGTAGCTTAAACAAAGATATTGCATCTGAGGTCCCTTTATCCTTATTTTATTATTTTTTACTTTTTTAGCAAAGGATTTTTTTTGGGGGTGGATTGCTTAAAGATTATGACTTTTTAAATAAAACAGAGTAAGGATTTTTCAAAGATACTGTTACACATAAGCTTTAAGACCACACAAGTCCCCTCTTCAGAATTATTACTTTAGGACAATAAAATGTTTCACTACCTCCGGAGAATCCAATCTCATCCAAGAATGTTTCAGCATCCAACAACTGAGGATCAGTTACCAGTGATTTTTTGAACAGAAGACACTCAAATTCTAAAGCATGGACAAGTTTATACTGCTGAGCATGCAAATTCTGCATTTTTAGATTTAAACACTCACAAAAAACCCTGTGAATTCATTTTAGGAATTATTATAACCCTCACTACTTTCACTATTTTATTTTTCTGCCTGTCTCCCAAAGTGATGGGCTGTACCAGGCAATTAAGCTAGTACATAGGATAAACATAGCTAATACACTATAATAAAACAATCCCAACTGGATTTTTAGACCTACAAACAGGAGAATACATTGGGAGTAATTCTACAGAGATGCACTTAGATGTAGGTACTCCAATGCAGCTCGGAGACTGTCTATTCTATAATGGCATCTGGGCACACAGATGCCTGTATAGAATACTTGTGTAAACCCCCAATGGCAAGCCAACATGTAGGTGCACATACACCAGGTGTAGTGCAGGCATAAATGGATTGCTTAATTGTGGCAAGCAACTTGTGGCACATAAGTGAGAGACATGCTCACTGCCCACCCATTCTCCACTCACATGAATGCCCCCTTACAGTTGAATGCTATGCCCCAGATTCTATATATTGCGCTGAGATTTCTGCGCAGAAATCAAAGTTTATTCCATAACAATGCACATAACTCAATTAGTTAACAAGCTAATCAGCACTGTTAATTGGATGTCAACAAGCAATTATCAGCTAGCACCCACCTGGGGTTAACCCTGTGGCCACCTGGAGGGTCTGTCCCCAGCACTGCTCAGGCCTGCCTGCACCTGTGTGTGCTCTATACTGCACACCTTCCTCCCACTGACTGGGTCTCGCTTGCCTCTGGGCAAGTCTCCCATTCTCAGGTTATTCCTCGGTGATTTCTAAGACACTGGGCCACACTCCCAGGAGTTTCACAGTTCCTAGAAAACACTCACAGACCCAAAACACAAACCACCAGGATTCTTAGTCCATCAAGAACAAACAGAGCTAATAAGTGAATTGATTTATTATCATAAAAATTTGAACAGTGAACAATAATAAACAGATAGAAAAACAAGAAGCAATAACTGGTAACTGAATAAGGATCAATATTAAAACTATCTAAATACGTTGTTACTACTTGGGTAGCACCTGGGGAGTTTCAGGAAATTAGCTGCTCACAAGTCTTGAACAGGGTTCTCAGGACAGAGACGTCTCTCTTCTGTATCCCCACACCGAGACTAAAGAAATTCCAGTACCTCCTGACTACATTTGAACTTCACGGCCAATTAAAACCCGGAGCACCAAATTTGAATGTATCTGGCCAATAGTACTGCACAGTGCTTTTTTTGCAAGAAAAAAGGTACCGGTACTCATTGTGGGTGGGGTCACCATCTATGGTTCCATCACTATGGTAGCCACACCCACATTAGCCACACCCCTTATACCAGCCATGGCACATATAAATAGGCATCATTAACATTTTATACCAGTATAGGAGACAAAAATAACTTGTGATTTTTTTTTCATTATAAATAATTTTTTGTAAGCTGTTACAGCTCCAGTATACCCAGTGCAAAATAAGACAGCAGATGTAAATTCTCAAATTGGACATATTCCAAACACTAAAATGAAAATAAAATGATTTTTTTCTATCGTTGTCTGGTGACTTTGTTTTTCTGATCATGTTGGCCCCAGTCTCTGATTCTGCTGCTCTCTATCTGTTTTCTTAATTCCGTTTCCAGGACTTTCTCTCCATTTATTTCTTTACTTTCCTCCTTTCTTCTTCATTTCTTGACTTACATCCATAAGTAAAAGCTGGGTCCTCCGTAGAATTGACTGGAGGAGGTATATCATGGTTCCAGCTTTTGCCTATTTTCTCCATCCATATGCAGTTTTTCTCCTCTCTTCCCTTTCCCTCATCTCCATCTATGTGCATCTTCTTTTCTCTTTCCTCCCCTCCATCCATATCCAGCATCTTTCCTCTCTCCCCTGCCCTCCCCTCTATCCATCCAAATCCAGCAATTATCCTCTCTCACCTGCTCTCCTCTCCATCCATTTCCAGCATTTCTCCTCTCTCCCCTGCCCTCTCTCCTCCATGACCAGCGATTCTCTCTTCCCTGCCCTCTACTCCCATCCATGTCCAGCAAAGGTTAGGACTTTAAATCAGGCATGGATGTTGTTTAAAAATACCATCATGGAAGCCCAAACTAGATGTATTCCACGTATTAACAAAGGTGGAAAGAAGAGCAAATAACAGCCAGCATGGTTAAAAGGTGAGGTGAAAAAGGTTATTAAAGCCAAAAGAGCATCCTTCAAAAATTGGATAAAGGATCAGAGTAAAGAAAATAAGAAGCAACATAAGCAATGTCAAGCCAAATGCAAAGCATTGATAAAGAAGGCTAAAAGAGAATATGAAGAAAAACTTGCCACAGAGATGAAAACTCATAGTAACACTTTTTTCATGCATAACAGAAGCAGGAAGCCTGTGAGGGATTCTATTGGACCATTATGTCAGGAAGGAGCAAAATGAGCACTCAGGGAGGAGAAGGCCATAGCGGAGAGATTGAATGAATTCTTTGCTTCTGTCTTTACGGAAGAAGATGTAAGAGATCTGCCTGTACCAGAAAATGGTTTTCAGGGGTGACAATGCAAAAGAACTGGAATAAATCTCAGTGAACTTGGAAGATGTACTAAGCCAAATTGACAAGTTAAAGACTAATAAATCACCTGGACTGGATAATATACACCCCTGGAAAGAGCTCAAACATGAAATTGATGATCTGCTGCTAGTGATCTGTAACCTGTCATTAAAATTGTCCACAGTACCTGAAGACTGGAGGGTGGCCAACGTTTCGCCAATTTTTAAAAAGGGTTCCAGGGGTGATCTGGGAAATTACAGACTGGTAAAGCCTGACTTCAGTGCTGGACAAATAATGAAAACTATTATAAGAATAAAATGACAGAACACGTAGACAAACATGGTTTAATGGGACAGAGTAAGTATGGATTCAGCCAAGGGAGGTCTTGCCTCACCAATTTGTTTCATAAAGGTGAAGCCAGTTCATGTAGTGTATCTAGATTTTCAGAAAGCTTTTGACAAAGTACCTCATGAGAGACTCCTAAGAAAATTAAGCAGTCATAGGATAGGAGGCAATGTCCTTTTGTGGATTAAGAATTGGTTATTGGACAGAAAACAGAGGGTTGGGTCAAATAGAGGAGGGTGAATAGTGGAGTGCTATAGGGATCTGTACTGGGACTGGTGCTATTTAACATATTTATAAATGATCTGGAAATCAGAATGAGTGAGGTGATTAAATTTGCAGATGACACAAAACAAGTCAATATTATCAAAATGCATGCAGTTTGTGAAAAATTGCAGAAAAACCTTATTAAACTGGAAGACTGGGAATTAAAATGGCAGATGAAATTTAATGTAGACAAATGCAAAATGAGGCACATTGGGAAGAATAATCTGAATCATAGCTATCTGATGCTAGGGTCCATTTTAGGAGTCAGCACTCAAGAAAAAGACCAAGGTGTCATTGTAGACAATATACTGAAATTTTCTGCCCAGTGTGTGGCAGCAGCCAAAAAATCAAACAGGAAGCTAGAAATTATTAGGAGAGTGATTCAAAATAAGGCCAAAAGTATTATATTGCCTTTGTATCGCTCCATGGTGCGACCTCAACCTGAATATTACGTTCATCAACTTCGGAGATCAAACTTCTGTACCAGGGCATTATTTCAATGTTTAAAACAAACTACTGACTTGAATTGATTAAGAGGATTATGGAGGATTAAGAGGATTATTGACACTTGATGAGGACGAAGCCCTAGAGCAAGAGTTTTTTTTGGCATTTCTCCAGAGGATGTGCAGTTAGCTAAAAAGTCATTAAAAAGATTTGAACATGTGCATAATGATACCCTGAATTGGGTTTTTACGAGCATGTGACTGGTGAGGAAATTGTGGCAAATGTGCAGCAAAAAGTCACAGCCACAACATTGGAACGGAAGACAACGCTGATGACGAGGAAGATGATGATGATGTTCCTCCTGCTCCTCCACCAAAAGTGTCAGAGGCTGTAGAACTAAATGCAATATAATTAAAAATTGCATAAAACAGAAGTTCAATTCAGATCAAGTAAGGATCTCTATGCCACACCACAATTGCCAGTGTGAATACCTAAGCTTTCGCACTCATACAGAAAATTCAAAGATCATCAAGTACATGCAATTCAGCTGGATACTTGGTGCCATAACAGAAAGTCTGAGAACAAAGCACAGTTCTGCAAATGTGTCTTAACATATACTATAATGTGTGAAGACACCCCACAGACAAGCACAGCTGAGTTAGTGATTTAAGACAGACTTAGGATAAATCCTTAAGAACCATAATTATAGATATGCCCCCAAAAAACATTGATTTGGTTCACATGAGAGGGAGATCATGTCCATGGTGGAGGGGAACTCTAAGTATAAGATTCATTCTATTATCAACACACCAGAGGTAGATTACAATATATAGTGTATTAGAAGGGCTATAGCCCAGAAGTTGTTCCTGAGTAAATGCCTCTGAAGTCTATGCCGGCCAGCTTCACCACCAATTTCACAAACATTATTCTAATAAACCTGGCCTTAATACCACCCCCCTCTTTATGAGGCAGGCTCCATCACTTCATGGGTCCCAGACCCTAAACAGGAGAGGAGTAAAAGTTTCTTCCTGCTTACTGCTACTACCTGACCAGCCCCTGCCTAGATTCATTGGGCTAATTGGTCATTGTGAAAGCCTTCTATGAGGGCCAATCAGCCCAAGGAATCTAGGCAGGGACCAGTCAAGTGTGGAATCAGGCAGTAAGCAGGAAGAAGCCTGAACTCATCTCCTTTTTAGAGTTTAGGTCCTGGAACTCCCAGCCTTTGTCCTCAAATAGGTCTCTCTCTTGGGAATCTCTGAGTGCCTTGTTCTCTATTGTTCCCTAGTGTTTGACTTCAGCTAGTCTTCAGTAATGAACTTTCATTGCCTGCCAGACATTTGCCTCTCCCTGTTTTTAGCTGGTACCTCTGCTGCTTCCTCCTCATGTCCAATGTCCTACTCTGCCATCTTTGGAACCCTTGTGCTTCAAAAGTCTTGGCAGCTTCCAAATACCATAGGGCTCAACCCAAATGGAAAGGGAGCGGTTATAGATGAAGGCTCATGACCCTGGTCCCTGGTGTTTCCCTTGACTGGGCCCAGACTTCTGCCATCATTTCCATGCCTATCCCAGCATTGTAACTGGAATCAAGCTAGCTTGTAAGCTCTATGGAACATGTATTGCCTCTCTTATAATGTAGTGCTGAATATGTCTCACAGCATTTAGAAATAAGTACTAGTGGTAGAAGTAGCAGATAACTACTTGTCTCTGCCTATCTGTCCTCTCTGTGCTGTCTTAGTTCCTCCTGACCCCAATTTCATTATACACTGTGCTTACTTCCTCTGGTTCTGGAGTCAGCCACAAAGCCTGAGATTTTTTTTTTAATTCTTTTTCCTGCAAATCTTGAAACAGAAACAGTGGTGTCAATCTCTTTCCCTCGGGAGCCTAGCTTGATCTTTGGATGATTTCTTTATTGTTTATTTATTTTTAGATCTTTTGAACTTCAACAAATAACTTTTCTTTCACCCTCAACTTTCTACCACCTTCTCTCTTTGAATGAGCAGGATCAAATGGTGCTAGGTTGCTATTTGTTTTCAGTTTTCTGCTGGGCTATTCATATCAGTCACAGGATATGGAAGAAGTGAGACAGGGCCAGACTTGTTTGGCTTTTTATTAAAACGTTTCAACATAACTGGTGAATAACTTGTGCTTCTTTTTTCTCCTTCTCTAGAAATGCCCCCACTTTATTTAGCTTTATAAATGTTGTTGAAAAGGAATGGCATGTATGAGGCATTAGAGTCTTGGATGCTGACTTTCTCCCTTTATGTTTGACATTTACTAAGTGAAAGTATATATATATATATATATACACACACACACACACATGTATATCCTCTCCCTGGTCTAAGACCCAGAAGCTTAATCCTAAAAGGATTGTTTTACTGGGAATTCACCCTCTGGAGGGGCCTTCTGAGATTGCCTTGTCACAATATATGATGGGGAGAGGAGCCAGGAACAGTCCCAGCTAAAAAAGAAAAGAAACACAGGCTTGAGCCAGAAGGTCAGAAAGGAAACAGAGCACCTGGAAAGAGGAAGGTGTCGCTCTCTCCCGCCTGGAGGTTATGGAGTGTAGGGAGAAAGGTAACCCTAACTCTGGCTGTGAAGCAGAGGGCAGTGAACTGGAATAGGAAGCCTGCGAAAGGAATTCCAGGTAATGCAAAAGGACGTTGTGTGGGAAGCCACAGAAAGAAGTCTGTGGGAGCTGGGAGCTGCCAGCCTCAATAGTGGAGAGGCAGACAGAAGCTTGTGGGGAAAATTTGAAGTTGGACCCAATACCCCAGGTGGAACAAAACCGGGTATAAAATTCTCTTAGGCTTGATATCACATTTGTTGACACTGCTGGTTTGTTATTTTCCTTTTGTTTGCTGTACTTGTGTTAACACTGCTTGGCTGGAATAAAGGAAATGTTGTGCAAGTGACAGGACAAAAGACTTGGAGGAAACCGAGACCCAGAGTTAATATATACACACATTTTTGGGGGGTAGGGGGTAGTACTGTATTATGATTCATTGTTCATATTTAAATGTATATTCATATTGTATGTGAATACTCAAAATATGAATAAAACATCAACGTTTTAAATAAAAATATAACCCAACTTTTAGAAACAATGGACAAATATATGCTAAGTGCAGTACCAAGAAATTAATTTATCAAGAGCAACTCAAAATTAAATGAAAGTGGACATTTTTTAGATAACACACTGGCCTTCTGGAAATTTCATTTTTTAAAAGTACAATTATTTTCTACTATTGGAAATATTCAAGCATTAGAATGTACTCACTAGACTACTCAGTCATCTTCCTTAAGCTGTAGGCATGTGCAGAGGGAAATCATTTTCAGTTCGTTTAGCTGGTTCTGATGATTTTCAGCTTTTTGGTTTATTTCACATATTTGTTTTGTCAACATGCATTACAGCCTGTTAACACATGGAAACGGACTTAAAACTAAGGGGTCAATATTCTCTGTGGTTTAAGCAGGTGGGAGAGAATCCTGTCCACTTAATCATGCTGAGTGGACTGGCCATCAATATTTAGTGGCATTTAAATGGGAAGTGGCCAGTGAATATGGTCTCTGATTGCCGCAGCACTATCCAGACACTCCAGGGGAGGAGTTAAGGAGAAACCAGCCGCTATGCAGGCTCCAGCTATATTGGTTCAGGTGCCCGCACAGCTAAGTGGGCAGAAAGGGCTGCCTTTTGTGTGGTTCTATGTATAACCACTTAGCTATGTGCAGGGACATAGCCAGACCTCGGCGGGAGGGGGGGGGGGGGCACTGTTTAACAACCTCCCCCGCCGCCTCCCCCCTTGCTGCCGCAACTCCCCCCCCCCCCCCCCCCCCCGCCGCATCAGCTACCTTGTTTGCTGGCGGGGGTCCCCAATCCCCGCCAGCCGAAGAGTCTTCTTCAGCGCCGGTCAACTCCGGTGCCTTCATTGTGTGATCATCTGTTTCTGACGCCTTACGTCCTGCACGGGGCTACATGCACGGTGCAGGATGTAAGGCATCAGAAACAGATGATCACACAACGAAGGTGCCAGAGATGACCGGCGCTGAAGAAGACTCTTCAGCTGGCGGGGTTTGGGGACCCCTGCCAGCAAACAAGGTACCTGATGCGGCGGAGGGGCAGGGGGTAGCGGCGGCGGCGGGGTCAAATGTAGAGGGGGCCAGGGTATAATCTGTGGGGGCCCATGCCCCCGTGGCCCCACGTAGCTACGCCCCTGGCTATGTGGGTGCCAGTACTGAATACTGGCCAGCAGCCACATAACTTCAAGGTCACTGTCTGACCCCAGGTAGTCAATGCCTGTGCCTAGACATAAACTTGCATTGCATATTCAGGCTTTATTTTGCCCATGGCAATCAGCGGCTTAAAAACCACTGACCAGCATAGGAAGAATATTGGTCCCTAAGGGGTCCTTTTACAAAGGTGCTAGTGTTTTTAGCGCACACTAAAAATAAGTGTGTACTAAATGCTAGAGACGCCTATATATTCCTATCGGCGTCTCTAGCGTTTAGCGTGCGCTAAAAATGCTACCATGCCTTTGTAAAAGACCCCCTGAGTTTTTTTAAGGCATACTAATTAATGCATATCCCTGATTAAGATACATTATGGATTTATATAAATAATTGAGAAAAACAAAATAAATAAAAATAATGCAATGTTCAAACACCAAAATATTTGTAATTTCACTCCTGTACCAGAGATTAAGCTCATTAGTGAATGCCATTTATAAATCTGAATTGCATAAACATATCAGGCAGAATCTACTCGTATCCCAACCCTCACACCAGATCCAAGAAAAGAAAAAAAAAAAGATGAAACTGAGCAGCCAAGAACAAACCCATTATCTGAACTTATTAGTTGCTTCCTAATAGGACAGAAAGAGAAGAGAGGCAGCTCCAAAAACATAGCTGTTATTGCAAGCAGTTAAGTCTTTTCCAAGAGAAAAAAAAAAGCTGCCTTATATGAGCCATGCAACTACTGAAACGGGGGGGGGGGGGGGGGGGGGGGGGGGAGAGAGAGAGATCGGAAGAAGCGAGTGTAATCCCTTGGGGTTCCTCAAGGACCCACTGTCAGTTGCACTATGCAGCATTAGCTCTTATCCATTTGCAATCTTGGAGATTTTAGACTTTCAGCATCCAGTTGTTTGTTTTAAGCCTCTGGAAGAGGAAGAGGAAGATTGGTACAGTACAGAAGTCAAGTACTGTCAACAGCAAGTTGGTTAAAGAGTCCTGGAAGCTATTCTTGGCTTAGTGAAGTTGCACAGCTGCCTGGGCTTTTTTAATTTTTTAAAACCTTTTACTTACTCAACGTAATGTCAACCAAAGGTCAACGAGAAGAGAAGCTGAAGGAGGAAAACAAAAGAAAGAGGAGGAAACATACTAACCGTCCCCTTTGACCTGCCTTTAGAAGAGCTCGTGAGGCCAGACCTGGCAAACTATATAAAAAACAAACAAAAACAAGTTTTCTGCAGTTGGTTCTCAGACTGAGTCACTCATTGATGCCATGCAAATGCATAATTGTCTACATGAAAGCTGGCTCGTTAAGGGGTCCTTTTATTAAGCTGTGGCAAAAGGGGGCCTGTGCTGGTGTCAATGTGTGTTTTTGACGTGCGCTGAGGCCCCCTTTTACTGCAGTGAGTAAAAGGCTGGGGTCTTTTTTAAAGCAATGGCCGTGCGGCAAGTGAAGCACTTGCCGCACAGCCATTTCGGGTGGTGGTGAGGGCTCCTGTGCTAACCTGGCGGTAACCGGGCAGCGCATGGCACTGCCTACCACCGAGTAAACGCCGGCAATACAAAAATAAAAATATTTTTTGTAGCGCCGGAAATAGCGCGCGTTGGGGGTGGGAGCTACTTTTCTGCTCCTACACCCCTGGCCAATTTTTAAAGCATCCATGTGATCATATTTTCCATACGATTGAGCCTTTTACAAAATTATCCCCTACAAGCATTTAGCTAGTGAAAGCAGTGGCTTTGAACTTACATTACAGCTTTCATCATTGTCAGGTCGATGAGGAAATATAAATGAAAACACAGATAATGGTCCATCACACTTGTCAACAGGCTGACTAAAATCCAAACAACTTGTGATGATACTGTAGTAATGGGTCGGGACTGGTATGGAGCCAGCAACATACCTATAATGAAGAAAAAGTTATGACCAATTAATATCAACTATCCATTCTGCAAAACTTCCCCTTTTTCTTTTAATTATCTTAGTGGTCTTATCACCCCCCCCCCCCCCACACACACACACACACACAATGGTATCTCATGGGTCAGTGTTGAGGTGCAACTGAAACTTCATTGATGGCACAGCATATAATTGGGACTATTTATCTTTCTGATATAACTGAGGATCTTTTCTCTTTCTACACATGCTGTACAGAACCGCCGCTTAATACTAGCACATCTATTAGTCACGTATTTTCCTCCTTTAACACTGCAGCCAGTATTCTTGCATCAAGCTTTTGATTGGTTGATATGGAAATGTTCTATGTGATCATGATAGAACAAGAATACCAATCAATGGAGTTAACCAATATGTCATACTGACATAAGACAGTGTGCACGCCAAAGTCCTTAAAAAGGTCATTAATTTCAACTAAATCTAATCAATTTCTATGCGGGACTCGACGTGTACTGTGTTTCGGCATTACTGCCAATCAAGTCTGTAACATCTATAATCAGATAGCTAATAATCAGCTAATAATCCTATCCCATATGAAAATTAGGACAAATATTATATAGTTCGAGTGTAAAGTCACAAAATGTGGTTGTGCAAAGTGAGACCAATGTTGGTCACGTTTATCCCACATAGAAATTGATTAGCATCAGTTGAACTAAAAGCCCTTTTTAAGGGCTTTGGCATGCACACTATCTTTTGTTAATTTGACATATTGGTTACCTCCATTGTTTAGTGTTCTCACACTCTCTGTGAAGATTGTTTCTTCCTTCTTGTATGGTTCCATGTGACCACGGTTCCATCGGTAAGCCCTGCTATCTCTGGCTGACCCCAGGTTTATAAAGGCACAACAAAGTTGCCCCTTCAGCAACATTATACGGCTCACTACTCTAGCAATGACATCTTATTTGTCTCTCTGAGCTTGGAAGCATGGCCTTCATTATTCAACCATGCCCAGCTAGCTTCAGGCACAGGCATCAAACCCAGGTCCACACCACAGGGCCAACCCTACACCAAATATTTATAATCAAGCTTATGAAAGACTTGTACACTTAGATTTTAATAATAATAATTTATATACTATATTTTGCAGTTCTAGGGGGGGGGGGGGGGTTGACTCCTATTCAGTTATAAGATTATTATACTGTGACAAATATTAACTTGGGTTTCTCTAAGAATCACAGATGGATTTCATTCAGTTACATCATTGTCTTGTCTTGGCATATGCACCTACACATGTACTCTTTTAATTCTGTTATTTAAGAACATAAGAAATGCCATGCTCATACCGACCAATGGTCCATTAAAGCCCAGCAGCCTGTCTTTGACTGTGGTAGCCCAGTGGTAGGGCCGATTAGCCGTGCACTATTGCCACGGTAGCTCTACCTTAGCTTTGTAAAAAAAAAAAAAAAGGCCCTTAATGAAAGCTATAGATAAATAAAGAAATAGCCTTACTGTTTGATTTTTTCAGGGGTATCATGTAAGCCGTCATAGTCATAATCAAAAATTGGTCCACTTATGACATTAATTCCATTGCGTTCTGTAGCATATCTCTTCATCAGAACCCTCTGAAAATAGTTCCATATTTCTGTTCAGAAAAAAATAAAGATTATTTTGAAATAATAAATGTAAATTTTTGAACGCCTAAAAAATGCCCATTTCCCTGCCCATAACCATACCCCTTTTTGGCTGCACGCATTAGAAGTTAGGCACAATGCATTATAGAATGTGCTTAGCAAGTTGTGCATGTAAATTCTAATGATTGCGATTGCTAATTAGCAGTCATTATTTGCTTGTTAATGCTATCAACGCTGATTAGCGTATTAAGCCAATTGTTATGTGTGTTGTTACAGAATACACTTGCATTTCGGTGAGGATCTCTAGACACGCTATATAGAATCTGGGGATTAAGTCCTAATTTATTTATTTAGGGGTCCTTTTACTAAGCTGCGGTAAAAAGTGGCTGAAGAATGCCCTTATGCAGATCTTTCCTGCTTGGTAACGCCATTTTTACTGCAGCACTAAAATGGGCAACTTTTTCTTTTCAGAATTAATGGCCATGCACTAATATTGCCATTAGTGTGTGGCCATTAACAAAAAAGTAGCACATGAGCCCTTACTGCTACCCATTTTATAGGTGGTAAGGGCTCATGTGCTAATCAGCGCGCAGTAATCTGGAGGAACTGATTCATGCTGACAAACCCACTCTCCTCCTCCAGACACACTGCCTCCAAGAAAAATTCAGGAAGTATTTTTAGCAAGTGGTTTGTGTACACATTGAAATTTTACTGCAGGATGTGTTCCACGGTAAGCCCTGGGTGGGGGTGAGGATTTGGGAAGGGCAGGACTGATGCTGGGCTACATGAACGGTGGGGGGGGGGGGGGGGTAGGGAAGGAAAGGGAAGGGCTGATGCTGGGTTACAGGTAGGCATATTGTGGGGGGGAGGGAGGGAAGGGCTGATGCTGGGATACAGGGAGGCATAAGGGTAGAATAGAGAAGGGCAGGGCAGAACCGTACAAGGAGAGACTTGCCGACCTGAACATATATACCTTGGAGGAAAGGAGAAATAGATGTTCAAATATTTGAAAGGTATTAATCCGCAAACAAACCTTTTCCGGAGACGGGAAGGTGGTAGAACTAGAGGACATGAATTGAGGTTGAAGGGGGGCAGACTTAGGAGTAATGTCAGGAGGTATTTTTTTCACAGAAAGGGTGGTAGATATGTGGAATGCTCTCCCTTGTGAGGTGGTGGAGATGAAAATGGTAATGGAATTCAAACATGCGTGGGATAAACACAAAGGAATCCTGTTTAGAAGGAATGGATCTACGGAATCTTAGCAGTGAGTGGGTGGCAATGCCGGTAATTGGGAGGCAAAACCAGTGCTGGGCATTCTACGGTGTACACCTTGATCGTAACTGAATAGATATGGATGGGATGAAGTGTAAATTTTAAGGAGCTTCGATATTAGCTTCAGAACTTTTAGTACAAGAACAATGCTGGGCAGACTTCTACGGTCTGTGCCCCGAGAATGGCAAGGACAAATCAAACTCGGGTATACACATGAAGTATCATATACCATGTAAACTGAGTTTATCTTGATGGGCAGACTGGATGGACCGTTCAGATCTTTATCTGTCGTCATTTACTATGTTACTATGTTAATACGACTCTGAATTGTCTGGATTTTCCAGTGGGACATGTATTGTTGTGTATATTCACTGCTTTCTTTTTTAAAAGGTACTGTTATTGGTATTTGTATGCTCAGAACTGGTGGTGTTAAGGTGTGCAACATATGCTCCAAGATGCTTCTTCGCAGGCTTTAGTGTTACTTCACAAAGGGAGTTTTTACTAATGAATAGTGCATGTTTTCTGCTGTGGGGCCCATAGGAATAAAATGAGTCCTATTGCAAATCACATGAGCTAATTGTTAGTAAAAGACTTACAAAGTATCTTTGCCATTACTGAGTTGCTACCAAAATTTGAATATATTTTTTCTCCGGATAGCTGTAAGAGGAAGCATTCTAGCTATGTTCTGTATGCTACAGATTCCGCAGTAGGTGGCAAAAATGTCTTGATGTTGACAGTGTTTAAGTATGATAGTATGTGGTTATGTTGATGCAGGACAGCTATTGGGCAGGCTAATTACTTAGAAATCCATCATATAGTGCACTCTAAGTCATGAAGTATCCCATGAAACACTACTCATACCTATATACATAGTGCCCACCCAAAATGTCAGGTCTGGCTCCACCACTGGTTGGACTATAACAGAAGAGAAACCTACTCCTCTAACAGGCTGGAATGGGACGTGGGGAGGCAAGTCCAATGTCAAATCTCAGAATTATACTCTGGATCCAAGAAATATTGAACCCAACCTCCACAGGTTCTTACTCATTCTTCTTAACTCCATGGTGTTTCCTACTTGTCCTCTTTACCTCTTTCTTGGACTGATCATTACCTAATTTCCTTTAGGCTTTCTTTACCGTTAATTCTCCCTGCTCCTGTACCCTAACTATAGCCACCTTGGGGGTGATAGTATCTGAGGATCTGAAGTGACAAGTCAGTGTAACAAGGCAGTGGCTGTAGACAGAAGGATGCTAGGCAATAAAGAGAGAGGTGTAACCAGCAGAAGAAAGGAGGTGTCAATGCCTCTCTACAAGTCATTGGTGAGGCCCCACCTGGAATATTGTGTTCAGTTTTGGAGGCCGTATCTTGCTAAAGATGTAAGAAGACTTGAAGTGATCCAGAGGAAGGCGACAAAAATGATATTGGGATTTTGTCAAAAAGACGTATGAGAAGAGACTGAAAGACCTGAATATGTTTACCCTAGAGGACAGGAGGGTCTGGGGAGATATGATACAGACATTTAAATACTTGAAAGGTATTAATATAAAAACAAATATTTTCCAGAGAAGGGAAAAAGGTATAACTAGAGGACATGATTTGAGGTTGCAGGGTGATAGACTTAAGGGTAATGTCAGAAAATTCTTTTTCACAGAGAGAGGGTGGTTGATGCCTGGAATACCCTCCTGAGAGAGGTGGTGGAGAAAAGAACTGTGGCAGAATTCAAGGTGGCATGGGATGAACACAGAGGATCTCTAATTAAAAAATGAATAGTATAAAAAACAAAGCTTAAAGGTTTACATATGTGCTTGCATGTGAAGTGGTGCTTAGATGGCAACTCTGGCTATATGAACTAAGGCCGGTGCTGGGCTGGCTTGTACGGTCTATCATATAGCAATCCGATTTATGATGGGCTGTACAGAGCTTTGACAGAAACTCCAGTAATTTGGAAAGTGAGGACAGTGCCGGGCAGACATTTACAGTCTGTGTCCCCCAAATGAGAAGATGGATTCAAATAGGCTTTGACGGCAACTCCAGTAGTTAAAACATAAGGCTAGAGCCAAGCAGAGTTCTACGGTCTATGTCCCTGAAACAACAAAGAAAGACTATGATCAAGTATATAATATCATGTTCATTGTTGATGCAATCTAGAATTGAGAATGAATGAGACTGTTGGGTAGATTGGCTGGACTGTTCAGATCTTCATCTGCCGTCACTTACTATGTTTCTATCTGATTCTGCTAGTATAACAGTGAATTGCATTTGAGAGGCTTGGAGAGAAAACCTAGACTTTTTGGAAGACTGTATGCATGTACTGGACCATATAGATTAATAAGCCGCCAAGTGAGCTGAAAGCATGGCTCCCTGAAAAGCCTTTCAAGGATCTTTACCTGGTGCAATGTGATCCTGAACTCCTTGGTCTTCCTCAAGGCAGCTTCATGCTTTATAGAGTCCTAAGAAAGCTGGACCTTATTAAATCCCAGAGTCGGATAGACTTTATGTCAACCTTTTTAGACACCAGCTATGTTGTAAGTGTATTCTGCTACCTACAGAGCTGCTGATGCTGTAGAAACTACAGATAGGAAAAGCCACAATTGCTCTTAGTGCTTCAATGTACTTCAGAAGTCAAAGATGCCTGCTCTTGGTTTAATATTCTGCAGCAGCAGGAATGGTACTTTAGTCAGTCATCTTCTGAACAAAACTTAGGTGCTACATGCCCTTAAATGGAGATCTGTTTGTCACTAGCGAGGGAGAAGGAACAGACAAAATTCCTATAGAATATTTTTATGATATCCTTTATTAAATTTGGCGCAGAAATCCCCATGCAGCAGAGCAGCAAAGGAAGGCAGCCTATTGGTTAAATGTTTAACCAGTGGGTACTGGAGGAAGAGGGCGAGCCGTTTTGCAGCCTATTGGCTGGTTGTATCTGACTGATGGACTTCAGCGGGAGAACAGAGCTGCTGTAACCATAGCTAGAGGCACTTCCTGCCTACAGCTGCCAATGGGGAGGGCAGCAGATGGGCACTAAGAAAAGGAAATGAGACTCAGTCACATAACTTATTGACATGACAATTTTACATGAGTTGTCACACTAATGTGTTTTAGCAGTTAAGGTTAAAAAAAAATAAATAAATAAAAGACAGAAAAGCACTGGGAGAGGAATAGATGAGCAAGGAAGGGGTGAAGGAGTTTGACATGGGTTACTGGCTGGGACACACAATGCAACTGCAAAGAGCTGGAGGTGGCAGAAAGGACCTTTAAGTAGAGGAGACATGGGTGATGGAGACATGCACTGAGAATCACACTGTGGAGAGAGGAATAGAAAGGGCTAGGAAAGGGTGAAAAGAACTGAAAGGGGTACTGGCTGGGAGACAGAATAATGCTCTGTAGAACTGGAAGTGGCAGAGCTATATGGGGAAAAGAGGCTTGTGTGATGTGAATGGGCTGTAGGGAGAGGAATAGGAAGGGGTTACTGCCTAGGAGAGAGAATTCTGATGGAAAAGATTGGAAGAAATAGAAAGGAGATGTGCGGGGGAGGGGATGATGATGGGGTCATGCACTGGGAATGGAGCTGAGGGGAGAGGAATACAGAGGTCTAGCAAGGGGTGAAGGAGATTGAAAGAGGTTTCTCCCTGTGAGAAATATGTTGTGAAGGGCTGAAAGAGGCAGAAAAGAAAGGGGATGGGATTTGATATGCCACCTTTCTGTGGTTACAACCAAAGCAGTTAACATATTATGTACAGGTACCTTTCTACCTGGGGCAAAAAGCAGTTGTAAGGGGAAGAGAGGCTGGGTAATAAGGGCAGAGACTGGGAATGGAGTTGTGAAAAGGAATAGAGATACAAAGAAGCAGTGCTTTTTTTGTAGAAAAAAAGGTGCCGGTACTCATTATGGGCCAGGTCTCACATATGACCCACCCCCGATAGCCACACCCACATTAGCCACACCCCTTATACCAGCCATGCCGCATATAAACAGACATCATTGAAAATATTATACTAGTATAGGAGAAAAAAATAACGTGATTTTTTTCATTAAAAATAATTTCTGTAAGCTGTTACAGCTCCAGTATACTCAGTGCAAAATAAGACAGCAGATGTAAATTCTCAAATTGGACATATTTCAAACACTAAAATGAAAATAAAATGATTTTTCTACCTTTGTTGTCTGGTGACTTTGTTTTTCTATCCATACTGGTCTCAGTCTCTGATTCTGCTGCTCCCTATCTGTTCTCTTAACTCTGTTTCCATGGCTTCCTTTCCATTTATTTCTTTACTTTTCTCCTTTCTTCTTCATTTCTTGCCATACATCCATAAGTAAAAGCTGGGTCCTCATCCGTGGAATTGACTGGAGGAGCTATAATGTGGATCTAGCTTTTGCCTATTTTCTCCATCCATGTGCAGTTTTTCTCCTCTCTTCCCTTTCCCTCATCTCCATCCATGTGCATCTTCTTCTTTTTTCTTTCCTTCCTTCCATCCATCCATGTCCAGCATTTCTCCTCTCTTCCCTCCCCTGTATCCATATAAAGCAATAATTCTCTCTTTCCTCTCCTCCATCCAAGTCCAGCATTTCTCCTCTCTCCCCGCCAACCCTTCTATCCATCCATGTCCAGCAATTCTCCTCTATCTCCTGCTCTCCTCTCCATCTATTTCCAGCATTTCTCCTCTCTTCCCTCCCCTCCATCCATGTCCAGCATGTCTCCTCTCTCCCCTGCCCTCCCCTCCCATGTCCAGCATTTCTCCTCTGTCTCCTATCCTCCCCTGCCATCCATGTTCAGCGATTCTCCTCTCTCCCCTTCCCTCCCCTCTTATCCATGTCCAACGATTTTCCTCTCTCCCCTGCCTTCCCCTTCATGTCCAGCGAATCTCTCTTCCCTGACCTCCCCTCCCATCCATGTCCAGTAATTCTCCTCCTTCCCCTGCCCTCCCATCTATGTCCAGTGATTCTTCTCTAACCCGTCCTTCCCTGCCATCCATGTCCAGTTCTTCTCTTTCTCCTGCCCTCCCCTCCCTTCCATGTCCAGCGATTCTCCTCTCTCCCCTGTCCTCCCCTCCCATCCATGTCCAGCGATTCTCCTCTCTCCCCTGCCCTCCCCTCCCATCCATGTCCAGCGAGTCTCCTCTCTTCCCTGCCATCGATGTTCAGCAATTCGCTCTTCCCTGCCCTCCCCTCCCATCGATGTCCAGCAATTCTCTCTTCCCTGCCCTCCCATCAATGTCCAGCGATTCTCCTCTCTCTCTTGCCCTCCCCTCCCCTATGTCCAGCGATTCTTCTTCCCCCAGCCCATCCTCCTTCTCCCAGCCTGTCCTCCTTCGCCACTGCCTGCCAGCGTCGGACTCAGCAGCGCGAACGGTGCAGGCAGCGATTGAGAGAGGCTGGCAGTGTCAGAGCTTCCCTCTGCGAGTCCTGCCTATGTGGAAACAGGAAGTTGAAACAACATAGGCAGGACTCGCAGAGGGAAGCTCCGACGCTGCCAGCCTCTCTCAATCGCTCCCTGTACCGTTCGCGCTGCCGAGTCCGAAGTAGTAGTAATTAGGGGAGTGACAGGAAGGGTGCAGGACTCGCCGGGGGGAAAAAAGGTGCTGGTATGCCGTACTGGTGCGTACTGGCACAAAAAAAGCACTGCAAAGAAGTGAAGGGAATTGAAACTGGTTACTGATTAGAAGAGAGACGGTTGCTGCAAGGAGCTGGAAATGTGTGAAAGGTAAGAGAGGCTGAGTGATGGGGACAGAGTAGAGCTGTGGAAGTGGAGACAAAAACAGGTTGTAGGAGAAGAAGGGTTCTGGAAGAAAGACATGATTTGGGAGGAAGGAAGAAGAGCAGACAGAGGGGACCCAAGATGCAGAGGAAAGAGTTGCTGAAAGAAATGGAGCGTATCAACCCTGAAATTGAGAGAGAAATGGAAAGGAACATCATTTTCCTTTACAATCATCCTGCTGAGTGTGGGTGGTATAAAGAGGCCACACTGGACTGAAAGGGACCTGACTGGCATGGGCTGTGGGTGGAAGGGAGGAGAAGAAAAGTGAAGTGGAGTAAATTGGTGGGGATGATTTGGGCTTGGTGACGGAGAGAGACAGGTGGGACATTCAATGCTTCCCTAGCTCTTCTTTTAGCCACATGCCCACCCAGTGTGAGCACTATCTCTGTGCTGTACATGCTGACCAGACGTCTCCATGAACCTGTCATTTTCACATACATGGTAATGTGTGCTGATTTGATCACTCAAAATCTAATTAAAAGTTGGCTCCTATGCCTCCACTCCATGTTCAAATTATTTCCATATTTATCTATTTTATTGTTTCAGTACTCTACGTTAATATATACCTAGCGCTTCATGCATATGTTGGGTACATGGAAAAACAATATAGTTATATACTAGAAAAATGTACTGCTTTACAACATGATTACCTGCTATTTATTGGATATCATTCTAATTACATAATTAGGTTCTGCAAAGGCAAATAGAGCACTGCACGCCAGCATAACAAATGGTACACTTACTTTTGAAGGCAGGATACACTGGAATAACATTTGTAATTAGAAAAGCATCATATCTAGTATCAGCAGAAGAGCTCAATTCTGAAAACACAAGGAAAAAAAAACATTATTTGCCTAATAGGTTCTGAAATGAATCCTCTAATGCATTAAGAAAATCAAGAACATGTTAAAAGTCAAAATAGGTTTAATGCTTTAGTGTACCCACAGTGATAAGAGTGTCTCTTTGGTAATAATGGAAGAGGGGGTTTTTTCGCTTTACATAGGTTATCCATGTATCCTTATACAGATTTTCAGCCAGCCTATCCATGTAAGTCATACTATTAACTTATATAAGTTATGACTACATTTATCTGTAAAACATTGTGGTATAACTTTATACAGATAAGTTGCCCATTTAAAGGTAAGACTGCTACTTCTGCATTCAAGTTTAAACGTTATGTAGCGACCAACATTTGGTCCTGCTTCTGACACATTTCTGGTCTCTCTTCAAGTTAAACCATTTCCTCCACTCAAGAAAACTGGCAATGTAAGGAGACTTGTCTGTGAAGACCCTGTGACTGTTGTGTTATAGCAGTGCACTAAAGCGCAGCACAATGGAGGGGCATAATCGAAAGGGGCGCCCAAGTTTTCCTGAGGACATCCTCGCAGGACGTCCCGGCGAAGGGGCGGGGAAACCCATATTATTGAAACAAGATTGGCGTCCAGAGGGGGTCACGTGATGCCTGCTCCTTGAGAGGCCACGAGAAGACGAGGCTCCGCACCTACCCACCCCAAATCTATTATATTACAGGTCCATACCCAGCGAAGAACAGAGAAAGAGACTTGCCTAAATAGCGAGAAATCGCAGGCGAAAACTGAGGGGGTTTCTGGGGCGGTATGCCCCCGAGATCGCATAAGAAAGCGATGACTTCTGTGAAGCACGGGCCCAGCAAGATAGTGGAACAGCGACCAGCACAAAGCGTGCCTGCCACGTTGAACGCGGACTGGGTGCAGGAAATCTCCCGCTCAGTCTCTGCCGCTTTGGAGGACAAACTGAATAAACTGCAGTCAGCGGTGGATGAAATCAATGAGAAATTTGACTCTCATGCCGCACGACTCACTGCTGTGGAGAACAGGCTGTCTGTGCGGTAGGACGAAGCCCAGAATACCGCCACACAGCTGGCGGCGCTCCAAAAAGAGCTGGAGGAGATGAGGGAGCGGGTCGAGGAGCAGGAGAACCGCTCCCGACGGAACAACCTGCGGGTGATCGGACTCCCCGAAACAGTGCTGGATAAGGATCTGTATGACTTTTTCTCCAAGTGGATCCCTGAGCACCTGGGTCTTGAAGAACACCAGGGCCATTTTGCTTGCGACAGGGCCCATCGGATCGGGAATCGGGGAGACAACAACACCAGGCCCCGCATAGCGATCACGCATTTTGTGAACTGGCAGGCAAAGGAAAGGATACTGAAAGCCTCCAGAGGTAAGGAGGGTTTACAATATGAGGGCCGCCGCTTATTACTATTTAATGACTATTCGACACGAGTGGCATCATTGCGGAAGGCCATGGCCCCCACCTGCACCGCGCTCTACAAAAAGGGGGTGCAATTTGCCCTAATGTATCCAGCCAGGCTGAAAATCTGGGTCGATGGAAAGGCTATCATGCTCAATGACGCGGCTGCGGCAAGAGCTTACCTGGATAAATGCAATCAGCCAGACGTATCGGGACCTAGGGGCCCAGAATAGAGCAACCAGGTGGACCTGAGATAGCAGATATGCTACTTGTTTGGTTCTACTCTGCACTAGGGGGTATGATCTAACTGTACCCCAGTGAGACTGGTAAGAAATGCTGGACCTGACTTTGTGCACTTCTCCCTCCCTTTGCAAGACTGGACATTGGAAGATCACGCGGAACTGGAACGCTGGACTATACTGCAGCAGGGAGATCGGTTGTGGCGAGCACATGCAACATGATTAAGGGAGAGGTGAAAATATAACAGCCGAGTTACAAACTGGCAAGCTTTTTCTTAGTTTTTGGGTATAGATTTAAGTTTGGAGATGGGCAGTTGTTATAGTTTTTTTGGGTACTATGGGTTGCCGCAAATATACCTGTAATATGTAATACTTATCATACAACAGCTTATGTAGAGGTGGGGGGGAGGGGGGGCTTCGGATGTTCTTTGGCTGAACTGAGTAGGTGAAGGATGTGGGGAAAGAATATGATAGGGGGTTGGGAGGGACGAGGGAGGGGGGTGCGGGAGGGGGGAATGTGTGGGAGTATGAATGAGGATGTGTTGGATGTGTGGGGGGATGGGAGGGGGAGGGTAAGGGATTGGAGAAGGACTCTGGCTGATGAGAGTGCATGGAGTATGGGACTTCAGGGATATGAGGGGAGTCAGGTGAACAAACTGTGGAAGCAGCAGAGGTATATGAAATCTATTTGGGATGCTGGTACGATCAAAACCTTGCGGGTCCTGCTGGGAGACTGGCAAGGTATATCACACAGTGAACCAGGTCATCAGGCATACTTGTTGCTGGTATGGGAAGTTTGAAAATCATTACGCTTAATGTGGATGGCCTACACTCTCCCATTAAGAGAACTAAAATTCTCTCATGGTTGAAAAAAGAAAAAGCTGACATTGCATACCTTCAAGAAACCCACCTTACGGCTTCAGAACATCAAAAGCTTAAGAGGGGACGGGTTGGAGAAGTTGGGTACTCAGCATATAACTCCAGGCAGAGGGGGGGTGGCAATTTTAATTCACAAACAAATCCCATTTCACTGTCATAAAGTGATCCAAGATAAAGAAGGCAGATATGTATTAGTCATGGGCGAGCTATGGGGACAACAAATTCTCCTTTGTAATATATATGGGCCTAACATATACTCCCATAAATTCTTTTCTGACCTTGTGGCAAGAGTGATACCTTACTCTAATTATCAGATTGTAATGGGAGGGGATTTTAACATAGTAGCAGATCCCACCAATGACTGCAAACCCATAAAACCTAGGGTGCGTAGCTGGGAGGATAGGGGGATCCCCTTTGTGACATCTCAGCTGGGGTTGGAAGACATATGGCGGCTCTTGCACCCTTAAGATGGGGAGTATACGTTTTATTCACACCCACATAAGGTATATTTGAGACTAGACTACTTATTGGTGGCACCTTCTCTGGTCCCAAAAATTGTGAAAGCAGAAATAGTGGATAGTGCACTTAGCGACCACTCGGCAGTTTTGATGGCGGTTTCTTTTGCAGCAGAGCCGGGTGAGAGGGTGTGGCGGCTCCCCCCCTATCTTTACCAGGATAAGGAGTTTAGAGAATTTCTGTGCCTTAAATGGCTAGACTATCAGGCGCATAACAACATGCCAGATGTTAATGCTAGCACATACTGGGAAGCCTCTAAAGTAGTTATGAGGGGACACATCATTGCATATGTGGCGGGTAAGAAAAAACAGAGAGAGGCAGATTTGTTGCGACTCTCGCAGGAGTGTCATCATATAAGGAGGGCACATATGCAGAATATAAATGATACACATAAGGCACAGCTAACCCACCTTAAAAAACAGATTGATGATATATTGCATACAAGAGCCGAGAGGGATATATATTACCAGCACTTTAAACTGTTTAAATGGGGCAGTAAAGCGGGTAGGCTGTTGGCAAACCTGGTGAGGCCTCCACGTAAAAGGCAATTAATCTCTTCTATAAAGAACGCTTGGGGAGAGGTATTTACCAATGAATCCCAAATTATGCAACAGTTCGTTCAATATTACAGTTCTTTATACAGGGAGCGGGAATATGATGCAGCCCAGTCTGCAGCCTTCTTTCAAGGGTTACAGATACCACAACTGAAGGGGGCTCAACTGGACTCCTTAAATGGGTCTGTGACAGAGAAAGAAATACGGCTAGGTATAAAAATGCTGAAACTTACTAAGGCGCCAGGCCCAGGTGGGTTTGGCCCTGAATATTATCGAATATTAAGTGACCTAGTGGCGCCACCATTAGAGGCGTGGTTTAATGGAATTGTGGGGGAGGGCTGACCATACAGCATAATGTGGCGCATATAGTGCTGTTGCCGAAGCCCTGCAAAGATTTGGAGCAGGTGGGTTCATACCGACCAATATCTCTGCTAAACCAAAACGTTAAGATTTTAGCAGCTATCTTGGCTAGGCATTTGAACCAGGTGTTACCCGAGCTAATTCATGAAGACCAAGTGGGCTTTGTGCCGGGTCGCCATGGTTCTATGAATATCATGCGAGCTTTGATGGCCATCCACAAATTTCGGGGAGAAGGGGGGCTAGAAGTTATAGCCGGGCTTGATATGGAGAAGGCCTTCGACAGCATATCCTGGCGTTACCTATTTGAGACTTTGGGCCACTTTGGGATATCGGGCTCGGTAGTATCCTGGATTGAAGCCCTCTATAGAAGCCCCATGGCCCGACTGATGGTAAACGGGAAGCTTACTGAACGGTTCTTCCTGGGCAGGGGCACCAGACAGGGGTGTCCCCTCTCCCCACTCCTCTTTCTACTGGAAATTGAGCCATTGGCTATAAAAATCCGTAGTGCTGCACAGATACAGGGAATCCAAGTACGAAATAAGGAGTTTCGGTTGAACTTATTTGCCGATGATATACTCTTGTATCTGGTGAATGGCCCCAGAGACCTGCCCAGAGCCCATGAGCTAGTAAGGGAGTTTGGAGACATATCGGGATTGAGAGTGAACTGTGCCAAATCGGAGTTACTCCCGTTGTCAGGAATAGAGGGAGACCCTGGGATGGAGGGGCTACCTATAACACCAGTCAAGGGAGCGATGAGATACTTGGGGGGTTTTCTTAGCACAAATGCAAAACTTTTCTACAAGAAAAATGTGATCAACCAGATAGAAAGCATCAGGCAACTTTTTGATAAATGGAAAGACCTACCACTCTCTCTGATGGGCAGAGTAGCTTTGGTAAAAATGATTCTCCTCCCAAAAATTCTTTACCCTTTACAGGCAGCTCCTATATGGGTGCTAAGAAAAGAAGAACGACTGTTTCGGTCAACCATTAGGAGCTTTATTTGGAGAGGGAAAGGGGCAAGGATAAGTCATGTTAAACTTTCTTTAAGGAAGGAGAGGGGTGGATTAGGCCTTCCAGACCTGCGTATGTATAATGTAGCAGCGCTAATGCGCTTCATTTATGAGGGGATCATAGGTCAGCAGAGGTACTTGCCAGAGGGGGGGATGGAGATTTGGAGTAGACCTTGGTCATTTATCAATTTAATCCACGGGAGTCCTAGTGGTGACATTAATATCACTAACAGGAGGGAGCTCTTGGGGCCCATGCGGAGAGCTTGGGGGTGGTGGAGGAGGCGCCAACAGAAAACGCCAGATGTTTCACCCTTTGTGAGCCTAGTGGGTAATGAAGCATTCCCACCTGGGATGGGCAGAACGACATTTACTACTTGGAGGGACAATGGATGTAGGATTTTGGGACAATTGCTGGAAAATGACACGGACACTTTTGACCGGGTAAAGGAACAATGGGATTAGATGAACAAAAACTTGTTACAATACCTTCAAATTAGGCATTATTGGGCTACTATAAGAACAAAGTATGGGGAAACGTGGACATGAGGCCAATTGGACAGGATCCTTCTTAAAATCCCATATCAATTAAATAGCTTGTCAACCTGGTACAAAGTGTTAAATGAACATCGGCGGGAAGAGGAAATGAGGATATTGGCAACCAAATGGAATGAAGAACTGATTACTAATTACACTGAACAAACATTCCAGAAATTGTTTGCCACACTCTATGAAATGGTTAAGGCAGCTAAATTGCAGGAGATGCAATATAAGATCTTACACAGGGCGCACATATCTAGGGCAAGAGGGGCAAAGATGGGACTCTGGGTTAATGATCGCTGTATTAAATGCCAAGGGGCGGGGGGGATGCTGCTGCACTCTTTTTTAGAATGCCCGGCTCTGGTGCTGTGGAATGAGGCCATACAGGTGCTTAATAATGTGGTGCAGAAGACCTTGGACTGGGATTATGCAACTCTGCTGCTTGGAGACCAATCACTTTTAATTAGGCAAGGCTTAACCCAACCATTTAGGAGGTTGGTATATGTCTCCCTCTTGTTGGTTAAAAAAACGATATTACAGTTTTGGGGTGCCGCAGAGGGTGCATTAGGAGTGGTATGGAAAATAAAAATGAGGGAGGTTGGCACACATGAGAGGCAACTTTATTCTAAGGCTAGTAAACCAGAGACCCGAAGGTATGCCATGCTGTGGGAGGAATGTTTACATGTGCTCACCTGAAGTTGGAGAGGGCATTGGGAGAAGGAGTATGTAGGGATGAATGGGGGAGGGATGGTGTGAAAGTTGAGAAGTGGAATGGAATATTTGATGGAGTGTAAGGTTGTATGGTTGGGGGGGACTAATTAATAAAATACAATGCAGGTTGTACCAAAGACCTTTGGGCAGACATAGCTGTAGAATATAGATATGGATTGGTGATTTCGGATTGTACATTGAGCGGTGTTGTTTGCATTTTGTAACTACAACTTGTTATTGTGTGAATAAAAAATATATTAAAAAAAAAAGATGGGTGTCCATCTTTCTTTTCGATAATACTGTCGGGGACACCCAAATCTTGACATTTAGGTTGTCCCTAGAGAAGGTCGTCCTTAGACTTGGTCATTTCTGATTTTCGGCAATAATGGAAACTAAGGACGCCCATCTCAGAAACGACCAAATGCAAGCCATTTGGTCATGGGAGGAGCCAGCATGCACTGGTCCCCCTCACATGCCAGGACACCAACCGGGCACCCTAGGGGGCACTGCAGTGGACTTCATAAATTGCTCCCAGGTACATAGCTCCCTTACCTTGTGTGCTGAGCCCCGCAAAACCCATTACCCACCACTGTACACCACTACCACAGCCCTTACAGGTGAAGGGGGGCACCTAGATGTGGATACAGTGGGTTTCTGGCGGGTTTTGGAGGGCTCACATTTACCACCACAAGTGTAACAGGTAGGGGAGGGGATGGGCCTTGGTCCGCCTGCCTGAAGTGCACTGCACCCACTAAAACTGCTCCAGGTCTTGCATACTGCTGTCATGGAGATGGGTATGATATTTGAGGCTGGCATAGAGGCAGGCAAAAAATATTTAAAAAAATTTTTGTTGAGGGTGGTGGGGGGGGGGGGGGGGTTAGTGACCACTGGGGTAGTAAGCGGAGGTCATCCTTGATTCCCTCCGGTGGTCATCTGGTCAGTTCGGGCACCTTTTCGTGGCTTGGTCGTAAGAAAAAAACGACTAAGTAAAGTCGTCCAAGTGTTCATCAGGGACGCCCTTTTTTTCGATTATGGGTCGAGGACGCCCATGTGTTAGGCACGCCCAAGACCCGCCTTCGCTACGCTGCCGACACACCCCCGGGAACTTTGGTCGTCCCCACGATGGAAAGCAGTTGGGGAGGCCCAAAACTGGCTTTCAATTATGCCGATTTGGCCGACACTGGAAGAAGGACGCCCATCTGCCGATGTGTGTCGAAAGATGGGCGTCCTTCTCTCTCAAAAATAAGCCTGATGGTTTCCTAACATAAGTATAACCACAAAATTTTGCTCCCTGATGCTGTAAATAAATAGTATGTAGATTATTACCATGTTAAAAAGTATGCACTGTCGGAAAAAATACAGTGCATATTACTGTGGTAAGATGCAGCTCTTTGCTGTGTTGAGAAGTAAAATATCTTCCTTCCTGTTAAAGAGTGTGAGCGGGAGACATTAAAAACAAGCCAGACTCCTTGCAGCTCCCCTGGTTGCCGACCTCTGTACCTCAGACACCTCCCTGGTGGCCTGGTGTTCCACTGGCCCCTGGTCCCCAACCACCAACAACAACTATATGCTGCCCCAGACTATCCTCTCCCCCCCCCCCCCCAAGAAATCCTTGGTGGACCAGGAGCTCCTGATCCCTAATCCTACCCCAAGGACTTCACTGGTGGTCCAGGGGCTCCCCACTCCTTCCTCCAAACTCATCAAAAGTTCCCTGGGGGAACAAAAGGATTCCCCCCCCCCCCCAAGAAACCCCATTTCATCTTTAAAGTTGGGAAGCAGTAACTATGCCCGGTTGCTCCTACCTCCACACCACCATCTTGGAAAATTGCAGCACTTACCCCATATGGTGCATCCTGGGACACTTTTGACAGGGTCAGTCTGTCAAATAAGACAATTATTTGGCAAGGCTGACCCCATGTGGTTTTCCCAGAATGCACTGTGTAGGATTAGGCACTGCCATTTTCCAAGTTGGCAGTATGGAGGTAGGAGCAGTGGAGTGTGTTACGGGGTTGGAGAGGGTGGCAGGAGGGGTGTACATAAGTACATAAGTAGTGCCATACTGGGAAAGACCAAAGGTCCATCTAGCCCAGCATCCTGTCACCGACAGTGGCCAATCCAGGTCAAGGGCACCTGGCACGCTCCCCAAACGTTAAAACATTCCAGACAAGTTATACCTAAAAATGCGGAATTTTTCCAAGTCCATTTAATAGCGGTCTATGGACTTGTCCTTTAGGAATCTATCTAACCCCTTTTTAAACTCCGTCAAGCTAACCGCCCGTACCACGTTCTCCGGCAACGAATTCCAGAGTCTAATTACACGTTGGGTGAAGAAAAATTTTCTCCGATTCGTTTTAAATTTACCACACTGTAGCTTCAACTCATGCCCTCTAGTCCTATTATTTTTGGATAGCGTGAACAGTCGCTTCACATCCACCCGATCCATTCCACTCATTATTTTATACACTTCTATCATATCTCCCCTCAGCCGTCTCTTCTCCAAGCTGAAAAGCCCTAGCCTTCTCAGCCTCTCTTCATAGGAAAGTCGTCCCATCCCCACTATCATTTTCGTCGCCCTTCGCTGTACCTTTTCCAATTCTACTATATCTTTTTTGAGATACGGAGACCAGTACTGAACACAATACTCCAGGTGCGGTCGCACCATGGAGCGATACAACGGCATTATAACATCCGCACACCTGGACTCCATACCCTTCCTAATAACACCCAACATTCTATTCGCTTTCCTAGCCGCAGCAGCACACTGAGCAGAAGGTTTCAGCGTATCATCGACGACGACACCCAGATCCCTTTCTTGATCCGTAACTCCTAACGCGGAACCTTGCAAGACGTAGCTATAATTCGGGTTCCTCTTACCCACATGCATCACTTTGCACTTGTCAACATTGAACTTCATCTGCCACTTGCACGCCCATTCTCCCAGTCTCGCAAGGTCCTCCTGTAATCGTTCACATTCCTCCTGCGACTTGACGACCCTGAATAATTTTGTGTCATCGGCGAATTTAATTACCTCACTAGTTATTCCCATCTCTAGGTCATTTATAAATACATTAAAAAGCAACGGACCCAGCACAGACCCCTGCGGGACCCCACTAACTACCCTCCTCCACTGAGAATACTGGCCACGCAATCCTACTCTCTGCTTCCTATCTTTCAACCAGTTCTTAATCCATAATAATACCCTACCTCCGATTCCATGACTCTGCAATTTCTTCAGGAGTCTTTCGTGCGGCACTTTGTCAAACGCCTTCTGAAAATCCAGATATACAATATCAACCGGCTCCCCATTGTCCACATGTTTGCTTACCCCCTCAAAAAAATGCATTAGATTGGTGAGGCAAGACTTCCCTTCACTAAATCCGTGCTGACTTTGTCTCATCAGTCCATGTTTTTGTATATGCTCTGCAATTTTATTCTTAATAATAGCCTCCACCATCTTGCCCGGCACCGACGTCAGACTCACCGGTCTATAATTTGCCGGATCTCCTCTGGAACCCTTCTTAAAAATCGGAGTAACATTGGCTACCCTCCAGTCTTCCGGTACTACACTCGATTTTAGGGACAGATTGCATATTTTTAACAGTAGCTCCGCAAGTTAATTTTTTAGTTCTATTAATACTCTGGGATGAATACCATCAGGTCCCGGTGATTTACTACTCTTCAGCTTGCTGAACTGACCCATTACATCCTCCAAGGTTACAGAGAATTTGTTTAGTTTCTCCGACTCCCCCGCTTCAAATATTCTTTCCGGCACCGGTGTCCCCCCCAAATCCTCCTCGGTGAAGACCGAAGCAAAGAATTCATTTAATTTCTCCGCTACGGCTTTGTCCTCCTTGATCGCCCCTTTAACACCATTTTCGTCCAGCGGCCCAACCGACTCTTTGGCCGGTTTCCTGCTTTTAATGTAGGAAGCATAAGGAAGAGCTGGATTAAAGGATTAAAGGCTTTGGGGTCATATGATGTGAAGTTTCACACTTCAGATGACCCTTTACCCTTGTGCTGTATCTTTACATCAGCCCTGAGCTGGCATAAATATACAGCATTAAGTGAAGAGTAAAGAAAATGAGCTGAATTCCAGTGCAGTTTTTTTTAAACATTGGGAACAATTACTTATTCAAGCACTTTGCATGCATTTTGCATGCTCACTGCACTATCCTTAGCACAGTGGTGAGCAACCTCGGTCCTCAAGGCCCACAACCCAGTCAAGTTTTCCCCAATGAATAAGCATAAGATCTGTTTGCTGCACTGCCTCCATTGTATGCAAATAGATCTTATATATTCATTGGGGAAATCCTGAAAGCTCAACTGGGTCACGGCCATACTAGGCTTTCTCCATTGTGCATCCCAACTCCCCTCCCCCCCCCCCCAATCTTGCCACCCCTTGTTACAGATGAATTTCAAGGAACATTGGTGGAATTACTCAAGTTGCCTGAGGTGTTTGTGATATAAATCCAAGATTCACATTCGTATAACTGCTTGGACAGTCCTATTGCCTGGTGCATTTTGTTCTTAGTGATCAGTTTTACTTATCTCATATACCATAGACAATGACAGTCTGACAAAGGAACAGCTGACCTTGGCAATGTTCTGTATAACCTCAGTAATCAATTCAACTCTAACAATTCTTGAGAAATTTTTAATTTTTAAACAAGGCTTTCTGTGCCAAAAATTTCTGACTGAAAAGGTTATTAGAATTATTTTACTTAAATATTCATGTGCAGTGCACTCCACCATCACACACTAGAACAGAGTTTCTTGAACTTTATCATCAGAATTCTAAACCAGGCCTAAAAGCTCAGGATATCCAATATGCAAATGTAGTATTCTTAGAAATGGAATGGGATGTGAAGAATTCCATTGTAGGAGAGACAGGTTTTGTGTGTTCCCACTATGGCAAATACTGCTCTTGAAAAAAAACAAAACCATATAATTATCACGTTTAAGGCACAACCAGGTTGTTAGAAAAATGGATTACATTTTTTTCCACACAATTCTTCCCATCCACCTTTCTGCTTCTTTCAGGGGCGTAGCTATGGGTGGGCCTGTCTCAGTGATCCACCAATCAGTTGCCAGCTAGCTGCACACTACTCAGCCATAGTACTCCAATCGCATTAGCTCAGCCATATGTAGGAATCAGAGAAGCACCCCTGAGCTAAGACCTGCAGCTCTGGTGTTTTAATCAGTGCTACAGGCCTCCAGCAAGCAAACTATCAACCCTTCTGCCTTGTTTGCTGCTGCTCGGGAGTCGGGCATTGGGGGGGGGGGGGGGGGGGTCCATTCTGTGCTCTTAGGGCTGCTGTCTGCATCTGTTATTACAGGCAGCTCCTCTAGCCTCTGTACTCAATGTCACTTGTCTGCCCCTGCAGCATGCGTGGCGATCACAACGATCCTGCATGACTCGGGTGGACTCGAACCTGTGGCAAAGTCAGGGAGTCGGGAGCCCCACCAGCTAGTGCTGCCTTTAACTTAGCCGTCTTGGCTGGCCCCATCCTGTGTAGCTGGGGATATCCGGGCACTTATAATATTCCTGCCCCAGACTCCAGGAGTGTGTCAGTAGCCTCTGTTGTGGCACTGATGTGAAGCCTACTCCCCTGTGGCCAATCTCCAGCACTGCACCTCCACATGCACACTGATAAAGGTCAGTAGACGTCTCTGGAATTGCTGCACTGGAAACTTCACTGCCCTGTGCTCAGGTGGAAAATAAAAGTTTTGTATTTAATGCTGGTGGGCTCTGCAATGTCCAGTTAAAAAAGAAAAATGTGTTATATTTCATGCTGGTGGGCTTTTGGGTGGAGGTGGATGATTGGGAAGGGTAGGGGAGATGTCAGACTATGGGGGAGGGAGGGAAGGGTAGGCTGTTGCCAGAATATGAGGGGGAGGGAAGGGTTGATGCTGGGCTATTGGGGGTAGGAAGGGCAGGGCTGATGCCAAGCTACAGGAGGGGGAGGGAAGGGCAAGGCTGATGCTGGGCTACAGGACAATTTCTAATTTTTGATCCTTTATTCTGAAATTGGTGAGGGGTTTGTCTGTGTTCTGTATGCAACCCAAGGTGAGAGATTCTGTTGGCATGTGGTTTGTGTGGGGATTTATATGAGTCTGACTTGTCTGTCTTTTCCAGTGGGACAAGTATTGCTGTTATGTATATTCACAGTTATTGGTATTTGTGTGTTCAGATTTGGTGTTGTTAAGGCTTGCTACATAGGCTCTGAAAAGCTTCTTCATAAGATTTAGTGTTACTTCACAATGAATCTGACAATGAAAGGATTTTATGTTGCTATTAAAGAGGTACTACCAGAAGTTTAGTACATTTTTTCTATGGAAAACTGTAAGAGGAAACATCTTAGCTGTGGACTGTGACAGGTCTGCTGAGTAATTTTAGACTGATGTCCAATTTGCCATTTTTACCTAAAGTTTGAGAAAAGGTGGTTTTAACACAACTGCTTGACTTTGTTGAGAATCAGGGGGTTCTTTCTGAGTTTCAATCTGGTTTTAGGAAGTTCCATAGTACGGAACACTATTTTGTTGGACTTCGTTGATGATTGTTGGAAATGTTATATTAGTCCTCAACTGCTTTCCGTCGCGGGGACAACCAAAGTTCCTGGGGACGTGTCAGCAGTGTGCCGAAGGCGGGATGGGGGCGTGCTTAAGAGATGGGCGTCCTCGGCCAGTAATGGAAAAAAGAAGGGCGTCCCTGACGAACATTTGGCCGACTTTACTTGGTCCCTTTTTTTTCACTACCAAGCCTCAAAAAGGTGCCCGAACTGACCAGATGACCACTGGAGGGAATGGGGGGATGACCTCCCCTTACTCCCCCAGTGGTCACCAACCCCCCCCCCAAAAAAAAATAAAAAACATTGTTTTTCAGCCTTTATGCCAGCCTCAAATGTCATACCCAGCTCCATCACAGCAGTATGCAGGTCCCTGGAGCAGTTTTTAGTGGGTGCAGTGCACTTCAGGCAGGCGGACCCAGGCCCATCCCCCCCTACCTGTTACACTTGTGGTGGTAAATTTGAGCCCTCCAAAACCCACCGAAAGCCACTGTACCCACATGTAGGTGCCCCCCTTCATCCCTTAGGGCTGTGGTAGTGTTGTACAGTTGTGGGTTTTGAGGGGGGGGGGTTGGGGGGCTCAGCACACAAGGTGAGGGAGTTATGCACCTAGAAGAAATTTGTGACTGCAGTGCCCCCTAGAGTGCCTGGTTGGTGTTCCGGCATGTGAGGGGGACCAGTGCACTATGAATGCTGGCTCCTCCCATGACCAAATGCCTTGGATTTGGTCGTTTTGAGATGGGTGTCCTCGGTTTCCATTATCAGCGAAAACCGAGGTCGACCATCTCAACATTTAGGTCGACCATCTCTTAGGTCGACCTAAATGTTGAGATTTGGGCGTCCCCAACCGCATTATTGAAACTAGAGATGGACGCCCATCTTGTTTCTATAATACGGGATGCCCCGCCCCTTCGTGGGGACATCCTCAGAGATGGGCGCCCTTAGAGATGGTTGTCTCCATTCGATTATACCCCTCCACGCTTTAAAACCTACAATTTTTCATCAACTGAGCATTCCAGGACAGCAAGTCACTAAATCTGAGCGACATGTGTGTGACTATTTTCCCTCTCAATGGAACAAAGGTATGGAATGCCTTGATATTCTATTCAGGGATTTATAATCTGCCTTTAAACCAAATGGTGCAAAGCAGAGTACAGAGCAAGAAGCTTCCCAAATGAAAGTAATTTACATATCACATGACAATTAAAACTATAACATTAAAAAAATTAGGGGCACAAAATCTGAACTTGTACATGAGCCAACAAAAGGTTAAATGGCTTCCACAAGATCACAAGGAGCTGTAGTGGGATTTGAACCAAGCTCCCCTGATTCTCAGCCTGTTGCTCTAACCATTAAGGCTACTCCTCCTGTGTATGCATAAGAGCCAGCTCTGTGGGTGCTGAGCACCCCCAATATTGAGCAAGCTCATTCACAGTGTCCAAGGACGGGTAATTTGCTTTGTTTTGGGCACCCCCAATCATTTTGAAATGTTGGCGCCTATGTACTATCTGTATCTTTATGCTGTTACACACCTTGAACATGAATTTACTGGGCAGGTTATGAATGAGTAGAACAAAAGAAAAACCACTTACGAGGTGGAAAGAGGAATCCATAGGACATGTGTTTATCTCCTTTGTATGCGGAACAGCTCTGACTGTTAGCAGGTGAAATGCGTGGATCAAGTCTCACACAATTGGATAAGTGCTCAGGAACAGGAGATATTTCAACCTAAAAGAAACATAAGGTTTTCCTAATGTGAATAAAAAACTGAATGTCTCTTATTTATTTTTTAAACTGCTGAGACGATGAAACTTTCAACATTATATTTGTATCATACATCACTCCAAATGGAGTAAGAACCAGAGTGGTACCAATGTCCTTCCTTCAGAGGTGTGTGTGTGGTGTGTGTGTGGTGTGTGGTGTGTGTGTGTGAAGTTGGGCGTTTACTGCACCTTTTTTTCCTGCAGGAGAGACTAGCCAGTGGTACTCAGTACTGCAGGTTAGTCATTCCTGCAGTATATAAATAACACAGCTTGGAATCAACCCAGTAAGCTGTGCTATTCATAGTGCCCAGGAAACTTTCACAAAGCCACCACCTGATGCTCCCGAGCCACTTCTTAAATGGGCTGAGGCTTGAATGGGGAACTGTACCTTCCCCCTCCTGAATCATATCCCTCTCTCCTGATGGCCCCCCAATCACATTCCTCCCCCACACATCCTTTGAATCACAACTCTCATCCCAGTGGTCTCCATAACATCTACCACCATTAAGATCCCCTGCCCCAAAGACCCCATCACAAAAAGCCCTCCTCTCATGCTTAACTTGCAAAATCCCTTGGGTCTAATGGGGTTGGAGCAGTAGGGATACTAAACTAATATGAAAGGCCTCAAGATTATTTTGAATATTACTTTGCTAGGAGATTTGGTGACAAACCTTGGCATAGAAGATAATTTGTAAATTTATTGATAACATCTGTTTTAGCTTCATTAACAAAACAAAACCTCAGTAGCTTATTTAAATTGAAGCAGAGGAGTGGCCTAGTGGTTAGAGTGGTGGACTTTGGTCCTGGGGAACTAAGGAACTGAGTTCGATTCCCGGCACAGGCAGCTCCTTGTGACTCTGGGCAAGTCACTTAACCCTCTATTGCCTGCCGCATAGAGCCTGCCATGAGTGGGAAAAGTGTGGGGTACAAATGTAACAAAAAAAAAATAGTCTACCATTCTTTTCCCTTTTTAAACTATATTTTTATTTCATTTCCATTAAAATAAAATAAAAAAAATTATCACCATATTAAATTTTAACAACCAAGTAAACAACTTGTATAGAAAAGTGTAGCTATCCTAATAATAATAAAAAAGAAAAACAATCAGGTTTTCAAGTAAGGAAGTTACACTCAAGTCCACATTACTAGATCCAAGACTACATAAAGTGGAACACTTTTACAGGAAAAATGTGTATATAGGATAAATTACACTTGATATGCTACCAAAGTCCAATATTCAAAATAGAACATAATCACAAGGGTAAAATTAACCCCCCCTCCCCCACATGATCCATTTCCCTGTGAGAAAACCAGTGAGGTGAGAAGGTTCAAAAATACATACTTAACAGATTGGTACCTAACTACACATTTACAAGGATAACGCAAATAAAACATAGTTCCAATCTGAAGTACACCCGGCTTAAGCAATAAAAACTGGCAAATTTCCATTATAATTTAAAGGAAATAATTCAAAATAACATCATCAAATACACATTTCTAAAGTAACAGTCTGAAGTCATACACCACATTATGAGGAAATGGCAAACACTCTGCAAGGGCCTTTTACTAAAGCTTAGAACGTGTTAAAGGAATTGGCATGCGCCAAATGCTAAGAAGCCCATTTTATACCTATGGGCATCTTAACATTTAGCACGTTCTGATTCTATTAGCGCAAGTTAAGCTTTAGGAAAAAGGGCTCCTATAGGTGTCTGGGGAAGCAAACTTGAGTTGGCCATCCCTATATCAAAGAAAACTATAATAAGAGGATACAAAGAAAGGGAAATTATCCACAAAAAATAAAATAGAATCTGAACATGTCAAAACACAAGCTTCTATTTATCTGGCAGAAAAGGGAAATGCGAAAGGGCTGGGATTTGATATACCGCCTTTCTGTGGTTACAAAGTGGTTTACATATTATATACAGGTGCTTATTTTGTACCTGGGGCAATGGAGGGTTAAGTAAGTTGCCCAGAGTCGCAAGGAATAGCAGTAGCCTCTGAGAAGAGTTAGTATAAAAACAATTAACTCCCTGATATATCATTAAACACTTAGGGCCCTGTTTACTAAACCGCATTTTTAACACGCGTTAACCATGTACGCGCCTATAATATCCCTATAGGCACCTACACAGTTAGCGCATGCGCTAATTGTAGGCGCGTTTAAAATGCACCTTAGTAAACAGGGCCCTAATATTGAAAATGAAGAAAAAAGGTAGGTAACACTTGATTTGTATTTCAAGAATTGTTGCCTTCCATCTTGGATTGCCCTTGCTATATCACCCGGTGATGAGAAAAATTCAAATTTTTCATAGCAAAATAATAAATATAGTAGTACATATTTTTCAAACTCCATTCCATAAGTGACCACCAAAGTTGCCCTCACAGTAATATTATTTTCTGAAGATTCTAAAAAAATATATATCTAAGATTCATATCTGACAGATTGGCCAAGCACTGGGCAACATCTACCTGGTCTCTATTTGAACAAGAAATACAAAACAAAGAAACTCAAAATTAGACAACTGCAAAGTTCTTCTTCCTTAGCTTAAATGCAATTGCTAGAGTAGATAATAGATACTTACCACGCAGTGGCGTTCCTAGGGGGGCTGACACCCAGGGCGGATCGCCGAGCACCCCCCCCCCCCAGGTGCAGCACCCCCCCCCCCCAGGTGGAACGTGACCCCCCCCCCCCCCGGTGAAACGCGACTATCCCCCCTCCCCTTACTCTGCTATCCCAATCCCTGGTGGTCTAGAGGTACCTCTTTGGGGCAGGAAAGAGCCCCCTCTTTCCTGCCCGGAGCTGCTAGCTGCCCTACATCCTCCTGTCCTGTGGTGAGTCCGGCTCTCGGCGTTTCAAAATGGCCGCCGAGAGTTGAAGTAGCTAGCAGCTCTGGGCAGGAAAGAGACCACCAGGGATTGGGATAGCAGAGTAAGGGGAGGGGAGGGGGAGGAGAGATGACAGGGGGGAGGTGAGGGCGTGGAAGGGGTCGAGAAAGGTGCAGCTACCCAGTGGTAAGCGCCAGTTTACGCATGCTGACGCCTACTGCCCGGTTAGCGCACCAAGTCAATGGGTGGCAGTAAGGTCTCAGGCCAAAAATGGACGCACAAGCTGGTTTTAATTTTGCTGTACTTTCATTTTCAGCCACAAAAGGCCTTTTTTCCAGGTGCACTGAAAAATGGACCTGTGTGCATCCATTAAAGCATGTACATCATAAATGTAGGCACAAAGATGCCAACTTATACTAATTACAGTGGAACCATGCCCGTTTCCTCAACAATGAAACGGGCCCTAGTAAGGCTGTCATGTAAGCTTTTTCTTCTCTCTCCCCTGCCCTCCCCTCCATGTCCAGCGATTCTCCTCTTCCCTGCCCTCCCATCCCTGTCCTGCGATTCTCTCCTCTGCTGTCCTCCCATCCCATCCATGTCCATCAATTCTCCTCTGCCTTGCCCTCCCTCCCTCCTCTCGATGTGCCATGATTCTCTCCTCTACTGTCCTCCCATCCCATCCATTCTCCTCTGCCCTCCCCTTCCCTTCCTCCCCACCTCCCCTCGCGATTCTCTCCTCCTCTCGATTTGTTCCTGAATGTTCTCTGGCTGGCTGGCGCTGGCTTCCCTTCCCTCTCACTGTTCCGCCCTCTGATGTCATTACGTTTTGACGCAAGGGCAGGGCATTGAGTGGTTTTGGATGTTACGAACCCAGGCATCCAGACATAGAACATTAGAGATGCAAATTATTATATAGGATTCTGTAATGGAATCTTGGTTCCAAGATTCAGTTATAGAATTTGTGCTCAGCACTCTGCATCCAGGTATCTAACTTGTGGTGCCCAATTATATATAATTGCATCCTATCCCCCAGATTCTATACAGCGAATCTAGAGATCCGTGCTGAAATCCAGGCAGATTCTATAACAATGCACACAACTTAATTGGCTTAACAAGCTAATTAGTGTTAGTAACAGCACTTAAAAGGCAAACATGAGCACTAATTGGCAATAATTTGAATTTACATGCACAACTCACTAAGCATATTCTGTAATGCACTGTGTGCATAGCTTCTAACATGCGCAGATAAAAAAGAGACATGGTTATTGGTATGGAAATGGGCGTTTCATGGATGTTCTGGAATTTACACGCATAGCTATAGATTATGGCCCTCTGCGCCTAAATCTACGCGCCAGGATTTACGCCATGTTTTTGTTTGTGTGCATGGATACTCGTAGTGTTAGGCGCTGGGATACCAACTAAGCGTATTCTATATACCGCAGCTACATCTAGGCACCACATAGGATACGCTTAGGTGAAAATGTTTTCCGTGCAGAATTTTTAGGCGCCATATACAGAATCCCCCCCTATTTGTGTATTTTCAATGGGTGGATTTAGATGTCCATTCCCCACCCACATTATTAGTCTGCAGTCTCCATTTCTGTAGCAAGTTAATCTTCCGATGTTAAAAATAAGGTTCTATAAATGAAAAAAAAATAAGATCAGCTGTAAAGGATGAATGCCCAAGGATATTTTTTTTTAAATAAAAGGAACATTCAGTTAAGGTTACCTACCTGTTTTGTTACTGTATATGATGTCCAGAGAGGCATTAACAAGCTCTCACTGTAACCACTTTCAAAATCACTGTGGTGCAAAAGGCTGTATTTTGTTCGATAAAGCACCACTGGCCTTCCAAATAGGAGATGTTTATCTAGAAAAAATAAGCAGCTGATATTAAACTTGAATTGCCCCACACAAAAGTAAAAAGACTGTGCCAAGAATCAAGCTTCTGTCAGGCAGAAATTGTCACAAATATTTGATTTTATCATCTGTAGCAGCAAATGAGGGTTTTTTTTCCAGTAGCTGCATATATATATATTCTGTATCTTTTACACTGGAGATGGAAAATGCTAAGAGTGATACAACTGTCTACACTGCAGGAGGACTTCTCAGAATTCTGTAGAATATCTCACACAGTGAACAGCTACAAAATGCTCTGGGGTTCATGCTTATTACCTTCAATTATAATGGCTAATTCACAAGCAAAGGAAATTTGCTATTCTATATCGGGGATTTATATCCCACCATATCCCATCAGCCCCTTTAACTATTTGTAGTTAAACTATGGAACTCTATTCCTACCCAACTTCGAGGGCTTTTAGATTACTATTTGTTTAGAAAGTCTTTGAAAACTTTCTTAAGAAATGATAATCCGCTGTAACCCGCTTTGATTCTCTGAGGTAAATTAGTGGGATAGAAAAACCAGAATAGAATAGAATTCAGGTTCAAAGTGGGTTACATAAATTCATAATACATCTCACCACATCTAACATGCATATCTAACATACATTATTTTAATTTCAAAACGCCACACCTTAACTCCCTTCCATGTCCAGCAATTCTGCTGTTCATCTATTTTTTCCAATGGAAGTAAAGTTGGAACTCAGAATGTTGAGGTGAGAAGATTGCATTGAGATACCAAGGGAGGAGCGTGAAACTATGTTGGAAGGACCATAGTCAATAACCTATGAATATTTTGAAAATGTGACCAATAAGTCATCGGATGGTCAAAAGAACTATATTAAACAACTTATAAGTACTTTGGGAAAATCTGACCAGAAAGTCATCAGTTTGGAATAACTATTCCGGATCGAAGGATAAAGAACCTGTTTGAAAGGAACAATACAGAGAAAAAGAGGACTTCCTATACAGCATAGAGAAAAGGTTGCATAAGCGATAAATTGTAATTATATCCTAAAAATATAAGGGATTATCGAATTTTGTTTGTGTGTATTCTGCGATTCCCTTGTATCTCATGTATGAAATGAGTAATTGAATGAGATGAGATGAAGTAGTAGTAGAATGATAGTGGTTAAATGGAAGGATGCAAGAAAACCATAAATATTGAAAAATTATAAAATATTAGATTTTTATAACATTTTTGGTGAGGATTATAATAAAGTGTATGAAAATTGTAAAAGAGTGGTCACTAGATTGTTATTTAATTTAGAGATTGTGACTAAAATGAAATAAGGGGTGCTCATATAAAGGGAGTAGTATAGATGCAAATGCATTGGGGAAATCCTGAAAACCCGACCTGACAAGGGCCAAGGTGGGACACCCCTGTGCTAGTAGAATATTGAAGTCTCCACCTATAACACATGGCATTGGGGTGAATTGTGATTGGCATTGGGATCTGTTCAATCACTCCATGTATTTGCTATTCATTGTCCTTTATATGTATTTGAATCTGGGCATCATTTGCTTTTTGTGCTTCTTTGTATTTTTATAGTTAAACTTTTTTTTTTTTTTACTTATTATCTTTCTATGTTCTCTACAATTGCATTGCTGTTACATACCTATAAAATTTCAAGGAAAAAAAAAACATTAGCTATATCCTTACAAAATGCTGGGTTAAATCTATTAGGAGCACAAATATTGAAAAGGACTACAGAAAGTATCCCTATAGTAATTTTAAGTAACACCAGCAATTTTCCCTAAGAATTGAGATTGTATATTTACTGGAAGTAAGGTAAATGTCTACTCCATTTCTTTTACCCAGCACTGGGGAAACAGCCACTAGAACAGTTTTATGTCACAAAAGATTAGTCTTTAATCAAATCATGTGACCTGATGTCGTACATGATTAACCTCACATGGGCCATGTTTCGGCATGGCTTTCCCTGTCTGTGATAATGATCTATTTAGTGTTAAATAGATAGTAACATAGTAGATGACGGCAGAAAAAGACCTGCACGGTCCATCCAGTCTGCCCAACAAGATAAACTCATATGTGCATACCTTACCTTGATTTGTACCTGTCTTTTTCAGGGCACAGACCGTATAAGTCTGCCCAGCACTATCCCCTCCTCCCAACCACCAGCCCCGCCTCCCACCACCGGCTCTGGCACAGACCGTATTAAGTCTGCCCAGCACTATTCCCAGCCTCCCAACCACCAGTCCCGCCTCCCACCACTGATTCTGTCTCCAGTTTGGGAGAGTGAGATCTAACAGCTGTAAATTCCCCCAACCCCAGATTAGCAACAGAAACTAGACTCTGGATACTTGCAGGGAAGGCACCACAGCAGCAGAAGAATTAACAACCTGAACTCTGGGCTTTTCCAGCTGGGAATCATGGGGAAAGTCGTGCGATACATTTTGTATGCTCTACGGAGAATGGATTGCCAGAAGATTGACTCTTTAATAGGTCAATTATCATCATTAGAAGCCTAAAGCAGGGCTATTTCATTTTGGAACCTTTATGCTGTATGACCCCTAAAACAGGAATTGAGCGCCAAAACATGGCCCGTGTTGGGTCAATGATGTACAGCATCAGTTCATATGATTGATTCAAGGGCCTGTTCCAGAACTGAAGGCTCTTGGTGCTTTCCTTCTTCTACTAAACTTAGTTGTGTCATATTTGAAATAAATAGAAGAAATCAATATTTAATAAAACTTGAAATTGCATGGGATTAAGGTAGAGCAGACATTTTTCAGAAGCATACATGCATGTATCTTACAAGCTCATCAATATAATACATAGTACACTATTAACCTCAACAACAATATATGTGCCATTACAAGCACTGTGGCAAGGGCTGGCCCCAGCTCTAGTTAGATAAAAAGGTTGAACTTTAATACACCATGGTTTCAATACTAACATAGAAACTATTACAATAAATTGCATAGCATATGAGAAGGGTGATACTACAAGTTATAAGAATGAATGAACTATGGCAGAGGTAGGCAATTCCAGTCCTCGAGAGCCGCAGGCAGGTCAGGTTTTCAGAATATCCACAATGAATATGCAGGAGATAGATTTGCATACCAAGGAGGCAGTGCTTGTAAATCTATCTCCTGCATATTCATTGTGGATATCCTGAAAACCTGACCTGCCTGCGGCTCTCGAGGACCGGCGCTGCCTACCCCTGCACTATGGTATTAATGTCATTCAATAATCTTGAAATCTTAACCAACTATAACAACTTGTTATCTTAACAAATTAAATTGAAGAATATTCCAAGTAAAGTTACCAAATGTAGTAAGATCCAAGATGTAAGATGTTCAATGCAGATGAACCGGAAAGCTTAAATATCTGGAATAGTAGATTACAGTCACTTTGCTTCCATTTCTGAGTAACCTAGCTGTCCTAAATAAGACTGTGGAACTGATAGTTCTTCAAAAGATTTACTAGCATTATTGACGGTGATTTTCATCCTCAATGAAAAGAGGAGGCCATATTTAGCGCCAATTCTTTTGAGAAAACTTTGCAGGTTGAGAAATTGCTTTCACCATGCCAAAATACGTTTATTGAGGTCTGATACAATAGAAAAGTCGTATCAAAGTTGGCCCTTAATTTTCATGGGCACTGACTAGAGAATTGCAAGTGTGTACTAGGAACGTAAGGACTGTATAAACTACAGGCCTTGGGTATTTTGCACCAGAGATTTTATATGACTGTGCTTGTATGTTCTATCAAATTTGATAAGGTGACATAGCTGCAACTGTACTACCCGTGGTAATAGTTGCATCAGAATGCTCCAAACCTTTAAGTAATCCTAATATGTGAAAATTATTACACCAGGATCTATGGTTAAGATCTTCCAGTTCATTTTCTAAGGCTTGCATTGATTATGTTAGATGGCTCATATCTCACAGTTGTTGATCGTGAACTTGCATTCATTCTTCCAGAGAATCAAGGCACATGGTTAAGGACAATAATAGTTAGTTCACAGCGAACATTTCTTCTTTAAGATTTTCTCCTCTTTAATTAACCATTTTACCTGAAGAAATTCTTGTAGAATTGTATGAAGTGAAATATTCTCTGTGTTGTGTTTTGGATTCGTACAAGGAGATGGAGGCTTGTCCTTGGAGCATTTTCACCTCTTGAACTCGGGTGAATGTTGAGTCAGATTTTGAAACTTTAGAAGTGGCCATAATTAATGGCAAGAAGTCAAATGTGGAACAGTATAAAAAAAATAACTGGATCTCATGGTATTTTGATAATGAAAGAGAACTGGAAGAGCCAAAGTTCTAGATAGCTATCATGGTTTGTGCTCACAAGCGCTCCCTACTTGCCAGTATTCTAGTCATGTATGCACATAATTGGCATGTAAATGTTAACACCTTCTATACAGAATTAACCCCAAAAGGTTTATCTGTCACCCCGCCCCCCCTTAGCAATAGGTCCAGCAACATTTGCATAACCTAAAAAGCCCAAGAACAAGAGATCAAAGAAAGTTGAAGGAAGGAAGGCTGAAAACCAGTGAGAAAAAAAAATTCACCAACAGAGTAGCAATAACCACCTTGACCCTGCACTGAATTAACATTTTATATGCACAAAGTGGCATCTATTTGCATAACTGCAAATTACATAGGAATCCCTCATCCTGTTTAAGAGATTTTTAATTTTTAAAAACTGCTATACAAATCTCAGCTTCCAACGTGACAACTACTTACTTACTTGCTGACATCATCCGTGATGTCATTGCACATTGATAAACAAAATGTGAAAAGAAGAACGAGATTTAATTAAAATGCTCAGAGTTGAAAAAGGAGATGGCACTCAAAGATCCGATTTAAATATTCAGACTGTTCCAGCTGACATTAATTGTGTTAAAAACTAACTTTTGGGTAGTGTTATTTAAAATCTGACCTCTCAGTAACATTAAAATGGATTTCTACAAAACCACACAACATTGTTTGAAATAGATGTCACTTTATGCACGCAAAAGTTTATTAATTTGGTGTAGGTTTGTGGCTCTTAATGCAAAATGTTTAGGGGGCTCACTTTTTTCTGGAATTATATATAAAATTACACACACACTTTATACATATATTTTACATATCTATATATTCATACATACAGGCATATATACACTCAGGACCCCTTTTACCAAGCAGCAGCAAAAGAGGGCCTGCGCTGGCATTGGCACATGTTTTTCATACATGCCGACGCCCCCTTTTACCGCAGTGGGTTAAAGGGAAGTCTCTCTTTCCTGTAGGAAATGGCCGTGCGACAAATAAAGCATTTGCCACGCAGCCATTTCAGGGGGGAGCCCTTACTGCCACCCATTGAGGTGGTGGTAAGGGCTCCCACACTAACCCAGAGGTAACTGGGCAGCACGTGGCATTGCACGATTACCGCCGGGTACACTCCGCATGGTGCACTAGGCATGGGAAGGACTGCCAGGCTGCTACGGTAGTCCAAAGGTTCTTCCTGTTTGGCGAGCTGTAAGCCCGCAATGGGCTTACAGCTGCTTAGTAAAAGGGGCCCTCAGTTACAGAATTACCCTTTATAATAAATAGGTTCCCAAAATCTGCACCAAAAGCATGCAAAATGTCCATGCACAAATTTACACTTGCTCTGAAAGAGGGGGAGGGGTGTACATGCACTCTATGCATGTACTTGTATATTTTATCAAACAAAGAAAAGAGTGGGATGTTTGACCACGGAAAAACAAATCCTGGAGACAAAAATGACGTGACGTGTTTGTTTACAGCCAATAACAATCCTTGTGATTCGTGCCGGGGGATCAGATTGCACCTCTGGCATTCATGATCATACACGTCACATCATTGTGACAGACTCCTGAGACAGGCCTGATGGCCGAAACAGTTGTGTCGAGTCTTTTTTAATAATAAAGAAGGTTTTATACATTTTTGTCTCCAGGATTTGTTTTTCCGTGGTCAAACATCCCACTCTTTTCTTTGTTTGTGTTTTCTCGTGGGGCGTTCGAGTTCTCCGCTTATCAGCGGCACTTTTTTTGCTTGTATATTTTATAAAATATGCACATACATTGCAACTCTGCCTCTGCTCAATTTACAACCCCCAGGAATGCCTACAGAGTGGAGGAGTAGTGGGCTGAAAACAGGGAAGCCAAAATTCAAATCCCACTGTGGTTCCTAATGATCTTGGGCAGGTCACTTAACCCTCTATTGATTAGGTACAAAATTAAATTGTAAGCTCTCCAGGATAGGAAAAAACCCATCTGTGCCTGAATGTAACTCCTCTTGAGCCACAACTGGAAATGGCATGAGAAATCTCCACCCCTATGTACAAATTACATAAAACTAGACATACACTTTGTGTATGGAAAAGCCTTACAGATTACCCCCTATTTGTCTTGGCAAGGGTTTCCACTTAAGAGGACTGATACTTTGAGCTCAGTATTCCTGAGATTGGTGGTGGAAGTGGAAGAAGATGAAAGAGCAGGGAATCCCAGTGAATGTATTTAGGGGCTCGTCTTTGCAGGGTTCCAGAAATAATCATGGGGCTTGGTGTGTGGGCTCTACTGAGGACTGTAGCTATGGTAACTGGGCTCAGCGAACTGGAAGGTGATATAAATTGGGGGGTGGGGGGGTGGGGAAGGAAGACAATTCCTGGGTAGTTGTGAATGAAGTTTCATGGTGCCTTAGCCCAAACAGACCAGTTCTGATTCAGCTAAAATCCCAAAGGAGAAGAAGGAATCTGCCATGCCAAAAATTAGTCCATCAAATTCATTTTTCCCAAAACTGATTCTTGTGATAATTCAAAGGAATATAAACTCTGTGAAAAACTAAGGCTTATTATGATACCCCACCAAAAAAATAAATAAACAAACAAAAAAAACAACTTTCTTTCCAAGACAACAGAAGCAAATCCTTGGATCAATATAGCTATCATGTAAGAGCACAACTATTCTGAAAGAACTAGGCACACCCATTAAGGGGGGCCGCACACAAACGGGCTGAAGGCCAGCGAAGACTGAAGTGCGGGGGAGGGTACAGTGAGGGCCAGCTAGAAAGCAGAGGTAGTAGGGCTAGGCAAACAAAAGGTAGCAAAGGGAGGGGCGAGGGAAGAAGGGGAGGAGAAAGGGAGGAGGAGTGAGAAATATGAAGTACACGAGGGAGTCATTTTGAATTTGGAAGCAGGAGAAGGGCAGCGCTGGCCCACTCGCCCACCCAATTGAGAGGCAAGGTTTGTCGCAGCAAGGCGTTAGACTACAATGCTTACGCACAGCCAGCAAGGGGTACACAGCAGCTTGATACATAACAGTTACCAGTTTGGGGTAACTACTGCTGCAGAAAGAGTTGTGTGCAAAGTTATTCAAGTTTATGCAAAATGTTAGGCTTGCAGGTTAGCAGCCTTGTAATAAAGAAGCAACGTGGACATGGCTTGTCTCCTGGCTTCGACGGCCGGGAGGCCAAAATCGTCGCTTGCTAAATGTGGTAGGTGCCTCCTTCAACGGGAAGCATCAAGTGACTGTGTGTGCTTGAGGAGACAGCACAGAGGAGCCACAGGGGCTTGGGAACGGCACTACCTGTGGCTCAGAATATGTATCTATGTTTAGAAGCTGTGTACCCCGGTAGAATTGTTAGCATAATGATTATTTGAAGTTATAATGTATTCTGTTTAAGTTATAACATTTTGATGTTCTTGGCTATGGCCAAAATCAATCCAATTCTAACGAACATACGGCTTGCAGTGTGGTATTGATGACAGGGGATAGTGTACATAAGTACATAAGTAATGCCACACTGGGAAAAGACCAAGGGTCCATCGAGCCCAGCATCCTGTCCACGACAGCGGCCAATCCAGGCCAAGGGCACCTGGCAAGCTTCCCAAACGAACAAACATTCTATACATGTTATTCCCGGAATTGTGGATTTTTCCCAAGTCCATTTAGTAGCGGTTTATGGACTTGTCCTTTAGGAAACCGTCCAACCCCATTTTCTGAGGGCGTCTGAGTGTGTGCCGAATGCCCGAGTTGTGCTTTAAACCACCATTAACTACTAGACACCTAATGTCCCTTTTTTTTTTAATTCATGCTTTTAACCAATAATATCAATTATACATACATCACACTTGAAAGATCAAAAAATATTCATACAATCAAATGAGAGAAAAAAGAAGAAGGGAAAAATAAATCCACATTTAGTCCGCAATAGTGAAGGGTGAAGTCAGAAATCCAATAACGGAAAAAAAAAAAGAAATATATCCAAAGAGAGCAGCATATACTGACCATTAACCTTGCAGCCAGTGATACAGATTTCCTCACAGAGAGGCAAGACTCCAAAAGCTCTTTCTCAGCCACCCCTCCTTGAAAGCATCTTTCATCAACTTCGTCGGGACAGGAAACTACCACCAGCGCCACTGCCGATAAGCTTCCAAGTTGCGGGAGAGGGGGAGGAAGTGGCCTCTGTTCCTGGCTAACAGACACCCAGTCAGTTCTAAGGTCCACTCAAATTCTCAGTATCCCTCCTGAGGCAGGCTGCACAGTTGAAATGTGCTGCGATACAGCTCCTTCCAATGTGGTCTGTACCATTCACCTCGGAGCTGTCAGAGCCAAAGGGCAGCTCCTCAAAGCACCTTTCCATTTCCCCATTCCACCAAAGCAGCCGGCAGAAGCAGTAACATTAGGGGTTCATGGAGGTAAGGAGGAGCAGCGCGATCACGAGTCTGTTCCCAATCTCCCACCTAACTTCCTTTTAAGTACACTTGTGTAAAATGAGTGTCATATTTTACCTCAAATGAAGAACGAGATCTTTAAGTACAAAGCAATACAGTCAGTAACTAAGAAAATATGGCAAAAACATACGGCAATATCTCCAGTTGTGTTGGGTGCCACAGACCTAATTTAAAGACATTTTCAAGCACCCCTTAATAGGCTACCTATACATGTTGCATGTAATGAACTCCAAAAGGAAGCTGTCTTTGGCACAGTGCAAGTACGACAGCGAATGTTAACAGTAAATTTGAGAGAAAGAGCATACTCCACATATCCTGACTAAAGAGTGAGGTTCATTACTGTCATGATGAACACTATTTTAGGTAAGATATGGAGAGGGGAATTTAGACATCCAGGTTGAGATCTGGAGAATTTCCACAGTATTTTACTAGAGACTCAGCCAAAGAGCCTTGTCTATATGAGGTACAGGACTGTACGTGTATGTCTCTCCACATCCAGCAGGAGGAGCAATTTCAAAAAGCTGTATATGGGAGAACACACATGCAACCTCTCCCCTAACCCTCCCCCCCCCAAAAAAAAACACACACAAACAGCTTCCACATGCAACATTTCCCCATTACGGACAGCAAAATGCTTCACCTTTGAAATTTTGGGTGTACAGTACAATCACCAAAACTACAATTACTGTATTCCAAATACTCCTCAGTTCATAGGAAACATCTATTTCCTAAATTCTGCCATAAACAGCATAGAAATCATTTTTGAATGACAGAGGGCTAGATAAGCACAATATTACAGGCGATGTACTGTGATTTCATAATTATGTGAAAATGTGTCATCCTTCATCTGAAACAAAAACACATTTAATTTTAGTGCATGCTATACATAAAATTTATTAAAATATTTGCACTATAATAGAATCTAGCAATGTTTTGTAACAGTATTGCACATGCAAAAACAAAATACAATCTAATGACATGTGAAAATGAAATGAATGTCATAAAACCAAAACAAAATGGCATAATACAAAACAAATTCTTCTACATCTACATGCAAATAAAGATTACTGTAATATTGTAAATATTTATGCAGCTGCTTTTCAGAGAGATGTTATTATGGGGGTCATTTGCTAATGGTGAGCATGTTCTGACCATGGGTTCCGTGGCAGACAGTGCAAATGTTAATACACAGTAACATAGTAGATTACGGCAGATAAAGACCTGTACGGTCCATCCAGTCTGCCCAACAAGATAAACTCATTACATAAGATATGATGTGATAATTCATATGTCTACCAGATCTTGATTTGTCCTTGCCATTTTCAAGGCCTAGACCACAGAAATTTGCCTGGCACTGTCTGATGTTCTAAAAATTCTGAAGTTGTCATCGAAGTCTCTGAAATGCTCCATTCCAGCCCATCCAAGTCTATTCAGCCACGATCAGGGCACAGACCATATAAGTATGCCCAGCACTGGCCTTGTTCTCCAATTTCTGAAGCTGAATCAGTCCAGCCATGATCAGGGCACAGACTGTAGAAGTCTGCCCAGCACTGGCTTTGCTTTCCATTTACTGGTGTTGTCACCTAATCACTGCTAAGCTTCTTTGGCTCCATGCCTTCTAAACAGGATTCCTTTGTCTTTATTCCATGAATTTTTGAATTCCGTTACTATTTTCATCTCCACCACCTACTGCAGGTGGGCATTCCAGGTATGTACCACTTTCTGTGTGAAAAAATACTTTTCGACATTATTCCTGGGGAGAGGGATCTTGGGGTGATAGGTTCTGAGGATCTGAGGGCGACGAAAGTGTGACAAGGCGGTGGCCATAGACAGAAGGATGCTAGGCTGTATAGAGAGAGGCCCTGTACAAGTCATTGGTGAGGCCCCATCTGGAATATTGTGTTCAGTTTTGGAGGCCGTATATTGCCAAAGATGTAACAAAGACTTGAAGCGGTCCAGAGGAAGGCAACAAAAATGATATGGGGCTTGTGCCAAAGGACATATGAGAAGAGACTGGAGATGTTGATGCCCCCGTACAAGTCGTTGGCGAGGCCCCACCTTGAGTATTGTGTTCAGGTTTGGACACTGTATCGTCCTAAAGATGTAAGAACACTTGAAGAGATCCAGAGGAAAGGAAACAAGAATGATATGGGGCTTGCGCCAAAGGACATATGAAAAGAGACTGGAAGAGCTGAATATGTATACCCTAGCGGAGAGGAGGGACAGGGGAGATATGATACAGACATTTAAATACTTGAAAGGTATTAATATAGAAACAAATATTTTTCAGAGAAGGGAAAGTGGTATAACTAGTGAATTGATGTTGTGGGGTGGCAGACGTAGGAGTAATGTCAAAAAATTATTTTTCATGGAGAGGGTGGTTGATGCCTGGAATGACCTCCAGAGAGGTGGTGGGAAAAAAACTGCAGCTGAATTCAAAAAGGCGTGAGATGAAAACAGAGGATCTCTAATTAGAAATTAATGATACAAAAAAACAAAACTTAAAGGGTTGCATATGTGTTTGCATGTCAAGTGGTGCTTAGATGGCAACTCTGGCTGCATCAAATAAGGCCAATGCTGGGCTGGCTTGTACGGTCTGAGTCCCGCATACAGCGATCCGGTTTAGGATAGGCTGGAGAGAGCTTCAACAGAAACTCCAGTGGTTTGGAACATGAGGACAGTGCCGGGTAGACTTTTATGGTCTTTATCCCACGAATGACAAGATGGATTTGGGTAGGCTGGAGTGGGCTATGACAGCAACTCCAGTAGCTGGAACATAAGGACTTCTACGGTCTATATCCCAGAAACAACAAACAAAGACCATGATCAAGTATATATGTTCATTGTTGATTTAATCTTGAATTGATAATGAATGTGACTGTTGGACAGACTGGATGGACCATTCAGGACTTTATCTGCCATTACTTACTATGTTACTATGAGTCAAGCCCCCCTGCAACCTCCAGTTTTACGACATTCCTGTCTCTGGAAAAGGTTTATTTGTAGATTAATACCTTTCAAATATTTAAACTTCTGTATCCTATTACTCATGTTTCTCCTTTCCTCCAGGGTATATATGTTCAACTCATCAAGTCCCAATAACTAATCCCCTAAGTATTTATCAGTTAAGTTAATCAAATAGCTGTACGGCATCAGAGCCCAGGCTGTACTCTACTCCCACTGCAATGCAAATTTGTAAGTGAATGTCTTGATTTCCTTAAAAGAATAAAGGTAGGTAGAATGATTGCTCAATTGAATATGTAGAAATGTTGGTCAACAAACCAGTTGCAGATGATGCCTTTGAAAGCACTTCTTTAATACATTTCTCACTAGCATACAAGACCCATGCCCCCTTTCTCCGAACAGAATTTTGCATTGCCTTGATGAACGAATCATAGCTCTTAGAAGCTGGTCACAAACTGCAGTAAAAAGTGACCTTAGTACGTTATACCTGTCTATCCCATGGATGTAAAAATTGCAGTTTTTTCTTCTTTTTTTGCATTAATGGCCATGTGCTAATGTTGAACTACACCAATACAAAAGGTAGAGATCCCTTAAAAGATAGTCCAAATCTGTAAAAATTATAAACGGTAGGGATCCGACTTACAAATGGTAAAGAGGGTTATGAATTGTTACCGGAAGAAAAAGCCTCAAGAAGCTCCCAGCTATATATTAGCAACGGGAGCAGGACTGCTTCATCACAGGCACAAAAGACCTCCTGGTATTCTTTTAACCACTCCTTAGAAGTATAGCCATAAATATTTCCTTAGGTATTTTCAAATTTTGCTAAAAACTGCTGTTCGTTCAGATTTCATGCAGTGTCAACAAATACAGGACATTGAGTTTGTCTTTATACTTAGCTTAGCTGAAAGGTGCCTCCTTTTCAAAAATCCAAACAGTGACCAATGGTGGCCAGCGTTTCGTACCACCTGCTTCAGGGTCTGCCCTTTAATGATTGAGACAGATTTGTGCACCCTGTCACATCACATGAATACTATTTGAGAGTAAATACCACATGTAAATCAGACTTTGTTGTCTATTGTATTATGTGCCCATGTAATAAGCTGTATGTTGTTCAGACCTCATGTCCACTTTACACTCGTTTAGTTGAACACAAAAGTGTGATCAGAGAACTCTGAAACTTACTTCTCCATTAGCGCACCACTGCAATATCCTTCAGCATTCATTCTCCACTTTGAAATGCTTTGTGCTACAAAAAATAACAATACTATCTAACCGGTTAGGAAGCGACAGGAGATGCTTACTGCTTCAGAAGGAGCAGCAGTGGATCTTCCGATTAAACAGTCTGTTTCCGAACGGTTTAAATGCAAAGATGGAGTGGTGCCATTTCTTCTAAAAACAGTTTAAGATGATAAGTACATCCCGGTGAAGCATGATATTGTCCCTTTTCAGAGTATATGCCTCTTTAAGAAAATTACTGAGATTGGTTGTCAGGTCCAGAGAGCGTCTGACGTCAGTTTTTTAAGAGGCAGCCATCTTTTGATTCATTGTCCTCCTCCTCCTCTGTGAAATTGTGGAAAGAGGTTTCATGCTGTGCGTGGGGAGTCTCCGAGTCTTTTCGAGTGCAGGCTATGCTGACTGTTGTGCTCAACCCTTTTCCTTTTTCTTGTACAGATTTTCCGACCGGCAGGCCCTGAAGCAGGCGGTACGAAACGCTGGCCACCGTTGGTCACAGTTTGGATTATTTGAAAAGGAGGCACCTTTCAGCTAAGCTAAGTATAAAGACAAACTCAATGTCCTGCATTTGTTGACACTGCATGAAATCTAAGAACAAACAGCAGTTTTTAGCAAAATTTGAAAATACCTAAGGAAATATTTATGGCTATACTTCTAAGGAGTGGTTAAAAGAATACCAGGAGGTCTTTTGTGCCTGTGATGAAGCAGTCCTGCTCCCGTTGCTAATATATAGCTGGGAGCTTCTTGAGGCTTTTTCTTCCGGTAACAATTCATAACCCTCTTTACCATTTGTAAGTCGAACCTCTACCGAGTATCCCTACCGTTTATAATTTTAACGCCATTTTTAAAAATTATTGTGTGAGCACTTACTGCCACCCATTTTATAAGTGGCAAAGGATCACATGGTATCAGTGTGCTAAAAGTTAGCATACTGCGATGTAGATGTGCTAACTGGTTCACTCAGGAATGCCCATTCTCTGTCCTGACACACCCCCTTAAAAACGTGAAAATAATTAGAAAACTTATTTAGCAAGCAGTCTTCTGTTGATTTCAGTGGCGCTATCTAGATAGTGCTCTGAAAATTATTCCAGACTGCTCTGGCACTACCCGAATTAAGCGTATCTAGCAACAGACCATCAGAGGTGAACTTCCATTAAGATACTCATTTTTTCATCAGTCCATATGACAGTTCTTTTTATATTATATTTTTTTTTACTCCATTTTTCACTCCATCTTCCACTTATGCACTTTTTACTTATTTTACTAAAAAGCAAGTACTTATCTTCAGTGGTCTTCCAAAAAAATGAGATAATATCTTAACAGGCATTCACCTCTGATGGTCTATTGCTAGAAATACTTAATTTGGAGAAATTAAATTGCATACATATTTATATTGTGTTTTTATATTGATTACTCTGCAATTATTAGACAAGCTTTGTAGTGAGACCTGATTGATATAAATAGTACCAGGGTAGTTCAGGGGCACAGCAAAGGTGGAGCCGTAAGTTATCCAATTGAAAGAGATATTCAATCTACTAAACGAATTAAGTTACAACATCAAAAATGCAGTTCTAACTTGATCCAATTAGATGTCCAGATAGTGGCATCAATTTCTGCTTTATCCAGATAGTCAAATATAAAAAATATTACCTGAATACTGAAAAATGCCTAATTAAATTAATTATTAAGAAATCACTGCACAGTGGCTTTGTGCCCTCAATCTAAGGAGCTGATGTTAAAAAAACAGCGCTCCTTTAGAGAGCTATTATCTGTGCTCCTTTTCCATCAGAGGGTCATATCAGATTAAATATATGAAATATATGTGTATAATAATACACTTGAACTTCACTGTTCAATATTGGTATCAGTGCTATCTGGTAACTTTTTTTTATTTATTTTTAATATATATGCCCCTGGAATTTATTCCAACCCTCCTCCTCCTCCTCCTAAATGCATAACATTTGGCTGGATATAAAAATGAGCAGCCAAAAGATGTGTTCAGGGCCCCAAAGTTTTAGAAGTTTTGAAGGTTGACCATAGCTGCTCTTAATATCAGTCCTATCAGCAAAATTGTAATTAATTCCTGCATCTATGCTGAATAATATGAAGCTTCTAGAGGAATACTTGTGTGTATCTGTTAGGAACATCCTTTTTTTTTTTTATAACAAACTAGAAACAGCCACACAGGTTATGTGCCTTCAGCTTCATGTCTACGTTAGTTCAAAGCTATCTTGGCATGCCACTGGCCTACAATTAGTGCCTTAATTTTGCTTCAGCTTGAGGACATTCCTCAGGATTGCTCCTTGGTAAGTAGTTTCACCTAGTTTGGTTTTCAGCCTTCCTTTATGGTTTTTGGTAAACTGGTTACATTCTGTTAGTCATTGCTGTGCTAAAAATGTATGTGTGTGTGTGTGTGGGGGGGGGGGGGGGGGGGGGGGGGGGTTAAGCAAAACTGTATGGAATTGTAGCCAGACCACTCAATTTGGACCCTTGGTCTTTTCCCAGTGTGGCATTACTTATGTACTTATTTTTAAAATCAACGCAATCTTATCTTTCCCCCTAAACCCTCCTTTCCTCTTCCCTATTCCTCTACTTCTGTGGATAACACTCTCATCCTTCCTGTTTTGTCAGCTCAATACCTTGGGGTCATCTTTGACTCCTCTCTCTCTCTTTCTCTACACAAATCCAACAGACTGCTAAAACCTGTTGTTTCTTTTTCTCTAATCAACAAAAACTGTTCCTTTCTTTCTGAACATACTACCAAAACTCTTATCCACACTTATCACCTCATATTTAGATTACTGCAACTTGCTTCTCACAGGTCTCCCACTAAACCATCTCGCTCCCCTTCAATCTACTTATATTCTACCAGTGTAGCTATGCTCATAGTAGCCCTTTCCTCAAATCTTCATTGGCTCCCTATCCATTTACACACACAGTTCAAACTCCTCTTACTGACTTACAAGTGCATTCATTCTGTAGCTCCTTAATCTCTCTCCACTTTTATCCCTCCGTACACTCCTTCTCGGGAACGCCATTCATCACGTAAATCTCTCTTATCTGTACCTCTCTTCTCCACTGCCAACTCCAGACTCCGTTCCTTTTATCTTGCTGCACTGTATGCCTGGAATAGACTTTCTGAGTCAGTATGTCAAGCTCCATCTATGGCCATATTCAAATGTAGAATAAAAGCTCACCTTTTTGAGGCTGCTTTCAACTCCTATTCACTTGTTCGGTACCCATGTCTGTTTTACCATTCCCACCATAAGTAATTCTCCAATCCCTTATTTGTCCTGCTTGATTAGAATGTAAACTCTGTTGAACAGAGACTGTATCCTACAAGTTTAATGTACAGTGCTGCGTATATCTAGTAGTGCTATAGAAATGATAAATAGTAGTAGTAATAGTAGCAGCAGTTTTCAGTTTTTCTGTAACATTTTTTTTATTCGATATTTGGGCTTTCATATATTTGAGTTATCCAGATATTCAGCACTGGCCACTATCTGGATGCAGGTGCTAAATACCTGGATTTCTTTTTGGCTGCCACAGCCAGCGTAAAAAAATAAATGCTAATCGTGGCAGCTGAATGCCAGCCCACAAATGTACATTTGAAAATACAGTTATAGCAAGGCTTTATTGAAGTATCCAACAGTATCAAGGCTATCAAAATGACCCCAAATGGCTGCATTTCAGAAAGGGATCCAAAGCTGTTTGTAAAATGAAATTTTGCACCTGATACCTGGAGTTGATTCACCACCGAGTTTATTGGTGTATTCCAGGATTTATAAGAACACAGTGTACAGAATTTGGGGAAACACAGAGCTTTTGACCCCTGAAACACATGGCCGCTGGGCCACTGTGATTGCCTTTATACTGTTGGATACTTCAATAAAGCATTTCCATCTATGATGGACTCTTGAGTATTTGTTTGTTTACCGAGTCATCTCTGCTCGTTAGTGTTCATTCTGGGGCCCTTTTACAAAGGGGTGGGAGGGCCAATGCATGGGTAGCACGTGCCCAATTGGCACTACTGCTGGGTTAGTGTGTGCACCCAGTGTTAATTCCAATTTTGGCGTGCACCAAATCCCATGGTAGAAAGTAATTTATTTTCTATCGTGGGGAGCGTTCCTGGAGGTAACTGGCAGCGCACCCACGTTGGAACATGCTGCATGGTTACCACATGGGTAGCACATGAGCCCTTACCACTAGGTCAGTGGGTGGCGGTAAAGGCTCAGGCCGGAAATAGGCGCACGCTAGTTTTAATATTAGCGTCGGCCCATTTCCCGTCCCATTAAAAAAACAGCCTTTTCCCCAGCTGCAGTAAAAAATGGCCCAGTGTGCGCCTAAAGAGCATGCCCACACTACCGCAGGACACTTTTTACTGTGGCTTTGTAAAAGGACCCATCTGCAGGGACTGGTTCTCTTTCTTCCCTTGGTGTATTTTCCATTTGAAACAGTTTAAACAAGCCTTATGAGTCTAGAATCAGGACATGCCTTTGCCACTATGGATAATTTTAGACGTATAATTTCAAGCTGTTTAAGCATGCCAGAAAAATCTTGGGGCTCTAACCTGGAAGCTGGGAGTGCATTGGTGTCTTCTTCACAACACGCTTCCTCTTGTCCATAGCAATGTGACAGATTCTTGAGCTCCATACTTGAAAAACAATGAAAGCCACTACTACTGATACGTGAATCTCTCAAAAATAGTTGCCAACAGAAAATCCACAGATTTCCTGTAAAATGTTTGTTCTTCAGATTAGTTAAGTAAGTTTTGCAAGCATCTTCAAGTCAAATCCATCTGGGCCTGGGTTTTTTTTTTTAATCGTTAACAAGATTTCTTATACACTACATAGTCTTTATGAAATAGCAAAATGCATCAACTTTGTAAACTTTAAGGTAGACAGGGAATTCTAAATAATACACTCAGAAGTCCTTTTACTGAGTTGCGCTAACAGATTTAGGGGTCCTTTTACAAAGACGTGCTAGCGTTTTTAGTATGCACTAAAGGGGGAAAGGGGAAGGGAAATGGGACTTGATATACCGCCTTTCTGAGGTTTTTGCAACCACATTCAAAGCGGTTTACATATATTCAGGTACTTATTTTGTACCAGGGGCAATGGAGGGTTAAGTGATTTGCCCAGAGTCACAAGGAGCTGCAGTGGGACTTGAACTCAGTTCCCCAGGATCAAAGTCCACTGCACTAACCACTAGGCTACTCCTCCACTAGCAATAGTCCATGTAGAAGCCTGCTCTTGCAGATCAGCAGTGCGGCCACGCAGGCTTCTGTTTCTGTGAGTCTGACGTCCTGCACGTACACTCACAGAAACAGAAGCCTGCGCAGCCGCGTTGCTGATCTGCAAGGACAGGCTTCTACATGGAATGTTGCTAGTGGAATAGCAACATTCCATGTAGAATCTCAAATAGTAGCAACAGAATCTCCAATAGTAGCAACATTCCATCTAGAATCTCCAATAGTAGCAACATTCCATGTAGAATCTCAAATAGGGAAAGGGAAATGGGACTTGATATACCGCCTTTCTGAGGTTTTTGCAACTACATTCAAAGTGGTTTACATATAATCAGGTACTAAAAATAAGAGTGCACTAAATGTTAGAGATGTCCATATATTCCTATAGGTGTCTCTAACACTTAGTGCACCTTTGTAAAAGACCCCCTTAGCGCGCACTAATGATTAGCACAAGCTAAATGATAAGATGCTCATAGGAATATAATGGACGTTTTATCATTAAGCACACGCTAATCATTATTCCACACTAAATCTGTTAGTGCACCTTAGCAAAAGCACCCCTCAGTTTCATGTAGAATCTTTACAACATCATATGGAGTTACCAGAAAATCAAAAGTGAATATCATTTAGTTCTAAGAGATCTATATTTGATCTTGCTGCTGTCACTAACTCTTCCTTGTGACTTTGATCATGGTACTTTACATTCCATTGTCTAAAGTACACACTTTGACTAACTTTTGTAAGGCATGAATGCACTTTACCTAAGTATATTTTGTTGTAAAGCACAAGAGTTAATAAAAGGGTATTAGGTGCCCTAGACAAACCTTTAATCTTGTGCCCACCCCTCAATTAACTTTCAGACTTCCAGAATTTCAAAAACCATTTACCCATATCAATGGGCTATCTGAAAATTTCTCACAGATAAATTGGATGCTAATGATACTTTCAGCTTATATGGTTGTTAGGAACTAGTGTTTTGGTTTGTTTGTACCTGTTCTTTGTCACACCTATGAGCTGTCTCCCTAAGTGACCAACCAGTATGTCTAATGGTTAAACCAATCCTAAGAGCACCCTGGTTAAAGGTACTATATAAGTGCCGTCAACAACATCTTTAACTACCAACAAACCAACCCTAGACTCAATCTCAATCATTCACCATCAAAGCCATTATGAAATTCCAGGCTACTAATCTGTGTGCTCTCCACTAGCATCTCATCTCTACTAAATGCTTATTATTAGAGTCTGTTGATGACATCCTGTTCTGTAAGACTGTTTCCCTAAGTCAGTCCTGGAGTACTCCCCATGCCAGTCAGGTTTTCAGGCTATCCACAATGAATATGCATGAAAAGGATTTGCATATAATGTAAGCAGCATATACAAATCAATTTCATGCATATTCATTGTGGATATCCTGAAAACCTGACTGGCAAGAGAGTACTCCAGGATTGGCTTGGGAAACACTGCTGTAAGACATACCTAACCCCTGCCCTGGTTCATCCCTCTTGCCAGTTAATTTCTTACATTCTTACATCTACTCTGCAGAGTATCTCTATACAAATCCTGTTCTCATGATGGCTTTATCCATTTCAGATTCATGACCTCTTTCTAATCTGCTAAAGTGCTTGCCATACAAGTCTACTATGTGTTTGACAAATATCCTTCCCTTCAGCTCCTACCTTTTCTTTACTACACTTTTCCCTCTTCAAATTGCCACCCCTTTCCCTCATTATCCAGGCTACAGCTGCCTTCTTTCATGGAATATACAAGGGACCTTTCAGTAGATGTTTGAGCATACATTCACTGGGTATTGTCCATGCAGTCAATCAGAGACCGATCATTTTATGGCCATAATATGTACTACTACCAACCCTTAAGATGCCTGTCCTCACTGACTGCTAAAGCATCAATATCTGAATTAACTACCATAACTACTACTTATTTCTGTAGTTCTGCTACACCAATAAACAGTTTCCTCCAGGATGGTATTTTTTTTCCACCACAGCTAAAATCCTTAGCTCTCCATCCCTTTTTGAATAATGGTCAACACAGAATTACAGTAATTATCACTCATTTGAGTGAGTTGGTTGAAAGGCAATGGTGCCCTAACTATTAGATTTTATGCTTATGGATATCATTAAGACCATTTTCAGTTGGGGTATGGAAACAAAATTTGACAAATATTTTTCATGCACATTCATTGTGGATGTGGTAACAGCAGTTAGCATATCTGGGTTTAAAAAAAAGGTTTGGACCAATTGCTGGAGGAAAAATCCATAGTCTGCTATTGAGATAGATATGGGGGAAGTCACTGCTTACCCTGGTATTTGTAGCATGGAATGTTGCTACTATTTGGGTTTCTGCCAGGTACTTGTGACCTGGGTTGGCCACTGTTGGAAGCAGGATACTGGGCTAGATAGACCATTGGTCTGACCCATTATGGTTAGTCTTATGTTCTTATTTACAGATTACATAAACAAATTCTCAATATTACACGAATCACAGTCAGTCTTTCGCCCCCTCCAAAGCACCGAAACAGTATTACTCACTCTCCTAGCCAAATTCAAGCAGGAAATAGCAACAGGCAAAAACATCCTTCTCCTCCAATTTGACATGTCTAGTGCATTTGACATGGTAAACCATAATATATTAATAAGATTACTAGATAAGTTCGGGATTGGTGGAAACATACTTAACTGGATCAAGGGCTTCCTAATCAGAAGAACATATCAAGTAAAATCAAATTCAAACATACCTTCACCGTGCAAAGCAGACTGTGGAGTACCGCAAAGATCACCGCTATCACAGATCCTATTCAACTTAATTTATCTTTAAAATCGAGCACGGTACCTGATTATTGGAGGGTGGCCAATGGAACACCGATTTTTAAAAAAGGTTCCAGAGGAGATCCGGGAAATTATAGACCACTGAGTCTGACGTCACTACCGGGCAAAATGGTAGAGACTATTATTAAGAACAAAATTACAGAGCATATTCAAAAGCATGGATTAATGAGACAAAGTCAACATGGATTTAGTGAAGGGAAATCTTGCCTCACCAATCTACTACACTTCTTTGAAGGGGTGAACAAACATGTGGATAAAGGGGAACCGGTTGATATTGTGTATCTGAATTTTTAGAAGGCGTTTGACAAAGTACCTCATGAAAGATTCCAGAGGAAATTGGAGAGTCATGGGATAGGAGGTAGTGTTCTATTGTGGATTAAAAACGGTTAAAAGATAGAAAACAGAGAGTAGGGTTAAATGGTCAGTATTCTCAATGGAGAAGAGTAGTTAGTGGGGTTCCCCAGGGCTCTGTGCTGGGACCGCTGCTTTTTAACATATTTATAAATGACCTAGAGATGGGAGTAACTAGTGAGATAATTAAATTTCCTGATGACACAAAGTTATTCAAAGTCGTTAAATCGCGGGGAGGATTGTGAAAAATTACAAGAGGACCTTACGAGACTGGGAGACTGGGCGTCTAAATGGCAGATGACGTTTAATGAGAGCGAGTGCAAAGTGATGCATGTGGGAAAGAGGAACCCGAATTATAGCTATGTCATGCAAGGGTTCCACATTAGGAGTCATGGACCAAGAAAGGGATCTAGGTGTCGTCGTTGATGATACGTTGAAACCTTCTGCTCAGTGTGCTGCTGCGGCTAAGACAGCAAATAGAATGTTAGGTATTATTAGGAAGGAATGGAAAACAAAAATGAGGATGTTATAATGCCTTTGTATCGCTTCATGGTGCGACTGCACCTCGAATATTGTATTCAATTCTGGTCGTCGTATCTCAAAAAAGATATAGTGGAATTAGAAAAGGTGCAGAGAAGGACGACAAAAATGATAAAGGGGATGGGACGACTTCCCTATGAGGAAAGGCTAAAGTGGCTAGGACTCTTCAGCTTGGAGAAAAGGTGGCTGAGGGGAGATATGATCGTGGTCTATAAAATAATGAGTGGAGTTGAACGGGTAGATGTGAAGCATCTGTTCACGCTTTCCAAAAATACTAGGACTAGGGGACATGCGATGAAGCTACAATGTAGTAAATTTAAAACGAATTGGAGAAAATCTTTCTTCACTCAACGTGTAATTAAACTCTGGAATCCGTTGCCAAAGAATGTGGTAATGGCGGTTAGCTTAGCAGAGTTTAAAAAAGGTTTGGACGGCTTCCTAAAGGAAAAATCTATAGACCGTTACTAAATGGACTTGGGGAAAATCCACTATTTCTGGGATAAGCAGTATAAAATGTTTTGTACATTTTTGGGATCTTGCTGGGTATTTGTGACCTGGATTGACCACTGTTGGAAACAGGATGCTGGGCTTGATGGGCCTTTGGTCTTTCCCAGTATGGCAATACTTATGTACTTATGTAAGTGCATTGTAGAAAACAAATCCAATTAACAGATGTACAGTGGGGGAAATAAGTATTTGATCCCTTGCTGATTTTGTAAGTTTGCCCACTGACAAAGACATGAGCAGCCCATAATTGAAGGGTAGGTTATTGGTAACAGTGAGAGATAGCACATCACAAATTAAATCCGGAAAACCACATTGTGGAAAGTATATGAATTTATTTGCATTCTGCAGAGGGAAATAAGTATTTGATCCCCCACCAACCAGTAAGAGATCTGGCCCCTACAGACCAGGTAGATGCTCCAAATCAACTCGTTACCTGCATGACAGACAGCTGTCGGCAATGGTCACCTGTATGAAAGACACCTGTCCACAGACTCAGTGAATCAGTCAGACTCTAACCTCTACAAAATGGCCAAGAGCAAGGAGCTGTCTAAGGATGTCAGGGACAAGATCATACACCTGCACAAGGCTGGAATGGGCTACAAAACCATCAGTAAGACGCTGGGCGAGAAGGAGACAACTGTTGGTGCCATAGTAAGAAAATGGAAGAAGTACAAAATGACTGTCAATCGACAAAGATCTGGGGCTCCACGCAAAATCTCACCTCGTGGGGTATCCTTGATCATGAGGAAGGTTAGAAATCAGCCTACAACTACAAGGGGGGAACTTCTCAATGATCTCAAGGCAGCTGGGACCACTGTCACCACGAAAACCATTGGTAACACATTACGACATAACGGATTGCAATCCTGCAGTGCCCGCAAGGTCCCCCTGCTCCGGAAGGCACATGTGACGGCCCATCTGAAGTTTGCCAGTGAACACCTGGATGATGCCGAGAGTGATTGGGAGAAGGTGCTGTGGTCAGATGAGACAAAAATTGAGCTCTTTGGCATGAACTCAACTCGCCGTGTTTGGAGGAAGAGAAATGCTGCCTATGACCCAAAGAACACCGTCCCCACTGTCAAGCATGGAGGTGGAAATGTTATGTTTTGGGGGTGTTTCTCTGCTAAGGGCACAGGACTACTTCACCGCATCAATGGGAGAATGGATGGGGCCATGTACTGTACAATTCTGAGTGACAACCTCCTTCCCTCCGCCAGGGCCTTAAAAATGGGTCGTGGCTGGGTCTTCCAGCACGACAATGACCCAAAACATACAGCCAAGGCAACAAAGGAGTGGCTCAGGAAGAAGCACATTAGGGTCATGGAGTGGCCTAGCCAGTCACCAGACCTTAATCCCATTGAAAACTTATGGAGGGAGCTGAAGCTGCGAGTTGCCAAGCGACAGCCCAGAACTCTTAATGATTTAGAGATGATCTGCAAAGAGGAGTGGACCAAAATTCCTCCTGACATGTGTGCAAACCTCATCATCAACTACAGAAGACGTCTGACCGCTGTGCTTGCCAACAAGGGTTTTGCCACCAAGTATTAGGTCTTGTTTGCCAGAGGGATTAAATACTTATTTCCCTCTGCAGAATGAAAATAAATTCATATACTTTCCACAATGTGATTTTCCGGATTTAATTTGTGATGTGCTATCTCTCACTGTTACCAATAACCTACCCTTCAATTATGGGCTGCTCATGTCTTTGTCAGTGGGCAAACTTACAAAATCAGCAAGGGATCAAATACTTATTTCCCCCACTGTATTTAAACCCATTGGTTCCAGTGATTTTAATCTGTATATCCAGTGCTGTTCACTCTGTAGCAATTTCAGATTTAACCTGCACATGCTTGAAAAGTTAAAGCCAATGTTGAGTTTGTATTTTAGGGTAGTTGTACAATGTTTAATTTTGAGAAAACTGGATTATTGTGATGCACTCTGGACGTAGAACTATCACAATGTTGAATGTTACAGGTAACACAGAATTCAGCGGCTAGAATGATTTTGGGAGGTATGCAGTTTGACTATACCAGCCCAATGCTGAACAACTGCACTGATTACCTGCATTGTACCGTATAAAATACAAAGTTTTGGTGTTGATCTATCAAGTTGCTCCCTGGTATTTGAAGGTAGAGAGCATTTTCCATCTCACAGATAGGCTGCAGAGAATACCTTCTCCTGCTTTAGACTTAGCCTGGCCTCAGAATGACATCCTATAGTATATCTCCTATCAAACTGAGCTCTCTTTTTCATCAAGCACTGCCATTTCCTCCCCTCACCCTCCCCACTGACAGTTTGAACTTCGTGGGTGTGGCTTGGATCTCTTTCAGGGAGAGAAAACTAACAACTTATAGCAGCAGCTTCAGAGAGCATTTTCCATCTCACAGATAGGCTGCAGAGAATACCTTCTCCTGCTTTAGACTTAGCCTGGCCTCAGAATGACATCCTATAGTATATCTCCTATCAAACTGAGCTCTCTTTTTCATCAAGCACTGCCATTTCCTCCCCTCACCCTCCCCACTGACAGTTTGAACTTCGTGGGTGTGGCTTGGATCTCTTTCAGGGAGAGAAAACTAACAACTTATAGCAGCAGCTTCAGAGAGCATTTTCCATCTCACAGATAGGCTGCAGAGAATACCTTCTCCTGCTTTAGACTTAGCCTGGCCTCAGAATGACATCCTATAGTATATCTCCTATCACCTTCTCCCACTACTCCAACCAGAGTTACACCTAATCACACTGACCACCCTTCAACATCTTCTGTCCTTCTGTGACTGTTCTCTTGTGCTTGACTGCTTAAATATTTTAAATTTAAATGCTTTACTTTTTGTCTATTAGATTGTGAGCTCTTTGAGCAGGGACTGTCTTTCTTCTGTGTTTGTACAGCGCTGCGTACACTTTGTAGCGCTCTAGAAATGTTAAATAGTAGTAGTAGTAGGTAGTAAAATTGCATACACCGTTGTGTGAATTGAGATCTGGTTTTGATACAAGCTTATCTGCGTCAGTACTGAGTACCATACATTATGCAGAGACAACAGTGGATGCTATTTTGGTAGCGGGCTCCTTATTATGGAATAGGCTTCCAGGCCAAATTCAATTTTGCTCCACAATGCTACAATTTAAGAAGGTGTTGAAAACCCATTTGTTTTTACCAATTTGTTACCAATGCAGGCGTAGACCCCTTTATACGGACTTTTCTAGGGGATATTGTTGGTTTATGTTAGTCTTATTTTGTGTTAATGGAATTTTATGTTAATAATGCCTCTGTATTGCTCCATGGAAGTTATAGGTACAAATCTATTTACTGAATCTCAGAAAATATATCAGAATTAGAAAAGGTACAGAGAAAGGTGCCAAACTGATAAAGGGGATGGGACAGCTCCCCTATGAGGAAAGACTAAAGATTTAGGGCTGCTCAGCTTGAAGACACAAGATGTATGAATCATGAGTGGATTTGAATGTCAACTGGGGTTTTTTTGTTTGTTTTTTACTTTTTCAAAAAGTACTTAGACTAGGGATATGTCATGAAATTGCAAGCAGTATAACTAGTATAATTCAGAGAAAATATTTTCTTATTCAACACAGAATTAAGCTTGAAATTTGTTGCCAGATGTGGTATAAGCAGTTATTTTTTTATTTTTATTACATTTGTACCCCGCGCTTTCCCACTCATGGCAGGCTCAATGCAGCTTACATATTGTATATAGGTACTTATTTGTACCTGATGCAATGGAGGGTTAAGTGACTTGCCCAGAGTCACAAGGAGCTGCCTGTGCCTGAAGTAGGAATTGAACTCAGTTCCTCAGTTCCCCAGGACCAAAGTCCACCACCCTAACCACTAGGCCACTCCTCCTCCTTAGTAAAGCTGGGCTTAAAAAGTGCTAGCAAAAGTTCCTGGTAGACGTGGGGAAATCCATTACTTATTCTTGGGGGTAGGAAGAATGAAATCTAGATACTTTTTAGGATCCTGTTATGTACTTGTGACCTGGATTGGTCACTGTTGTAAACAGGATACTAGGCTTGATGGACCTTTGATTTGACCTAATAGTTATTTTCTTATATGGTTCACAAGATTATTCTTGAATTCTCAACCAGGCCTCAACTCTCCCCTCCCCCATCTCCCTCCCAGATGTTCTTTTGACTTCATTTTGGACCAGTTCCTCCATTCTCTCTCCCTTGCCATCATCACAAACATCTATCATATTCTAGTTTGTCACTTCCTGCAAACCCATTGGACTCAACATAACAGAAGTAGTTATGCATTAGCATTGGGTGCTGACCACATAAGAGCTTCTGTTTGAATATCCAACAGTGTTCACCAGATAAAATATGACTGTAAAAATCAGCATAGGGACATGTATAAATTTTTAAAGTGGTGAAATTTTGGGCAGACTGGGACTGGGCCATAAATTATCCATTCAGCAGCACAATTGAGCTGCTGAACAGGTAAACTAGCCTTTTAAGTGGGACCACAGAAATCTTAGCCCCAACTTAAAAGGCTAAGAAAGACAGGGGTCCCTTCCCTTTCCCATCCAATCTACGTGAAAACTAAAATTAAAAGGGGGGGGGGGACTGCACAGCCCAATCCCTTCCCCTCTCTCCCAACAGTATGAAAAAAAAATTGGAAGCCCCATGATTCACATCCCCTTTCTCTTCTTGCTAAATACAACAAGTAATCTAAGAAATCCCATTAAAGAAGGCTGCAGGAGATGCCTTAGGATCTATCTCTATGTCCATATAAGGATAGAGGATTGACTGTGTGGTCTTTTCTCCTATCTCCCTGTCTATTAGATAGCAAGATGGGGACTAGATTCCTCCAATCAGCCCTCTACTATGGATAGGAAAAATACAGGGGATCTCTTCAGGCTTTTTTAGTTATCATTTTATTGTCTGGAAGATTGTGGGATGGAATTTCTGCATCCTAGAGGTGGGACTCCTTAGATTATTTATGGTATATAAGGAAGGAGAGAAAGGGATGTGAGCTACAGGGTTCATAATTTTTGTATTGTAAGGAGTGAATGGGATAGGGCCCTGAGGTTTCCTTACTTTTCATAATTTTCACATATCAGAGGGAGGAATGGAAAAGGGAAGAGGACCTCAAACACTTTTTAAAAGTATTTTACACAATGGAAGTAGTGAGAGAAAGGGTTGGAGGCCATATGGCAATTTTTTAAATTAGTAGTCAGGTTTGCATTTTTTTGGGGGGGGGGGTTGCATTTTTTTTGGGGGGGGGTTGTTTTAGAACATTTAGGGCAGGGGCAGAGGAACGCCTTTGTTTGGGGGGGAAAGTAACACCTTTTTATTTGGGGGGACAAGCTTCACCCCAACCCACCTATACTCCACCCCAGCATCTCCCCACCCCCTTACCACAGCATCTAGCATCCTTCCCTAACCTTTGAACCCCCCACTATAGTGCCCAGTATTTCTCTCCTCCCCTCCCCTAAAGTCCCTAGCACTTCTCTCCACACCCCCCCCCCCCCCCCACAATAAGTTTAGTGCCATACCTCTGCTTCCCCAGGGTGGCCACACTCCAACCGGCACAGCATCAAAAGCATGCTCAAGGCCTGTCTGCTCCCTCCCCCTCCAAACTTCCTATTTCATGCTCAATGCCCCATGTTTGTCAGTTTCAGTGCTTGTGGAACTGGGCCAGATGGAGTATCACTGCCCTGGAGAAGGGAGGAAAGGTACTAAACTCGTTGCAAGAAGCGAGGAAGATGGGGAGAAGGAGTTGGAGCAATGTTCCCTCTAAGGACTGAAATTGACATGAGCTAAAATTTTGTTACATTTCATTGTGAGTACTTCTTACAGATAAGACACACACACAAACACTCAAAGGGTAGCTGGAAAGAATTCCATGAGTTATGCTCTGTATGCTTTCCCTCCTTGTTCATCTGTTTAACTATGTTTATAGCTACTCTGAATTTTACTCAGCGGATGAATAGTGCAGCTTAGAGGGAGCATTGCTTCTCTCTGTATAAGCATCACTTTTAACAAAAATTAAAGGGACAGTAGGGGTACTTTTGAACACAACAGAGAAAGACCCCTTCACTGTCTACTAGATGCCTCCCCCAGTATCTCTGTAACTGATAATATTATACAGACTGTAATACATTTCAAGGAATTATGCACCAAAAAATTAAAATAATGCATGGCAAACAATGCAGCATATTAAACAGAAAAGTCTGGAAATATATGCAGGTATTTTAATACTTGGCTTTCTGTCAGCACTAGCTCACCCATCTAACATCTTCCTGTTCCCTATGTGAACAGTGATGTTCAGCAGCACTATAAGAGAAATCCTGAGGTTACTGGCAACCATAAAATAATTTACCTATCAATGTTTTTGGAAGGCCGCCAAATGGCCACCAGCCTTCAGCGCAGCTAGCTTTTAGTAAACGGCTGAGTTATCAAAGACTAGGTACAGCTACTACTACTACTTAACATTTCTAAAGCGCTACAAGGGTCACGCAGCTGAATGTATCCTGCTTTGAGCTATTACCCATAAAGCTGCGATCTAAATTAAAATCCAAAATCCAATACCAGGCATACTGTGAAGTAATACAAAACATTATAAATATCACTCAGGACCTAAATAACAAGTCTAGCATACCATAACTGCAGAATAATTTCCATGAGCCATATAACAAGCAGCTACTTAGGAAAACACATCACCACACTACAAACACTACAATGGGTACTAGATCATCAATAAACCCTATTCTATTTTCTCTAGTACAGATCCATTCTGCAGAAGCCAGATTATCACTAATTGTGAAGGATGGATCTGTAATTAAGAGAAAACCATGTCTGCTTCATATACAGACAGACCCTCACGCAGTATAAAATTAACCACAAATTAAAAATAATATGTAGATAAATATTAAACTCAACTCCCAAAAAGTCACAGTACAACTCCAGAGAAAGAGAAAAAAAAATGATGCATGTCTCCCTGTACTGTGCAAATATAAAGATAACAGATTCAAATTTCAATCACTACAAGTTAACAAAAATAAAACAAAAAATGTAAAATATGATGATACCATTTTGTTGGACTAAGTGTTTTTCTCAATTAGCTTTCAAAGGCCAAAACCTCTTTCCTGTTCTGGCCTGAGGATGGGGGTTTTGGTCTCTGAAAGTTAGTCAAAACTGTAGTAAAATTAGAGCAAACAAAAAAACAAAAGAAGGAAGTGGAAAACACAACTTCAAGAGATCAATCCGAGACACAGGGTGAGATGCTCCAGGAAAGCTTTATTAGGACCCTACACGGTCTGTGTTTCGGCTTTTAAAAAAGCCTTCATCAGGGGTCGATCAGTGGATGCACAAAGTGTATACTGATTGACAATGGAGCACATGAAATATCGTCTCTTAAACACAAGTCACTAGTCACGTTTTGACCAGAAAGTTTCCAGTTATGGTCTATATCACTCTGATAGTATATCCAGTGTCTCACAATCCCAGACCTCTTCACCCATTGTGTATGTGTCAGTGCAGCAACACTCCATTGTCAATCAGTATACACTTTGTGCATCCACTGATCGACCCCTGATGAAGGCTTTTTTAAAAGCTGAAACACGGATCGTGTAGGGTCCTAATAAAGCTTTCCTGGAGCATCTCACCCTGTGTCTCGGATTGATCTCTTGAAGTTGTGTTTTCCACTTCCTTCTTTTGTTGAATTTTTGTGGAAACTGCGAACCCCTTTTGTTTCTGCGGTAAAATTAGAGCAATCACTTTATTTTCATTTTCTATTTATAAACATTTATTAACACAGCTTTCAATACTACTTTATCCTAAAGACCCCCCCCCCCAAAAAAAAAAAAAATAATAATAATTCTTTTCTTTGTCATCTATGGTTTCTGCTTTCCTCGTCTTCTCTTCACTCTCTCCCTTCTATCCAGCATCTGCCTTCTCTCTCTCTCTCCCTTCTATCCAGTGTCTACCTTCTCTCTCCTTTCCATCCTATACCTGCCCTCTCCCCCTTTCCATATGGTGTCTGCCCAGTTTTTCTGCCCCTTCCATCCACAGCCTGCCCTCTCTCTCCTTTCCATATGGTATCTGCCCACTTTCCCTGCCCCTTCCATCCACTGCCTGCCCTTTCTTTCCCTTCCATCCACTGCCCGCCCTTTCTTTCCCTTCCATCCAGCCTGTGCCCCTTCTCTCCTTTTTACATGAAGCATTCCAGTATCTCACCCTCTCCATTTTTATCTCTGCTTTCTCTCTTCCCAATCCCCCTCCCTCACCCCATCCCTATTCTGCTTTTTAGTATCTCCTATTTGATTTTTTTTTCTCTCTACATGTCTACCATCATTCCCTCTGGCTCCCTATCTTTCCTAGCCATAACCTCCCCTCTGTGTCCCTGTCCCTATTCTCCCTATGTTCAGCATCTGCCCTCTGTGTCCCCATCCCTCCCTCGGTTCCCATGTTCCTCCTCCTTATTTCTCCCTCTCTTCTGTACTCCCACCCCAGGGCCAGCATCTCTCCCCTCTTCTCTTCCATGCCCCATAGTACTGCATCTCATTTTCCCCCTCCCCAGATCCAACATTTCCCAGTATCCCCCTTCCTCATGCGTCCCACCCCCCCCCCCTTGGGTCCAATGTCTCTCCTCAACTCTTCATCCTTGCTTTCTCCACTCCCCTTTCCCCTTCCCCTGTGGTCTGGCATTGCTCTCCCTCCTCTCTCCACCCCCTTTCCCCTTTCTCTTCCCCTGGGTCTGGCATCACTTCCCTCCTCTCTCAGCCTCCTTTCCCTTCCCCTTTCCCTGTGGCCTGGCATCACTTTCCCTCCTCTCTCCACCTCCCTTTCCCCTTTCTCTTTCCCTTACCCTGTGGTCCATCTTACAACGCTCTCCCTCCACCCCTGCCTCACTCTGCAGGCCTCCAAGCTTCTAGGCCTGCCAGCAGCATCAACAGTGTAAGCACTCTGCCTTCGGCCTACCCTGGAAACCCTTCTCTGTTCAGCTTCACCAGTACATACTTAGATGCTACAAAATTTTCCTTTTATCCAAGGTCCAGATATTTAACATACAGTCCTCCAGCGCCTCCGAGATAATCATCTCTTTGCCAAATTTGAGAAATTTGCCTTTTATCAGACATCCATCCCCTTCCTCGGTTATATCATTTCCTCCAAGGGATTGCATATGGATCCTGAGAAGCTGCGAGCCATCCAAGATTGGCTCCAACCTCAGGGACTTCGAGCTCTGCAACGTTTCCTAGGCTTCGCAAACTACTATAGACAATTTATTGATCACTGTTCCATTATCACAGCCCTGTTAACGGCCCTCATTAGGAAGGAGGCTGATGTCAAGAATTGGCCTCCTGAAGCCTTGGAGGCCTTTATTCGCCTGACACGCGTCTTCTTGACCACCACTGTTTTGCGGAGTCCAGAACCTAAGAAACCATTCATTCTAGGGGTGGATGCATCCTCTTTAGGAGCCACAGCCATCCTGTCTCAAACCGCCGAATCAGGAAAGCATCATCTCTGCTTTTTCTTCTCCAAAAAGTTCACCCCTACCGAGCGAAACTATACCATTGGGGATAGAGAAATACTGGCTCTCAAAATTGTCCTGCAAGAATGGCGTCATTTACTGGAAGGGGCTGTCCATCTTTTTACAGTCATCACTGCAGGGGTGTATCTGCGTGGGGCCACAGGGGCCTGGGCCCCCGCAGATTTTGCTCTGGACCCCCCTACCGCCGTCACCTACCCCCGCCGAGGTCCGCTTCCTCCTGCCTGCCGGTGCCTTTTACTTCAGCTGGCGGGGGACCCCAACCCCCGCCAACCCAGCCGAGGTCTTGTTTTCTTCCTCGTGCTGTGCTGTAAAAGCTGCATCCCTTCCCTTCCAGTTTCGGACAGAGTCTGACGTCGCAGCACATTGACGTCCTGCACGGTTGTGGTTCCCCGCCAGCTGAAGTAAAAGGCACCGGCAGGCAGGAGGAAGCGGACCTCGGCGGGGGTAGGTGACGGCGGTGGGGGGGGGGGGGGGCGGCAGGGGCGGGGGGGCTATAATATGCCCCCTCACTCTAGCCCCTGCCCCCCCTACCGCTGAACCTCAGATACATCCCTGCATCACTGACCACAAGAACCTCCTGTACCTGCAAAATGCCAAATATCTCAACCCTCTACAGGCTCGGTGGTCTTTATTTTTCGCTCGCTTCAACTTCCAACTTACATACAGACCAGCAGAGAAGAACATACAAGCAGATGCTTTATCCAGGACTTTTGAGTCCCCTGATGACCCAGAAGAACCCCAGCACATGCTTAACCCGGCCTGTGTGGTTATTACCACGGCTGTTTCCCCATCGCTAACTACAGCTCTAGTGCCACCCTGATTACGATGCACAATCTTGCAATGGGGTCATTCCTCTCACCTGGCAGAACACCCGGGATTTCAGAAAACCTTTCATCTGATACCACGACATTACTGATAGCCCCTAATGGTGCAGGACATCCTCCAGTTTGTTGCCACATGCCCCATTTGTGCTCGAAACAAGAGAACCCGTGACAAGCCTTGGGGTCTCCTTCATAAGTACATAAGTATTGCCATACTGGGAAAGACCATGTCGTGAATATTTGGTAAGAGCACTTTTCAAAATGTGTTCATTTTTTTTGGATGTATATAATATTCTACACAGAGTGAGGTGCTTATAGGTTCTCTCTGCTATTGCATACTCCTCCTCCCCTCACAAATCAATCAATCTAGTTAAAACAGGCCAGCTTCTGTGTTTTGCATCTCAAGATAATCTCAATCCACTCCAAAATTCACAAAAAGGCAACCTTTACTGAGGTCTCAAGTGACTTTTCCATTGTCAAAACAGAGGAATCTTACTCTACCATTGTCCCCCTTTGACTTATCTACTTCTTTTGATACTGTGGGACACCATCTGCCAATTTAACATCTTTTTCTTGGACTTTGAGATTCAGTTCTGTCTTAGCTCTCTTACCTCTTCCAGGGTACTTTCAATGGATCCTACCACAATCCAGCTATTTATTGGTATGCATCAGAGCTCTGTTCTACTCCATCTGGTTTCCTCCCATACTCTTTCCTTCATTAATCTCATGATTCATTATCCTTATTAGGGTGGATCTTATTTTTGAAGTTTGTAAACATGGCCTTTTTACCCCATAAATTTGTTTGTATATATGAAGATACATTTCAGGCTAAACCTCAGTTAAATTTGTGAACATTTACTGGTAGCTCAACAACACTGATTTCTGAAGGCATCCAATGGCAATAATTCGGCACTCACATGAGGTGTTCTTCAATATGGGCAGTCGTGAACCAAATTAGGCTCTCAGTATTTTGTAAACCACAATGGGCCAACAAACTGAACATGTAACTATCACTTCACCCAATATGCTTGCATCATATCGCAGGTAATTTATTCTCTGAAGATCAGGATGCTTTGTGGCCAATTCACTCTGGTACAAAGAGGGAAAAGGGACTACAGAATGTGTGTGTGTGAGTTTGTTATTTGTGTCTATCTGAAGGCTTGGATAATGGCTCCTCTCACAGCAAATGCTCTGTACAATGACCTTTTGCTGCTGAAATCACTTCTGAACTACTCAACATTCAACCCTGCAATATCTAATGCCACATCACAGAAGTTTTCCCAAGCACTTGTGGTATTTGTCACCAGAACTAGTTGGGCTGGCCCTATTTGCCAAGTACTTTAACAAATGGTAAGTGCCATGAAAAATGAGGATGACATTGGAGCAGGATCATGTCATTCAGGGTCAAGAATCTTGAAGATTTTGTCTCAATCAAAGCTAGGACATTGCTTCAAATGATGGTGCTTCCAGGTGCATTTCTCAATGTAGACCCAGACATGTGGAAGTCATAAGACCACTTCCAGCAGGCTGTGGAGACAGCGCACCTGATTACAGTGGTGAATGATCAAATTGAACGTGGGACTGCTCTCATTCAAAAATATAAAAGACGAGTCGCAACTTCAGTTCTTATTGCAAATTGAGCAGCATGCGCAGATTTATCCAAATAATAAGAAACTGACATTGGCAGGACTACACTAATTTTTTTGCTTTTCTACAGCATTGCTGCATTAAAGACTTGTATATGTCAAAATATTTGTCTGAATATGTTGCATAATCGATACAGAACTGATTCAAACAAATTTCTGTTTCTGCATGTTTGTTAATACATTTCTCACTGTCATCAACTTTGAGATGATTAACCTAATTCAAGATATTCAAATAAAAGGTTCAAACTTTTTGGCAAATATTTTTAGCTAAGGTAAAACAGTTCTAGGGGGTAAGATCTTTGAAAATCAGCGTATTTATTTTTCTTTTCTTTAAGCTCCACCCTAATCCTTATGCTGAAAATACACTGATCTTTTTCTGTACTACAACTTTTGCCAAGAATCCAACCCCAAACCTTAACCTCCTTGTCCGATACTGTTGCATGGATGTCCCAGCATTGTCACAAACTTACGTCTATGTTTACTAAGGTGCGCTACGGGTACATTAGCATTTTTAATGCGCGTAAATGGCTTACGTACATTAAACACTAACATGCTCATAGAAATGTATAGACGCGTTAGCGTTTAAAGCACCTTAACTTTAAAGGCGCATTGCAAATGCTAACGCACCTTAGTAAACATACCTCTTAGTCAATTTTAAAGTAATCGATGCAGGTTTAAATGATTTCTACCCCCATTAAATTAGCTGCCAAAAATGTTCCTGCCTAAGGGGCCCTTTTACAAACGCACGGTAGGGCTACCACATGCCAAATCAGCCCTACCGCCAGGGCAGCACAGGAGCCCAATGGTAGTTCCAAAGTTATTGCGTGCATTTTCCATGGTAAGGGGCATTCCCTGTGGTAATTGGCAGTGCAGCCATATTGTCGCACAGTTAACATGTGAGCCTTTATTGCCAAGTAAGTAGGAGGCAATAAGGGCTCATGTGGCAAATGGCCAGGCACTAAATTGGAACAGCGCCTGGCCATTAATGCTGTAAATAGCGTGACATTTAAGCAGACGAGCTAAGAGGTGGCCTGAGAGCACAGGAAAATCAACGTGCTAAAAATGGCGCAGGCCACTTTTTAGTGCATCTTTGTAAAAAGGACCCCTAAAGTGAGGTTAAAAATTTATGCACCTGGGAAAAACATGCATATTTTTTGCTGCATTGAGGTGGCATTCCCAGGGGTATGCTTAGGTTGAATATGACAACTGTATTTTTAAATATTCACATGTTTATAGCAAAAATTCCTCCTACATGAAAAGAAAGTTCAAGATGCAGATGCAGAAGCATATTAGACAACATAGCACCATTGCAAACTAGAACCTCACGCAGACAGAACTCAATACCATGGTTTAATGAAGAATTGAAAAAACTAAAAAGTCAGAAGGTTAGAACGAGCTTGGAAGAAAAAGAAAGACGAATCCACACTTAACGCTTGGAAACAACTACAAAGGAAATACAAATATGCCATTAGACAAACCAAAACATCATATTACAAAACTAAAATAGGACCAGATTACAAAGATACACATAAACTTTTCCAACTTGTGAACAAATTATTAGATACCTCACCGGTTACTTCAAACATCACAGACACCCCATCAGCAGACAATCTTGCGAAATACTTCAATGAGAAAATTGTAAAGTTACAACTCACGATACCAATTAATTCCACCGATTATGTAAAATTCCTTGACTGTCTAGATCCAACCCCCGACGAGCTTCCAGTAGATCGAACCTGGACAATCTTTGACATATTCTTGGATGATACCATCTCCCAAGCGATCAACAGGTTCACCAAATCCCACTGCAAACTAGACATATGCCCCAACAACCTTATAAAATTCGCCCCTCAACGATTCATAACAGACCTCACGATGCATTTAAACTACATGTTACAACATGGACTCTTCCCAAAGGACAAAGGAGATATTCTACTCTCCCCAATACCCAAGGATTCAAAGAAAAAAAAACTAGTGACTTAACCAACTACTGCCCGGTAGCATCTATCCCTTTGGTAACCAAACTAATGGAAGGTATGGTAAAAAAAAACAACTCACTGACTACTTAAACAAATTCTCTATTCTTCATGACTCTCAATCAGGATTTCGGTCCAACCACAGCACTGAACCAGTACTAACTACTCTTCTAACTAAATTTAAACAAGCAATTGCAATGGGCAACAATATACTTCTCCTGCAATTTGACATGTCCAGCGCATTCGACACGGTAAGCCATAAATTATTACTAAATATCCTAGAATACTTCAGAGTTGGAGGAAACGTTCTTAGCTGGTTTAGAGGTTTCCTAACCGCAAGAACATACCAAGTGAAATCTAATTCGAATACATCAGCTCCATGGAAACCTGAATGCGGAGTTCCCCAAGGATCACCACTCTCACCAACTCTCTTTAACCTAATGATGACGCCTCTGGCCAAATCGCTATCTAACTAATCCATACATATACGCAGATGATGTCATGATCTATATCCCGTTCAAAAATGATCTAAATGAAATCACTATTGACTTCAACCACAGCTTCCAAATCATGAACTCATGGGCGGATGCATTTCAATTAAAACTCAATGCTGAAAAAACACAATGTCTCATCCTCTCATCACAACATAACATGAGTAAATCCACTACTATAATCACACCAAATTTTTCCCTCCCCGTCTCAGATAGCCTGAAAATCCTTGGAGTTACCATTGACCGAAATCTCACACTGGAAAGCCATGTGAAGAATACAACAAAGAAAATGTTCCACTCAATGTGGAAACTCAAAAGAGTAAAACCTTTCTTCCCAAGGGATATATTTCGCAGACTGGTACAATCAATGGTACTAAGTCACCTAGACTACTGCAACGCAGTCTACGCTGGCTGTAAAGAACAAATCATCAAGAAACTTCAAAACAGCCCAAAACACTGCAGCCAAACTAATATTTGGTAAAACATGAAAGTGCCACACCCTTAAGAGAAAAACTACACTGGCTCCCACTTAGGGAACGAATTACATTCAAGGTTTGTACCCTGATTCATAAAATCATTTACGGAGATGCCTCGGTCTATGTGTCAGACCTCATTGACCTACCACCCAGTAACTCCAAAAGATCTTCACGCACATTCCTGAATCTTCACTTCCCCAGCTGCAAAGAACTAAAATACAAATTAACACATGCATCCAACTTTTCCTACATAGGCACGCAGCTTTGGAATGCATTACCACTTGATGTGAAAAAAATGCATGCGCTAATCAACTTTCGGATATCACTGAAGACCTACTTCTTCAACAGAGCATACCACAACGATCCATCATTTGAACTTTAGCGCATTACTGCTTTGTTATTCCAACTGTGATCTCTTTATATCTGATGCTTTACTCCATTATGTTACCCATATTCTTATGTAATTACTAATTGTATCTTTTTACTCTGGTATGGCATTTGCCATGGCGGAACAATGTAAGCCACATTGAGCCTGCAAATAGGTGGGAAAATGTGGGATACAAATGCAAAAAATAAGTAACCATATGTACTTTGTTCCCTTAACAAGTTTGAACACAAATGTGTTAAGGTTCTTTTGTTTTGAGCACTTCTGCAAAGCCTGCAGATAAAATATACGAATAGCTTTTGCCCCAGTGTAGGTTGAAAATTTCTTCACAACAGGCAAAACAATTTTTCCCCTTTAATGCCACGTCCCCCTCCTCCCTTACTCCAAATACTGGTAAACATACTATCCTCCCAGTCTACTTTAGGTTTCTAAAATTCCTCTCTCCGCTTCTGTTTACAGTCACTATAGCACTAGAACATGTAATTTCTATCGACAAAATACAGCTTTCTCTCTTCCTGAACCAAGGATAAAGTGGTGTGGTAGCCATGTTAGTTCAAGACAAACAGCTTCATACAAGACACCACAGCCTTTCTGAACAAATTAAAAAAACATCAAGCAGCTACCACTTGGTACTCTTCTACTTACAATGGATGTAAAATCACTATAAAGCAACATTCCCCGTGCAGATGACACGGCTGCTTGTGATAGATTCCTACAAATAACCACCCTGGACCATCAATTCATACCTGGAAGCTATTACAAAATTTATCAAATTAATTGTAACACACAAATAGATACAAATCAATAATGGTATCTATCTGCAAATCATGGGCACTGCTATGGGCACCAGGATGGCTTCAAAATATGCAAACCTTTTCATGACAGAACTGGAGGAGATACTTTTGAATGCATATCAGATAAAACCTCTAATATATTTCTTATATATTGATGACATTTTCATGATTTAGACTGAGAGAGAAGAGACTCAATTTCACAACTCTTTCAATGCATACAATCCTTCAATCAAATTCAAAATTGACTTCTCCACAGTCAACTTTCTAGACACCACAGTTTCTATCAACAATGGCTATATACAAACATCTATATAACAAGAAAGCAACTGAAAGATGCAGCTACCTACAAATCCTGCTTCTACCATTCACGTACAAATAAAGTCCATTATACACAGCCAAGCTACAAAATACCACTGCATCTGCTCTGACCCAAGAGACAGAGTAACACATCAAAATTCTGACTGAATCCTTCAAAAATAAAAAAAAGGCTACAAACTTGATTGTCTCTTCCCTTAACACACCCAGGTAAAACCTATTGCAGTACAAAGAAAAGAAAACCAGAGAGAGTGCCCCCTTGTTGTGACATGCAATCCACAACTGGAAAAACTAAGAATCCTAAAAGATCTACAACCACTACTCCAGGAGGAAGAATTACTGAAAGAAATATTCTCAGCTCCACCTATGCTGGCTTTCCGACAACCACCTGATCTGAAGCAAAAATTGATAAAAAGCAAACTCCCAACAGAAACTGAAAAAGAATGGCACACATACTTGACACTATATCAAACTGCAAAATATGGGGTCCTGTTATGTGCTGGCATAGTCACTCACATGGGAAAAACATTCATCATAAGAGGATACTACACATGCTCATCTTCAAAAGTAGTGTATATTATTCTGTGCAAAAAATGAAAAGAAGGATGCTATATTGGAGCGACAGCTCAGATGCTTAAGATAAGAATCAACCTACATAGATATATTAAATGTGAGAAAGCTAACCAGGGTGACACCTCTATGGTAAAGCACTTTGCAAGATCAGGGCACTGTTAGAAACAGGATGCTGGGCTTAATGGACCTTCAGTCTGTCCCAGTATGGCAATACTTATGTACTTATATGTACTTATGACTTTATAGTGAGAATACAAAAAGGACATTTTAAAAACAATCCAGGGAAAAAACACTAAAAAAACAAAACTAAACTAGACAATCCAGTTACATAAGAATTTTGAAGTAAAAATGATGAAATATTTTGATATCCACCAGACTGATAAAGATTTGGGCTTCTGATCTGAAGAAGTTGGTGTTGCCTTTGAAAGCTAATCAGAAAGTGTATTAAGTTAGTCCAATAAAAAGGTATCATTTTATTTATTTTTATTACCTTCCTGAACCAAAAACTCCCATCTGCTCTCTCATCACCGTTCACTTAGATTACTGCAACCCATTCCTCATGGGTCTACCACTGAACCATTTCTCTTCATTAATCTCTTCAAAATTCACTTGCAAGACTTCTTGCTTTCAAAAATCCTTATAAATATTTAACTACTACCCTGAATTTTAAGTGGAAGCTACTGGGGAACCAAAAATTTGGTACTTGCCTGACTTCACTTTGCAGCTAGCTGTTCTGTCTCCTATCTTCCTAGATATAGCAGTATTCCAAATTTCATTCAGGCAATATGCTTTCATCTGTGCTTTTCTTTTCTGTCACCCTCCCTTTTTTTTAACACCTTTAGCTACCTATCTGGAACAGCTTTCCCGATATATGATTTTCAGTCTTACCATTTTCAAATTCAGCTCAAGAACTCACCTCTAAGACCTCTTTGAAAACTTGAACCCTGCTTCTCCTTAACCAGATCTTTGACTGTACCTATTTTTGTTAGGCAAAGCTCCCAACTCCTTTTATTTTTCTTGTCTGCATATCTTGTATAGATGTAACTCTCACAGAGAAGAAACTGTCTTCTCTCATTGCTCATGTTTTAGACTAGATAAATCATTAATAGTAGTAGCACTTGTAGAATTAGGAACAATGAAGCTGCCTGGGTAACAAGAATAGTATGGCATTCTCTTTTTTAAGAAACAATGCATAAAAATTCCTAGATTCCATCAAACATAGCATTTATCACTAATGAAAGAGCAATGCAAGCTCTGTAAGGGCTACTCCTTTAGTAACTTCTGCTCTTCTTTCTTCCAGAACAGTACAGTTCTGAAGACGATGGCTCCAAATGCTCACCAAAGATGGCCATCAATGAATTCTGCATGTCCTCTCTCCGTCGGTCTTGTTGGAGTTCCTGGTTAGAGGTAGAGCTAATCACCTCCTCAGAGCTCTGACTTAGTCTTTCCACCTTAAGAGCCATTTTTGTGAAGATGTCCTCCTCCATTTCAGTATGTTCTTCTTCAATATTATGGGGATAAACAGAGAGAAGGGAATTAACATTAGAAGAGCAAAAAACATTAATTTCTATGTAAGATGATGATTACCGCATAAACCAATGGGCTTAGTCCATCGTGTAGTGGTTTAATATATACTAGCTTTTAGAATAAAACATGTGATATAATAAAGCACATTCAACAGAAATGAATAAGATGAGTTAAACTTTTAGAACTAATGCAGTGTATGTGAGTCTGTCCAGTCATGCTGGGGTCTCTGCATGGGCAACTGCTTCATCTGTGCAATTAGAAAAAAAAGCTTTTCCTCCTTATCAGGAGTAATCCTGTAACAGTGCATCGGAGTGCATCGGAGGATCATATCTCCCAAACGCTCAAAAGATTCGCCAAAGCTCATTGAAAATTAGACTATGTCCAAACAACCTAATGGCATCTGCCCCTCAACAATTTATAACAGACCTCACAAATCACGTGAACTATACGTTACAAATTGGACTCTTCCAGAAGGAAAAAGGAAACATTTTACTTACTCCTATACCCAAAGACGCAAAGAAGAGTGCTAGTGAACTAACCAACTACAGGCCAGTAGCATCCATTCCCTTAATAACTAAACTAATGGAAGTGATAGTAACCAAACAACTCACAAACTATTTAAACAAATTCTCAATACTACACAACTCCCAGTCAGGATTCCGGTCTAACAACAGTACGGAAACGGTACTAGTTACTCTCATGAATAAATTTAAACAAATAATTGCAAATGGCAAAAACATATTACTTCTACAATTTGATATGTCCAGCGCCTTTGACATGGTTGATCATGGTATACTACTACATATCCTCGAGTACTTCGGAATTGGAGGCAACATTCTCAATTGGTTCAGGGGGTTCCTAACCACACGATCATACCAAGTGACATCTAATTCGACTACATCAGCCACATGGATACCTGAATGCGGAGTTCCACAGGGATCCCCCCTCTCACCGACTTTATTCAACTTAATGATGATACCCTTGGCGAAACTACTGATGATACCCTTGGCAAAACTACTATCAAACCAAAACCTCAACCCATACATATAAGCAGATGACATAATGATATACATCCCATCTAAACAAGACTTAAAGGAAATTTCCAACGACATTAACCAAAGCCTACATATCATGCACACATGGGCGGACGCATTTCAGCTGAAACTCAATACAGACAAAACCCAATGCCTAATACTTACCTCGCAACATTACACGACCAAATTCACTACCATTAACACACCAAAACTGAATCTCCCAATTTCAGACACCCTAAAAATTCTTGGAGTTACCATTGATCGACACCTAACACTTGAGAGTCACGTGAAAAACACAACCAAGAAGATGTTCCAATCAATGTGGAAATTAAAAAGAGTAAGACCTTTCTTCCACAGGACCATCTTCCGCAACCTGGTACAATCAATGGTTCTCAGTCATCTAGATTACTGCAATGCACTCTACGCAGGCTGTAAAGAGCAAATAATCAAGAAACTTCAGACTGCTCAGAACACTGCAGCCAGACTCATATTCGGTAAAACAAAATATGAAAGTGCTAAACCCCTGCGAGAAAAGATGCATTGGCTTCCACTCAAAGAACGCATTACGTTCAAAATATGCACCCTAGTTCACAAAATCATTCATGGAGACGCCCCAACCTACATGTCAGACCTGATAGACTTACCACCCAGGAATGCTAAAACGTCATCCTGAACATTCCTAAATCTTCACTTCTCCAACTGTAAAGGTCTAAAATACAAACTAATGCATGCGTCAACCTTTTCCTACCTGAGCATACAATTCTGGAACGCACTGCCGCGCAACTTAAAAACGATGTATGAACTAACTAACTTCCGGAAACTACTGAAGACCCATCTCTTTACCAAGGCATACTACAAAGATCAACAAATATGAACTCCTATACATATATCCAGAAATGCCTAACAATATCTGCTTGGTAAACTACTATCATGCTTTATCATTATCACGCTCTAACATGAATTATCATGCTTTATTATGCTTTATCATTATCTGCCTTACAATATTTGCTTGTTAAACTACTATCATGTTTTATCATTACTATGATACCCAAGATCCTTCTGTTATACTAAATGTATATTTTCTTATATACTTCCACTATTCATGATGTATTGTAAGCCACATTGAGCCTGCAAAAAGGTGGGAAAATGTGGGATACAAATGCAACAAATAAATAAATATAGATAGATAGATGACCAAAGGGCACTTTTTCCCCACAATTCTTTTATTGCATTCCATCAAAATATAACAAATATGCTCTACAGAAATCAAACATTCCCCAAACCCCATCCACCCCACCCAAGGACAGGAGTGGTATCAAAAGCACAAGCCTGAACCTCAATATTTCCTTATACAAAGTCTCCCTATGATGAGACCTGCTGTGGCACAGCTCTCCAAGTTTCATAAGGCTGCCAGACCTTATAATTTAGCCAAATGACAGCCTCATGAAACTTGGAGAGCTGTGCCATGCTGTCAACTTAGACATTTGAAAAATAAAGTGCAATTTCTACAGGACCGAAGATATGGTAACAGCGGTTAGTGTATCTGGGTTTAAAAAAAGGTTTGGACAAACTCCTGGAGGAAAAGTCCATAGTCTGAAATTGAGATGGACATGGGGAGCAACTTCTTGCCCTGGGATTTGTAGTATTCTGCCAGGTACTTGTGACCTGGCTTGGCCACTGTTTGGAAAACAGGATACTAGGCTAGATGGACCATTGATCTGACCCAGTATGGTTACTCTTATGTTCTGGTTGCTTCCACACCTCTGCTACAGCCAATTTAGTAGCTATAAAGAGATGTTGCCAGCTTATGGTGCTGAACCTTAATTTCTAAACTCTGAGGGTACTTAATTGGCACATTCTATAAAAGTAAAGTAGGTGTCTATTTCCCTTTATAGAATAGTGGCATAGCCAGATATATACACCTGTATGTACTTAGCTGTGAGCACTTATATCAGCCATAGAGCTGGTGCACATGTGCACCTAAGTTCTAGTGATATACACATAATTTATAGCAATCTACAATTTAATTTGATATGCCACCAATGCAGTTAACAAACAAAAACAAAGAAAACTACAATAAATATAGGAAAGCACAATTACATGCATTTCAAGTCATCCAAAGTGTTCATTCATAATATCATACAAACAGAGTAATTGCCACCCTCACTGACTCACCAGACTTTGGTCCACAAATGTAATTTAAAAAAACAATGGGTCTTCAAGAGGGACTTTAGATGGGCAATTTGTTCCAGAGGGCTATGGCCAGCCAAAAATATCAGGGTATATGCCAACCGAGCCTTCATTATAGATGGCACAACCAACCTGTGTTCATTAAGAGCCCCTTTTACCAAGCTGCAGCAAAAAGGGGGCCAGCGCTGGCATCAATGCTTTACACGTGCGCCAAGGCCCCCTTTTACCATAGCTGTTAAAAGGGAAGTCTCGCCTTCCTGCAGGAAATGGCAGTGCAACAAGTAAAGCACTTGCATCATGGCCATTTCAGGGTGGCGCCCTTACTGGCTCCCACATTAACCCAGCGGTATCCGGGCAGCGAGCAGCACTGCCTAATTACTGCTGGGTACACTCAAGAGCTACAAAAAATAAATACAAATTTTTGTATCGCCGGAAATGACGGAGTGCTAGGGGTGGGAAGTACCACTGGGCTGCTGTGGTAGTCCGACGGTACTTCCTGTATAGCGAGTGGTAAGCCTACATTGGGCTTACCGCCGCGTACTAACAGGAGCCCTTAGGGACTTAAGCATTCTTCTGAGAACATATGGAATTAATCAAGTTAAGGAGGACTATCTTCATTAAGTGGTCTCTTGGCCAATATAAGCACCTTAAATTATATTCTATAACTCACTGGTAACCAATGATGTTGCACAAAAAAAGGAATCACGTGGTCAAAATTACTAGCTCTACACAACAGGTGAATAGCCGCATTCCATAGTGTTTGAAAATGCTTCAATGCAGATTTAGAACACCAGCAAACACAACATTACCATAGCCAAGATGGGAAACCAGCAAGGCATGAAACAAGAAGTGCAAGATACAAGATAGTCTTGAATCAAATCAACCTAGGACCAGCTAGAAATACAGGCTAAGAAAGAATTAAAGTGCATTTTCTAGCTGTCAGTTTAGACTCTGACCACAGAAGTGTGAAAATAGCTCAGAAACCTAGTGCCAGATGGTAAAAAGCAGAAGTACAAAGTTTATGCTCAAAAACAGTTGCCCACCTGCCAGAAAGGGGTGGAAAGATTTTGTTGTTCTAAGGGTAAAAATATCAAATATACAAATCTGCGGTTAAGTGTCATCAGGCCACCTGTGTAGAGGTAGTTTTTTTAGAACTCCATAGAACCTAATGGAAGAAAAGGGTATAAATATGATTGGCATTTGGTATGAAGGGGAACTTAGAGACTAGAGGCTGACCTGTGTCATCTCTGTCAAAGACCTCTTCATAAGAATACCTTGCTCCATCTCCATGCATATGTAACCTGATTTGGGTGAGTAATAAACTTTCTAACTAAACCCGTCTATGATCTTCCTTATTTCCTACCTATGGGGAATTGATTAAATTGATACGGACGTTAAAAGATTAACCAGAATAGAGATCCAAGATGGCCGCGCTCTGTTAGGATGCCGTGAATCGCGCTCCTTCTGACAATGCCTAAACATCGAGGAAAGATAGCGGCCAGAGCCTCTCCGCAAATTTCCTCATTACCCGGTCCAATAGATCGATTTGTGTGACCACTGCGAGTTGAACAAGACGGTGGAACGCCTCTGGTAGGAAACGCTGGCGATTGGGAGATATCAGCTTCCCCCGGTTTGGATACCACCCTGAGCCCTGCCACGCACACTCCACCTCCTCAGCCGATTGGCGCTAGCTCCTTCTTGCAGGAACCAACAGGGTCGCCCCAAGAGGGAATCAAGGACCCAGAAGAATGCCGGTTAGAGACTCTGTTTACAACAATGGAAGGAACAGAGGGCAGTTCGCCCGAGAAATCGCCACGGACTGAGAGGAGAGGAGCTGAGGGACAGGGAGAGATATCTGGACAGTCATCTGTAAGGTATGAACTTCCTAAAGAGTTGGTAGTTAAACCAAAGGAAGTAACACTGGATGCGTTGTGGAACTTAGTGTCCACCCTGGGCCACACATTTATTATACAAATCAAAGACATTGCACCGAGAGTAAAATCCCTGGAAGTTGACTTACAAAAAAGAGAGGAAGAAGTTAAAGTTTTGGATGTTAAAACTGATAAAATGGATCAAAGAATTGTGAAGTTGGAAACATTACAACCAATGATGGTAAAAGACTTGACAAATCTCAGGCAAAGAATGGAAGTGTTTGATAATTATACTAAAAATCATAATCTGAGATTTGTTAACTTTCCAAAAGTACCTAATGTAGTCCTTCTTGAGGTGTTAAAATGTTATTTGCATGAAGTTTTGAATATACCTGATCAGAATATACCGCCATTTTCTCAGGTTTATTATATCCCAGGGAAGGACCTGAATCCGTTGACTAATCAGCCTATAGATGTTTCTCTTTTGCTTGAATCTTCCAACACTGAATTGGCAACAGCCGACACTCTTGTGGCGACAGTTGCATTGTTGCCCGACAAGGATTGGATCTTCCGTCTGTTTTTTCGAAATAAAGCAAAGCCTTTTTTAGGTTTTAATATATTACTTTTTCCTGATGTCTCTAAGGAGACCAGGCGACGGAGGAAGCAATTTTTGCTCTTTAAGCCTGAAGTTTTGCACATGGGGGGGTACCTTTTTTTTAAGGTACCCCTGTAAGTGCATAATAAGGTTTGAGGGGAAAAAGTATGTGTTTACAGATCCTGCCCATGTCTCAGCACTTGTAACTTCAGCGAAATTGGAAAAGCGTAAATGAAAAGATGTTAACTCAACTTAACAGAGAATGCTAAATCCTTTTATTTTGCCTTGTTTTCTTTTTCTCCCCATGCTCCGAACTCTTGGATCTCAATTTATGGACGAGTGTCATTTTTCCCAGTGAAATTTCTTTTAATTTCTTCTGTTATTATAACCATTATATGTTATTTCCTAATTGATGGACGCTTTCCAAACAAGATGTTTCTTGTACAATTTGTTTAAATGAATTAAAAAAAAAAAAGATTAACCAGAATAAAATGACAAGACTTCTGAATCTGACTGGGAAAATGTGCATCCCTAGACAGACCCTTGACAGAATTGTCTGGTCCATTGATGGTCCATGTTTATTTACTTTAGATGGAACTTAGTGGGTCAATGATTGCAGTCAGATGGGGTTCCTAACAGCCTTCCCCACATAAGACTAAATTTAGGGGACCTTAGAAACCCCTGTTTTCAGGATAGTGTGAAGAGCTTGGAGAACCAAAACACATCTCCATAATAAAGAAGAAATCTGCTCTTTAAAGGACAGCTGAAAACCTATGATACCCAAATACTAAAAAGAAACCAGAACATTCATTCACTGGAAGACCGAGCCGGACAGGACTCAAGGACAGATGGGTGAGATTGCTCATAATCCAACATGCAGTCATCCGAATCTTTAAGAACTAAATCTATGTTTTTGAATCACTGGGTCACCACAATGAGATAGTGTTGTAAGGATGAAGGTTCAGGTTATCTGCAGAGGTATAGTGGAGGGGCATAATCGAACGCGAACGCCTATCTCCATGGGCGTCTATGTCCGAAAACGGGTACGTGAAGAGGCGGGACAGACCGTATTTTCGAAAAAATGGACGTTTTTAAGCTGGGCGTTTGTTTTTTTTAGCGATAATGGAAACTAAAAACGCCCAGCTCAAAAACGTCCTAATCCGAGCCATTTGGTAGTGAGAGGGGCCACGATTCGTAGTACACTCGCCCCCCTGACATGCCAGGACACCAACTGGGCACCCTAGAGGTCAGTGCGGTGGACTTCAGACAACGCTCCCACATGCATAGCTCCCTTATACCACGGGTGCTGAGCACCCAACCCCCCTCCCCCAAAACCCACAAATGTACAACACTACTATAGCTCTTAGGGGTGAAGGGGGCACCTACATGTGGGTACAGTGGATTTTGGAGGCCTCCCATTTACCAGCGCAAGTGTTACAGGTAGGTGGGGATGGGCCTGGGTCCACCTGGCTGAAGTGTACTGCGGTACCCACTAAAAGTGCTCCAGGGACCTGCATACATGCAGGCATCTAGGACTTGTTGCTGCTATATAACATTGGCACACCAGTTGACACCTGAAGACTAATCTCTCTGAAAACGTCCTTTATTGGAATAAGCACGCTTACTCACAGTTAACTGCAGATCAGAGGTTGTGCCCCACTGGCAACGAGTCTCCCTGGTACTGAGATTAGCAGTAGGTCAGAGCTGGCAGAATGCTGTACAATGCCCTCTTTCAGCCACATTCAAGGTAAGAACTAAGTTCTCTAACGTAGCTAACACGTGAAAGGGATCTAAAACTGGCTTACAAAAATGGCCACTACCTCATGGACTACCGGAAACAAAACAGGGCACACTCTGACCCAGCAGAGGGAAAAGCACCATGGGAGTAGAGCCTACCAACTACCAACATCGTGAGCATGTGGTACAAGCTAGTGGAATCACGGAGCCCAATACCCTACACCAACCACAATGCATTGCTGATGTGACTCTGCAATGCCCTTAACAGAAAAGGTGTCACACTCACCCGAGAGTCACATCAGAACCAGGGAAAGGCTGTCAGAGGATAGATTACATTCTGCTGTCATGGAGGTGGGTACGGCATTTGAGGCTGGCGTACAGGCTGGAAAAAAAGTTTGTAAAGTGGGGTCTTTTTGGTGGGAGGGGGTTAGTGACCACTGGGGGAGTCCGGGGAGGTCATCCCCGATTCTCTCCAGTGGTCATCTGGTCAGTTGGGGCACTTTTTTGGGACTTGTTTGTGAAAAAAAAGGGTCCAAAAAAAGTGACCCAAAATCGCGGTAAAAACACCTTTTTTTTTTCAATTATCAGCTAAATACGCCCATCTCTCCTTGGCTGATAACCACGCCCCAGTTCCGCCTTCACCACACCTCCGACACGCCCCCGTCAACTTTACCCGTTTCTGTGACGGATTGCAGTTGGAAACGCCCAAAATCGGCTTTCGATTATACCGTTTTGGGCGCTCACGGGAGAAAGACGCCCATCTCCCGATTTGGGTCGCAATATAGGCGTTTTTCTCTTTTGATTATAAGCAGGATAGTTAACCAATAAAATATCATCAGCATAGATATAAGTACTTATGCAATATTCCTGGATAACCATGGCCAGTTGGGGCAAGATAGATATTAAAAAGCACATGACTCAATGCTGAACCTTGCAGTATGAAGAAACACAGAGGAGACAATCCAAGACCTCATAGATATGTAGACAAACAGCAAAGAAGTGATAGCAAAGGTTGATAAAATGAGGTCCTATATTAAATAGATCACAGTGCCCATATTATAAACAAGGCAATGGTGCTGTGCAAAGAAAATACTCCATTGAGAAACTGGCAACATATTGATATCAGTAATTCTAGTGGCATTTGTTTACAGGTTTGTTGACCCCTGAGGCAGGCTCACACACCGAAACACAGCTGTGCTGAGTCCTAGATGGGTTGAATCTGTGTTGATATTAAAGGTCCTTAGATATTCAAAACTTTGGAAATCCTCATCTTCTTTGCTGTTTGAACCTTGCAGTATGCCATTTAACAGAAAAAGAGCTGCTGATGAAACAGATACAGTAGTGACCAGAAAAGATTGTTCTGACAGAAATGCAGTAAACCATTTTAGCACATGGTCTGTAAGCCCAAGAGAAAAAAAATCTGGACAACAATAGTTAATGATCAACTAAAAGGCAACAGCCAAGTCGAGAGAGACATGGCTAACGTTATCTGACCATCGATCTTAGTCCTCCTTTCCCAGTACTTTCCCTTTCTACACTATGCTTTCTCCCATCCCATTTGCCTCTTCATCCACTTGGTTTCCTCTGGCCAAGTTTCTATCTGTGAACAAACATCAGTCAAATTACTGCAGCAACACTCATTTAAATACAAAAACTAAAGCAAAACACGTGACTTAAACACAATATCATTCTCTGTTTATAAACCAAATAACGAGGAGAAAGACTTCAGCAGCTCAACCGGCTCCAACAGATTACCAGAACGCTTTACAAAGATAAATCATGAGTCAAAAAAAAAAAACTCCCCATGGCAGCAGTTCATTCAAATTTTCTCTCTGTACACATTTGCCTTATTTTTCTTTCCCACTGAAACACCTCATCCTCTCTCTTAACCTTCATTTCCCACTTGAAGATGTACTTCTATGGGAGATAAGCACATAAGTACATAAGTAATGCCATACTGGGAAAAGACCAAGGGTCCATCGAGCCCAGCATCCTGTCCACGACAGCGGCCAACCCAGGCCAAGGGCACCTGGCAAGCTTCCCAAACGTACAAACATTCTATACATGTTATTCCTGGAATTTTGGATTTTTCCAAGTCCGTTTAGTAGTGGTTTATGGACTTGTCCTTTAGGAATCCGTCCAACCCCTTTTTAAACTCTGCTAAGCTAACCGCCTTCACCACTTTCTCCGGCAACGAATTCCAGAGTTTAATTACACGTTGGGTGAAGAAACATTTTCTCCAATTTGTTTTAAATTTACTACACTGTAGTTTCATCGCATGCCCCCCTAGTCCTAGTATTTTTGGAAAGCGTGAACAGACGCTTCACATCCACCTGTTCCACTCCACTCATTATTTTATATACCTCTATCATGTCTCCCCTCAGCAGTCTCTTCTCCAAGCTGTATAGCCCTAGCCTCCTTAGTCTTTCTTCATAGGGAAGTCGTCCCATCCCCGCTATCATTTTAGTCGCCCTTCGCTGCACCTTTTCCAGTTCTACTATATCTTTCTTGAGATGCGGCGACCAGAATTGAACACAATACTCAAGGTGCGGTCGCACCATGGAGCGATACAACGGCATTATAACATCCTCACACCTGTTTTCCATACCTTTCCTAATAATACCCAACATTCTATTCGCTTTCTTAGCCGCAGCAGCACACTGAGCAGAAGGTTTCAGTGTGTTATCGACGACGACACCCAGATCCCTTTCTTGGTCCGTAACTCCTAACGTAGAACCTTGCATGAAGTTATGTGGCTGCCATGTTATTTCATTGAAATACATACAAACATAGGGGATTACTCCTATAATATAGACATTAACATTTGTATGTTGATTACACATCTAAATGTTTAGGATAATGGCATATACACGCATATGTAGGTGCATATGTGCGTAAATGCTGATATTCTGTTTAAGCACTATTCTGTAAATATGTGCATGTCTTACAGGTAGATGTACGCATAGGCAGAGCCTGGGTAGAGAGTGTGGGCAGGACTGATACTTAAACATAACTTATAACCTAACTATGAGTTACGCACATATCTCAAGCATTTAGGCATTTAAGCAATTGATGAGTTTCTATATTTCAATCCAGTTGCTATTACAACTAATATCATAAATCAGGCAACTGCGTTTCCAAATTTTACTACACTTTATTATCTTTATAAATTCCACTTCAGATTATTATTTTAACAAATAGTGTGCTTCTATCTGCATTTATTCACATTCACTCCTCATTCATACTATGCACAATTTCTAAATCACCAGGGAACACGACATCTAAATTATCTCTTCAAGTAGACACTTAATAACTATCTTTAATCCCCCCCCCCCCCTCTCTATGTGCTAAGGCTCTTAATTACACAATTACTATTATATCTTTATGCTTTAATATACAGCATCAATATACAGCATCTCCAGAAACTCTCTCACTTTGAAGTTGCAGTTCAGTCACTGCACGGCAGGGGGGCTCTAAACCTGCCTTGCCAGAGACTGAACTACAGAAGCAAATGAGCAGAATATTGGGCTGGCTGGTCAGGAGGGCGGGGCTTGACATGGAGCAAAAGGTAAACACCCTCCTGCAGCTCAGGACAGGCCCCAACACAGAAGTCTCAGGAGGACAGGCCCCAACACAGAGGTCTCAGAAGCAGAAACAAACCCTGATACAGAGGCTTCACAGAGTGAACATAGAGGACCCCGATACAGAGGCCCAGGGAAGGTAGTGTGGCCCAACATATGTATTGTTTGAATTCTTCTAGTTGTTGTGACCTGGCTGAGGTAAGCCAATTGTTATTGAGGATTTTGAGTTGTGTGCTGAGGACTGGATAGGACCAGACCTGGAATACTGAGAGACTAAGAGACTTTACTTTGTTTGTGGAGCAACAGGTCCAAATGTAAATAAACACTAATTTGCTGATATCCCTTGTCTGGTGGAGTTACTCCCAGAGACCAATACAAAACTCAGCTGGGGTCTCACGCTTCTGCATAAACTTCTACAATTCCAGCTGAAACTGGAATAGACTACAATGGTGTACAGGGAGGCCTTACAACAACAGAGGCTCCTCAGCCTCCATTAAGGTTTGGACACATTCACCACCACTGATGTAGACGAGTCTGCGACCGAGTGACAGGCTTCAACCCTTGTCCTTTCTTGCCACCTCTTCCTGTCCCTGATCTTCACATGGACTCTCTCCCCCAGTCACATCCGATTGTTTTTCTCCACTCTCATCACTTCCACTAGAACTACCCAAAGACAGGAGTGATTTTTGTGAAACAGGGATCCCTGTAGGGAGTCAGCTATTGACAAGTTATGAAGAATTTTGTGTGAAGAATCAAGTACATCAAGATTGTTGAATGGCCATGTGGAGAGATTACGTTAAGTGTGTTATATTAATTGTACTTTTTCCATCTTCTTTGATTTTGAACTGTTCCTATTTCATATATTTAAGCCACATCATTAATTGGCGTTTTTTATTACCTATGATGGATTGATGTGCCCTAAAGTTGAATAGGTAGCTTATAAAGGGTTCTGAGGTCTTTTTTCTATACTATCTGCATTTTGTTCATTTTTTAAGAATATGTGGATAGTTATTAGTTTGGACTGGTATATGAACTTTAGTGGGAAACATTATTATTTGTGAGTTTCTGATCATGTGTTTCTTACTACTGGACTGATTGATCTCAATTACTCCAATACTGACTGGATATATGTCAAGAAATGCTAGAGAGATAAAGTTCCTAGATGAAATAAATGACTGCTACATTAATCAGCTGGTTCAGTAACCCAGAAAGAGAGCTATTCTTTCATGGAATTCTCAACTAGGTGCAAAAGGTAGTGCCATTGGGTCCACGAGACAACAGTGATCATAACATGGTCAAAGTTGAGTTAATAAACGGAGTGAAGTCATTAAGGAAATCTATCAGCACCTAACTTTTAAAAGATTGACCATGATAAATGAGGAAAATGGTTAAAAAGAAGCTAAAAAGAGTAACTGCAAAGATTAGAAGTATAAATCAGGCATGGACAATGTTTAAAAATACCATCTTAGAAGCCCAGACTGGACATATTCCACACATTTAAAAAAGGTGGAAGGAAGGCCATGTAACAACTGTCATGATTAAATGGTGAAGTGAAAGAAGCTAATAAAGCCAAAAGAAAATCTTACAAAAAAATGGAAAGGGATATGATTGAAGAATACAGGAATCAGTACAAGTATTGGCAAGTTAGAGGCAAAACATTAATAAGGAAGACATAAAAAGAATTTGAAAAAAGCTGTAGAGGCAAATTAGGGGCAGAGTGAACATAACACTGCTTTTGGTTTTGCTTACCTGCTGCTGTTTCTTCTATGTGAATTCCTGCAAGATGCCCCATACTAAGAAGAAGGAAATAGTCAAGACTGCTCCCCCGAGTCTGACTTTTTCCACTGTGCAGCAGACGCTGACCCGAGTATGCAGTTCAGACACATCTATTTGATCCGGAGAAAGTCCTGTGTGACCCTGAGTGAAGGAACACTCGAGGTTCTAGGCCTGGATGTTACTCTTTCACTTCCTGTTCACAACCTGTCGCCATGCCCATCGACCTCAGCTGCTATGGTGGGGTAACCCGCAGCAGAGGAAGATGTTCAGGAAACCCTAACTGGAAGCGTAGATACTGTGAGTGCCGCTGGAGATAGGAACAGCGATAGAACTCATTTGTGGCCTTTGGCCCAAGGAGAAGCATCCATGGCAGTCTCACTAGAGATCATTTGGTTTTCTCTCCAGAAGTTGGACACTACTGTAAGCAAGCCTGTTGAAGATTTCAAGGAATTTGGAAGGGGTCAAATTATACTTTTCAGCTCAAATATATTCAAGAGTATGTTAAATTTGACTACAGCTATTGTGAAAGATAAAACTATAATACATAAAAAAAGAATAGATTGAAAATTATAATAGAAGACTTAATCTCTACCTTTTGAATTTTCTTAAATCCCTGGGAATCTCTCCTCTCAAAGTTTTCAAGAGATATCTGGTAGAGGTTCTTAAATATTTGCCAGACACAGGAACATCGAAAGGCGTTTTTGGCTCCAAGACAAGAAATAATAACATTAGGAGCTCCACTGCTAACTCCAGACTTCGTTCCTTTTCCCTCGCGGCACCTTATGTCTGGAATAGACTTCCTGAGCCTGTACGTCTAGCTCCATCTCTTCCTGTTCTCAAATCTATGCTGAAAACCCACCTTTTCACAACTGCTTTTGGCTCCTAGCCACTACTCAATTGCCCTCCCCTTGTTCTTTCTCACCCAGTACTTCCCTTGCCCTTGTCTTGTCTGTCTGTATTTTTAGATTGTAAGCTCTATTGAGCAGGGACTGTCTCTCTGTGTCAGGTGTTCAGCGCTGCGTGCATCTGGTAGCGCTATACAAATGTTAATAATAATAATAGGAGCTTCCTTCCTATTAGCTTACTCTTGTAAATGTATTATAAAATATGTGGGCATAAAGTATGTTTTATTTGCTCCCAAGCAGCTGAGGCCTTTATTTGGATTTAAAGAAAATTGTTACTGGAAGTATCTAATTTCTTATTAGTAAGTTGTTTTTTGAAACAGAGATTGGATAATTCACTTTAAAGTCTTACCTCTATTTGTGTCTTTCTTTGATTTCCTGATATTCTTTATAGCCTACTCTCCTCTATATTGTGGTCTAAGGAAGAGAAATGTTTTACTCCCTTGTATTTTTCCTTAATTATTTGCTCTGTTTTGCTTTAACAAATATTTACTTGTGAAATGTTATTTTGCAATTAGTAAAAAAAAAAGGAAAAAAACGGACAAGGCTATAGCACAAAACTAAATGATTTCTTTGCTCTGGTCTTTACGGAGCAAGATCTGAACAAGCTACCCATGTCAGAAATGATATTTTAAGGTGATAATTTGGAGGAACTGAAACAAATATGAAAAGATGTTATAGGCCAAATAACTTGGACTAGATGGTATATGTGTCAGAGTACAGAAAGAACTCAAAAATGAAACTGCAGGTCTACTATTAATATTCTGTAACCCATCATTAAAATTATGTTACCTGAAGATTGGAAGGTGGCCAAAATAACACCAGTTTTTACAAAGGGTTCCAGGAGTGATCCAGAAACATCAGAGTAGCCATACTGGGTCAGACCAATGGACCATCTAGCCCAGTATCCTGTTTACCAAACAGTGGCCAAGCCAGGTCACAAGAACCAGGCAGAAACTAGAGACCAGTGAGCCTGTCATCACTGCCAGGCAAAACAGTAGAAATTTTTATGAAGAACAACATTACAGAACACTTAGATAAGACAGTTTAATTGGAAAGAGCAGAGGCATAACCACGGGTGGGCCTGGCCTACCCAGCAGTGGTGCATCCTTGACAGCGCTGGTGTTGAGAAGGAGGGCAGGGCAGGCTGGGCTCCAGTGGTCCTGCCTCAATGCATCCCCGGCAGCAATTCCTACATGCTCCCTGCCACTACCCTGGCAGCCTCCCCTCTACCATATCCTGCCACGCTGTGTCACAACTTCCTGTTTGTGCCTGAGCAGAACGCAGCAGAGGGGAGGCTTCCTGGTTAGTGGCAGGAAGCGTGTGGGAATCGCTTCCACTGCCAGGTACCCATTGAAGCGAGAGGGAGAGTTGTGGGTGGGTGGGGAAGGAGAGATGCTACATGAGGGGGACGAGAGGAGGAGAATCATTGGAGATAAGGTGGAGGAGGAGGGAGAGATGAAGCAAAAAAGCATGGACAAGGGCAAGAAAGGGAAACATCTTACATATGGTGGTGGAGGACGGAAGGAGAGACACTTCAGGGGAAGAGGAGTGAGAGGGTGAATTATTGAGCATGGGGTGGAAGGGAGGAAGGGAGAGATGCAGCAAAATGGTGGAGAGGGGTGAGAAAGGGAAAAATCTTGCAAATGGGGGTATAGGGGAGATGCTGCATGGAGAGTGGAGGGGTGAGAAAGGGAGAAATGTTGGACGTAGAGGTGGAGGAAAGGGAGAGATAGTGCATGGGGGAAAGAGGCAGAAAAGTTGGACATGGTAGAAGGGAGGAATAGAGAATATGCTACATAGGGGAGAGAGAAGAGAGATTTTGGACCCGGGGCACAAAAGAGACAGAGAGAGAGAGACAGAGAGAGATGGTGGACATGGGGGTGGATGAGAGGGAGGGGAGAACGAGGGAGATGTTGAATCCAGGAGCAGAAGGGAGTGATGGAGAAGTGTGGAAATTGGGCGTGAGGTAAGAGAGAGAGGGAGAAATGCTGGCCCATGGGAGAGAAGGTAGGATGGAAGACAGAAGAGACAGGGCTATGTCAGGCTATAAGAGTGGGGAGAAAGAGGAAGCAGATGCTGGGCCAGAAGGGTGGAGGGAGCAAGACACTAGGAATGATGGAACCATGTGGGAGAGGCCAGGAAGGGGGTGGCAAGAAAAAAATGAGGATAGTGATTACAGAGGTGTGAGACCCCAGGCAAAGGTAATGGGGCAGCCCTGTCAATAACCCAGTCGGACAAGATTGTAAACATTAAATAAGCATTTTTATTAACTCAAATCTGAGGCCTGTTCCTTCACATGCCTAGAACAAAAGAAAAGTCTCTTATCTTCAGAGGGGTAAAAGAGTTTTCATGGTCCTGTGGCCTACAGGGCTCAAAACACAGTTTATGGCCCAGGACAGCCATGCCACAAACACAGTATGTAGGTTCTCTCTTTCTCTCTTTGTATTTCCAGGTTTGGCTCCGGCCAGACCTCAGAACAAGGCTCACAATTCTTCAAATAAAGATTGGTTTATCTCAGCCAGATCACAGCAGATAGAAGTGTTCAGTAAAAGAGTATGCTGGTGCTTCAGTTCTTCCTTCCCCTGGGCCTCCTCATCCTCAGCCTTGCCCTGTCTTTTAAACTTCCCAAGTATTGGCTCCACCCCTCCTGGCTCACTTCCTCCTGGGGCAGGATCAGTATACCTCAGGTGGCACAGGATAGTTAGAGAGAGACTTTTCTTAAGGGTGAGGGGCAGTGTTCTTTAAGCCCTGTCAGATACCCTCCCCGCAGCTCAATTGTACCAGGCTGAGCTACTGCCATTTCAGGGTCCACCTCCCAGGACAAAAGTCTGCATTAGCATACTCTCAGTCCACCCGATGTTTTACTTGATAGTGAAAAGGTTGAAGACTGAGGAACCACTGCATTACCAGTGCATTCAAACCCTTATGTCGAGCCATCCACTACAGGGGTTGATGGTCAGTGACCAGCAGGAAGTTTCGGCCCAGCAGATAGTACTGGGTCATTTTTATGTGTTTTTAGAATTAAAGACTTTTTGATATCCTCTTTGTGCGTCCACCTCACTTTTGTTTTTTGTTGCTTACATCCACGTGAGGGACTTTACCCTCCTCTTTTTTGCTGACATGATGCCTCTGGCCAGCCGGAAAAGTGGGAAGTTCTCTCAAAATTGGTCATAACATAGTCCGGGTCATCCTCCAGTACCATTTTCTTTAATACAGAAAGTGGAGAGGTCGCTGACAGGCTAAGGGCCTGGACAGCAATCCCCGCCTGGGCCTGCAAGCTCCGCTGCAGCTCTTTGAGCTTCTGCAACACTTGCTGCTGCATCTGTTGCTGCTGTTCAAGATGCGCCTGCATAAACTGCTGTTGCTGCTGGCCCTCCGCCAAGTTCTGGAGTACCTTCTCCATATTTTCACTGTAAGCGGCTCACACCGCACTGTACACCAAAAATCAAAATAAAAGCCTGCCTATCCAGCACTAAGAACAGGATACAGGGCTAAATGGACCTTTCTTGTGACCCAGTATACCCTCCCTAATTTAATCATATTTCTACAAAGTTCACATCACATGCACATTTTCCCCCTTCCCATGCAAACTATGGGGTCAATATTTAAAACCAGTTAACCAGCAGCAGTACCTGCTATCTAGATAACTAGCATCGATTGGTGCCAGGTAGTGATAATCGGCTGCATTATCCAGATAATGCCATCGAGTATCATGTTTGACAGAAGTTACTCTGCATATATGAATCTGCTTTGGTTGTACTTCAGAAAGACAATATATCAAATCTATGACCCTTTACCAGTAATCAGCACCGATACCTGGATAACTATTCAAGCAAGTTAGATCGGAGAAACAGCTGTCCTAACTTGGCTAGATTGTTTCCGGGTACCAGCGCTGAGTATCAGCAGTGCCTGGATATTCAGTGGCAATATCTGGGTATGGCCCGGTGCTGAGCATCCAGCCTAGAGTGTCCAGCAGTTAAAAAATGCTATCTACTATGAATTTAATATCACCCTTTCTGTTGCCTGCATGCACTGAGCTAATTATTGTAATCTCTTCTACACGTCTGCCTTAATTATGGCTCACATTTAAGGCAAAGAATTATCATAGTAATATAGTAGATGTATGGTCCACCCAGTCTGCCCAACAAGATAAATTCATTACATATAGTAAGTATACCTGTTCTTTTATTTTTCTTTGCCATTTTTAGGGCATAGACCGTAAAAGTCTGCCCGGCACTGGCCTTGTTCTTGAATTTCTGAAGTTGCTGTCAAAGCCCCCAAAAAACTCCACTCCAGCACACCCTTGTGTGTTTTCAAATGTAAAGTGTATATTTGAAAACACACAGAGGTTTGCATGCAGAGGAGGTAGTGCACGCAAATCTCTCTCATGAATATTCGTTGTGGATATTCCAAAAAACAGACTAGCTGGGGTGCCTCTAGGACCAGGTTTGGGAACCACTGGTGTATACCCTATATAAACACAGCTCGAAATAACATGGGCTTGCTTGTTACAAGTGAACAGATGGACCTGTTTGTATTTTGTTATTACATACTACACTGTAGACCCATGGATTCACTTATAATGTGCTCAAATATCTTGGACCCCAATGCCAGTGTTATACGGGGTCTACAGTGTATTTTAGAAAATCAGGGCTAAATCACAAGATAATTGCAGCTCACCTGATTCTCTAGTAGCCAGGTCTGCAACAGTACCAACAGATATTTCTATTTCTGCAACAGAGAAGACAAAATGAATTAGGAAGACATTAGCACTCCCATTTCCCAATAAACAATATTATTTTCTACCATGTCTACTGAGGATTGGTATTGGCACACTTACCATCACTAGTAGCTTCCTCGGATGTCCAGGTTCCTTCCATGTTTTCTCAATCTCCACACAGCAAAGATGGCAAATAAGGCAGCCTTACACACAGTAAAAGGCAACAGTACAGGTGGCCTTTGGCCTTTCCTGCCCAGTGCCTTCTGCAGCATCATTACAGAATATATTGTCATCATGATGCCATGTCACATTTTCTGGCACACCACCAGATCATATACAAAAAAACTTAGTGCTATTACAACCCATCAATCTTAAAGACTCAGTCAAGTTATTTTCTCTGTTTCAAGTAGTCCTTACCTCAGTTCCAAACCTAACTCCAACAGCTTGTCATTAAAATGTTATAAATTAGGAATTCAAAGTGAGGGCATGAGACTATTTGTCCGGAAAGTTGGTCTTGGGGGAGGGGGGAGAAGTACATTCTTCAATTTTGGGTACAGACAGATCCCCATTCCCATTGGGGTTAGAGGAATAAAATGCATACTCTTATTACGTGGGAAGCCAAAGTATGTGCATATTACTCTTAAGCGTAAAAGAGATTTCTTTTAATCTGGGAAATGTATATACCATCTTGTTTCTTGAGAGCCAGAAGTTTGATACTGAATAAGTTGTGCTACATTGAGGCAAGGATGTGTGGTTCTCACTCTTGAAATATGCTTGGTTGTCCTGGCTGAACACAGGAATTGGGGAGGGGAAGGGGAAGCATGGGGCTGGGTTTCATTTGCGAAGTGATGAGAGGTTAAGAAACAAAACCTTGTGTCTCTGATTGGGAGTGTATGTTTAGCAGATGTGTAGGGGGAAACTAGGAGGGGGGGGGGGAGATTGTAGGTTTCATGATACATCCATGAACTATTTGTGTATGATATTTTGGGGCAAAGGAAGACTCACTTAATTTTCAACTGTTTATTGCAAATTGGTGAAACAGATAACTTAGTGCATGCAGATAGTTGAAAAACAAGAGTTCTGTCCAAGCACAATGAGTCCTTGATGCTGGGTGATGATCACTGGGTGACAAACTGCCAGAATGAAGGAGTGGAATTTAAATGGCTGGAAAGATGGCATTACAGTTCAGGAAAGGTAAGCCCCTTTTGCTGCAGCTGAGTTGGTGCTACCCAGTCAACCCGAAAGTTAGCCGGGACCCAACTGGTGACAGACAAGTCACCCAGACAAAACACAGGACAAGGCATAGTAAGCAACCAGAATCTAGACTAACAGAAACAGAAGACAAGGCTGGAACTTGAAGGCAGTGCAGGAACTGGAAGACAGGACTGAAGCTTGAAGGCTGGGCTGGAACTGTATGGCAGGAAGTAGGGCAGAAGCGGGACTGGATATAAGGCAAGAACAAGCTGAGGTAAGGTTGGAGCCAACAGGAACAAACAATGGCAGGGCTTGAGACAAGGCAGGAACAGGCTGAGGCAAGGCAGGCACAACTGAGGTAGGGCTGGAGGGCAAACACACTTGCTACACACCACTAGGAGACCTGTATTGCAAAGGCAAAGCACGAGGGTCCCATGGTTCCTTATAAGGACCCTCACTAACGATAAGGACCCTCACTAATGATGTCACGATCTCCGGTGCCCTGGAATGAGGATTGGAACACAATGAAAGAGGCAGCAGGAGCAACAGAGTGAAGCTAGAATGCTGGAATATCAGAGTGAGGCTTGGATAATCTGTGGAATGAGGTTTGGAGCATAATCAAACAGGGAAACCAGCAGCAGAGGCATCAGTACAGGAGGCATGCAGTGCCAGGGTGGCAGTCTGGAGAATCAACGAGCCCAACCACTGGACGGGAAGGCGAGTCGGGATGCGGGGCGTGGCCACAGCTATGACAGATGGATTCTGAAATAACATTTTAGTTGACAAGGGAATATTTGTTGACTGGATAGCTGCAGGGTTTAATGTAGGGAAGATTTTAGGTATTGTTAAAGGATATTAGCTACTTTGCCAAGGATGTTAGCCTCTTTGGTGAAAAAGAGGATACCTTCTCCAGAGGACACATGGAAAGAGAGCTTAGGATAGCTAGAGCTCAAAACTGAGAATTCTGTTCTGCAGGGAGGGGTGCAGAGAATACCCATAAAATTAGAGGGAGGGGGGCTGAGGAAATTACCAATAGGGTCAGAGTATGTGCTTGGGGGGTTGAAGCCAGAGACTGGCAAATTTCTGAGTAACTACAGGAAATGGGTCACATGTAAGGGATGACCTATGAAAGCAGAGATTACTAGTCCTACTGGAACGTTGATACCAGCTTGAATTATATAAATCAAATGCAACTGATGTAAACATATACGCACACACACAAACATAGGGGAAGAACAAGGTATCATGAGGAACTTAATCATTCAAACTTCTTTCAGTTTTCTTCTAATTCTGCATGTAGAATATGTAAAAATATTATATTGCACTGCCTCCGACCTCTCTCATACATATTCGTTGTGGATATCCTGAAAATCTAATTGACTGAGGAGCCCCCAGGACAGGTTTGGGAATCACTTCTTTAGGATAGAAGTACCCTGTATAATTAGAATAAAATGTGAACTCACCACTACAATGGAGATAACCCCAGTTCCTTCCTTCCTCCTCCCACTTTTAGGTAATTGTATCATTTTATGTTTCAATCATTTTTATTCAGAACTTAAGAAGAAAAGTTAACATCACCATGTATGAACGTCTGATATTTCCCCCCCCCCCCCCCCCCCCCCCCCCCCCATGTGGCTAAACTAACACATAGTAAATTGTATCATTTTATTTTGAAACAATTTTTACTGAAATTTTCCAAAGTAACAACCCATAAGCAAACAGTATCAAAACTGCCCCAAAATATTATATACAAATAGTTCATGGATCTATCATGAAACCCACAATCTCCCCCTTCCCCAGTTCCCCCCTACATATCTGCTAAACATACACTCCCAATCAGAGACATGAGGTTTTGTTTAGCAGGCTGTGTAAATAATGCATGAATACACACTGAGATCAACACAGTGAAAAAAGAGAATTCAAAGAGGAGAGCAATCCAGTAAGAACATAAGAATCACTATGCTAGGACAGACTGAAGGTCCATCAAGCCCAGTATCTTGTTTTCAACAATGGCCAATTCAGGTCACAAGTACCTGGCAAGATCCAAGAACAGTAAAACAGATTTAGTGCTGCTTATCCTAGAAATAAGCAGTGAATTTTCCAAAGTCCATCTTAATAATGGCTTATGGGTGTTTCATTTAGGAAATTATGTAAACTTCTTTTAACACCTGCTAAGCTAACTGCTTTTACCACATTCTCGAGCGATGAGTTCAAGAGTTTAATGATACATTGTGCAAAGAAATATTTTCTCCGGTTTGTTTTACATTTATTATTTAGTAGCTTCGTTGCATGCCCCCTAGTCCTAGTATTTTTGGAAAGAGTAAACAAGCGATTCACATCACCAGTTCTACTACACTAATGGGCTGATGATCAGAAGCAGACACGGGGTACAAGCTATTAGTGCCATACTAGCACCTGTGTTTGCTACCGCTCCATGATCAGAGCCCCTGAGCATGTGAAAACACTCTCATAGGCTCTGACCACAACTAGCATGCAAATGCATGCTAAACAGAGCTCTTATCGCAAGTAGCGTGCAAATGCATGCTAACATATTCCTCCCCAATGACTGAGCTGGCGTTAGGGTTTACAGACCATTGGGGAGGAATTTTGCGCCCTGTCCAGAGCAGGCCCCCCATTCCCCACGATATAAACCCCCTGCAGGAGCAGAAACCTGGATCCCCACCCCACACCAGTGACACGAGGGCTGGAGGTCTGGTGGACCACCAGTCCCCCCCGACCTCCCCAATACAAGTTCACAAAAGAAAGCCCTGGTGGCCCAGTGGGCTGCAAACCAAGCCCCCCCCCCCCCCACCTGGTGGTCTAGTGCCTTTTCCCCTTCCCCCCCTTCCCCTTATTATCATGTGAAGCCCTGCACTGGGCAGGGCATTGCCATTTTCAAGGCAGTGCGGGGAAGTGGGCCACTAGACCACCAGGTTTAGGGGGGGGGTTGGTTTGTGGTCCACTGAGCCATTTGTGTTGAATTTGTGTTGAGGGGGGTCAGGGGGACTGGAGGTCCCGCCGGACCTCCAGCCTTGTGTCGCTGGCATGGAGTGGGGGTTCGATGGGGGCACTAGGTCACCAGGTCCTTCCTGTTTCAGGGGGTCTGTTGGTCCCATGGACCTCCATCACGTGTTTGACAGGTCTGGGCTTTTAACAGCCCGGACTTGTCAACAAGTGCAGGAGGACCGTGCCTGAGAACATGGTCAGGCTCAATTCTCCCACACTTTACCCTATGATCAGAGATAACATAAACTTGCATGCTTTTATCTCTGATCATAGAGGTAGTAAAGCCCTGCGCTGTTCCAGTGCTATTTTTAGAGCGTTGTTTGGAACAGCACAGGGCTTTCAATCATCTGGGCATCAGTGTTTTATAGACCCCTATCATATCTCCCCTGAGCTGTCTCTTCTCCAAACTGACGAGCCCTAGCCACTTTAGCCTTTGCTCATAGGGAAGTCATCCCATCCCCTTTATCGTTTTTGTCACCCTTCTCTGTACCTTTTTTAATTTCACCATATCTTTTTTGAGATGCAGTGGCCAGACTTGCCTATGGTTTTAGAAAAACTGTGAGACACTTTCTCAAAAGAAGCACTCATCTTAAAGGTAAGTACAAGTAAATTTGTAAAATAAAGAACAGTACATCCAGAGTTAGTAAGAGACTCTAGTAAAACTCACAAAAGATTTAAAAAAAAAAAAGATTTTTCCTCCAGATTGTGCAGACAGCAGTTACAAAAACATTTTGGCACAGATGGCTCTTCTCTCTCTACAAAGTCAGTTACCTCACGTTGCAGTTCAAAAGACTTGACTGCCCCTCTCATCCTTCATCTTGCCGATATAATTTGAGATTCTGCATATGTAAATTGCGAGTTTTAGTGTAGCAGAAAGTAATTTGAATGAGGAAAAAATGCTGAAGTGGATATACAAACTGAGCCAAAAGAGAGCTATTTTTCCATTTTTATTTTATTTTTGTTATTATTGGGGTACTTTGGGATTAGATTTATGATTGGAATTTCTGGTCATTTTTGTAAACCACTCCGATTGTTTACTAGAAAGGTGGTATAGCAAATTGTATGTATAAATTGATTATCTAAATTCAGTATTAGGGGATTGCATAGTGTTAAATCCAAAAGAATCTGTAAACTGACCCAAAGCTCATGGGAAAATTATCAGACAGATCAGGAGAAACACCTTTCTAGCCTGAACAGGCTCTGGCACGAGGTTGAGAAAGACATTCAACATTTCCAGAGTGGGACAGATGGTAGCCTTCACATAAACACAACTACATATATAACTTCTGTTTAGTTATGAAACTTACCAGCAAAAGTCAGACGAGAGTTACAATTTTCAAATTAAAGTTTATTTATTTTATTTGTAGCATTTGTATCCCACATTTTCCCACCAATTTGCAGGCTCAATGTGGCTTACGTTTGCCATAATGGCGGTTGCCATTTCCGTTTAACATAATTACAGATGGTATTGCGTTAAGGTGCATACATACATGGTAACATACATGGAACATCACATATATGGAGTATATCATGGTATATATATCATGTGTGTACATTCATGGTAAAGAAGAATACCTTATAGTGCTGCATGAAGGTTCCTGAATAATAACTTGGATTATAATCTACATCAGGTCATCGTTTTACATAAGGTTTAGGGTGGTAGTGTTTGTCATGTGATAAGATTTCGGTCTTGTGTAGATCGTGTGTAGTGTTATTATTGAATTAAGATGGATATTTCTGGTATGCCTTCTTGAAGAGATCTGTTTTCATTAGCCTTCTGAAGATGGTTAGATCTTGCGTTGTTTTTATGACCTTCAGTAGTGCATTCCATAGCTGCATGCAGATGTATGAGAAGCTGGTGGTGTATGTGGATTTGTATTTTAGCCCCTTGCAGTTAGGATAGTGGAGATTCAGGTATGTGCCTGATGATCTCTTTGTGTTCCTCATAGGCAGGTCTATAAGGTCTGACATATAGGTCGGGGCTTCCCCGTAAATGATTTTGTGGACCAGGGTGCAGGCTTTGAACGCAATTCGTTCTTTTAAAGGGAGCCAGTGTAGTTTTTCTCTCAGGGGTTTGGCGCTTTCGTATTTCCAAATATGAGTCTGGCTGCCGTGTTTTGAGCTGTTTTGAGCTTCTTAATGATTTGTTCTTTGCATCCGGCATAGATGACATTGCAGTAGTCTAGATGGCTTAGCACCATTGATTGTACTAGACTGCGGAATACTTCCCTTGAGAAGAAAGGTTTGATTCTTTTAAGTTTCCACATTGAGTAGAACATCTTCTTTGCTGTATTTTTCGCATGTTCTTCAAGTGTGATATTTCGGTCAATTGTGACTCCCAGAATTTTCAGGCTGTCTGAGACCGGAAGGATGTAGTCTTGGGTGTTTATGGTGTTGGGTTTGCTTGTGTTGTATTGTGAGGACAGGATGAGACACTGTGTTTTTTCTGCGTTTAGCTTTAGTTGGAATGCGTCCGCCCATGAGCTCATTGTTTGGAGGCTGTGTGTGATTTCATTTGTGATTTCGGCTATGTCTTGTTTGAATGGGATGTCTATCGTGACACTGTCTGCGTATATGTATGGGTTGAGTCCTTGGTCGGATAGCGATTTGGCTAGTGGTGTCATCATTAAGTTAAAAAGGGTTGGTGAGAGCGGTGATCCTTGTGGTACTCCGCATTCAGGTTTCCACGGTGCTGATGTTCTTGATTTGGAAGTCACTTGATAAGTCCTTGTTGTTAAGAAGCCTGTAAACCATCTTAGTACGTTTCCTCCAATCCAATCTACTCAGAAGAGCCTAGCAAAATGAGACTTTCAAAACAGCCTAGGCTAGATGTGCAAAAATATGGTTTCAGACACCACTTCAATAGTTTTAACTAACTTGTAAGCAGCATACAAAAAATGTATCAATAATATCAAAAGTATATAATAGAAAGGAGCTTGCAAAAGACCATGAGGCATATTTTCAAAGCACTTAGACTTACAAGGTTCCATAGGTTACTATGGAACTTTGGAAGGCTAAGTGCTTTGAAAATACACCTCCATATCTCCCAATATTCCTATGCTTATAAGCATACATAAGGTTATTAAGATTGAAAAAAAAATAGTGCAGGCTGTGATGATCCCTTGAGCCTTGAGACCACCATGCTCCTCAGGCAACTGGGCAGCTGCCCCTACTCCTAGTTTAGTAATTTTTATAATTCCAAGTCAAGGCCACCAACAGATCCAGTACAGATTTTCTCTTTTATTTGAACCCCAAATATTTCCATACTTTTAGGCAAGAACATAAGAAGTCACAACCAAAAGCATAATCCAGTAAACAAAAGGTTAACAACTTCCATGGTTCCAAAATATTTCAGGGAAAATCTCCTTAAAACTATACCTTCTTGGGGTCCCACTTCTGCCCCTCCATTTCAAGCTGGATCTTTCCCCACTTTTTCTATCAGGCAGGGCTTAGCCACATTCCTCGCTTCCAACCTGCCTTTAGGGAATACTTGACTGTAGTCCTGCTTGTACTTCGGGTTCCTCACTGCCCAGGTTAGACAGCCCGCTTACTCTCTCCCAGATGGCCAGGTCTTATAGAGTTCCATCCTCCCTTCCTTCTCTTCTTACCTCCTCTTCTTTCCCTCCTTCGTTGTCTGCAAAATCTTTTTCTAGAGCAGATGACTACCAGGTGCTTCTAGAACTCTGCCCTTCTCCTCCCCCAAGGGATAACATCACCAGCACTCTTACTTTCTGTGGGTATAGGGCTGGACTACAATTCCCAGAAGGCCTAGCCCCATTCCCTAGGCTATAGCTACTGTGGAGTTAGGAGGCCTATTTGCCCCTCCCCCACTGATCACAGACATATGGCTTTCTCCTATTATACGAGCACTAAAATTAGTTTATCTTGTTGGGCAGACTGGATGGACCATACAGGTCTTTATCTGCTGTCATTTACTATGTTAGTATGTTACTCTCTTGCTTCTCCCAGGAAGGAATCCTTTACAAAGCATTCTCTGAGGATCACCTAATGGGCCAGGAGATTTACTTCTCTCCTTTCTCATACAGAACACGAAACAACAGACACACAGTACCAGAGCTTCCCACTCTTGGTCATTCTTTCCAGGTAAGAGCTTGTTTTCTGACTGTATCCTTATGGCTCCTCTCCTACTTAGTGTTGAGATTTCCCTTACAGATTCTGAGGGAAACCACCCTGTTCCATTAAGGCAGCACCACTCTAGGTTTTGAGCTGGTGCTCCCAATGCTTTCTGGGACCTGTAGTAGGGGCTTTTCCCCACTCTTCTGACAAGCCTTTGCAAACCAAACTGCAACAAGTATAGTCAACTGGTAGTGTGTGTGCTGAAGCAGAAGCAGCAAAGACATGTGCCTGTTTTAGCAAACAAGATGATGCCCTAAAGTTAGAAAGAATCAGAAGAGAGGAGGAAGGCAGTTGCAACTGCTGCATGTAAAAAAACTGAACTGGATGTTGCTCTAGAAATAGACGTAGCCTGCAAATAGGTGGGAAAATGTGGGATACAAATGCAACAAACAAACAAATAAATAAATAAATAAATAAGTAGTGCAACAGGAAAAGGAGATAATTACTGCTCATGCCCAAGCTAACACCCTTGAAGCAACTGTAGAGCAGAATAGCAGGATGGCCGGAGAGCCAGATTAGCCACATCTGAAGATCCTGGTCAGCATACTAAAAACTATATTTTAGTTCATATCTTAGAACATGCCAGTGCACACATGCAATCTGACCCAGAAGAATCCCAGACACTGAAGAAATATGTTTCTATTCCCGAGTAGATGCCATGCCTGAGAGAAGGCAGCCTCACACATACTAGATATTATGAGATCAACACATACTCCAATCAGTTTATACAGTTTAAGTAACATACTATATTCTTGATTACTTCTTCCCTAGCCCCAGCACTATTTCTAAGAAAACCTGTTCTAATACAGTTACAAGGAAACTAAAATCTTGATATACACTTTTAAGAACAAAAATGGGCAGGAAATCCAGAGAAAGCTGTGCCTTAGATCATCGTTTCTTCTGACTACTGTTCTTTTTAGCTATTACTTAGGTGTAAAGGATGGTGTTCGAACACGTGGATCTTACACTAGTTACCCATGCTTGAGGGGCAGACCATTGTAACAATAGGGCAGTGCCCAAGGGCCCACAGCAGTAGGGGGCCCAATCTCCCTTAGCTTCCATCTAATGTCATCACTTTTGATAGGTGGTTATGGGCCCATGACCCTTATTTCCCGAGAGCCCAGTCTCCCAGTCTGCCCCTGCCTTGGTCAGATCTCTCTGCTTTTGTCACCAAATTTATCCAGTTAAATAAACTAATTTCACAGCTTTCTCTCATGCCATAAGTCAAGTAGGCCAGAATCAATGAGCCTGATGGCCTTATCTACTGCCAATTCCTATCTACTCCTTCATATTCCTTTAGTGTCTCAGGTTCAGATTCAAACCTTTAGCTCTTGGGAAGGGTTTTCCATGGCCAGCACTTGGTAACATTAATACTGAAGATGATGGCAGAACCAGTAGTAGATAATGTCAACAAAAGGTCAAAGTTGTAGGTCACACTTTCCTATTAGATTAGTCACAAATGTATTTAGTTCAAAAATAAAGAGTATCACTTACAATTTTTAGTCCTTATGTCACAAACAGAGTATAGTTACTAATGCCTATTTCTTCTTCAAACTACATATGGCTGCACTTCTCAAGGTTTGCAGTTCTCTTAGCTATCTAAAAATTCTGCTTTTTCACCTAACCTCCCCCCACTCGTTATATTTTCCATTCATCTTTAAACTGCGTCAAACATCTGAGTTTACAATGCCCTGGGTATGATCCTGCCAGCATTCTCTACACAGACACATACTAGTTTTAACATGTTTATCATATTCCTATACTATTCTACAATACATTCATCAACACTACCTGCTGCACACCAGTTTGCCTGTCTAGAGCATACTCTTGTTAAATTACCCTCCCACATGCTCCCATTTTCATGCTTGTCCATTCATTGAATACCATTTATAGAATTAATTACCACTGATCAATTAAACACTCACCACCTCCATCTCTCCCTCTTTAAGGATCATATTGCTAATCTCGCTGTAATGTTACTTTGATCTGTAGCACACTGAAAGAAGCTATTAGCAATAATGGTTACATTGTTTATAAAGTGATTTTTATTAAGCTGTGTGTGATATAAAGCTTGTTAAAGAAAAATAAACTGTAAGTATTGACATTGTTTAGTTAACAACATAAAACACAAGATGAAATTTTTTTTATTTATAAATAAAATGTAAGCATCAAACCCATACATAGAAGTTCAGTAAATAATGGCTACAAATTAGATGAAGGTTGTCCTTTGTAGTATGACAGCAGATGAAACTGTACCTTTTAACAGGCTATGATGACAAATGAATATTGAAAACTATAATCAAAATTCTAAAACAAAAAAACAATGAACACAAAATGACTGGTATAAATAATTGAGCTACTAGCTCACTAAGGACTCGATAATAAAATTGAATACGCACAGCTGGGACAGGTAAAGGGGGTCAGTGGAAGGAGCAGAGCCTAGGGGGGCAGAGAAGTGTGCATGCTCGTCTAAGCAGAATGGTAGCAAAGTACAAACTACAAAACTTCACTTAAAGAACAATAACTTTCAGGTAGAACAATATCTTTCTATGACTGACAGCTGAGACACATTCATGACTACAGAATGCAGACAGGAATATTTAACATTATTTATTTATTTATGGTTCATTTATATCCCACATTTTCCCACACATGCAGGCACAATGTGGCTTACAGAAAAATAGGAGGAACCCAATGATACTAATTGATTCCAAGAAAATCTACATTTTAAAAATAATTTTATGTGTGTACATGCTTTGGAAAACAGTCTCTCCCCAGGGAATGCCCTCATTGAGTGATGGTTCCAATTTGCACATCGTTGCACACATGGTAGGCAACTTTCCAAAACGTTCATTTTCTACATGTAAAATTGACCTCTGAAGGGGTTTTATTGTATGGTCACATGCTGCTATTTAATAAATCACTGTCTAGCCACTACGGTATTAAATATACTAGCCACAGCTCTAAACAAATGTACAAAAAGACTGAGCAAAGCCTAGCATTGATATATATCAAATAGCATCATGTAACGGCAAAACAATACTTCACTGTAAGGCATTACTCAACAGACAAGGGGCAGTCCTAACAGCTGATAACATCCCTATGTTCCGATCTTTCTGAAACTTCCATCAAGAGAACTGAACAAAATAGTTTATTTATTAAAATATTTTTATTCCGCACAACCAAATTTCTCAGCAGATCACAAATCATGCATTCATAACTCATATTAACATAACAAAAGACATTCTTACAAAAGACATATCACATCAAGCTGAAAATCCAAACGAGGACAAAATTATCAACCACCCACCCTCCCAAATTCCAAACATTTTTCAAGCTGAAAAGCAAAATCTAGGGGCCTTACTTACTAAGGGGGTTTTTCACTAAGGCACATTAGCAATTTTATTGTGCGCTAAGAATAGGCACGCGTTAAATGCTAGAGACGCTCATAGGAATACATAGGTGTCTCTAGCGTTTAGTGTTCGTGCTAAAAAGCTAGCGCGCCTTAGTAAAAGACCCCCTATGACACAGTAAGATTTTGTAATTACTATGTGTCAATTACCAAAATTAATGCCCAATAGCAGCAAAATCTGTGTTAACTTGGGGGGAGGGGAAGGGGATTCCCAACAGTTTCCCATTCAGTTAAGTCAGAGAAGATATCATTACCGCATGTTTTTTCGGCAATGCCGAAAACCTGATACACCTATTCAGGCGGAGTTAACAGAGCCGAGTTTTCTGCCACATGAACAGTTAATGTAACTATTAGATACAGTCCTCACACATTCCACACTTCCATTTTAGTGCACAATAGCAGCTCTTATATTATGCCGTGCTGTTAGCTCGTGCTAATTGCTGCATTAACACCCAAATCAGCTTAATACATATGTCCTTTTTTGTGTTATTCCTTTGCATCTATCTGAACGTTCCATGAAGATTGGCAGGGGAGAAGAATGCTAAAAAGAGCAAGTAAATACAGAATGAAGGGAAAGCAGCCTTCTTTCTAGTTTAAATCAGAAGTCACGACTCATGGTTCTAAAAATTTGGGCAAAAGGTGGTTTGGGCAGTGGCCCTGCAGACCTGCTGTGTTCTGCTGCCTATAGTAGCTACAGTATTTGAGTTCAAGTATCCCAGGTCAGCCAAGGACACAATTTTCTGTCATAAAGGTTTCAAACTGCTCAAGAAAAAAACTTCTCAATTAATCAGGCTCTCTGTGACAGCTTGGGGAAATGTTTTTTAAAATAGCTGACTAACGTGTATGTTCTGGCACATACACATTATACATATGTGCTGGCTTTTCTAAAACACTGGCGGAACGTGAAATGTCCCAGCCTGGACATCTCAATTCCAATTTCTACATCTTTCCCAGAATGCTGCTCTTCATGTACAGTATAAGTATATTCAGTGATGGAGAATAAACACCTGCCAGCATGCACATTTTATATAGCAACCAGGGCATGCTGGAAAGAGAAAAATTCCTTCCAAAAGTTCATCTGGGCATGAAAGAATTCCATCAAATAACAAGAATGAACTCCATCAACTTACCACTACCAAAGTCTGTCGAGGTAACAAAGCCCCAAAATGAAAGTACAGTTAAACTTTTTCTTTCGGACCTAATGAAATGCTAGTCCTTTACATTTTCTAAGAATGTGTGGCCATCCCGTGAACAGTCATCAACATTCACAGAAACTTTACCCATAATTGGAAATTTTACCATTCCTTTCAATAGGAAAAACTTATGAAAATTCATGAGTTTGACTCCTGGAGAGTTTAAAAGGGCTGATACTTTCCCAGTAGAAGAATTCCAGGCTACCAGGGGACACCCACACACACAGGGTCCGCAGTTTGATCCTAAATTGTTAAATCATATTGCTTTGGGTTTTTCTGGTTCCTGTTGTGATGTCCACTCTGCTCTCTCCCATAAAACTTTAAAGCGTCAAAGCTTCCAAATGTTCACATTTTACTGGTTAGCTGGTAATTGGCTGCTGTATCCTCTCTGTTAGTATGTGTACATGATTTAGTGAGTATTGCTAGGGACAGAGGGTTACTAATAACAGAAAATTTCATAAGGCATATTTGTATACCTAATGTCAGTTTTCTGGATCAGAGCAGGCAAAAGTAGAGGCTGATCAAAGACGAGTCACCACTGGAGATATGAATCCAACAGTCTTTATTATAATGAATATCTAAAGGACCTGACACGGGCCGTGTTTCGACGCATGCAAGCATCTACATAAGGTGTCAAACAGTAAACTCCAAATGTAGGCACAGGAGCGCAGCAATTTTCGAATTTAAAGCTGTACACTTTACCCAAATGCTTGTACATTCAGAGCAAATGGAACAAACTTCTTGCAACAACTGTGGGAGCAAAAAAAAAAATCACAATTTTTTTGCTCCCACAGTCGTTGCAAGAAGTTTGTTTCATTTGCTTTGAATGTACAAGCATTTTACTGGTTAGCTGGTAATTGGCTGCTGTGTCGCGTCCTTTAGTTTTTCATTATAATAAAGATTGTTGGATTCATATCTCCAGTGGTGACTCGTCTTTGATCAGCCTCTATTTTTGTCTGCTCCATTTCGTCGTCGTACAGGATTTCTGGATCAGACATAAGTGCAAAAATGTATTACCAATATTTCCTATAGTTATTGTTTGCTGTGATTTGAGAAAGGCCAGGGGCCATTTTCATGTTTTCTGGTTTTGTGCAGATAAGAAATCACTGTGCATATTGGAGATGGTCTGTTCATTTGATTGTATGTTTGTATTATTACTTTATAGTGCGTCTCTCTGACTGTTTCACTAATAGTATGCATAATAAAGAAAAGCTTTAAAAAAAGGGTTGATATTCCATCAAAAATACCATAAAAAACCCCACCTTCCTTGCCTTGAAGTTCTGAGTGCTTTCTTTTATAGAGCCTGCTGATATTGTGAAAGTATTTCTATACTTGTGTGAACTTTGCTCGATTTTCAAAGAAAAAGGGCACAGGTATAGTGGCTGAATTTATTGTCACTATGAGAATAATTTCACAGCTTCACCCTCTCTCCATGGAGAGTGTCAAAGTGGTTTGAGGTATTTTCAGCTCGACACTATCCCCCGGATTCTGTATATCACATCTAGTGTTCTGCGCCAAAATCCAAGTTTTTTCTATAACGATGCGCAGAACTTAATTTGGCTTAAGAAGCTAATCAGCATTGATAGCAGCACTTAACAAGAATTGACAATAATTAGAATTTACCTGCACAACTCGCTAAACGTATTCTATAATGGACTGTGCCTAAATTCTTATGCATGCAGTTCAAAAGGGGCATGGTTTGGGTGGGGAAATGGGCGTCCCAAAATGTATGCACATAGTTATAGAATATGGCTCAGTGTACATAATTCTACGGGCAGGGATTTACCTCACCTTTTCGTTGGTGTAAATTAAGGCATGTAGTTTTTGCCACTGGGATATCAACTAAGAGCATTCTATGTAATCGCGCTTAAATCTAATTGCCGCTTATAGAATACGCTTAGTTGGAAATGTTTACTGCATAGATTTTTTTTTAGGCGCCTTATAAATAATTTGGCCCTATTTGTGTAGTAGTCAAAAGTAGAGGCTGACAAAGGACGAATCACCACCGGAGATGTAAATCCAACAGTCTTTATTATTATTATTATTATTCTAAAAGAAGGACCTGACACGGGCCGTGTTTCAACGCACGCAAGCGTCTACATCAGGGGTCAAACAGTAAACTCTAGAATGGAGCAGAAGATTGCTTTTTTTTTTTGAGAATTTAGCTCCGACAGTCATTGTAAGAAGCTAGTCCGCTTGCTTTGATTGCAACAGTATTTGTGTACAGTCTACAGCTTTAAAATTTAAGACTGCGATCTTATGCTCCGTTCTAGAGTTTACTATTTGACCCCTGATGTAGACGCTTGCATGCGTCAAAACACGGCCTATGTCGGGTCCTCCTTTTTAGAATAATAATAAAGACTGTTGGGTTTACATCTCCGGTAGTGATTCGTCCTTTGTCAGCCTCTACTTTTGACTACTGTGTTTCCTTCCTCATCGTAGAGATATTTCTCCTGTTGTGTCCTATTTGTGTACTGGCAGAAAATACATAGCTAGTAGGACTATATAATCGGTAGCCTGTAAAAATATAACAGTTTGAAGATTGACCCCCATAGTGACTACTTTTATACAGTAAGAAGATCATTTTAGAAGGTAATTCTCTAAGTGTGCCTATTTTTAGGCACCAGAAACTTGCCCATTTGGAACCTATCCTATAAAGAGAAGTATGCTCCTACTTTTCTTTATAGAATGCTAGTATAACAGGTCAAATATGCACCTATATTTCAGGCAGCAGTCAGAGCTGGTGTAATGCTCATGCCTTGATTATTAAAGTATGCGCCTAGATGATGCTATTTTATAATCTACTAGTAAAAAAGCCCCATTTCTGATGCAAATGAAACGGGGGCTAGCAATGTTTTCTTCTGTGTGCATGTGGGAGTGTGTGTGTCCCTGCCCTCTGGCCTCTCTTCCCTCCCCCCTCTGAGTCCTTCACTGTTACAGAGCCTGCGATTTTATTTCGTGCTCTGCTGTTTTCCTTCACTGACTGTGTTACAGAGAGGGCGGGGCAGACACTCATAGGGAAACCGGATATCTCGCCCCCTTCACACTTCCGGCTGGAGGCTTCATAGAACGTTGGTGTTGCTTTTTATATAGAGAGATATGAATAGCTGTGTGCCCTGCTCAAACCCCACCCATGTGAACACCCACCTACAAAGCATGCATCATCAAATATTGGTGCATACTTACACCAATAGCACCTAGCAGGAAACTGCTCATTTACATGGAGACATTTTATTTATTAGGATTTATTTATTGCCTTTTTGAAGGAATTCACTCAAGTATAAATCAAACATTAGCAATAGACAATTACAGCAGTAAAAACATGTTCACATGCACAAGTAAAGGACTAAAATACTGTCATCTAGACACACACATAACTGCCTAAATCAAGGTACTTCCTGATATAATTACTCCTATATATATAAGGAAAGAACTCGTGGAAGCAGACACAATCAATGAAAAAAAAAACCTTACTAGTGGTCAAATTTAAAAGTATGCCCAACATGGCTGTGTTTTGCCTGGCACAGGCTGCTTCAGGGGCAAAATTGTGTTATATGTCACTTTGTATGTTGTAAATATCTTAAATTCATTTTTATGTACAGCCATTTATCAATAATTTATTATGGATTATTTATGAGATTTTTTAAATAGTTTATACATGTTATATTTTAATATACTTTCATTCAGTGGCATGCCTAGCTTGTTCGCCACCTGGGGCGAGTCACTGATGCACCTCCCCCCCCCCTCCAAGCACATCACCTGACCTTTCCTCATAAGCAAGAGGGAGGGTGGAGCAGCTGTGCAGCTTTCAGCTCTGTCAGTCCCATGCCCCGGACAGAAAGTAATGTTAGAGAGGGAAGGGGGCCGGCAGAGCCGACAGCCACATGCCTGTTCTGCGCACCCCTTTGCTGCCTGCACACAGGGCAGACCGCCCCTACCGTCCTGCCCTTGGTATGGTTTCATTTATTTTTATTTTGCCTGGATATTTTTGTTATTTTATTTGTTGTTAGAGTATTGTTTTGCCCTTGAAGCAGCCCATGCAGGGCAAAATACAGCTGTGTTGGTCACACTTAATTTGATCACTAATAAAGTCTTTGTATGGACTGTGTCTGCTTCCATGATTTCTTTCGTACTGGACCTAGTGGATTGCCTGCCAGTTTGTTTCTTGGGACTACCCCTATATACATAGGCATTCCTGGGATAGGATTAGCATATGCATGTATTTTTATAAAGAGGCTAATGCAGAAAGCCACATGCAGAACCGCAGAAGGAGAGGAAGGAGTTGGGTCTCTGAAAGGTTTGAGTGAGAATGGAAATGGTGTTAAAAGATGAAATTGTGTAATATTTTGTTGAAAGTTTGAAAAACGTACTTATCTCAAATGAAGATAATTTTCTATAAAAATGGTAAAGGAAAAGCAATAGGAGAGGGTAATTAAGAGACAGAGTGGTCTGGAGACAAGGAAAGGAAGGAGAGACAGGGATGAAGCTGGGGCTGGGTGAGGGGATGAAAGGCAGAGTAGGGTAGATGAGGGCAGAGAGGGAGAGTACAGAAGAGGGAAATGGGGGACTAGGGAGTGAATGAAAGATAGAGAGAGGATAGGATAATGGGGGAATGAGAAAAAACAGAGGGAACAATGGGATTGCTGGAGAGGGGATGAGAGGGAGATGGATTGGAGGAGTAGCCTAATGGTTACTGCAGTGGGCTTTGATCCTGGCACCTGGGTTCCATTCCCACTGCAGCTCTTTGTGAGCTTGGGCAAGTCACTTAACCCTCCATTGTCCCAAATACAGAAACTTAGATTGTGAGCCCTCTAGGGACAGAGAAAGTACCTGCATATAATGTGTACAGCACTGCGTATGACTAGTAGCGCTATAGAAACGATTAGTAGTAGTAGATGGGGAAAAGTTGGTAGGCTATACCATGGCATGAAGCAAGCTAAGGGTATGCAAATATTTTACGCACAGAACTTGCCAGATGCATGTGCACAAAGATTATGCAGTAAGCAAGGCAGAACAAAAACGAAAAAGTGTCGGCACACATCAGCACTTGCTCTGCATATAATATCACCCTCACAAACATTTCTTGCATACAATTTTTGTGAGGTTAATATTTGTGTGCAGAAAACAGGTGCCGATGTGTGCTGACACTTTCAGTTAAGCCTTCTCTGCTAACCCTTTTCCTCTGCCTCAGTCCTGGCAAAAACTTTCTCACGTTGTCCATGTAGCAAAAGCCACTATTTTCCTTTGTGCATTGCCCAGAACAGTCAATGACCTCATCATCATACACTTTAATGCTCCATACAAGGTAACATCCATGCTTAATTCTTCTCTGCATTGATCAGCCCATTAACGTTCGTGCACATCCTGCAGTACCTGTATAACTAGGCTTTCTGCTTTGGCTTACTTAGGTGGGGAGGCTTCCATTTCATTGTAAGTCTGAATATTTTTTTGAGGTCCCCTATTTTATATCAGGTGAGGATCTGCCCATGTTCTGCATGTGTGACTGAGGTGAAGGATTTTGCTAGCATATACTGTCTATGTAGGAATCTGTAACAGTACAGCTAGTTCTAGTTTCCCCAGTACTGGTGCTCCTGAACCCAATGTAATATCTAGAGTGTTATCTTTTCATAGGTGGGTTAGGACTGTCAAGGTTTTGGCTTTTTGCAGGTTTTTGTATTATTTTGCTAAGTATCTGGCCCCCATTTGAAATCAGGCCCTTGGCACCCAAAATAAAAATACTCAAGACTAGTGGTCTCCCCATCCTGTGAAGTCACCACACAATCAAAAAACCACCCAGATTTCATTCTCATATAGAAGAATTTGTTGAATGAGGCAATCAATTATAACAACAGTGTTGCTGGTGTCTTATACTGATAATTTAAAATTGGAGGCAGGAGAGGGAAAGGGGTGTTTGATGTGGCTTTGGGCATGATGGGTAGAAGTGTTTCCAACCTTTTTCTGTCTAGAGATGCCACTGCCGTACTTCTGCCCCAGGCTTGCCAGGTGCCGGCTTGTAGCACAATCAAAACACCAATACGGACAGGAGAGCCTCCCAGCTTGTGAAGCTCTGCTAGTCCCGCCCTCTGATAACAGGAAGTACGCATCAGAGGGGGAAGGACCAGTAAAGCCTTTGTGACTTCACCTGGGCTGGAAGGCTCTCCTGCGCATATTGGTACTTTGGTTGCTGCTGCAAGCCAACAGACCTCGAGGCATGGCAGTGATGGCAGTAATCACAATAACAGAAGGGAGGGAGGGAGGTAAGGAGGTTTGAAATGAAATGTTAGACTGGGAGGAAGGGGAGAGAGTGTGGTTGATGCTGGATGGCGGGAGGGGGGGGAGAAGACAGAAGGGGCAATACTGGACAGGGAAGGGGAGGGAAGAGACAAGAAATGGGAAGATTCTGTACTTATGAGGGAAGGAACAGAAAGAAAGAGACACCGATTTATAGGTTATAAAGTGCTGGGCTTGATAAATGCAGCAGATGCATGCCTAAGTGCCCCATTATAAAATTACCCTCTTTATTTACAGTTTATCTTTTCCACAAAATGATGAATAGTGATGAAAATGTTAAGCACTGGAATGGTACAATCACCATGAAACTGGTAAACAGAAAGGGAGTGACACTAGGAAAATAGACAATGCATCTTGGGATAACAGCAAGTGGAATTTCCAGCATGAAAGTGGCAACCTACAAGATAGCAAACTATTCATGGGATCTGTGATAATCAGCAACACATTCCAATCATACAATCAGGTGACACTGAGGCTCATTTTCAAAGCACATAGACTTACAAACTTCCATAGTACTCTACGGAACTTTGGAAGTCTAAGTGCTTTGAAAATGAGCATTATTATCAAACAGCACAGCACAAAGATCTATGGTCTGGAAGAAAATTATATTTCTATCTTAAAAAGGTTCCAGGTCTTTGTCAATGAGTAGCAATCTAAATAGGGTGGTTTTTGTATATTGAAACCCTTAATATATAAATTGCATGGTCTGGTTTATGGTTTACATGTTCAAATCATCCTACATAGTTCCAATATGGATTTTTCAACAATAATCTTAAGCTCCGACATCATTATTTCATGTGCACATTGGACATTTGTAAACGTTGAGCATCCGTCAAACTCATGTCCCCACCTCCTCCCAAAAAAAGCCCTAAGATTATTCTCCTTACCTTCTGCTCCTTTCAGAATGAGTCGTTTGTTGAGTTCTTCAGCTTTATTCTCCATGAAAGAGAAAACAAACAAAAATGCAGAAATTAAAATATTGCTCAATTACAAAAGCTGTCTTTTATTATATTATAGAGCAGGAGCAGCTGGCACAGAGCAATGGCAATGGATCTTGTCCACAGTGAGACATAAATCCATTTTCTCAGAGCATTTATGAATGCAAAATTCATAGCTGCTGCTAGCAGTAAGTTAATCGCACCTAAGTGATGTCCAATAGCATTTTATATAGGCTGCAGCATAGGATTACAGAGCAAAAGTTATTGGCTTTAAAACATGCAACAATCCTGCAAACCTTTGAAAGATAAAATGTATCATAAAGACATCGCTTGCAATACCAATTAACATATAAACACATTCTTTTACCCTGAAACATTTTGGTAGGATAGAATGTTTTCAATGGTAATTTAGTTTTTAAATACAGTGGTGTGCAAAAGTCAGGAATAAGCATACTAATATAGTAACAGCAGATAAAGATCTGAATGGTCTATTCAGTCTGCCCAACAGTCTCACTCATTATCAATTCAAAATTAAATCAACAATAAACGTGATATTATATACTTGATCATGGTCTTTCTTTGTTGTTTCTGAGACATAGCCGTAGAAGTCTGCCTGGCTTTGTCCTTATGTTCCAAACACTGGAGCTGCTGTCAAAGCCCACTCCAGCCTATCCGAATCATTCTTGTCATTTGTGGGACACAGACCATAAAAGTCTGCCCAGCACTGTCCTCATGTTACAAATTACTGGAGTTTCATCAATGCTGTCTACAGCCCATCGTAAAATGGATTGCTATATGTGGGACTCAGACTATACAAGCCTGCCCAGCACCGGCCTTAATTGATACAGAGTTGCCATCAAAGCACAACTTGACATGCAAACCTTTAAGTTTTGGTTTGGTTTTATACTATTCATTTTCTAAGAGATCATCTGTGTTGATCCCACGCTTTTTTGAATTCAGTCACAGTTTTTTTCTCCACCACCTCCCTTGGAAGGGTATTCCAGGCATCTGCCACTCTCTCCGAGGAAAAGAATTTTCTGACGTTTTACTCCTCAGTCTGCCACCCCGCAACCTCAATCCATGTCCTCTAGTTTTAACATTTTCCCTTCTCTGGAAAATATTTATTTCTACATTAATACATTTCAAGTATTTAAATGTCTGTACCATATCTCCCCTGTACCTTCTCTCCTCTAGGGTATACATATTCAGGTCTTCCAGTCTCTTCTCATATGTCTTTTGGCACAATCCCAATATCATTTTTGTCACCTTCCTCTGGACCGTTTCAAATCTTCTTACGTCTTTAGCAAGATACACCCTCCAAAACTGAACACAATACTCCAGGCGGGGCCTTACCAACAGCTTGTACAGGGACATCAACACCTCCTTTCTTCTGCTAGTTACACCTCTCTCTATATAGCCTAGCATCCTTCTGGCTACAGCCGCCTTGTCACACTGTTTTGTCACCTTCAGATCCTCAGATACTGTCACCCCAAGGTCCCTCTCCTTGTCTGGGCAAATCAGCCTCTGATCACCTAACACATACAGCTCCCTTGGATTTCTACTCCCTATGTGCATCACTCCACACTTCTTTGCACTGAATTTTAATTGCCAAACATTAGACCATTCTTCTAACTTTTGCAGATCCTTTTTCATGTTTTCCACTCCCTCCGGGGTGCCCACTCTTTTAAAAATCTTGGTATCATCTGCAAAAAGGCAAACCTTACCTTGTAAACCTTCAGCAATGTTGCTCACAAATATATTGAACAGAATCAGCCCCAGCACCAATCCTTGAGGCACTACACTACTCACCATTCCTTCCTCTGAGTGAATTCCATTAATCACCACCCTCTGAAGTCTGTCTCTCAACCAGTTGATAATTCAGTTCACCACTCTGGGTCCTAACTTCAGCCTATCAAGTTTATTCATGAGCCTCCTATGAGGAATCGTGTCAAAGACTTTGCTGAAATCTAACCAGATTACATCTAGCGCACGCCCTCAATCCAATTTCTCTGATCACCCAGTCAAAAAATCTCTCTTGGATTCTTTCAATTTCATCTGGCATTCCTGTGTTCCTCTTCTTGAGTTTTTCTGTATTTCATGAAAGCCAACTCTTTAGCCTTTATTTTCTCAGCCACTTGCTTAGAGAACCATATCGGTTTCCTTTTTCACTTGCTTTTAATTTACTCTCCTTACATAAAGGTTAGTAGTCATATTTATAGCTCCTTTCAGCCAGGACCATTGCCTTTCTACTTCTCATATATCCTCCCAGCCCATCAGTTCTTTCTTCAGGTACACCCCATTTTACCAAAGTCAGCATTTTGAAATCCAGGACTTTGAGTTTTGAGTGGCTGCCCTCCCCTTCAGCTGTTATATCAAACCAAAATGTTTGATGGTCACTGCTGCCCAGATGGGCACCCACTCGGATATTAGACACTTTCTCCATTTGTGAGTACCAGATCCAGCATTGTTCCCTCACTCATGGATTCTGTCACCATTTGTCTGAGCAGAGCACTTTGAAAGGCATCCACAATCTCTACTTCTTTCCAGTTCCGCAGATGCAGCTTTCCAATCTGCATCTAGCAGGTTGAAATCTGCCTCTCTTTTCTTTCCCAACTTTTGGATATCTGTAACCAGATCTTTATCTAGTTCATCCAATTGTGTCTGTAGACAACATCCATGTGGACGGAGGTTCTGCCATCTTTTTTCAAGGTGATCCATATCGCTTCTTCCTTTCCACAGGCCCCGGGCATTTCAGTCGTTGCAATATTGTTTCTCGCATATAGAGATATTTCTCCACTTTTATGACCATCATTATCATTCATAAATACATTGTAACCTGGTACATTTGCATTCCATTCATGGGAATCATTGAACCAGCTTTTAATGATGCTTTGAAGTGTCAGTATGCAGTTTTCACATACACGTAGATGCTATGGTGAACATCATGCATTGTGTTTCAGTGTTCACTCCTCTTTCAAAAGCAACTAATTTTGTATGTTTGATATGCATTTATTTTGCCACTGCATAGCAAATAGCAAAATTAAGCAGAATTATATTGTGCAAAAAAGTGGATCCAACTTTAGCCAATTACAGTTACCTAATTTTGACCACAGCCTTACCTCACCTCAACTACAGGCAGTGGTTTGACAACTGTGACATGGTATTTTTTTCATCTACAGTGAGTAGAAAATGCTTGGAATGTGGATTGAGGTAATGTAAAGCAAGAAGAACCTGTTGACAGAAGCACAGAGGAAGCATAGAGTCGAATAAGCAAAGTAGTACTCAAAATGGACTTGCAGGATGTAGGAAAAGATTCTTTTCAGTGATGAAAGTACTTTCTGCCTCTTTAGAGATCTGGTTTATACATATGTAAGGTGATTTCCAGGTGAAGAATACATTAAGGTGTCCCTTTCGATTCTGCCCTTCTATGTATTCCGGGATGACAATGCCCATGCCAATGAGCAAGAGCAGTTGTTAACTGGAAGAAATTCCAAAAGATCTCTACCCTGGATTAGCCAACCCAGTCACCAGACTTCAATTCAATTGGGAACTTGTGGCATGAAATAGCACTAGAAATATCCAAGTGTCCTGCATTACAGACAGCTGACAGAGGCACTCACTGCAGCCTGGAATCAAGTGGTCACCATCCACCATCTTCTAAAATTGGTCCATTCAAGCCAGGATGGTGCAGGGCTGTCTGCTAGAGTAAAGGCTGACTTATCATATACTAATCATCACTCATATACACCCAAATGGCCATTTTCTTGCCACATTAAAACAATTTAAAATAGCTGTATTTTAAATGTATAATGACATGGACACAATATCCAAATAGCACACAGTAAGCCACACTGAAATTGCAATGTATGGATCAGTACTTGAGTCTTATGCTGTTGCTGAAACAGCATTACACAATTATTGTGCATAACACTACATAAGCACAAATTTAAAAAATGGAAATGAAATGAATGCTAATGATACTGAAATTCCACATTGCAAACAACTTATTCCAGACTTGAAGGCTCCTTGTGCTTTTTTGCTGTTTTCTTAGACTTTTGCACACCATCATATGTCCAACATTATGGAAAGGAGTCTTATGCAACTCATTGTGAGAGTCGGAGTGGAAACTCAGTTGGAGCTCTCTGAACTGATCTGAGCTTCAATTAGATCAGGAATGTGGGCCACAGAATGTGTTTAAAGAGCAAAAGGAAGTAAGAAGCATAATTTCATTTCCAGTGGACCAGGTTGAAACCTTTTCAGTCCTAGTCAAGATCTGAACACCCATCATATCTCAAGACATTTCAAGGTTTGCAGAGAATTTATGACCTTTGATGGTGTCTTGAGTACAAAATGGACATTCGCCTTTTCCACCAGCAAATATGAAGGATAGGTCAAATGTGTGGTAATTTGAACTGCCACACACCTATGAATTAATAGCAACATATTACATGATAGCAGATAAATGTCAATAGACCTATCCAATTTTCCCAGTTATTCCTGTCCATACTGCGAAGAATAAGCCCCAGATACCAGCCATAGAGCATGCCTGCTTGTAAGCTATCACCAATAGAATTAATCTTGCTCTTTTGTATTCCATCATGTTGGGTAGGTGAGCATGCAAGATTCCCTTTTTTCCCCATCTCTAACCACAAAGCTTTGTAATAATCTAAATATCTACCAATACTAGTGTGGTTGCTGCCCGAACATTCGGCCTCTTAGGTCCCCGTGGCATTTCCAGACGGTACCCTGCCACCACCAACCTGCTGCACCGACCCAGTCGACATAACGAGTGTGGAGCCTGCCAGACAGACCCAACTACATGAGCACCTGCATTCCTGTTAGGACATCTTCTAATTATTATTGTACATGTAGTATTCCAGACAAAGCCAGTTGCTAGTTAAGTCTATCACTGTATGTACATGTCGCCATCACATCTCAACCTGCCAGACAGACCCAGCTCTTGGATTTCCTTAAATTATGCTAAGGACTTTTAGGTTTTGCTATCCTGTTAATTCTATCATTATAACATACCAAACTGCTTGGGTTGTACTTGAACTTCTAATATTTCATGTCATTATGTTATTTCCTTTGACATTCGTTATGGTAGCCTCAACATTCACCGAGTTGTTCACATAGGGCTCTTTCAGAACTAACCCAAAGCTGCACTAGCGGCTGCCGTGCGGCAATGCCAACACAGCCCATTCAAAGTGAACAGGCTGTGTCAGGATTAATGGACATCCACTACTGTGGCTTTGTAAAAGGGGGCTTAAGTCATACTTCTGCTCTACCTTTTTATTTTATTTTTTTGCAACAAAGGATCTTCTATGTTTATCTCACACCTTCCTGAAGCCCTTTAATGTTTCAGCCTCCATTACCCATTATGGGAGGGCATTTGATGCACCCACTGTCCTTTATATGAAAATAGTTCCTGGCATTAATCTTGAATACACTAATTTCATGCATATTACCCACTTTGAAATGTTGTCATCGTGGTCATATCTTTTGGTCTGATAGAGATCAATGGTCTTAATATATTGAAAATGCCCTAACATGTACTACTGTTTTTGAAATATAGTAGGAAGTATTCAACAGATGGCTGAGGGAAGATATGATAAAGTTCTATAAAATCCTGATTGGAGTGGGAAGGGTAGACATGAATCACTTCTTTACTCTTTCCAAAAACACAAAAACTGGGAGGTATGAAATGAAGCTACTAAGTAGTAAATTTAAAACAAATTTGAGAAAATGTTTCTTTACTCAATGTGTAATTAAGCTCTGGAATTTGTTGCCAGAGAATGTGGTAAAAGCAGTTAAAAAAAAAAAAAGTTTGAAAAATGCATAAACCATTGGTGGAATTGGAGAAAGCCACTGCTTATTCCTGGGATAAGTAGAATTAAAATATGTTTTCTTCTTTTGTGATCTTTCAGGTACTTGTGAACTGGATTGGTCACTGTTAGAAACAGAATACTGGACTTGATGGACCTTCAGTCTGTTCCGGTACGGCAATGTATTTATGTCATAACGGCCTGTGTCCAAAAGATAATTGATTGTTTTTAAATTGACAGTAGAATTACTAAGAAAAAAAAATTCATAAAAATCTCACTAATTAATAAAACCAGCAGATTGAGGGGTGAAAAAGATATGCACCCAATTCAGAAGTTGGTATGGCCATTTTGATTCCAACCCAGATGATATGTCCTTAACTAGATTTTTCCCTTTTCACATGTATAACACATACAGGGCAATTTTCAAAACAATGCAGCTAGGTGCAAAGTCAAGTTTCCCTTTGAAACTGCCTAGTGAAGTGTCTATAGAGATTTACATCTGCTTTCACTGTGGATACTTTTCCCCTGAATAACACTATATGTGATGTTACCTCTCCAGGCCTAAACCCACCCTTGGAATGCCTCCACAAAAATCCATAGGGTGAAAATTTTTCAAAGTCCTCCATCCATTTGGCATTAACTTCTGGAAACTACAAACCCCCTGGAGTAAAAGGACATTTTGAAAAAGTGCCCCACATTTATGTATACTGTAAAACATATATACCTTTAAAGCACTATGCTCATGAGGTCATTCCAGAAAAAAGTTAGATCAATGGAAGCAACAATGCACATAATTTTACATTTTCAAAATTGTTCTCCCTGTTTACTAAGGCGCGTTAGCATTTTTAACACGCCTACAATTAGCGCACACGCTAACCGTGTAGCTGCTTATAGGGATATTGTAGGCACATACACAGTTAATGCACATACATGGTTAAAACGAGTTAAAATTGTTAATGCGCCTATAACGCAGCTAAGTAAACATGGCCCTTAATTCACTTTGAATATCACTGTAAAGCTATTGAGCTATGTGGACGTTCTACTAACCCATCTTTGCTTATACCCTACTCTGTCTATTAAAATGTTCTATTATGTATTGTGTTGACATTGTAAGTAGTATACTATGCCATACTTTCTACTGTTTTTTGAATATTTTTTCTGCTGTAATTGTCTATTGCTTATGTTTGATTTATTCTTACTGTACACCACGTTGAGTGAATTCTTTCAAGAAGGCAGTAAATAAATCCTAATAAATAAATAAAACAAGAGGATTCATAGGAATGAGCGAGTACCATATCAATTCTTCTTGAGCTACCAGCTCATTTACCGATATGGCCTTGCAGGGATTATTTTGTGGTAAAACCTATGTAAAATATGGACTTCATCACAAAAACAAAATATGTTACCCATGCACAAATGTTTACTATTGCAAAATCACTAATGAGCAGCTCATTGGCAATTTTACATAATTCTTGCAAACAGCTTCAGAAAATCCAATGCAGGAAACCAGAAAGTAGTGCATAAAATAGCTTCAATTGTGATTACATGCAATATTTTCTTTTTTTCTCCACAATTGCATTGCAAATTCATTTATGGTTTACTACATCAGCCTCAAAATTTGTTGCCATTTTGATGTCTTCTTCTGACAATACATCAGCAACAGATTACGTCTGATTTAAAAAAAAAATTATACAGTCAAATAAGAATATAGAATTTACATGTTAATACGATATTTCATTTGCCTGTAAAATATTGAGCTGATTTTTGTGGTGCTACCTTTTCATCGCATGAGCACCCCAATTCTTCATTTAATGTAGGTGCAGATACCGTAGCAGGCAGTGGTCTAGAAACCTCCTCTGGCATTGATGGTTTATACAGAGCGGTTCGTAGCATGTGATTTAAACTTCCATGGGTACCATTATTAGCTGCAGGCTTCAGGCCAAGAAGATCTGTGCAGAAAAAAAAAAGCTCAAATGATTCTTTGGATGTAATAATCAGCTGAAATGGTGTCTAAACTAAGAGTATTGTACAACTGTCTAAGCATATACAAGAAATATCTAGATGCACATTATGTTTACACACACTAAGATATACTGCAGACATCTGACTAGAAAACCATACACATAAAGCCAATATCTAATTTTGCTTAATTTTTTTTTATATACAGAGTCTGAGATACTGGTAGAATCTGAAAAAGAGCAAACTTGTCAAAGAGGTAAATTCTTCACTGAATGTGGATCACCTGTACAATTGCATCCACAGGCTCTGAACCGTGTCCAGAGTCTGATAATAATATCAGGCAGGACATGCTTAAGGTATAGGCAAACTAGGCACAGGCCTAGGGCCCAACCATTTAGAAAAGGTCCTCTCAGACATGCTGATTCAATGTCTTATAAGGCAGATTTTTGTGCCTGTAAGTCAGCTGCTGGAAGAAAAAGGGGGATGGGGGCAGGGTACTAGAGACACCACTGCATACAGACATCTGCCTATTCTTCCCACCCATATGCACTGTCATCCAGGAGTCAAGGAGAGTTGGCTAGCAGTGCTGCTTACTTACAGCTTTCTCCACTGCTGGATCCATGCAGAGCTCAATTTGTGGTAATTGTAAAATGAATTTATATTATGATGGGGGCCCCAACAAACTTGCTTGCCTAGGGCCCACCAAAGTTAATCCTACCATGATCAGACACCAGTGAAGAGGACAACACAATGTATACCTGTTTTTTAATCTTCTGTTTGCTAGGTTAATATAATGGCATATAGATTTTACAGATGGCCTTTCAGTGATAAAAGCTGCTACAACAGAATGTTGAACTTAGTTTCTTTCTAGAGTGACACGAAGTAAGAATACCATATAAGCTCCTGAAATATTTTGTCTAACCCTATTAATACTTTATATTAGCCAAAAACAAAATACCTGGAAAAAAAGAGAATATTTTAGTCACAAAACCAAACAAATATGTCCTAAAGGTCAAACAGTAGTCATACGTAGACAACAGAAAAAAGGGTTCCTTTACAAAGCAACTTATCACAAAGGGTCTCTTCAAATTTTGTATAATGCATTTCCAATTTTAATGTACCTAGGTTATAGTAAGCAACACTATGACAAGATTAGTTGTTCCCAGCATACCTTTCCCAAATATAGGCACGAAAATTTTACTTTGGGTTTCAGGTTGCCTTGTGAACTAGTGTGCTGATTTCCATCTGGCAATCCCATGGACTTTTCTGTCAAGTAATTGGGAGCCTACACAGTCTTCAAATTTAGATTCTTTGTCACAGTATGTGGTCATGAGTGCATGCCCAAAAGGGAGCACCCCTTTAAAGCCCCATCAGAGCACTAGAAGAGCAAGGAGCAGGAGACAATTTTCATCTAGTCTCTGATGGGTAAAAGGTAGATAACGAGTAGCAGTGCTGGAAGAACTGAGTTGTCAAGTCAAGAGCCCCATGGATCAACATGTTGGACTTCTATCATCAAGTGATACAGGATTCTTGGGTTCCGTGAGTACTCTCTCCCCTATTGAGGCCTTTGTATGAGTATTAGGACCACATCCCACCAATCTTGTTCCCCTATGGGAATTGGAACCACATCTCCAGCTTTTGCTGGTGGGTTAATATCTCCATTGTATGTTTCATTAGACAATGGCCTTCAGCATCCAATCTGCAGTAGGATCTACTGATACTGGTGTATCTTACCTACAGTTTCCAATTCTTTTACCCAATGTGGAAACTGAAAATAAGATAAATAATTTACTCGAGAAGATGTTTGACTGTGGTAACCAGGACTGAGATTTATCTCCAGGGAACCTTAAGACATGTGTGTAAATTCACCACAGACACTGTTGCTAAACTTTCTGAGCAAGATAGAACATTTTCTAAATTGGATGAGCATTTTTGAAAACTGAGACACAAACTGCTACGCTTCAGGCTGTTGCTACATGGAATATTAAGGATAATCTTCAATCTCATAATTAGTTGCAGACTACAGAAAATGTTTCTTGATCTACAAATCCAGGATTATTAAATTTTTCCAGTTACTCATTAAGAGGGTCAGTGGATTCAGCCGTGGATCAGATAATATTGGCCATGCTGCTTGAAGGGATCAATATATAATTTAAAAGAGATTGAGTGGGGTGGGGAGAGGGATTGAGTGGAGAAAGAGAAGATATTAAATTTATATAGACAAATATATTTGAAATATTAAAGAAGAAAAATTAGAGATGAATTAGTAGGGAAATGAGTCGGGTCATCAGTGGCTTTTTTCTAGGTCAATGAGGGCTGTGTTGACGGCTCGGCTTGTAAGCATCCAATTTTTCATTTGTTTTGTCGGTATGGGTAGGCAGAATTGCTGCGATGTTGTTTCAGGTCCTGCCTGATTTGTGCTGTTTCATTCCCAGCACGATTGTTACTGCTTTGACCAGCAGTCAGTTTTGAGAGAAAGAATAACACTGAAGAAAGGCTTTGGTAAAAGGCTGTGTTAAAGGTAATGGTGCAGCTTATGGTTGCTCAACGGAGAAGGGGGGAAGGAAAGGATCATAGAGTAAGCAAGCTCTTAAAGGGATGACCGCAAAGAGAGCTCCAAGAGCTGGTGCTGCAGGGAAGAAAGAGAAATCCAGTCACAGCAGGGTAGATAGTAGGGCCCCTGCTGCAACACAGGCTTCAGGGTCTGTTAGACCTCAAAGGATTGCAGCAGGTGCTGACAGGGCTTTGGATGCTGTACAACCTGAACCCTCTGGATTATTTTCTGCTGCTTCTTTTCCTCTGGCTCCTGATGAGTTTGGGGTTGCAGTTGGTGGGGGGGGGGGGGGGGTCTGGTGAGTCTAGGGTGGTCGGTGGAGGGGGCATGAGAAATCTCAGCAAGGTACAGTGGTAAGAAAAGAAAAATCACTGCATAAGTGTTTAAGGGATAAAAAGTTTCTGCGACAGTTACAGCATGTAGTGAAGCAGCTAGATGTTGAAAAGCATGTGAGCCGTGTGGGTGTTGGAGACCCAGTGCAAGTCTGGGAATCCTTTGATTCATTGGATTCTTCTATGTCATCCTCTTCTGAATCCTCACTGGAGGTGGCAGTAGAGCTCTTGAGAGTCACTTCCATGTGTATTGTGGTGGGGGTACCCTAATGTAACTCAAGTTTCTAGGCGTGGGTATATATTTTGTGAGATTGGTCCTTTAGATTGATAACTGTCTGTGAAGATGCATCAGTAGATTCTGAATGGTAGATATGCAGATTTATTCGCTTTATTGGAGAAGGAGCGGGATGGACACCGTTTACTTCATAGTTGTACAAATTCCAATTTGACCAGGATTCATGTAGATGCAGTCCAGGATAAACTAAAAGAATTACAGTTTGGATGGATTGCAGGACATTTTCAGACTCCTCTTTTTGATAATTTATTGGTTTCTCTACTTGGGGTGATTTCTAAGAAGGAGCCTGGAAAGTTTCATTTAATTCACAATTTGTCATTCTCAGGAGGTGCTAGTGTTAATTCTGTTGTTGACCCATGATTATGTTCAGTCCAGTATTCATCATTTGACCAGGTAATTGAGATGTTGCGCCAGCTTGGTCAAGGGGCCTTGATAGGGAAAGCTGATACTGAAGCAGCTTTCCATTTACTGCCCGTGCACTCTATTTCATTGATTGGGTTTTCATTTTGAACATCAATTCTTTTTTGATAAATGCATGCCCATGGGGTGCTCTCTCTCTCATATGCATATTTTCCTCATTCTTGCACTGGGTAATGGAGTAGAAAGCTGGGGCCTCTTATATAGTATATTAGTTGGATGATTTTCTTTTCGGGGACTCTGCGTGTTATAATCAATGTGCACGGCTTATGAATGTTTTTTGTGCTGTTGTATCTGAATTAGGGATTCCATTAGCTGAAGAGAAATGAGAGGGCCCTACTTCTATTTTGGTATTTCTTGACATTGAATTGGATTCAGTGCGCATTGAGTCTAGATCGCCTATTGACAAGGTGCGAGCAGGATGCAGGTTCAGTGGCTGCTATAAAAAGAAGAAATTAACCTTAGAGAAGATTCAGTTGATTGTAGGGCATCTCAATTTTGTGTCACGAGTTATTCCTATGGGACGAATATTTTCTCGCCATCTGGCACTGTTGAGCAAAGGGTTTCAGAAGAAATATTATAGAGTGTGGAATCCTCAGGGAGTTGGACTTGGCATTATGGAATCTATTTTAGTCTCAATTTAATGGAATGCGAGTGTTGCCTCGGTCTCCTGTGTTTAATAGTGATCTCGAATTGTTTACAGATATAGCAGGGAGTCACGGTTTTGTGACTTATTTCCAAGGGGTATGGTGTGCTAAGCAATGGCCTGAGTGCGGGAAAAAAAATGAGTTGGTGTGCTAATGTTGCTTTGCTCAAGCTTTTTCCAGTGTGGGTTGATTGATGATTTGAAGCCCAGTCCAGATGCATTCCACGTATTTGCACAGGTGGAAAGAAGAAAAAATGACAGCCAGCATGGTTAAAAGGTGAAGTAAAAGAGGCTAATACAGTCAAAAGATTGTCCCTCAAAGAATGAAAAAGGATCCAAATGAAGAAAATAATAAGCAACATAAGCACTGGGAAGTCAGATGCAAAGCATTAATAAAGAATGCTAAAAGAGAATATGAAGAGAAATTGCCGCAGAGACTAAAATTCACAGTAACAACTTTTTCAGATACATCAGAAGCAGAAAGCCTGTGAGGGAATCCAGGGGACCATTAAATCACAAAGGAGCAAAAGGGGCACTCAGGGAGGACAAGGCCATAGCAGAGAAACTGAATGAATTCTTGGCTTCTGTCTTTACTGAAGAAGATGTAAGAGATTTGCCTGTACCAGAAATGGTGTTCAAGGGTGATGATGCAGAGGAACTGAAAGAAAACTCAGTGAACCTGGAAAATGTACTGAGCTAAATTGACAAATTAAAGAGTAATAAGTCACCTGGAATGGATGGCATACATCCAAGGGTACTCAAAGAACTCAAGAATGAAATTGCTGATCTGCTGTTAGTAATATGTAACCTGTCGTTAAAGTTGCCTGTACTACCTGAAAATTGGAGGGTGGCCAATGTGAAACTGATTTTTAAAAAGTGGAAACTATTATAAAGAATAAAGTTACGGAACACATAGACAAACATGGTTTAATGGGACAGAGTCAGTATGGATTCAGCCAAGGCAAGTCTTATCTTACCAATTTGCTTCATTTCTTTGAAGGCATGAATAAACATGTGGATAAAGGTGAGCCAGTTGATGCAGTGTATCTAGATTTTCAGAAAGCTTTTGAAAAAGTTCCTCATGAAAGGCTCCTGAGAAAAGTAAAGAGTCATTGGCCAGGAGGCAAGGTTCTGGTGTGGATTAGGAATTGGTTATTGGACAGAAAACAGAGGGTAGAGTTAAATGGTCATTTCTCTCAATGGAGGAGGGTGAACAGTGGAGTGCCGCAGAGATCTGTATTGGGACCGGTGCAATCTAATATATTTATAAATGATATGCAAATCGGAATGACAAGTGAGGTGATTAAATTTGCAGATAATACAAAACTATTCAAGGTTGTTAAAACATGTGTGGATTGTGAAATATTGCAGGAAGACCTTAGGAAATTGGAAGACGGGGCATCCAAATGGCAGATGAAATTTAATGTAGACAAATGCAAGGTGATACATATTGAAAATAATAATCTGAATCATAGCTACCTGTTGCTAGGGTCCAACTTGGTACGCACTTGTTTAATACCCTTATTTTATCATCCCCACCTTAGTAATTCCCTTTCTCTTATTTGTCCTGTTTGTCTGTCCTAATTAGATTGTAAACTCTGTCAAGCAGGGACTGTCTCTTCATGATCTAGTGTACAGCGCTGCGTGCATCTAGTAGCGCTATAGAAATGATTAGTAGTAGTAGTAGTAGGGTCAGCATTCAAGGTGTCGTTGTACATAATATGCTGAAACATTCTGCTTAGTGTGTGGCGGCGGTGGCCAAAAAAGCAAACAGAATATTAGGAATTAGAAGGAAAGGGATGGTGACTAAGATTGAAAATATTATAATGCCTTTGTATCCCTCCATGGTGCAACTGCACCTTCAATATTGCATTCAGTTCTGGTCGCTGTATCTCAAAAAAGATATAGCAGAATTAGAAAAGGTTCAAAGAAAAGCGACCAAAATGATAAAGGGGATGGAACTCCTCTCGTATGAAGAAAGGCTAAAGAGGTTAGGGTACTTCAGCTTGGAAAAGAGACAGATGAGGGGAGATATGGTTGAGGTCTACAAAATCCTGTGTGGTCTAGAATGAGTAGAAGTAAATCGACTTTTTACTCATTCTAAAAGTACAAAACTAGGGAACACTCGAGGAAGTTACATGGAAATACTTTTATAAGAAATAGGAGGAAATATTTTTTCACTCAACAAATAGTTAAGCTCTGGAACTCTAAAGGAAAAGTCCATAGACCATTATTAAATTGACTTGGGGAAAATCCACTGCTTATTTTTGGGATAAGCAGCATAAAATGTATTGAACTTTTTCGGGATCTTGCCAGGAATTTGTGTCCTGGATTGGCCACTGTTGGAAACAGGATGCTGGGCATGATGGACCTTTGGTCTGTCCCAGTTTGGCAATACTTATGTACTATATAAGAGGTTATCAAAGGATTAACTGTAAGATATATAGGGCCCTGTTTACTAAGCCGCGCTATAGGCATGTTAACATTTTTAATGCACATTAACCATGTACGCTCGTTAACAGTGTATGCACATACAATTTCCCTATAGGCGCCTACACGGTTAGAGCGCACAGTAATTGTAGGCATGTTAAAAACCCTAACACGCTTTGTTAACAGGGCCCATAGACTTTTCCAAAAATGAGGACACATTCTGTGCACATTGTAGAAGAAGAAGATAATAAACATATTTCTATCAGTTTAAAGAAAAGTATATTTAGCAATCAATAAATAAATAAATAAGCAAGCAAACAAGCAAAATGGCTTACCACACATCACATTGTACAGTTCAATATTCTCAAATGGAGGTACTTTAGTCTTGTACTTAAATGTAGGACCATAGCCTACAAAGACAGTCTTTAAAAGAAAAAAAAAGTAGTTAAAAAACATTCCCACAACCTGTGTGCAGAAACAGTATGAGACACCTAAAAATTATGACCACTTCATCTCTCTTGTTGGTTGTGTCCAAAGTACCTGCATGCTGCTTATCTTGTTGTCGTACCCATGATCGCCATTGAGATAGCACTTCCCTTTAATCATTCTCTTTTGAGTATCCGAAATTCTCCTGCATCAAAATATCAACCAGAGGCGTTTCACTTCAAAATAAGTAGTAAAACAGCACAAGAACAGATAGTAAAAATATAAGGAAACATTTTTTGCTTGAAAAAAATAAAAAGTAATGCTTTAGAAAGTTATAGTAAACATCCTGTCTGAAGCACTTTTAAAGAAAATTGAAGAGAATGTAAGGTAATCGGACTGCAAAAGGTTTTTTTTGGTACCTAGGGGCCTTTTTACTAAGCCGCGTAAGCGTCTATGTGCGCCCAATGTGTGCCAAAATGGAGTTACCGCACGGCTACCATGTGGCTCTTACAGTAATTTCATTTTTGCCACACGTACAAAAAATAATTATTTTCTGCCGCACTTATCGGACGTGTAAAAAGTGGCATTTACCACACATAGGTCCTTACTGCCCGGTTACCATGTAAGACTTTACCGCTAGGTCAATGGCTGGCGGTAAGGTCTCGGACCCAAAATGGGTCCAATGTTCTGCATATCAGTGTCAGATTCCTCAAGGCAATAGTGTATTAGCAATCAGGCTCTCTTGAGTCACTTGCATTAACCTTCCTTTATACCCTCTCCAATCCCTTTCTGTCACCAAGGACAGAAGGCATAGAGTCTATCCAGCTCATTTTCGAAAGTGATCGCCGGCCATCTTCCGACATAAATCGGGAGATGGCCAGCGATCTCTCAAAAGCAGCCAAATCGGTATAATCGAAACCTCCTTTTTTTACACCATTGCCGTTTTCCCGTCACCGAGCCAGCAAAAGTGCAAGGGGGCGTGTTGGCAGCGTAGCGAAGGCGGGACATGGCTAACAGATGGCCGGCTTCAGTGCATAATGGAAAAAACAAAAGCAGCCTTAATGAGTATTTTGCCGGTTTTACTTGGTCCTTTTATTTTCACGACCAAACCTCAAAAAGGTGCCCCAACTCACCAGATGACCACCGGAGGGAATGGGGGATGACCTCCCCGTACTCCCCCAGTGGTCACCAACCCCCTCCCTCACTAAAAAAATAAAAATAAAAACCTTTTTTTCCAGCCTGTATGCCAGCCTCAAATGTCATACCCAGCTCCCTGACAGCAGTATGCAGGTCCCTGGAACAGTTTTTGCTGGTTGCAGTGCACTTCAGGCAGGCGGACCCAGGCCCACCCCTACCTGTTACACTTGTGGTGGTAAGTGTTGAGCCCTCCAAACCCCCCCAAAACCCACTGTACCCACATGTAGGTGCCCCCCTTCACCCATAAGGGCTATGGTAATGGTGTAGAGTTGTGGGGAGTGGGTTTTGGGGGGATTTGGGGGGACTCTACACCCAAGGTAAGGGAGATATGCACCTGGGAGCTATTTGCATATATATTTTTTTATTTTTAGAAGTGCCCCCTAGAGTGCCCGGCTGGTGTCCTGGCATGTGAGGGGGACCAGTGCACTACAAATCCTGACTCCTCCCACGACCAAATGGCTTGGATTTAGCCGGGGTTGAGATGGCCGCTTTTAGTTTCCATTATCGCTGAAAAACAAAAGCGGCCATCTCAAATCCAGTGAACTCTGGCATTTGGCCGGTCCAAACCGTATTATCGAAACAAAAGATGGCCGCCCATCTTTTTCGATAATACGGTTCCGGCCAGCTGGCAATCTATTTCGCCGGCACCGTTCAATTATTCCCCTCTATATTGATAGACTCAATATACAATTTGTATATTTGACTTTCTCCAGCCTTCGCCATGCACAAGTAATCAACTCCTGGGGGTTGCCTTTTCAAACAGCAAACTGGCTTCTTATCTGAATGCTGCACTGAGCCCAGCTTTTAACAATCACCATCTCTAAATGATGCCCAGCATTCAAGAACTCTCCAGCATCATCCTCACCCCTGGGTGTTCTCAAAAGAAAAATGCCAGAAAAAATATTCCGTTGGCTTTGACTTTCAGTTCAGTTTTCAGATTCAGAAAAACACAGTACCTTATTCTTTTCCACTCTTCCTTTCATGTCCGACCCATTTGGTCCTAGTTTAACAGGCTTCCCTAAGATTTTCCCAGCCACAGTTCACTCAGAAATCAGGTTGGGGCTTTCCTTTGTTTCTCCCTCCCCTCCTTCTCCTCCCTCTCTCATCTCAAGGAGGCTAACTAAGATCTCCCCTCTCTCTCTTCTATGATTGGCCCATTCCACCTCATCAATAGGAACCCTTACCAGCTTCTGGCTCTGTTCCCCATCACACAATACATGCATATTTTTTCTTCCTACCTGCTGGGAGCAGCCGTGCGGCTGTCGGCTCCACTGGTTCCCTGCTCCCTGTGCCCCAGAAGAGGAAGTAACAACAGAGGGAACAGGAAGCAACAGCAGAGGGAGCACGGAACCAACGGAGCAGACAGCTGCGCGGCTGCTCCCTGCACCCCCTCCTGCGGTGTGCACCTGGGGCGGACCACACCCACCACCCCGCCCTCGGTAAACCACTGGAACAGGTTTCTTCTGTAAAATAGCTCTGTATGCTGTATGTGCCATATGTATTTCCTATGGCCTTGTAGGCATTTTGAAAAAGGCTCTGCTAATCAGTGATTTGCAATGGAGTAGCAGCAGTGGTTTCGCCAATAGGCTAAGAAGCAGGGAACCCAGCATACAAATCTCCCTGACAAGTCACTAACTCCCTCATTCTGTAACTGGTCACCTAAATGTAAGCCCCTATTGTGTGCTTAAATTTATAGAATACTAGCATTTACACGTGCAAATGTACACTGAGGAGTAAATTCTATAAGTAGTGCCTAAAAATCAGCACCAAAAATTTAACACACTTAGAATCGTGCTTGGGGTTAAACTGCGCCTAACTGTAGGCACCTGCCATTAGGCCTGGTACAAGCAGGCTTAAATCCTGGCACCTAAATTAGGCGCAGTTTGGTCCTGATTCTATATCAGCGCACATAAAAATTGAGAAAACCCCCAGAAACACTCCTATCCACACCCCCAAACGGTTATGCGTGTTAGGATTTACATACACATTATAGAATATGATATGCATGTAAATACTAATTAGTGCCAATTAGTGCTGATAATTGGTTATTATCACCGCTGTGTGTAAATTGGGCCTGTGCCCAACTGAAACACGTGTAACTCGTAGCGCCATATATAGAATCTGGACCTAAGGGCATAAATGGCAGCAGTGCATTTACCCATTAATTCTGTAAATTACACAAGGCAATGCTATAAAAATGCTGTCATCTGTAATTGTCAGAGGGGTGTTCACCTGAGCACAGCAGGGCTGACATTATGGAGGCAATTCTATAAAAAGGTGCTAAAAAAATTAGGTGCCCAAAATCTGTGTGCTAAGACAGTATTCTATAAAGGCGTCTGGGCTCCTAGATTCCATTATAGAATAGAGCCTAAGTTGGTATCTGGGTGCCAACATTTAAGCAACCACACTTGTACCATGTAAAAGGTGGGTATAAGTGGTGGGGGGGGGCACCTAAATGTTGACACCTAGGTATGCAAGTTTTGGAGCCTAAGGGGCTCTTTAAGGAAGATGGGGTAGGGCTACTTGCATGGGTAGCACGTGCCAAAACAGTACTGCCATTGGGCGCTCCCAGGCACCTGGCAGTAGTTGCGCTTCTGGCAAATAACATTTCACATGGTAGAAAATAAATTTTCTACTTTCTACCCGGGGGGTGGAGGGGGCATTCCCGGTGGTAATCGGCAGCGAGGCCGCATTGCTGCAAGCTGCCCGATTACCACTGGGTTAGCGTGCGAGCCCTTACTGCCTTCTATATAGGTGGCACTTAAGGGCTCAGGCAGTGACTGGTCACGCGCTAATTTTAATATCAGCCATTTAAACCTCCATTGGAAAAAAAAAAGGCATTTTTTCCACAGTGGTAAAAAGTGGCCTAGCATGCGGCTTTTTCACACTCCAAAACTACCACAGGCCACTTTTACCGCAGCTTAGCAAAAGGACTCTATGTGTGAATTGCCAATGCCCCACCTATATGCAAACTCCCTTTGCAGATAGGTGCTAAGATGTGCGTACAACGCATGTCAAATTAGAACTACCGCCCAGCTACCGTGTGCCCCTGGCGGTCATTCTAATTTCTACGCGTGTCCAAAACGCGTGGCAGAAAATAATTTCTATTTTCTACCACATGGCGCTAACTGGGAGGTAATCGGCAATGTACACATGCTGACAATTACCACCCGGTTAACGCACGAGACCTTACCGCTAAATCAATGTGTAACGGTAAGGTCTGAGGCCCAAAATGAACACGCGCTGATTTATATTTTGCCGCACTTCCAATTTTGCCAAAAAAGGCCTTTTTTGCAGGTGCGTATTGACCTGCGCTCATCCAATACACGCGTCGACACCAGCGCAGGCCATTTTTCAGCGCACCTTAGTAAGAGGGTCCCTTACAGAATAGCACCTTAGTGCAGTGAGGCAACTAACTGCTCTTACCCCCATTTGAGTTCCATTTGAATGCCTAAAGTTAGGCCTCTATTTGGCGCCTATCTCATGGTGCACTGTGTAGAATTAGAGGGTATGTGTAACTTAAAGAATATTAAAATTACACATATAAATGTCCCATGTGGATGCTAAAATGTAAACCAGTCATAGACTTGGTATAAATATTAGCGTTTAAACGTAGGTGTGTTGATGTTGACTCACACTTGGTTTTTTGACAGCAATTACGCAGGTAGGTGCCGTTATATAGTAGGTGCACTACCTGCTTAGTTTTGGTGACCAATTATAGAATTACCCCCCTAACCTCTTTTGCCTCAGGCACAAAATTATATAGCAGGCCTTCTGGGGACAGGGGAACATCTAGCATACCTAAATGTAACATGCCTCAAACTACGCCTAAAAATTATTTTCCATAGGCTTTACTGGATAAAAAAGCCCATATCAACTGCAAAAAAATAGCAATGTTAACATTCCACAAGTGGTTTTATTCTTTTAAATGTTCTGAGCATCTGTCAATATATTATTTCAAAGTTTACTGGCTGCCAGTAGCTGCAAGGGTTATATTTAAGCTATCCTGTTTGATGTATAAGGTTTCTTATCACTTAGCTCCATTTTACTTTATTTATTTATTTAGATTTTGCTCGAACCTTTTTCAGTAGTACCTCAAGGTGAGTTACATTCAGGTACTCTGGATATTTCTCTGTCCCAAGAGGGCTCACAATCTAAGTTTGTACCTGAGGCAATGGAGGGTTAAGTGACTTGCCCAAGATCACAAGGAGCAGTAGTGGGATTTGAACCGACCACCTCTGGAATGCAAGACCAGTGCTTTAACCACTAGGCCACTCCTCCACTCAACAAGATGTTTTGTTTTGTCAACTATAGTGCATGTTACTCAATCAGTATGATTTATTTTCTTTTCCATCTATAAAGGGTATAGTAAGAAAAAAAATGTATAGATTCTTTACTTTCTTATCAGACAGCTAGGTAAAGACATTTCACCTTCGATACTGCAGGCATCAAGTTATGTACATTTCAGTGACTTCTTAAGACATATTTGTTTCTGAAATATGGAAGGAAGTGATTGTGTTAGTTTTTAAATGATTAATTTTGTAATTGTATTTCCTAGTTTGTCCAGTTTCCATATCGAACTGTGAGGTATTGCGAGCTATAAAGTGTTATGTTTTGTTTACAACATGCCATAGCCGGTTTGCGAAATACTCCCTTTGCCCACTCCCTTTTTACCTAGTAAATTCTATGACAGGAATATTAGCCAGAACAGTCATTTCCCCATTGATCTGTCTTAAAAAGAAAACAGCGTAAAGGTCCCTAATGAACTAAGGTGTGCTATCACGGGGTTATTTTCCCAAAATTAATGCACCAGGCAGAATACAATGGAATCAGTCCATGCAAATAAGTCTCATTCATATGCATTGGGAGAATCCCGAAAACCCGACTGGGTTGCAGCCCGTGAGTACCCCTGCTCTATAGCATTAAAAATAGTATCCAAGGAAGCCGCAAGGTGATAAAATAATAAGTTGCCTCTGATGTTATTTACCTTGCCACGTGCCATCTCCTTTCCACTATTAAATGGATGTCCTCGATCCTTCTGTTGTTAGCATAGTGCAATCGTTTTGGAAGGTGCTGTTTCCAGTAAGGCTTGAAGTGCTGGTCAGGCTTCTTACACTGAAAGAATTACCAGGGAAAAATGGGTTCATGGTGCATTACGATAAAAGGAAGACAATAACTGAAATTAGAAAATTAAGGTTAGATTCTTTCATCACTATCCTTAAATTTATAAACTGAAGCAAAAAGCAAAACTCATTGTTATGTTCACCTCAACCAGTCTGCACACCATATAGTAATTCTATAAAGCAGCTGCTACATTTACATGTTGATTATACATGTAAATATTTAAAATACTAACATATATTTGTGCATATAAATGCTGAAAATCCACCTTTTGTCTTTTTATTTTGTCTCCATTTTTCTTTTGACTTGTCACTTTTCCTCTGGCCTGTCAAATTTATGGTGTTCCTGTCCCCTTTTTATGGGGAAGCCACTGCTTGCCCTGGGATTGGTAACATGGAATGTTGCTAATATTTGGGTTTCTGCCAGGTACTTGTGACCTGGATTGGCCACTGCTGGAAGCAGGATACTGGGCTAGATGGGCCATTGGGCTGACCTAATACTTATTTTATTGCAATCCGCTTTGATTGTTTCTGAAAGACAGTTTATCAAGCACCAATATACTAAACAGCGAATGCTACATACCTGTAGAAGGTATTCTCCGAGGACAGCAGGCTGATTGTTCTCACTGATGGGTGACGTCCACGGCAGCCCCCTCCAACCGGAAACTTCACTAGCAAAGGCCTTTGCTAGTCCTCGCGCGCCGATGCGCACCGCACATGCGCGGCCGTCTTCCCGCCCAAACCGGCTCGTGTTCGTCAGTCCCATATGTAGCAAGACAAAGACAAGGGAAGACACAACTCCAAAGGGGAGGCGGGCGGGTATGTGAGAACAATCAGCCTGCTGTCCTCGGAGATTACCTTCTACAGGTATGTAGCATTCGCTTTCTCCGAGGACAAGCAGGCTGCTTGTTCTCACTGATGGGGTATCCCTAACCCCCAGGCTCACTCAAAACAACAAACATGGTCAATTGGGCCTCGCAACGGTGAGGACATAACTGAGATTGACCTAACAATTTATCCAACTAACTGAGAGTGTAGCCTGGAACAGAATAAACATGGGCCTAGGGGGGTGGAGTTGGATTCTAAACCCCGAACAGATTCTGAAGCACTGACTGCCCGAACCGACTGTCGCGTCGGGTATCCTGTTGCAGGCAGTAATGAGATGTGAATGTGTGGACAGATGACCACGTCGCAGCTTTGCAGATCTCTTCAATAGTGGCTGACTTCAAGTGGGCCACTGACGCTGCCATGGCTCTAACATTGTGCGCCGTGACATGACCCTCAAGAGCCAGCCCAGCCTGGGCGTAAGTGAAGGAAATGCAATCTGCTAGCCAATTGGATATGGTGCGTTTCCCCACAGCAACTCCCCTCCTGTTGGGATCAAAAGAAACAAACATTTGTGCGGACTGTCTGTTGGGCTGTGTCCGCTCCAGAAAGAAGGCCAATGCTCTTTTGCAGTCCAATGTGTGCAGCTGACGTTCAGCAGGGCAGGAATGAGGACGGGGAAAGAATGTTGGCAAGACAATTGACTGGTTCAGATGGAACTCCAACACCACCTTTGGCAAGAACTTAGGGTGAGTGCGGAGGACTACTCTATTATGATGAAATTTGGTATAAGGAGCATGAGGTACTAGGGCTTGAAGCTCACTGACTCTACGAGCTGAAGTTACTGCCACCAAGAAAATGACCTTCCAGGTCAAGTACTTCAGATGGCATGAATTCAGTGGCTCAAAAGGAGGTTTCATCAGCTGGGTGAGAACGACATTGAGATCCCATGACACTGTAGGAGGTTTGACGGGGGGCTTTGACAAAAGCAAACCTCTCATGAAGCGAACAACTAAAGGCTGTCGTGAGATCGGCTTACCTTCCACACGGTAATGGTATGCACTGTTTGCGCTAAGGTGAACCCTTACAGAGTTGGTCTTCAGACCAGACTCAGACAAGTGCAGAAGGTATTCAAGCAGGGTCTGTGTAGGACAGGAGCGAGGATCTAAGGCCTTGCTGTCACACCAGACGGCAAACCTCCTCCATAAAAAGAAGTAACTCCTCTTAGTGGAATCTTTTCTGGAGCAAGCAAGACACGGGAGATACCCTCCGACAGACCCAAAGAGGCAAAGTCTACGCTCTCAACATCCAGGCCGTGAGAGCCAGAGACTGGAGGTTGAGATGCAGAAGCGCCCCTTCGTTCTGTGTGATGAGGGTCGGAAAACACTCCAATCTCCACGGTTCTTCGGAGGACAACTCCAGAAGGAGAGGGAACCAGATCTGACGCGGCCAAAAAGGAGCAATCAGGATCATGGTGCCTCGGTCTTGCTTGAGTTTCAACAAAGTCTTCCCCACCAGAGGTAGGGGAGGATAAGCATACAGCAGGCCTTCCCCCCAATCCAGGAGGAAGGCATCCGATGCCAGTCTGCCGTGGGCCTGAAGTCTGGAACAGAACTGAGGGACCTTGTGGTTGGCTCGAGATGCAAAGAGATCTACCAAGGGGGTGCCCCACCCCTGGAAGATCTGGCGCACTACTCTGGAGTTGAGCGACCACTCGTGAGGTTGCATAATCCTGCTCAACCTGTCGGCCAGACTGTTGTTTACGCCTGCCAGATATGTGGCTTGGAGCAACATGCTGTAACGGCGAGCCCACAGCCACATGCTGACGGCCTTCTGACACAGGGGGCGAGATCCGGTGCCCCCCTGCTTGTTGATGTAATACATGGCAACCTGGTTGTCTGTCTGAATTTGGATAATTTGGTGGGACAGCCGATCTCTGAAAGCCTTCAGAGCGTTCCAGACCGCTCGTAACTCCAGGAGATTGATCTGCAGATCGCGTTCCTGGAGGGACCAGCTTCCCTGGGTGTGAAGCCCATCGACATGAGCTCCCCACCCCAGGAGAGACGCATCTGTAGTCAGCACTTTTTGTGGCGAGGAATTTGGAAAGGGCGTCCCAGAGTCAAATTAGACCAAATCGTCCACCAATACAGGGATTTGAGAAAACTTGTGGACAGGTGGATCATGTCCTTCTAGATCCCCAGCAGCTTGAAACCACTGGGAAGCTAGGGTCCATTGAGCAGATCGCATGTGAAGACGAGCCATGGGAGTTACATGAACTGTGGAGGCCATGTGGCCAAGCAATCTCAACATCTGCCGAGCTGTGATCTGCTGGGACGCTCGCACCCGCGAGACGAGGGACAACAGATTGTTGGCCTTTGTCTCCGGAAGATAGGCACGAGCCGGCCGAGAATCCAGCAGAGCTCCTATGAATTCGAGTCTCTGTACTGGGAGAAGATGGGACTTTGGATAATTTATCACAAACCCCAGTAGCTCCAGGAGTCAAATAGTCATCTGCATGGACTGTAGAGCTCCTGCCTCGGATGTGTTCTTCACCAGCTAATCGTCAAGATAAGGGAACACATGCACTCCCAGCCTGCGAAGCGCTGCTGCTACTACAGGCAGACACTTCGTGAACACCCTGGGCGCAGAGGCGAGCCTAAAGGGTAGCACACAGTACTGGAAGTGACATGTGCCCAGCTGAAATCGCAGATACTGCCTGTGAGCTGGCAATATCGGGATGTGCGTGTAGGCGTCCTTCAAGTCCAGAGAGCATAGCCAATCGTTTTCCTGAATCATGGGAAGAAGGGTGCCCAGGGAAAGCATCCTGAACTTTTCTTTGACCAGATATTTGTTCAGGGCCCTTAGGTCTAGGATGGGACGCATCCCCCCTGTTTTCTTTTCCACAAGGAAGTACCTGGAATAGAATCCCAGCCCTTCTTGCCCAGATGGCACGGGCTCGACCGCACTGGCGCTGAGAATGGCGGAGAGTTCCTCTGCAAGTACCTGCTTGTGCTGGAAGCTGTAGGACTGAGCTCCCGGTGGGCAATTTGGAGGCTTCGAGGCCAAATTGAGGGTGTATCCTTGCCAGACTATTTAAAGAACCCAACGGTTGGAGGTTACAAGAGGCCACCTTTGGTGAAAAACTTTCAACTTCCCCCCGACCGGCAGATTGCCCGGCATGGACACGTTGATGTCGGCTATGCTCTGCTGGAGCCAGTCAAAAGCTCGCCCCCTGCTTTTGCTGGGGAGCCGAGGGGCCTTGCTGAGGCGCACGCTGCTGACAAGAGCGAGCGCGCTGGGGCTTAGCCTGGGCCGCAGGCTATCAAGAGGGAGGATTGTACCTACGCTTACCAGAAGAGTAGGGAACAGTCTTCCTTCCCCCATAAAAACGTCTACCTGAGGAGGTAGATGCTGAAGGCTGCCGGCGGGAGAATTTGTCGAAAGCGTTATCCCGCTGGTGGAGCTGTTCTACCACCTGTTTGACTTTTTCTCCAAAAATGTTGTCCACTCGGCAAGGGGAGTCCGCAATCCGCTGCTGGATCCTATTCTCCAGGTCGGAGGCACGAAGCCATGAGAGTCTGCGCATCACCACACCTTGAGCAGCGGCCCTGGACGCAACATCAAAAGTATCATATACCCCTCTGGCCAGGAATTTTCTGCACGCCTTCAGCTGCCTGACCACCTCCTGAAACGGCTTGGCTTGCTCAGGAGGGAGCTTGTCCACCAAGCCCGCCAACTGCCGCACATTGTTCCACATATGGATGCTCGTGAAGAGCTGGTAGGACTGAATCTTGGAAAAACAAACAGTGGATCCAACAAAAGGTCCTCTCACAATGAGTGTCTTCCTGAACAAGGTCTTTATTCACAATGGCACAAATGACCCGACACGTGACGTGTTTCGGCCGTAAGGCCTGCGTCAGGGGTCTATAAAATAATGTACATAAAAACACAAATATAATAGAAAGTAATTAAAACACACAAATAAAAATAAAAACTCCAAATGACATTTTGAACATATCAAACCATAAAAGACTCAAAATGGCATTTTTAAACATATTTAAACCATTAGGACAACTTAATAAAAAACAATTAAAATTACAAATATATATATCTCAAATGATGAAAATAATGGATGACTAAAAAATTACTGAGGGAAGAACAAAGAACTATATACACATTGGGTACAGTTATACCGCATGGACTCAATATGGACACGGATTTCAGTTCTTTTTTATGATTTTTTCTATGATTATAATTCCCTTTTATGATTATACATTTTTCTGGTCTTGTATGCCGATGTATGAAATGTGATTTGTATATTGTCTTTTTTATTTTTCACTTTCATTTTTATTTTTATTATTGATATTATTATTATTTTTATTTTTTCAATTTTTCATTAATCTAACATCATCCATTTTATTTTTCATACCCCATTTTAAATTATTTTGGTTATCCATCCCGTTTTTTCTTTTATGCTTTTTATCATATGATATTTGCCCTTACACAGTTTATTCTATTGATTACAGCTAATTTTTTCATTTTTATTTTACCTTCATCTTTAATAGCGAGCGATAATATTAAAATGGTTTATATTTCGCGTACATATATCCAGGCTCAGCTACGGATTTAAAGTTACTTTTTTATTCTGTTGCAAGGGTTCAATAGCTGTCCCTTTTACCCTAGAACGCATATTGGGGGCCTTTTAGGCCCCCATGCTTACATTTTTGCTATTATCTGCAAAATTACTTTAGTTAGAATTTTGAAACTCAAGGTATTACTCAAGTATGTCATTGTTGATAATATCCAGTTGTTCATATAATTTTTTTTCATAGGCATTATGGTGTAACAATGCTTGTTTGGTGAAAACTACATCTGTACGAATTGGGGGCCTTTTAGGCCCCCGCTGTTTTTATCATGTTCTCAGAAGTGTTTGTGTCTCAAGTTACTTTATTTGTACTCAGTAATGCTGGTGGAGGGGCCAGGGTGTGGATAATAACATGTGAGGATGTCATGTGATTTTTGGAGGGAGTGATAAGGCCATGACATCACCTCAGGTCCTCTGAACACTGAGGACAGTATACACTGTGAGCTAATTGCTGAAGGACCTGTGATAAGATAAGCTGTTGAGAGGAAATCTGTTTCATTTTCTAACATCTAGTCAGCAATGGCACAGTCTTCCTCCAAGTGTCTGACTGACCAAGAGATTGAAGCGATTATGTTTCAAAGCGATGATGAAAGTGAACTATCTTTGTCTGATGAAGAATATCTGCCACCAGCTAATCAAACATCCTCATCCAGTGATTCTTCTGATGATGAAGAAGTGAATCTAGTGGATCCTCAAGAAGTGATAAGTAGAACATCCAAAACGAATGTTTTTTGGGACAGTAATCCTACATTAGTCGGACGTACTCCAATACACAATATTGTGAGACAGGCTCAAGGAGCTGTGGGAAGTCCCAGTTACTTTACCCCTAAAGATGTATTCTGTACTTATTTTTCTGACAATATTGCAGAAGAGGTCCTATTATGTTCAAACCTAGAAGGAAGACGTATCGCTTCAGCAAAAAATAAGTCCTGGAAAAATATCTCAAAAGAGGAACGTTATGCATATATTGGACTTTTCCTGCTGGCAGGGAGTCAAAAATCGTATGATGTCCCAATACGAGAATTATTTCTGGACCCACTTTCTGATCCACACTATAAGGTGACAATGTCAGTGGGCAGATATGAGGAAATTAGAAGGATCATTCGCTTTGATGATAAGCGAACTCGTGCAGCGAGGTTTGAAACAGACAAATTAGCCCCTATCAGTTATATCTGGAACATATTTATCAAAACTTTACAATCCTAGTACTAATGTTACTGTAGATGAGCAACTTGTACCGTTCAGAGGACGCTGCAAATTCATACAATACATGCCCAGCAAGCCAGCCAAGTACGGTATAAAAATCTTCTGGATGTGTGATTCTGCAAATTATTATGGCATAAATGGTGTAATCTACTGTGGCAAAGAGGTTGGTGCACCAGTACAGAAGGATCTGGGGTCTGAAATAGTCAAAACTCTTGCTGTTCCAATATTCAATTCAGGTAGAAACATCACCATGGACAATTATTTCACCAATGTTGAACTAGGCAATTTTCTGCTTGCAAAAGCTATTACACTTGTTGGTACTATAAAGCAAAACAGACGAGAAATTCCAGCAGCACTCAAACACAATCGTCAGCGAGCACTTTATGAGAGTGTCTTTGGATTCAATAACAAAGCGACTTTGGTATCTTACAAGGCAAAGAAGGAGAAATCTGTAATTTTACTCAGTACCATGCATCACGATTGCAGTGTTGACAGCAATAACCAAAAATTGAAACCAGAAATCATCCTGCATTACAATGCAACAAAAGGAGGTGTAGATAAAATGGATGAGATGGTGGGAGAATATTCGTGTAAGAGGCAAACAAAACGATGGCCTGTAGTACTATTTTCAAATATGCTTGATGTAGCAGCCCTAAATTCATTCATTATTTATACAGAAACTAATCCTGAATTTCATGCACAGAGGAAGGACAGGAGATGCTTATTCTTGAAGGACCTTTGTCATGAACTTGTAATACCTCACATGATAGAGCGAAGCGACTTGAAATGCTTGCCAAAGAAAACTAAAGAAGCAATGAAACGGTGTGGCGTACAGTTTCAGATTACTCCAGAGCCAGGAGAAAGAAAACGAAAGCGTTGTTTCACGTGTCCAAGAAACATAGAGAGGAAAACTGAGCAATATTGTTCCACTTGTAAGGAAACTGTTTGCAAAGAACACTCTTCTGAAAAAATAACATGTCAGAATTGTTTGGAAGACTAATATAATAGAAAAGAAAGTTAGAATAAAAATGTAGCTGCAGCTAGTTTGCTATAGATTTCTATGCATTTTTGTGTGTTTTCATGTCTTTGCGTGAAATTTGGGAAAAAAAAGATTTTTTGGTGTTTTCTGTGAAAAATTATAATTAAAATGTTGTCCACTATTCATATTTTATTGAGCAATTTTGAAATAAACTTGTGAAAGTTATTTAAGTGTGTTTTTCTACATTATGTGCATGGGGGCCTAAAAGGCCCCCATGACGTTAATATGTATATTTTTAACGTCATGCGTTCTAGGGTTAACCAGTAGGTGTCAGCCCTTTTCGAACGGCATTCATTACCTTAGCAACAGTGTAGTTTGCTCACACGGGTAAGTGACGTTATTTCCACATCCGGTATTTATTTATTTTGTTACCGCGGGCTTTTTTGAAATTTTGCTTGTTAGCTACGTGTGACCGAGCAGCACAGCGCAGCTTTATACCTGGTAAGTTTTTTCATTTTTCATTTCTCTTTTGAGTTCATTTCACGACGATATATTTGCACATTTAGCTCCTTTATATATACATGTGCGTTTCTCTATTCCCAAGCGACTTTGATTTGCCCGTCCAAAGCAGATTTTTTAACAGTTTTTATAGTCACGAGTTCTCCCGTTTTCATCTTCTTTATTTACTTGTTTTCTCAGCAGCGTGCATATTTTTATTTTTTGCCCCTTTTTCACACATTTCCGACCTTGTCCAGTGTTCTATCTAATTCACGATGTGGCACGCTACTATCACTGACGGCATAGTACCTTGCTTTTGTTTTTAGAAGGCATTTTCGCCATTTTGTTTCCCTTCGCGTCTCTGGGACAGCGCTACGTTTCATACGGTTAGCCTGCCTTTTCTGAACTTTTTTATATATACATTTTTGTTGCGACCATACCAGTTGGTCAATCAGTTGTGCTTATTTAGTTTATATGCATGTCACCTTTAGTTTTTCAGTTTTTTCAGTTGTTTAAGGGCCATTAGCTGCCAGCTTTTTATCGTCAATATCACATGGGTATTTTTTTCTGATCTACCCTTTTTGATCTTGTTTTCAAGGCTATGATACTAGCTGGCTTAAGTATTTATTATTATTTTTATTTTTATTTTCATTTTTTCACATCGTTGGCATTTAACAAGAGTAAGTTTGTACACCATTAACATATGTGTTTCATACTTTTATATTAAGATGCTAATCAACTTGGAGATCCCTGTTCATATTTAGTGTCTTAGTCCTTCTTTCTCTTTTATCATTTAAATGTTTGATACATATAAATGTATGGGCAGTATGTATTTATTTATTTCTTACTTTATACAATTTTTAGTATTTCCAGTGTTGGTTTTTCATCTTTTTCATCTAATCTACAAGGCCATTTGTCTCCAGACAACACTTGGTATGTTCCTTATTTTGGAATTATACTTTTTAGTGTACCTTATTTATATGTTCTGTCCTCATTCGTCTCTATGTAATAATAATTAAAAAAAAATTTTAATTAATTAATTTTTAATATTTTGATATTGATTTATATTCATATTATTCATGTCCATAACAATTTTTTAGTCATCCATTATTTTCATCATTTGAGATATATATATTTGTAATTTTAATTGTTTTTTATTAAGTTGTCCTAATGGTTTAAATATGTTTAAAAATGCCATTTTGAGTCTTTTATGGTTTGATATGTTCAAAATGTCATTTGGAGTTTTTATTTTTATTTGTGTGTTTTAATTACTTTCTATTATATTTGTGTTTTTATGTACATTATTTTATAGACCCCTGACGCAGGCCTTACGGCCGAAACACGTCACGTGTCGGGTCATTTGTGCCATTGTGAATAAAGACCTTGTTCAGGAAGACACTCATTGTGAGAGGACCTTTTGTTGGATCCACTGTTTGTTTTTCCTTACTGGTTTTCCTGTGGAGAGCTCACCTTCTGTGAGTGTTTGCTTCGTAGGACTGAACCTTGGCCACGAGCATAGAGGAATGATAGGCCTTCCTCCCAAAGGAGTCTAAGGTTCTGGAGTCTTTGCCCGGGGGCGCTGAAGCATGCTCTCTAGAACTCTTAGCCTTCTTTAGGGCCAGATCCACCACACCAGAGTCGTGAGGCAACTGAGTGCGCATCAGCTCTGGGTCCCCATGGATCTGATACTGGGATTCGATCTTCTTGGGAATGTGGGGATTAGTTAGTGGCTTGGTCCAGTTCGCCAGCAATGTCTATTTTAGGACATGATGCATGGGTACTGTGGGCGCTTCCTTAGGTGGAGAAGGATAGTCCAAGAGCTCAAACATTTCAGCCCTGGGCTCATCCTCCACAACCACCGGGAAGGGGATGGCCGTAGACATCTCCCGGACAAAGGCCGCGAAAGACAGACTCACGGGAGGAGAAAGCTGCCTTTCAGGGGAGGGAGTGGGATCAGAAGGAAGGCCATCAGACTCCTCATCAGAGAAATATCTGATGTCCTCCTCCTCCTCCCACGAGGCCTCACCATCGGTATCAGACACAAGTTCACGAACCTGCGTCTGAAGCCGTGCCCGACTCGACTCCGTGGAAACACGGCCACGGTAGGAGCGTCGAGAGGTGGACTCCCTCGCCATCATCGGCGAAGCTCCCTCCGCCGACGTCGTCGGGGAGTCTGCCTGGGAGGCGGCCGTAGCGGTACCGGAGACCTCACCTCGGGCAAGGGGCCAGCCGGCGCCTCACTCGACGGTACCGGTGGCGCAAGCACCCCCGGTACCGGAGGGGAAGGGCGCAACAGCTCTCCCAGAATCTCTGGAAGAACGGCCCGGAGACTCTCGTGAAGAGCGGCTGTGGAGAAAGACTGAGAAGCCGATGCAGGCGTCGATGTCAGAGGCTGTTCCGGGCTGTCCAAGGGGGAGCGCATCGACACCTCCTGAACAGAGGGTGAGCGGTCCTCCCGGTGCTGATGCCTACTGGGTGCCGAATGCCTCGGAGACCCAGAGCTCTCGGTACCGAGACGGGAAGGAGACCGGTGACGATGCTTCTTAGACTTCTTCAAGCGAAGCATGTCACCGGAGCTTCCCGGTACCGACGAGGAGGACATAGAATCCAGCCGTCGCTTCCTCGGGCCCGAGGCCGAAGAAGGTCGATCTCGGGGGGGGGGGGCTGTACCGCAGGAGCCCTCAGGGCAGGGGGAGACCCACCCGAAGGCTCACCGCCACCAGCAGGGGAATGGACAGCCCTCACCTGCACTCCAGATGAAGCACCACCGTCCGACGACATCAGCAACAGCGGAGGTCCTGGTACCACCGACGTCGACGCAGCTTTTCGATACCTCGGTACTGACGATGCCGAAGGTAGGGGCCTCGATGCAGTCGATGCCGAAGGTAGAGGCCTCGATGCAGTCGATGCCAATGCCGAGGTCGAAGACTTCGATGCTGTCAACGTCGATGCACTCGATGCCCATGCTGTTGTCGTCGAAGAGCCCGAGAACAACACGTTCCACTGGGCCAATCTTGCTACCTGAGTCTTCTTTTTTAAAAGAGCACAAAGTCTGCAGAGGCCTGCGGGCGGTGCCCAGCCCCCAGACACTGAAGACACGAAGCGTGCCTATCAGTGAGCGAGATTACCTGGGCGCACTGGGTGCACTTCTTGAAGCCGCTGGAAGACTTCGATGACATGGGTGGAAAAATCACGCCGGCGAAATCAAAATTTGCGATGATGACGAAGGGCACCAAAAAGAAGGGAGAAAAACCCAAATCGAGGCCAAATAGGCCGGTCCCGAAAGCGAAAGGAAACTTACTCGGGAAAAAGCTGGAAACACGGGAAAAGGGTAAAGACCGATCGGTCTCTCTTTTTTTTTTTTTTTTAGCGAAAATCGCGAAGACGTGCAAGGGTCAACTTGAGGGGCACGAAATGGCGGTAAAACACGACCGTCCCGAGCGCGGACAAAAGAAGACTGACAAACACGAGCCGGTTCAGGCGGGAAGACGGCCGCGCATGCGCAGTGCGCATCGGCGCGCGAGGACTAGTAAAGGCCTTTGCTAGTGAAGTTTCCGGTTCTAGGGGGCTGCCGTGGATGTCACCCATCAGTGAGAACAAGCAGCCTGCTTGTCCTCGGAGAATAAATGTTATTCCATAAATACTCATCCTCCAATATGAATATTTGACAGCTCTGAGTTCTTGCCATATTTTTAAGTGGTTAATATTAAATTATCATACAGTGTAAGAATATATATTTTTTGTACAAAACTTGTTTCCATTCATGTGACATTCCTCCACATTTATTTTTAAAACTCATCTCTTAGGTTCTTTTTTAATCACATTCCAGTGTATCTCTCCCTTACAGAACAGTGTGTCATGCAAACAGACACACTCTTCTTAAATTCTACTGCAATGTTGCTAATATAGAGATACTGAAATAACACTGGGCCCAGCTCTAAGACACGGGGAGGGGCATTTTTGATGAGACATTTAAATTTGACTTTGGCCCAAATTCGAATAGGAAATAATGGCCATTTTCAAAACAGCAAAAATTATTTTTTTTTTGGGAAAATGGTCACATGCTAGATGTTTTTGTGCTCTATGCATTTATCTTTTTAGTCCTTTAAAAAATGTACAAAATCAAAACTATTGGGATGTAGGAAGAGCCAACATGCTTAGTAGACTGGCCATATAGACATCCTAGCAGAGCAGTGGGACACCCTAAGGGGCACTGCAGTTAACTTCACATTAAAGATCCCAGGTACACATCTTACAGTTACCCCTTTATACTATATAGTGAGCCCTCCAAAACCCACCAAAAACCTACTATACCCAACTGTACACCTCTACAATTGACCTTATGGCTGCAGGGGTCACTTATATTTATTTATTAGGATTTATTTACCGCCTCTTTAAGGGAATTCACTGAAGGCGGTGTACAGTAAGAATAGATCAAACATGAAAAACAGACAATTACAGCAGTAAAAATATTCAAAAACAATACAAAGTATGGCATGGTATACTATTTACAATGTCAACACAATACGTAATAGAACGTTATAAGTGATAGCGAAGGGTAAAGCAAAGATGGAACATATAGAAGGGTAAGAAAGCAGGAAGAGTTAGAAAGTAAGGTGATTGATTTAAAGAAACTTGCACATGAGGTCAGAGAAATAGTTAAATGTTGTCTCAGCAAGGGTAGGAGTGGATAAACATGTCCTGCTGCAGTATATGCAGCCTGAGTAGTCCTTGTGTGTGTGAGTGAGACTAATGGGATAGTTATGTCTTCCAGTAAAGGCCTGATTGAAGACCCAAGCTTTCACCTGCTTCCTGAAGTAGAGATAGTCTTGTGTTAAGCACAGCCTTTCAGGCAGTGTATTCCAGAGTGTGGGGGCTACTCTGGAGAAGGCTCACTTGTGGGTTTCACATTGTGTAATGGCTTTTGGAGAGGGTGTGGTTAGTGAAAGTCCTTGGGAGGACCTTAGTGATACGTCTGGCGAAGGCACAAGCGGAAGAACAAATGGCTAGAAATGTAAGGAGGGGTGACAAAAATGTCTTCAGGTATATAAGTGAAAGGAGAATGACTAAAAAGGGAATTGTGAGACTAAAAGATACTGCGAACCGCTATGTGGATAATGGTGAAGAAAAAGCAAATTTGCTAAATAGATACTTTTGTTCTGTTTTCATAGAAAAAAATCCTGGAGAAGGACCGCGATGGACTGCAAAAAGTACAAATGAGATTGAAGTGGATAGAGCACCATTCACGGAAGAGAGTGTGTATGAACAGCTTGAAAAGCTAAAGGTGGACAAAGCCATGGGACCGGATGGGATCCACCCCAGGATATTGAGGGAGCTCAGAGAGGTTCTGGCAGGTCCGCTTAAAGATTTGTTTAATATATCCTTGCAGACGGGAGAGATTCCGAGGGATTGGAGAACGGCGGAGGTGGTCCCTCTTCACAAGAGTGGTGATAGGGAAGAAGCTGGAAACTACAGGCCAGTAAGCCTCACTTCGATTATTGGAAAAGTAATGGAAGCGATGCTGAAGGAAAGGATAGTGAATTTCCTGGAAGGCAATAAGTTGCAAGATCCGAGACAACATGGTTTTACCAAAGGGAAATCGTGCCAAACGAATCTCATTGAGTTCTTTGATTGGGTGACAGGAGAATTGAATCAGGGACGAGCTATGGACGTAATCTACTTAGATTTCAGCAAAGCTTTTGACACGGTTCCCTACAGGAGGCTCTTAAATAAACTGGATGGGCTGAAGATAGGACCCGAAGTGGTGAACTGGATTAGGAACTGGTTGACGGACAGGCGCCAGAGGGTGGTGGTGAATGGAGTTCGCTCGGAGGAGGGAAAGGTGAGTAGTGGAGTGCCTCAGGGATCGGTGCTGGGGCCGATTCTGTTCAATATATTTGTGAGTGACATTGCCGAAGGGTTAGAAGGTAAAGTTTGCCTATTTGCGGATGATACTAAGATCTGTAACAGAGTGGACACCCGGGAGGGAGTGGAAAACATGAAAAAGGATACGAGGAAGCTAGAAGAATGGTCTAAGGTTTGGCAATTAAAATTCAATGCGAAGAAATGCAAAGCGATGCAATCCTCAGGAGACGTATGTGTTAGGCGGGGAGAATCTGATAAGTACTGACGGGGAGAGGGATCTTGGGATGATAGTATCTGAGGATCTGAAGGCGACGAAACAGTGTGACAAGGCGGTGGCCATAGCTAGAAGGTTGTTAGGCTGTATAGAGAGAAGTGTGACCAGCAGAAGAAAGGAGGTGTTGATGCCCCTGTATAAGTCGTTGGTGAGGCCCCACCTAGAGTATTGTGTTCAGTTTTGGAGGCCGTACCTTGCGAAGGATGTAAAAAGAATTGAAGCGGTGCAAAGAAAAGCTACGAGAATGGTAAGGGATTTGCGTTACAAGACGTATGAGCAGAGACTTGATGACCTGAACATGTATACTCTGGAAGAAAGGAGAAACAGGAGTGATATGATACAGACGTTCAAATATTTGAAAAGTATTAATCCGCAAAGGAACCTTTTCCGGAGGTGCGAAGGCGGCAGAACGAGAGGACATGAAATGAGATTGAAGGGGGGCAGACTCAAGAAAAATGTCAGGAAGTATTTTTTCATGGAGAGAGTAGTGGATGCTTGGAATGCCCTCCCGCGGGAGGTGGTGGAAATGAAAACGGTAACAGAATTCAAACACGCGTGGGATAAACATAAAGGAATCCTGTTCAGAAGGAATGGATCCTAAGGAGCTTAGCCAAGATTGGGTGGCAGAGCCGGTGGCGGGAGACGGGGATAGTGCTGGGCAGACTTATACGGTCTATGCCACAGCCGGTGGTGGGAGGCGGGGCTGGTGGTTGGGAGGCGGGGATAGTGCTGGGCAGACTTACACGGTCTGTGCCCTGAAAAGGACAGGTACAAATCAAGGTAAGGTATACACAAAAAGTAGCACATATGAGTTTATCTTGTAGGGCAGACTGGATGGACCATGCAGGTCTTTGTCTGCCGTCATTTACTATGTATGTTACTATGTATGTTCGCAGTGTGTGGAGAATCATCTTATTTTTAGGTACTTAGGGCCATTTCCTTTCAAGGCCTTAAAGATCAGACATAGTTTTAAATTTAGCCCTGTATTGTACTGGTAGCCAATGAAGTTTTTGCAAAAATGGTGTGATATGGTCACGTCACTTGCAACCTTCTATGAGTCTTGCTGCTGCATTCTGAATTAACTGGAGCTGGTGCAGACCCTTTGTAGTCAGACCATTGTATAGTGCATTGCAGTAATCCAGTCTTGATGTTATCATTGAATGTACAATTGGGATAAGATTTACCTTCTCGATGTAAGGAGAGAGGCAGCATAGCTGTCGCAAATAGTAGAAGCAGCTCTTGAAGGTTGCTTGGATGTGGGGAATCCGTGTAAGTGTTGAATCTAACTGTATTCCAAGGTTTCTGACTTGACATTTCGTTCTTTAGATTGTAAGCTCCTTTGAGCAGGGACCATCCTTCTTTGTTTATTTTGTACAGCGCTGTGTAACCCTAGTAGCGCTCTAGAAATGTTAAGTAGTAGTAGTAGTGATTTGAGGGGGAATTCATACTTCCCAAAAGGGATTTTGATGTCAGGTATGTATCCACTTGTGTTAGGGACCCAGAGAAGCTCCGTTTTACTTGGGTTCAGGCAAAGATTGTTGTGTTTAGCCCATTCTTGAATTGATGTTAGACAGGTAATCAGTTTATTCAAGGCTGTAGGTAAGTCAGGTTCAATGGGTATGAGTAGCTGCACATCATCCGCATAGATGTAGAACTGAGTGTCCATTGACCGAATCAGTTCAGCTAGTGGTTTGAGGTAGATATAGAATAGGTGACAGTATCGATCCTTGTGGTACTCTGCAGGTCAGTGTCCACGTTAGTGATGAGCTGCTGCCAAACATTATGGATTGTTGCCTGTCTGATAGGTAGGATCTGAACCAAGCAAGTACTGTTCCATTCATACCTGTTTCTGTCAGTCTTGCTAGCATGATATCATGATCCACTGTGTCAAAAGCTGCAGAGAAATCAAGCAGTACTAACATCGAGGCAAATCCCTTGTCTCGGTTTCTGTGAAGATCATCTAGTACGGATACAAGGACCGTTTCTGTACCATAACCAGGTCTGAATCCAGACTGACTTGGATCTAGCCAGTTTCTCTTTTCTAACCAGTCATTACGTTGAACACAGACTGTTAGTTCTATGAGTTTCCCTAGAAACGGGATGTTGGATACTGGCCTGTAATTTTCAAGTTTGTCCTAGTCAACAAGAGGGCGGACCACTGCCCTTTTTAATGCTGTTGGTAGTTGCCCATTAGAAAGAGAGGTGTTCACAATTTTGTGGGGCCTTCTATAAGGCCCATACTTGCCTGCAGAACTATCTTTGATGGGCAGGGATCGAGGGAGCAGATAGTTGGTTGAAGGTCTCTTAGGATTTTGTCAAGGCTCTCCTCTATCATTGGGTTAAAAGTGACCCATCTGTCTCTGTCAGGAGGGGGCGAGTTTGTGCAACCCTGGTTGACTGGATGGGGACTAGGTGGGACTGCAAGTGAATCCTGGCAGAGACTTTTAATTTTGTTGGCAAAGTATGCAGCAAAATCATTGCAATTCAGTTTAGACTGGGCAGGCTGGTTCTGTTGTGGGGGCTACAGTAGGCTGTTTACTATACTGAACAGCTGCTTGGTTGAATTGGCAGCCTGTGCAATGCATTGCGAGAAATACTGTTTTTTGGTTGCTGTTAATGCTTGGTGGTACTTTGCCATGTGCTTCCTACAGTTTAGTCTGTCTTCATCCAGGTGAGATTTGCGCCATCTCCTTTCCAGTTTTCGTCCTTCGCGTTTAAGGATTTGAAGTTCTGGAGAAAACCAAGGTGAGCGTTTGTGAGTGGGGCGTAAGACCTTTTTTAGTGGTGCTGTTTTCTCTAAGGTCTTGGCTAAGTGTGTATTCCAGATATCAATTGTTCCGACACTGTTGGTGTCTTTTCATCCACATGTGGATAGTCCAAGGCCTCTAGGCAATTCTCAGCGGTCAGCTTTTTTTTGTCTCTGATCTCCTTCCAAATTCTGGGAAGTGCCATTTGTTTTAGGTGGTCACTTATGGAGAATTTAATTAGAAAATGGTCTGACCATGATAGGAGTGTTATTTCAATACTGTTATCCCAGAATCCTGGGATATCCACCCCTTTGTAGAATACGAAGTCTAGTATGTGACCCTTTTTGTGGGTTAGAGAATTGATCACCTGTGTAAATCCTAGTGCTGTCATCGTGTCCAAGAAGGCAGTTTGTGGTGGTATCTGGGGTTTTGATATGTAGATTGAAGTCTCCCATGATCACCAGACTAGGGTAATTCAGAGTCACTTGAGTAATCAGGTCTAGGTCTATGTGGATACAGTAGGTTTTTGTTGAGTTTGGGAGGGCTCACACTTTCCACCATAAGTGTAACAGTTAGAGTGGGATATGGGCCTGGGTCCCCTTCTCTACAGTGTACTGCACTAACCACTAGGCTATTCCAAGGACCAGCTTGCTGCTCCGATAGAACTGGCTATAAAATCTGAAGCTGTCAGAGACTGTGATGTACTATTTCTTTCACATCTTTGGGGGGTGGGATGGGGTCAGTGACCATTAGGGGAGTAAGGGCGGGGTGGTCATACCTTAATCCCTCCAGTGGTATTCTGGTCATTTAGAACACCTTTTTTCTGATTTAGTCATTATAGAAACAGGTCTAGACCAAAATGTTGAAATTGAAGCCCTGACCCTTTACCCTTTTCCTTTTTGTTCCATTATGACTGAAAAACGTCCAAGTGTTAGGAACGCCCTAATCCCACCCCCAACACGCTCCCTTGTGATTTGGATGCACTGCATAGATAAACATCTGCACAATAGGTTTCAAAAATAGCGACTTGGACGTTTTGAGAAGGAATATGTCCAAATGTCCCTTTATGACACTTTTTAGATGTTTTTCTCTTTTCAAAATGAGCCCCAGGGTATACCACTCACTAATTTCCACCAAATAGGGTCTCACAACCACCATTATGCATTCTATAACTTAATCACTTCTCTACCTAGTTAAAAACTTTGTCCTTCTCCTAGATGGATCAGTTTGCTACTCAGAAGGAGACTACCTTTATTTCAGGTAGCAGGTGAAAGCCTGCCTCCCCTCCTAAGCCTTTAGAGGGTAAAGCTTTAAGGAGCCACCTAGTTTTAGACAGTGCTTTTTTTGTAGAAAAAAAGGTGCTGGTACTCATGGGCAGGGTCACCACATGTGGCTCCACCCCCACGATAACCACACCCACATTAGCCACACCCCTTATACCAGCTATGGCACATATAAACAGACATCATTGAAAATATTATACTAGTATAAGAGAACAAAATAACGTGATTTTCTTCATTATAAGTAATTTCTGTAAGCTGTTACAGCTCCAGTATACCCAGTGCAAAATAAGACAGCAGATGTAAGTTCTCAAATTGGACATATTTCAAACACTAAAATGAAAATAAAATGATTTTTTCTACCTTTGTTGTCTGGTGACTTTGTTTTTCTTTCCATATTGGTCCCAGTCTCTGATTCTGCTGCTCTCTATCTGTTCCCTTAACTCCGTTTCCAAGGCTTCCTTTCCATTTATTTCTTTACTTTCTGCCTTTCCTCTTCATTTCTTGTCCTACATCCATAAGTAAAAGCTGTCCACTAGATCCAGCTTCTGTCGATTTTCTTCATCCATGTGCAGTTTTTCTCCTCTCTTCCTTTTCCCTCATCTCATCTTATTCCTCACTCTTCCTCCCCACCATCCATGTCCAGCATTTCTTCTCTCTCCCTTCCCTCTCCTCCATCCATGTCCTGCAACTCTCTTCTCTCCCCTGCCCCCCTCCAGCCACCAATACCCACCCAGCGATTCCCTTGGCTGCCCTGCCCCCCTCCAGGCATCCATACCCACCCAGTGATTCCCTTTGCTCCCCTGCCCCCCTCCAGGCATCCATACCCACCCAGCGATTCTCCTCACTCCCCTGCCTCCGTCACAGCAGCCGCAGTGAAAGCCATTCTCTAGCCTTCCCTTAGTTTCCAGTCAGTGTCCTGCCTTTGCGGAAAGAGGAAATGATGTCAGAAGAAAGCGGAACACTGACTGGAAACGAAGGGAAGGCTAGAGACGGCCTTTCACTGCGGCTGCTGCGGAGGTAAATGATCAACGACGATTTAAACCCCCCAGAGGGCGGGAGATGAGGTAAGCATGGCTTGTGGTGCCCTCCTGCCATGCTTACCTTACTTACCGCCGGCTCACCTGCCACAACAACCGGCTTGCAAGAGCTCTTGCGAGCCGGCTCCAGCACACCACGCCCCTGGGAGACTGAGAGGAAGTGCAGGGCAAAAAAAAGGTGCCGGTACGCCGTACCGTTGCATACCAGCACAAAACAAAGCACTGGTTTTAGAATGCCAGTATTCTAGTCATTTATGTGCATATGTGAACATACATGCACATAAATGAGCAGTTTCCACCTGTGGTATTCTGTAAGTATGCACCTATATACAATGGAGCGTATTTTATTGGTAAACATTCATACAGGTGGACTGGTAGGAGCATGGGATAACAAACTTATGTAACCACTTAGGTGGAGGAACACAAAGGACCTAATGGGTATAAAGCAAAAAACCCAAAGGAGTAGGGAGAAGTGATGGCACTTCAAAAACAAACCAGTATTAATTTGTTGTTGATACACTCATATACTTTTGAAGGCTCTTCAAAGTATAGGAGTGTATCAACAATAAATAAATATTGAATTTAATATCTGTGAGCGACATTGTGGAAGGGCTGACTGGTAAGGTTTGTCTCTTTGTGGATGAAACCAAACTCTGTAATAGGGTGGACACCCTGGAGGGTGTGGATGGCATGAGGAAGGATCTACCAAAGCTTGAAGAATGGTCCAATAACTGGCAACTCAGAGTTAATGCTAAGAAATGCAGCATCATGCACTCGGGTGACAAGAATGCAGGGGAGCAGTACAATATAGGGGTTGAAGTGCTTCTGTGTATGAAAGAAGTGCAAGACTTGGGGGTGATTGTGTCCAATGTCCTTAAGGTCTCCAAACAGGTAGAAAAAGTGATGTTAAAAGCAAGAAGGATGCTTGACTGCATAAGGAGAGGAATGGCCAGCAGGAAAAAAGTGGCAGTGCCCTTAAGTCTCTGGTGAGGCCCCATTTAGAGTACTGTATGCAATTCTGGAGACTGCACCTACAGAAGGATATAAACAGGATGGAGTCAGCCCAGAGGATGGCTACAAAATTGGTAAGAGGTCTCGGTCAAAAAACATAGAGAGACAGGCTTAGGAACCTCAACATATACGCTGGAGAGACAGGCGGGAGAGAGGGGGTATGATAGAGACATTTAAATACCTCAGTGGCATTAATACACAGGAGGTGAGCCTTTTTCAAATGAAGGAAAACTCTGGAATGTGGGGGCATATGATGAAGTTAAGAGGAAATAGGCTTAGGAGGAATCTAAGAAAAATACTCTTTTCAAGGAAAGGGTGGTGGATGAGTGGAATGGTCTCCCGGTGGAGGTCGTGGAGATGAGGACTGTGTCAGAATTTAAGAAAGCATGGGACAAGCATGTGGGATCACTTAGGAAAGCATGGGACAAGCATGTGGGATCACTTAGGAAAGGAAGAGTTAGTGATTACTGAGGATGGGCCACTTGGCCCTTATCTGCCGTCATGTTTTTAACAGACTTTTGGTTCCATGGTTTGCTTTTTTTTTTTTTTAATCACTTTGGATTTTTTTTTTTTCACAAAAGTGCCTACTTTTCTTTATAGAATTCTATCAAGTGGCCAAAAATACACCTATATTTAAGAATCAAACACATTAACTGTACAGCTGATGCAAATACTTGAATCTAGATTATATATTGTGTGTGTGTAATTTTGTGCAATCTCCCCCAGATTTTATATATATATATATATATATATATCTTGACCAAATATCAATAACTGGGTGCTAACAACCATGCCTCTACACAATGTTTTACTGTTTTTATATATATTTGACTCTTTTATTGCATTTTTTTCAATGTATACTATGCTGATACTGTATCACATAAGGGCTCATTAGAGAACAAAAAAACACATAAAAAAAAAGTCATAAGATGGGAAGAAGGATGTTTTTCTCTCAAAAATGTCCAAGTTATGATTTTTTCACACCCATATTTTATACATTTTGCTCCAAAATTCATCCAAATTTCAAGGGAGTGTGTTGGGGGGGCATGTTTTGGGTAGGACATGGGCAGCACCAAAAGAGAAGTTTTTCTGCAATAATAGAACAAAAAGAAAATGTCTAGGGCCAAAATTTAAATGTTTTTGGCTAGACCTGTTTCAATCATGTCTAAATGACCAAGAGGTGCTCTAAATGACCAAAGGTGCACTGAACGGATAAAGGTATAACCCCCTTACTCCCCTAGTGGTCACTGACCCCCTCAGATATGACAATGACAGTGCATACCAGGCTCCATGACAGCTTCAGATATGATGGCCATTCCTATTAGAGCAGCAAACAGGTCCCAGGAATAGTCTAGAGATTAGAGCAGTGGACTGTAGAGAAGGGGACCCAGGCCCATATCCCATTCTAACCGGTATAATTGTGGTGGAATATGCGAGTCCTCTAAAAAAAAAGCCACTAAATACCTACTGTACCTACATATAGGTGACACCTGCAAACTTGAGAGCTATTGCAGTGGTATACAGTAAGGTACAGTAGGTATTTTCTGCTCCTGCAGGGCTCACCATTCAATATAAGAGGCTATGGTGAGATGTGTACCTGGAAGCTTTTATGTGAAGTCCACTGCAGTGCCCCCTAGGCTGCTCCAGTGCTCTGATGGGATGTCTGTGTGGTCAGTCTATTAAGCATGATGGCCCCCCCCCCCCCCCCCCAATATTCCAATGGTTGGATATTGGGCCATGTTTTTCTTAGACATTCATTCTCCAAAATGATTCCAAAAGAAAAACACACTAAGCACAAAATGCTTAGAAGAAGGCAATTTTCGAACCAAAAAGATAGTTGTTTTTCAGGTTCAAAAATGGCTATGTTCACCACTCAAGTTTTAGATGTGTAGCAAAATGTCCAAAATCAGACTTTAGCATTGTATTGAAAATGCCCCATCCACGTTTAATTTGCCTCTTTCAAAGTTTGCATTGCTGTTCTGTGTACTATGCTGATATCTGATCATTTTATTATTGTCCTACTATCACTAATTTTAAATTCCCTGCTTCTGGTTACACTTGCAGTGCCCATTCACTAACCCATGAGAACTGAACATGCCCACTATCCACCCCCCAAACACACCCTCCTCAGTGTTAAAAAATAGAAATTATTATTTAGCACGTGGGAAGCATGCATACATGCCAAAACTGACGTGGGATGCCTCAGCGTGCCTCGCAGTAGGTGTTTTAAACTTGTGGTAAGCACGCGTTAGCGCTAACTGCAGCTTTGTAAAAGAGCCCCGGAGTAAATAAATAAACTTTTTGTTAATTCAAAATTCTTTTTTTGTTGAGATCTGTACCTATGAACCCATGTTCTCTAAACTCACATAGTTCACTTACTTCAAAATACTGCACTTAAAACTGTTGCCTCAGATACAAAATTAGATTGTGAGCCCTCCGGTAATTGGGAAATAATATACCTCTACTCTGCTACTGAAAAGGGGTGAACTAAATCTACATAAAATCAATCCACATCTTCTCCTTGCTCCAAAACTACAAGGAACCTCACAAGGGAGAGATAAATACAATAAAAAAAATGAAATAAGAATCAATCCCAATACTATGAATTAAAAACCCTGGTACTGACTGATACGTGAAAGGAGTTTAGGAGAATTCAAGCGCCTGCAGCAGTGCTTCAATCTCAATGAACCAAGCCGAAAACGGTTCACACGATCGCCCTGTATACGAGTGTCACCTATGAAGTTTTGTAGAAACGCTGGTACTTTTATTGGAGTTCTCTATTGGTGTACGAAATAAGAGGGATAAAAATTTCCCTATACACATATACAGGAGTAATTATTCAGAAGACTCATGGATTTAGAGAGTGGTCGTGTGAGCCGGTTTCGGAATGATTCATTTTTTTTTTGTACCCCGCGCTTTCCCACTCATGGTAGGCTCAATGCAGCTTACGTGGGTCAATGGAGGGTTAAGTGACTTGCCCAGAGTCACAAGGAGCTGCCTGTGCCTGGTGGGGATTGAACTCAGTTCCTCAGGACCAAAGTCCACCACCCTAACCACTAGGCCACTCCTTGAGATTGAAGCTCTGCTGCAGGTGCAGCCTATACTGAATTCTCCTAAATTCCTTTCACATATCAGTCAGTACCAGAGTTTTTAAGTCAAAGTATTAAGATTGAAACAAGAACCAATCTCCTTACTCAAGCATTTTTTTTTAAAGTGATTATATCTGGGGGGGGGGGGGTCAGCTTCCCTGGTCTCTTCCCTCTTTCTAATGATACAGTACATTTGTTTAAAATAACTGTAATAGATGCAGTCACCATGTCCTTAAACTCTCTATACTCACAAATTGAAGATGAGTGTACAACCAGCATCAAACAAAAAACCTCATGTGAATAAGTTATACAGTGATAACATACAAACATGTATCCTCAAATCATTCCATGCATCAATTTATCAAGCACAGGTCCCATTGTATGTGATGAGATGTAGCTACTAATAACCTGGGGTAACAGTAAAATAACTTGTCTTAATGGTAGCCCACATTAATAACTTCCCTTCTCCCCCCCCCCCCCCAAGTAGATTCTTATTTAGATCAGTCTGAGTTTTAGATATTGATTTTCTCAATGGTAGCCATAAAATGGATGGTCAACAAGGGGACCCTCATTGCTGTGCTTTGCCCCCATTGATGTGTAAGAAATCCATTGATAAAACTAAGTACTGGTTTGCTAAATCACGCTAGTCTAGCACCTTGTTCATGCATCTTCACAATACTTCCAATACGTATCTATAATCGCGGGAGAATCGCCCCCCTCCCTCTCCCCTGTCCTCCGAGTTCCAGGCCCCCCTCCCTCCCTCTCCTCCGAGTGCTAGCCAACCTGCATTGCCCACCCTCTTCTACCAGTCCTCTGCCTGCCTCTGGTCCCACCCTTCTGGAAACAGGAAATGAGGGCGGGACCAGAGGCAGAGCTGAGACAGAAGAGAAGGCAGGCTGAAGCGCTGTGCCTACTCGCCTTTCACTGCTGCCGCCGGACCCCAAGGTAAGAACTTTTAAATTCTGGGCAGCATTCAGGAAGGCGAGGGGCACGTGGAGGACTGGGAAAAGAAGGCGAGCAACACAGGTCGGGCTGCCACTCAGAGGGGGGAGAGAGAGAGAGAGGGGGGGGAGGGAGGCGCGGGGGTCTGGAACTCGGAGGGGAGGGGAGGAGAAAGAGGGAGAGAGGGAGGGGCATAAAACTCAGAGGGAAGGAGGGAAGGTGGGGGCCTGGAACTCGGAGGAGAGAGAGGAGGGCCTGGAACTCGGAGGAGAGGGAGAAGAGGGGGCCTGGAACTTGGAGGAGAGGGGGGAGGAGAGGGAGGCCTGGAACTCGGAGGAGAGGGAGAGAGAGAGGGAGGGAGGGCGGGGGCCTGGAACTCGGAGTAGACAGAGGGAGTCCTGGAACTCAGAGGAGAGAGAGGGAGGGAGACCTGGAACTCGGAGGAGAAGGGAGCCTGGAACTCAGAGGAGAGGGAGGGGGCCTGGAACTCAGATGAGAGGGGAGGAGAGAGGGGGCCAAGCTGGAGAATAACCTTGCTAGCGCCCATTTCATTTGTGTGAGAAACGGGCCTGTTTTACTAGTGTTCTAATAAACTTGACAGAGGGTAATTGTTCAGAAATCCTCCACTTATGAACTGACATGCAATCATGTAAAAATGCTGCTGCTTCAAGAGTTAGGAATTTCCTAACAAAGAGGATCCCTAAACACAAAGAAGATGAAATAAAAACAAAAAAAATGACCTCATGCCTGTTGATGTGTTATGATAGGAAAGAATGGTACTTAGACAGCAACTCCAGTAGTCAGGAAATAAGGTCAGTGCTGGACATAGTAACATAGTAGGTGACAGCAGATAAAGACCTGTATGGTCCCATCCAGTCTGCCCAACAAGATAAACTCATAGTATAAGGTATGATGTGATACTACATACATAACTTGATCTTGATTTGTCCTTGCTATTTTCAGGGCACAGACCACAGAAGGATTCCTTTGTGTTTATCCCACACATTTTTTAATTCCATTACCATTTTCATCTCCACCTTCTCCCACGGGAAAGCATTCTAGGTATCTACCACCCTCTCCATGAAAAAGTATTTCCTGATATTATTCCTAAGTCACCCCCTCCCTGCAACCTCAATTCATATCCTCTACTTTTACCAACTTCCCGTCTCTGAAAAACATTTGTAAATGAATATTTTTCAAATATTTGAATGTCTGTATCATATCACCCATATCTCTCCTTTCCTCCAGGGTGTACAAGTCTCTCCACATACGTCTTGCAATGCAAACCCCTACCATTTTTTGTTGCTTTTCTTTGATCCATTTCAACTCTTTACATTCTTAGGAAGAAATACACAATACTCCAAATGGGGCCTCACCAATGACTTTTACAGGGGCATCAACACCGCCTTCCTTCTGCCTTCCCCTCTCTATGCAGCCTAGCATCCTTCTGGCTGTGGCCACCACCCTGTCGCACTGCTTTGTCATCTTAAGATCCTCAGATACCATCACCCCAAGATCCCTCTCCTAAGCTGTACTTATCAATCTCTCTCCTCCTATCTGGTACATCTCCTTTGAATTTCTGTCGACGGGACATTCCAATCCACATCAGGCAAGTTGAAAACTTCCAGCAACCTCTTGCATTCCAAGCTTATGGATATTTTTGATCAGATCTTTGTCCAGCTTCTCCATTTCTGCCAGAGTTCTGTAGATAGCACCTGTGTGGACATAGGTTCCATTTTCTCTTTCCAGAACAATCCATATATCTTCTTCCTTCCCCAGGTTCCCTGCATTTCTGCTGGGATATTATTTTTCACATACAGTGCCACACCTCCACCTCTTTTGGCCCTTCCTATCTTTCCTCGAAATATTATAGCTGATATTAGGAGACAAATGGGGCAAGCTCTAAGGTACCAGGATAGTTTGCCTTAGGACTAAGGCACAACATATACTGCACTGAATAAAAGACATGTTGATATGATTAATTGTGTGAGAAGATGTACTATGTTAAGGGATATCAATAAGCACATTGTCCAATAAAGGGTTTAAAGAAGATAATTGTCTCTTGGTTTTCCTATATAGGGAGAGTTAGCCAGGGAAAGACTATAAAACGTCAGAAGAAGGATAGTAACATAGCAACTTATAGGAACCAGCAGCTCTCCAAGTCAGAGGAAAGGAAGTTTTCTTTTTCCATATAGGATAGATGGAGGTAAAGTTAGCAGATTATTACAGACTCTATTAAGAAAAAGGGACAAACAGGTAAGAGAGAAGTTTAATCAATCCAAAACACAACAAACTGAAAATATATAAATTCAGAATAGCTTAGCTTCAGGCTTGCAGTGCTTCTCAGGAGTTCCTAACTTTCCAGGGCAGACTTCTACGGTCTGTGCCCTGAAAATGGCAAAGACAGATCAGGATGGACAGGATTGGGCTACAGTGACAACTCTAGTAGTTGGGAAGTAAGGCAGGTGCAGGACAGGCTTTTAAGGTCTGTGTTCAAAAAATAGCAAAGATATCAAGTACGTGTATTTTATATCACATTGATATCATATGCTGTATATTTCAATGGGGGAGGGGAAGACATCTGTGTTGTAGTATTGTGTTCCAAGATCGCATCATATATAATTGTTTATATGTGATTACTGAGTAACCTGCGGTACCTTAGATTAATGTGTGTTACGCTAACCTAACACATATTGACCTTTAATATGTGCTAAGAGGCAAATAACCCATGTTATAACTGTAAGGCACCTTAATAACTACCCCTGTAAATTGACCTTTAATATGTGCTAAGGGGCAAATAACCCATGTTATAACTGTAAAGCACCTTAATAACTACCCCTGTAAATGTAAGCCAATATATAGTGGACCTATATTTAGGATCATTTTCAGCCCAAAATGTAGGTGCCTCAGCTCGACTACAAATTTTTCTGAGGCATCTAAGCACAGAGATGTCTAGGTTAAGGCCTGTCAGGAGAGTTGGAAGTTTTAAGGTAAAATGAGGACTCTCTAATGGAGAAAGTTCATTCATAGTGGTAAAAATAAATAAGTAGTAATAAATGGCTTGTCCAGAGCGAAGTATTGCTAATCTAATTTTGGTTTTGAGGGGGTACTTTTGTAGAGGGAGTTTTCAAGATACTACTTACAGAAGAAGTTAATTATAACTTTCAGAATATTGACTCCATGAAATGGAGAACTCTGACAGGAATAATTCACCACATACCAACCAACCACAGGAATAGAAAATATGACAGCAAATAAGGACCTCATACCCCATCCAGTCTGCATTTTCCTAGTGTGATATCCCAGAGTTCTACCCAGTCTCAAATTTCATTTATATGCATTTGATATTCCATCTTTTTCTAACGAAACACACAAGGCAGATTACAGAAAGGAAAGATACACTGAACAAGAATTATCGCTGGTTATCCCATACTTTCTTTGATTAATTTACTCTTTTGACCTTTACTCTATCTACCAGGAGTCCATTTCATTAGAGAATCAAGAAGAATTTTCAATATAGCATCATAATTTCTCTTATATCTTTCATATATAAAAACATTACTCCATCAACATCATGTTCAATAGAGGATCTAAATTCAATTCATACATATTTGCATATGGTATTTATAATGTTCTACTTAAGACAAATAGATAATACTTACGGTAAGATTTGCCATAATTGCTTTAGGGTCATCTGTTAAACAAAAATATATATGTATAAAAAGATTTGAAAAATATTCCTCAATAGGTATAATTTGTTTAGTAAAGACATGTGTAGGGTAATTTTAAAGACACTAAGACAGACACTTATTTTTTGCCTATTTTTATAAAGGCATATAGGCACCTATGTGTCTTTATAAAATACTAAACCAAATACCAAATCTTCTAGAAATCACATGTAAATTAAAGGTAAAGAATTTTACATCTGCTGAGGCCTGTCAAACGTGTCTAAACTGCAACAGCCCATGTTCCATCCAAACACCTTCCCCTTATGCTTCAAATACATGCCTGCCTGTATTGCTTGTACTTTCAGGCACAACCTATTTTCTTTTAAGGCCTTTTACAGATGTAAATCAGCATTTTATTCAGAAAAAAGGTTGATAAAATTACTTCCTACAAACTGTGGACCAAATTTTAATGCATTCAGTAAATCAGAACGCTCTAGCTGGATAGCACATCCCATGCTTATTCTCCGCCCCTGAAATGCCCCTCCAGAAAATAAATACCATGCTCAAGCAAGTTACTTACTGTAAAATGCTTTAACGCACTTTGTGGTAAGATTTCATGCATGCTAAGCATGCACTGGGGGACAGTCTATATATGGTGCCTAAAAAAAAAAAATAGTAATAATAATTGGTGCTGAAATCAATGCCGACTAAGCTTATTCTATAATCAGTGCCTAGATTTAGGTCCTGGTTATAGAATACACTTGGTTGATATTTTGGCACCGAAATCTATGCGTATCTATTCACACCAGTGAAAATGTGGCATAAATCCCAGCACGTAGATTTAGGCACACTGGGCCATATTCTATTAACTAGGCACATAAATTTTGGAACGCCCACGAAACATCTATTTCCCTGCCTATAACAATGCCCCCTTTTGCCTGCCCACATTAGAAGTTTGGCGCACATTACAGAATACGCTTAGTGAGTTGTGCACCTAAATTCTAATCAGTGCCAATTAGTGCTCATTACTGCTTGTTAAGTGCTGTTATCATCACTCAGCTTGTTACGCTTGTTAAATTGCACGCATTGGTGCCAATCTCTAGGAGTGCTATATAGAATCTGGGGGATTAGGGCTTTAAACCCTTTAGTAGACATACCCCTTAGTAAAGTGATTCCAAAACTTGTCCTGGGAGGAACCGCAGCAAGTCAGGTTTTCAGGGTATCCACAATGAATGGTGAAGGCGGTTAGCTTGGCAGAGTTTAAAAAGGGTTTGGATGGTTTCCTAAAGGACAAGTCCATAGACCGCTACTAAACGAACTTGGGAAAAATTCACAATTTTGGGAATAACATGTATAGAATGTTTGTACATTTGGGAAGCTGCCAGGTGCCCTTGACCTGGATTGGCCGCTGTCGGGGACAGGATGCTGGGCTTGATGGGCCTTTGGTCTTTTCCCAGTATGGCATTACTTATGTACTTATGTAATATGCATAAAAGAAATCTTTGTGCAATGGGGGCATATTTTCAAAGTACTTAAGACTTACAAAGTTTCATAATAACCTATGGAACTTTGTAAGTCTAAGTGCTTTGAAAATTAGCCCTAGTGTATGCAAATTAATCTCATGAATATTCATTGTGGATATCCTGAAAACCTGACAGTCTGGGATTACACTAGGACAGATTTGGGAATCACTACCTTAGTCTCTCCTATTCAGGAGGCGATAAATGGTCATGCATTAATTCCATGTTACCATATGGTAAGTGAGGTGCCTTAACTATTTAACACTTTCTACGCACATACTCCCCCATGCCAAGCCCCCTGACACAAACAGCACTGAATGAGCAGTTTACCACAGTAACTGCTAAATTACTGCAAAGCCCATTAACGTGGCCCTGTGATAGCAGTTATTGCATGGTAAACCACGTATTTAAGTGCTTAATATGTTTTAGTAAAAGGACCCCATAATAAATACAATACAAAATCCTATTTCAGATTGATAAAAATACAAAAAAATAAGATACATAAAAATAGTTTATCTAAGAAAACATAATAGATTTCCTTGACCTGATTAAGAACAATCAGTGTTATTCCATGTTGTTTACATATACTCCTGAATTATTTCCTTAATCTGAAGGGACCAAACATAGGTATTTCCATATCTTTCTTAACATTTGCTTTATGCCAATGGTTCCCAAACCTGGTCCTGGAGGCACCCCCGCCAGTCAAGTTTTCAGGATATCCACAGTGAATATTCATGAGTGATCTGCATGCACTGACTCCACTGCATGCAAATCCCTCTCATGAATATTCGTTTTGGATATCCTGAAAACCTGACTGGCTTGGGTGCCTCCAGGATCAGGTTTGGGAATCTCTGCCTTATGCCACACGCACATAAATGTGCATTGTGGGTAAAGATTGTACTTTACTCTGGAAAAATCCCTCAGAAAATTCATGCTTCTCAAGCCTGTTACAAAGCATCACTAACCAAACTGAGATTGTCTTCTTCCCACTTTTTTGTTTCAAAAGGGCTGAAGACATTTTCAATTCTCTTATATTTAATTTTTTTTAAATACTTGTTGGATCTGTTTTCTAAACAAAAGTAGAAAACAGATCCAACAAGTATTGATTGTGGTTTTTTATCATTGTTGATGTAAACCATTTTCACTGATTGTATCTTAAAAGTGATATAAATCTGATATACTGTGTAGTTACACAGTAAATAATATCAGATAAATCTTTTTTTAAAATGAAGTCTGCAGTCCTTCAATTTACTTTGGGTCGATGTGCATACAAATTCTCATATGGAACCCAACACATTCTCTCCCCCCCTCCCCTTCCCTAAAGTTCCTCATATAACCTTTCAATTAGTACCACTGCCTTTTAGGGTTCTAACTGTTGCTCTGTACAAGTTATCACAGTGCTTCATTAATCCCTTTCTTTTTATGATTATTATTAGTTCTACCACCATTTTTGTCTCCACCACCTTTTCTAGGAGGGCATTCCAGATATCCATCACATTTTCTGACAAAAAATATTTTCTAGGAAGTACACATAGACTAAGCAATAGATACCTCAGATGGAAAAAAAATAGTATTTTCTGACTTTGCTCCTGAGTCTACCTCTTGGAGCTTCATATTAAAGATAGCTACAATTTTCTCTCCTTTTCTGTCATTTCATTTTTTTAAAAGTTGTAATTAGAATACATATATAAGTCCATGCAAATAGTACATGAACTGTGTAAAACCACCATAAACAATCATAATCAACAAGGAAAATTAAAGGTAAAAATGGCAAAAATTAAACCATAAAGACCAAGAACAGGAAAAAAATAATATCCATCAAGCCATAATAAATCACCCAGGGTCAGATAGAGAGGCTGACAAAGACAACAAGACATCAGTATTTACTTTCAAGTCCCAAACAAACTCCTGTTATTCATTCATTGTTTTTTTGCACTTCATCATATTCGCACCGTCCATCCTTTCCTTCCCATTAAGCTTCTCTGCCCATTCATCCTGGCCCTCGTATCTCACCTAAACTATTGCTGGTACTCCTCTTTGTTCCTTCAAGTGCTTACAACTGATCCAATCTACTGCATCCATATTACTTCACAATGCCCATCGGTTGAGATAGATAGATAGATAGATAGATAGATAGATAGATAGATAGATAGATAGATAGATAGATAGATAGATAGATAGATAGATAGATAGATAGATAGATAGATAGATAGATAGATAGATATCAACAAATTAAGGGCCCTTTTACTAAACCACACTGTTGACGCGCTAGCATTTTTTTTAGAGACACCCATAGGAATATATGGGTGTCTCCTGCATTAGTGCGTGATAAATTTCAGCGCACGCTAAAAACACTAGCACATCTTAGTAAACAGGGCTCTAACAATAATAAAAGGATCACCATTATTTTGATAGCAAAACCTTAAACACAGTCCATTCCCATTCAATCACAAATTGTGTTCTGCACGTATAGCGCTCCTTTATGAATGCATGTTCACACACAAAGTATCCACATTTTTCACTTCATAATATACATTCTGCACATTCAAAGCACAGGCATTTTTTGACACTGTCCAAAAATAGTTTTATCATATGGGTTTAATATACAATTTTCTATTTTATTTATGTTTTATGTATTTATATATTTATTTAGACCCCTGATGCATGTGGTTTCACCGAAAACATGGACCGTGACAGATTCAACCAATAAATACCGAGTTGACACTCCCACCCTTGAAGGCTCCTTGTGCTTTTATTTTTGCTCCGAGAAGCTAGTGTATAATACCGTCAACATCTAATTCTATATAAAAGGCGTCCTTAAAGCACAGTGCCTTCAGCAAGAATTTTAAACTTTTTGAAATTCTCTTCTGCAAGGAGATAATTTGGGAGATTTCATAAAAAGGTAAAATAATGCTTTGTATCATATCAATACCTATCTGTTTTTTTTCAAGGTGGTATTAATAATTTATTATACTGTAACAATCTCAAAACTCTAGTAGGGGGTATAAGGGATAGTTAATAAATACTTGGTAGTTGAGTGTAATATGCCCTTATGGGTCAAAGTTAATAACTTAAATTTGATCCAATAAAATACTGGTAACCAATGATATTTAAGGAAAAAAGGGGTTAATGTGATCATATTTTCTACCCTGAACTAATAATCAGAAAACAGACCATAGTTGTGGTCTTTAAAAAACTTCTTAAGACTCACCTTTTCTCCAAATCCTTCCCCACCCATGACTAAAAGACAACCTTTTTTCCCTTTACCGTTTTAATTCTAATTCTTTCTCCTCTTACACTGTCCTGATTTTAGCTTTGTGAACTACCTAGGTGCCTATATGCAGGTCAAGAAATTTCTACCACCCCCTCCCCTCTCAAGAATACAGTCCAATAACTGTTTATGTTCTAAGAAATAATACTTATGACCTTCTAACAATACAAAACATCTACAGGAAAACTTCAGCAGAAATGAAGCTCCCAAAGCCAAGACCCTAGGCTTAAGTGCTAGGAATTGTTTTTGCCTTATCTGCTTTTCTCTACAAAAGTCTGGACATATCTGGTTTTTAGAACCCCTACAAATTGTTCATATGATGAAAATATAATTGTAGATTATCATCTCTATCAGGTTCTAGAGCAAGTGTCATTATGAGGGTTGTTCGCTCAGTAACAACTTCCAAAGAACCCTAAAAACATAGGGCCCTGCCTGTTAGCATTTTTAACATGCCTAAAATTAGCGCGAGCGCTAACCATGTAGGTGTCTATAGGGATATTGTAGGCGCATACACAGTTAACGCTCGTACATGGTTAACATGTATTAAAAATGTTAACGCACCTATAACGTGGCTTAGTAAACAGGGCCCTTAATAATGTATATAACTGGTTGTGGTCTTTATGTCAACCTGCAGCTGGGGTTCCTTCTCCTCTAACCCTAGATAGGTATTGTGTTTGCACAATAGGAGTAACTTCCTCAACTGGAATACCAGAGGAGGTTGGGAATGACAAGCCAGTTCACTGGTTTCCAAATCTGTCCTGGGGAACCCCAGCCAGTCAGGTTTTCAAAATATTTGCAATGAATATTCATGAGATAGAAATGTTGTAAACAGTGGAAGAAGTGCATGCAAATCTGTCATGCATATTTCCCCAGGATAGGTTTGGGAACCACTGGGCCCAGTAAGTAACATAGTAGATAATGTCAGATAAAGACCTGCACAGTCCATTCAGTCTGCCCCAATGTAACATATGCATACTTGATCTGTCCTTGCCATTTTCGAGGCAGACCACAGAAATCTGCCCGGCACTGACCTTGTTCCACAACTACTTCAGTTGTCGTCAAAGCACACTCCAGTCCATCCAGATCTGTCTAGCCATAATTGGGGCACAGAGTATAGAAATCCGGCCTTATTTCCTAATTACTGGAGTTGCCATCTAAGCATCAGTAAGTTTGTTTTGCTTCCATTCTCATTCCTTTGTGTTTATCCCACACATGTTTGGATTCAGTTACCATTTTCATCTCCACCACCTCCTGTGGGAGGTCATTCCATGCATGTACCACCTTCTTCATGTAAAAAGTATTTCCTGATGTTATTCCTAAGTCAACAATCCTGCAACCTCAATTCGAGTCCTCTATCTCTACCACTTTCTGGCCAAAGCTTGTTGGCAGTGGCGTACCAAGGGCAGGACGGTGGGGGCGGTCCGCCCCGGGTGTCAGCAGGTGGGGGGGGTGCTCCGCTGGCACTGCAGTCCCTGCCTACCAGCTCTGTCGACAGATGACCCTCTTCTCCTGCCACCCGGCACCCAACCTTTAAAAAGAAATCTGTGAAGCGGCGGCGCAGCGCCTTGCGTCTGCTCTGCGTGTAACAGAAGCCTCATCGCGTCGGCCCTTCCCTCACTGTGTCCCGCCCTCAAGGAAATAGGAAGTTACACCAGAGGACGGAACACAGTGAGGGAAGGGCCAACGCAACAAGGAGATTTGCTTATTTTAAATGCAGAGCAGACATGAGGTGCTGCACTGCGTCGCCACTTCACAGATTTTTTTCTAAAGGCTGGGTGCCAGAAGAGGGTCGTCTGTCAATGATGCTGGTAGGCAGGTGGGGACTGGGTCGGAGAGGGGGGCTCAGATGGGAGAAGGGGCCTGGAGCTAGAACTGGGGTCTGAGAAGGGGGCAGGAGGGAGAATGAGGCCATGCCTGGGGCAGGTGGGAGAATGGGTCTGGGGCTGAAAAGGGGGGCCCTAATGCAAGGCATGTGGATGAAGGAGACTGGAACTGGGGGCTGAAAAAGAGGGTAGATGGGATAAGGGGGCTAGTACTGGAACTGGGGGCTGAAAAGGGGCAGGGGCTGAAACGGGGACATGGAGATTTGGCTGGGGCTGAAGCTCGGGACTGGTGGGAAAAAAGGGCTGGGTTGAAACTGGGGACTGGGGGCTGAAAAGGGGACAGAGAGAAGTGGTTAGGGCTGAAGCTCGAGACTGGTGGGAGAAAAAGGCTGGGGCTGAGACTGGAACTGGGGGCAGAAAAGAGGGGGCAGAGAGCGAAAGAGGGGACAGATCCTGGATGCAAGGGGGAGCGAGAGGGAGGGCAAATGGTGGATTGAAGGGGCAGAGAGAAAGGGCAGACAGTGGATGGAAGGGATAGAAAGGGCAGACAGTAGATGGAAGGGGAGAGAGAGAGAGAGAGGGCAGACTACTACTACTACTATTTAGCATTTCTAATTTCTATAGTGCTACAAGGCGTACGCAGCGCTGCACAAACATAGAAGAAAGACAGTCCCTGCTCAAAGAGCTTACAATCTAATAGACAAAAAATAAAGTAAGCAGACGGGCAGATGGTGGATGGAAAGGGGCAGAGAAGAGGGCAGATTTGGATGGAAGGGAGAGAGAGAGCAGACAGTGGATGGAAGGGGCAGGGAGAGACGGCAGACACTGGATGGCAGATAAAAAGCAAAGACAGATGCTGGATGGAAGGAAGACAGTGAAAAGAAGATGAGGAAAGCAGAAACCAGAGACAACAAACTGTAAATAAAATATATTTTTTTATTTTAGGATAAAGTAGCATTGTAGATGTGTTAATAAATGTTTATAAATAGAACATGTAAACAAGGTAATCTTTTTATTGAACTAATTTTAATACATTTTGACTAACTTTCGGAGAACAAAACCCCCTTCCTCATGTCAGGATAGGATACTGTAACAGCACTATACTGTATTGACCTGAGGAAGGAGGTTTTGGCCTCTGAAAGCTAAATGTATTAGTCCAATAAAATGGTACTTTATTTTCTATATTTGTTTTATTTCTATTTGTTAATTTGTAAAGAGGTGATTGGTATTTGTTAGTTTTTTCAAATTTACATCTGCTGTTTTTATATTTTGCACAGTACTAGGGGACATTTTCTGTTTCTGTGGTGTTGCATTGTATGCAGAGTCTGGCATCTTGGGGATTCAGTTTAATTTTTGTCTAAATAGAAAGTTTATGATTACTTATTCTATAGTGGATTAGGGTGTATCTGTGTTTGTGAAAAAGACATGGCTTTCAAGTTGGCATTGACTGTGCAGGATCGACGATCTGTACTATTCTGTCTGGTTTCGTTTTACAATAGGTGAATTGATGTACTAGTGCTCACTGTAGTGTTTAAGATGCTTTCCTTTTCCTTGTGTGACTCATAGAAATTACTGCTTATGGTATGGTAGAATTGCTGTATAGGTCCTGAGTGTTTTGTATTCACGGTATGCCTAGTATTGGATTTTGGAAGGGGGTGTTAAAAAATGACCAGCCCCAGGTATCAACTACCCTAGGTATGCCACTGCTTGTTGGTATATTAATATATTTCAAACATTTAAATGTCTCTATTATATCACCCCTATCCTTCCTTTCCTCTAGGATATATATATTCAGATCACCAAGTCTATTCTCATATGACTTGTTGAGTAAACTGCATACTATTTGTGTCACTTTTCTCTGAACCACTTCAAGTCTTTTTACTTTCTTAGAAAGATACAGCCTCCAAAACACCACAACATTCCAAGTGGGGCTTCACCAATGACTTGTACAGGGGCATCAACACCTCCTCTCTTCTGCTAGTTATACCTCTCTGTGTAGCCTAGCATCCATCTGGCTGTGGCCACCGCCTCATCACATTCTTTCGCCACCATATCTTCAGACACTATCACCACAAGGTCTCCCTCTGGAAATATACTTACCAACTCTCTCCTTCTATTTCATAAATCTCCTTTGGATTTCTGCACTCCAGGTGGATCACTCTGTAATTCTCGACGTTAAATTTTAACTTCCAGAGCTTAGACCACTGTTCTAACTTTTGGAGAGGTTCTCTCATGTTTCTACTCTTTCCGGGGTCACCATTCTGTTGGCGATCTTCATGTCTTCTGCAAAAAGGCAAACTTTCCTTCTAAACATTCAGCAATGCTGCTCACAAATACATTAAATAGAATTGGCCCCAGTACCAATGCCATAGGTACTCTACTACTCACCTTCCTTTCCTCTTAATGGATTTCATTTACCACCACCCTCTGTCATCTGTTGGTCAACCAGTTGGTCTAATCCAGTTCACCAAGTTGAGTCCTAAATTCAGTCAGCTCAGCTTATACACGAGTCTCCTGTGAGGAATTGTATCAAAGGCTCTACTGAAATACAAGAAGATTGCATCTAGTGCATGCCCTTTATCCAGTTCTCTGATCACCCAGTCAAAATAAAAAATCAAATTCATTTCACAGGATTTTCCTTTCATAAAACCATGTTGCCTCAGATCTTGCAACTCACTGGATTCTAGAAAGTTCACTATCCTTTCCTTCAGTAACTCCTTGTAGTTTTCCAAATCTTTCCTGTCCCTACTTTTGTGAAGAGAGACCATATCCGCTCATTTCCAATCCCATGGAACCACTCCTCTCTCTAAAGATCTATTAAATAAATTCTTAAGAGGTTTCAATATTCTGGGATATATCCCATCCAGCCCCATAGCGTTATCCACTTTCAGATTAAGTTGTTTATAAACACTTCCTTCTGTGAACAGAGCAATATCTACTCCATTCAGAGATATACCTTTGGCAATCGACTGTGGTCTTTCTCCAGATTTTCCACTGACAACACAGAACAAAGTTTATGTTTAGAACATCTGCTTTATCCTCATCACTCTCCACATAGCATTTATCAGCATCTTTCACTCTTACAATTCCATTTCTAGCCTTCCTCCTTTCCCCAATATATTTTAAAAAGGTCTTGACACTTCTTCACATCTTTAGCCATTTTTTCTTCCAGCTGTGCTTTTGCTTGCCTTATTTTCCCTCTTCATTTCGTTGAGTTTTATCTGGTAATATTTTCTATGGTCTTCATGTTATGTTCTTTTGCGTTTCTTGAATGCCACCTCTTTTGCCTTTGTAATATAGTTCTTCAAACAAGTGATTGAAAAAAAAAACAGTCTCCTGTTCCTCTTGTTTTTGTTTACTTTCCTTATTAGTTTTAATATACCGCCTTCTGTAGACAACAACAAAGCGGTGTACAATAATTAAAAACAGAATATGAAAAGAACTACAAAATACAATGATAAAGAACAAAGAGAAGTAGCAGAATGGAGAATGTAGAGATAAGTAAATGACACAGCCACTCCATGCTGATACAGATTATTATTCCTGGGAAAGGGAGGTCAGTGAAGTCATCTGTTTATAGTTTATTCTGAATTTGATATATGCCATTACAATCGCTTGGTCACAGCAGTCAACATATTTATAGTTGCTTTCAGCTTGGACCACAGTCTTTCCACTTCTCTTATATCTACCCATCTCATCAGCTCCTTGCTCATGTACTTCCCCATTCTACTAAAATCAGCATGTCTGAAATCCAGCACTTTGAGTTTTGTATGTCTGCACTCCTCTTTACCTCTTATATCAGTGATGGTCACTAGGGGGGTACTCACCCAAATATTCAAAATACTTTATTCCATTTATGAGCACTAGATCCAGTGTCACTCCTTCCGTCATGGGTTCCATCACCATTTGTCTCAGCATAGCAGTGGCGTACCAAGGGGGGGCGGTGGGTGCGATCCGCCCCAGGTGCACGCCGCTGGGGGGGGGGGTGCAGTGCTTTTGTCGGCAACGTTCGTTCCCTGCTCCCTCTGCCCCAGAACAGGTTGTTCTGGGGCAGAGGGAGCAGGGAACGAGCGAAGCCGACAGGCGTGTGGCACCCCCCCCCCCCCAGCAGGTAAAAATGCACCCGGGGGGTCCTTTTGCCAGGGGGGAGGTGTCCATCCTTTTGCCTGGGGTGGGAGGTCACGCTGCACCCGGGAGGGGGGTGTCCTTTCGCCATGGGGAGGTGTCGAACTGCACCTGGGGGGGGGGCGCATTGGCGATCCGCCCCAGGGGTCCGCCACCCTAGGAACGCCACTGCAGCATAGTACTTTGGCAGGCACCCACAATCTCTCTGCTTCTTTCCAATTCTGCTGATGGCATGTTCCAGTCCACATCAGGCAAGTTTAATCTCCCAGCAACAGTACTTCCCCCTTTCATTCCCAGTTTACAGATATATTCAATCAGATCCTTGCCCAGCTTCTCCATTTGTTCCAGAGGTCTATAGATGACACCCGTGTACATACAGGTTTCATCTTTTCTTTCCAGGGCAATCCATATCGCTTCTTCTTTTTCCCAGGTTCCCAGTATTTCAGTTGCTTTAATATTGTTTTTCTACAAACAGCTCCACTATACCACCCTTTCGGTCCTCCCCATCCTTCCTAAAAAGGATTATAGCCCAGTATGGTTGCGTCTTACTCATGGGAATTATTGAACCATGTCTCTGAAATAGCAACAATATCCAAGTCGGTCTCAAAAATCAAGATTTGCAGATCTTGAACCTTACTTAGACTGCGAGCATTTGTGCTCATTTGCTTTGCTGATGAATGAGTTGTTTTGATGGATTTTATATTGACTTACTGAATTCATATCCGATTATTTCTTTGACTGGGTGACCAGAGAGTTGTTTCAAGAGACAGCACTAGATGTGGTGTACTTAGATTTTAGCAAAGCTTAACATGGCTCCACACAGACGACTTATAAATAAACTGAGAGCCCTTGGCATGTGCCCTAAAGAAAATGACTAAGAACTGGTTGAGTGGAATACGACAAAGGGAAGTGGTAGATGGAGTTCACCTTGAGGAAAGGGATGTCGCAAGTGGTGTGCTACAAAGGTCAGTTCTTGGGCCAGTTCTTTCTAACATTTTTGTAAGCAATGTTGTGGAAGGGCTGTCTGCTAAGGTTTTCCTATTTGTGGATGGTTCCAAAATCTGCAATAGGGAGACACCCTTCATGGTGTTTAACATGAAGGACTTAGTGAAGCTTGAAGAATGGTCCAGAATTTGGATGCTAAGATTTTATGGTAACAAAAATGCTTCAAAACCCAAGAGAGCAGTGCAGATTAAGGAATGGAGTATTTCTGTGTAGAAAAGAAAAGCAGGACGTGGATGTGATTATGTGATAACCTTAGTGGCCAAACACAGACATGGGGTTAATTTTTAGAAAGAGCAAATTTGAGAGAGTATCTCCTTTGCTCAGAGAGCTCCATTGGCATCCAGTTTCCTCTCGTTTATATTTTAAGATTGCATTTTTGTTTTTAAATCCCATGCTGGCCAAAACGCAGTTGGAATAACAAATCATTGTCTTTTACTAAGATCTAGCAAGTTCTTTCAATTTTCTCAAGTTTTTACTATGTCATTTCCAAGCTGCAGAGGGGTTAAACTAAAAAAAAATATTTGGATTCTTCTTTTAAATATTTAGCCGTTATGACTTGGAATGGGCTGCCAAATTCTGTAAGATCGACATTGTCCCATCTCTTATTTATGATATGTCTGGCAGCTCATGTTTTCTGCTGTTGGTATTAATTTAGATCTGATTTCTATCTGCTATGTTTTTTCTGCTTTTTTATTTAATGTAATTCCACTTGACTAGGGTGCTTCTTTTCCTTGATTGTAACCCTGCAGTGAATCCAAATGGAGATATTGCGGAATATAACTCACCCATAGCAAACAGGTAGAACGTAGAAAAGATGATGGCAAAAGCTAGAAGGATGCTTGCGTGCATAGGGAGTAGAAAGGCCAGAAAGAAAATGACTCTGTATAAATCTCTGTAGGTTAGTGACTCCCACAGTAAACTAAGCTGTGGCAAAAGCCATACTTTACTCTGCAACTTAGTAACTTTCCCCATAGTGTGTTAGAATTATGTACAGGTACTGTGATATGAAAACTAAACTTTACACCAAGAGATCCTTAATTCAAATAGCAGAAACAAAATCAAGATTAAAACTTCAAAGCAAAATATATGAAACACTAGAAACGTATGCACAGTTAACTTACATTTAGGATTATTGCTAAATCTTGAGCGAATGCGGCCCAGGGTTCCAGGGACTAACTGAATGTCATCCAAATTCGATAAGTAATCGGTCAGATATTCAGTTCTCTCACAAGTAGCTTCTTCCATTCCTTACAAAAGGGAAAAAAGGCACATCAAAATTATTGAGCAATACACAGAATTAAAATCGCTACACGAGAAAAAGGAATTTAAAAGGGCAATTCTATAAACTGGCACCTAAATTCAAGCACCAACAGTAGGCTTAGTTTATAGAATACTAGCACTCGTGTGTTATGACTAGCACCAATAATTGGCAGTCATGCACTTAAGTGCTAGGTATTACTCTATATAAAGAGTGCAACTAAATCATTTAGGGAGTCTTTTACAAAGGCGCACTAGCGTTTTTAGCATGCACTAAAAATGCTAGCGTGTCTTTCTAAAAGGACCCCTTAATGTCAGGGGGGCAAACACTTAGGTGGAGCATGGGTGTGTCATCAAGTTGCATGCACAACTTATAGAATACTATCAGTCGCAAGCGTTGCATGGCACAGCCAATTGACCTGTTACAAGTAGGTGCACCTAACTTCTGACATGCTAATGTGGCTTTGTTTAATGGCTGAGGTGCATCTTTGAGTCATTACATAATTAGCACTAAGCATGCCCCTTTGTCAGACCTAAAATAAGGTGCCAATTTATAGAACAGCAGCCTTTGTATTTTGCTAACTATTCACTGTGTAAATGGCTGCTGAATGATCTGTGGGGGTCATAGCAAGACCTCATTCCCATCTCCCCTATCCCGCTCTCTGATATGCCCAAAACACATGGCCAGATAGTGCAAATTCTTTGACATCCTCACAATGCAAAATGTATAGTAAAGAGGTACCAACAAAATGATTCCTGCTTCTAAGGTGCTTCTTTCTATCGATTTTCTTCTTTTTCAAATTTGTTGCTCTTCAGAGAGGAAGCAAACAAATAGTAAAGAGTTGCTCAATATGTCATTTCTCCATCTAGTATTACATACATTGATACATAGGAATGACTGAGCAATCAATTCTAAACCCCTACCACCGAATTTGGAAAGACTCCTCCTGACCCAGCAGAATCTGTGCTGCTTTTAATCTAATGGCTCTGCCCTAACCCAAAACAGATCAACAATAGGTCATTGTTTCCATTGTAGGGGTTAGGAGTTGTTGCTCCCTTAATCCCTTAGTGGTTTCTGTTCCCACAACAATGCCAAACTGGCAAAGGAAACCAGTCACTTTGACTGCATCAGGATAATATCAGTTATGTCTCTAAGGTTGCAATGATAACCTGCTATGTACTGACATTTAACCAGTTATGTGCTGGTTTTGAAACTGTCGATATTATATACATTCATTTTTCTGAAATAGATGTTTTATGCTGCACACACCCAGGGCATAAATATGTGTTTCTTCTGTACTTTACAACAGGCTCTACATCAGTAGATTCTGTTCTAACTACTGATGAAACTTAAGACACACTATCTGTACGACTCACATCCTACTTCTATGACGTATCAACAAATTGTACTCTAATTATATATTGTAACCCTAATTTGTAATTAATGTATATCTAAAGTGAGCCAGTATGTATCCTTATAAAATAGGTGCTTATTTACCACTATATATGTATGGCCTGCTATAAAATTGCCCTTCATATGTCTGAGAATCCACTTCTATGCACATATATGCACCCAGGCAATTTTATAAAAGAATTCTGTCATGGAGCCACCACTGGGTCTACCCTCAGTCTCTCTCTTTCTCTCACAGAGATCATGTGGCAGGAGGAGGAAGTGAACCACTATACATCAGGTCACTTCCTCCTCTTCTGCAAGCTTAGACCTGTTTAGGTGAACCACGAGGGCCTCCCACCTAAACTGTTCAGTGGAAGATGACTGAGGAGGAGGAAGTTTAACAGTTCACTTCCTCTTTCTCCTGCTACGTGATCTCTGTGGGGCAGGGGAAGGCAGAGAACAAGGTGCAAGTATGCCATGGGGTAGTGGGGAAGAGGGAAGGGGCACAGCAAGGTGTGAGTGTGCCATGGGAGGGGAGCAGAGAAAGCTGACTGTGCCACTGATGTGGGAAGAGAAGAAGAATTATAGGTATGTATATATGATGGGGGGGGGGCGACAATGAGAGGTGGAAGTACTGCAGTTGGAGTGAGATGGAATGGGAAAGATGAAACCTGAGCGGGGTGGGGAAGCAAGAGGAAATTTTCAGGCCTTGGAATGGGGAACTTCTGTGCAAAAACGCTACAAATAATCAAAGATAAGGACAATGATAATCAATCAACAATCAGTTTTCAAAACTTTTGCACAGAGTTCTCCCATGAGTGAAGCTCAAGTCTTTTTTAAAATTAGCCTCAATATGATTACATAACATGATATCCGGACTGGGGCAAGCTAGATAATAAAGTTTAAAGCAGAACATACCTCCATAACAAGATGAAAAGGAAAAAAGCTACACGTGCGAATTCACATTGTGTACCTTATGAGACCCTTAATTCCAAAGAAGCATTAATTCTAGACTTTTCCCATGCTTTGAGGTATAGCTTATACTTACCACAGTCCAAAAATGTATTTAATCTTTCAAAAACATAAATGAAATTTTAAGAAAAGGCAAATCAATTTATTAAATCTTTCCCCAACAAATAACTTTTGATTGACATTCAGTTGAATGTTGACCTATAAGTATATTAAATGTTAACTTGTTATAATTCAGAATATTTTCATCTCATTTATTTTCAGGGGGCATATTAAAGGATTTACCATGGTCCCCAACGAAAATCACATTGACGCATCGATGTAGTTTCATCTGTTTCAGGCCATCCATTAACTGGCCAACAATTCTGTCAATTTCTTTCAGAGGAGTTATAATCTGGTTTAAAAAAAAAAGTGTGGATTATGGAGTTCATTATACTCAAATCAAGCAACTAAGATACTCTCTGATCATTGCCCTTCCTTGAAGCAATGGCAATACCTTATCAACATCCTGTCCACTTACCACCCACTGCCAGCTACTTTTAATACCTCCCCTTCTCCTCATAAATTACTTTACTCTCACAGTCTCAGACTATCAGTTTGCTTATCTTTCGAACAAATATTTTTCATGAGTTGTCTATATTTAATTAGTAACATTTGAAACCCTGAGGTTTTTCTTCTTCACAGAGATGTTCTTAAAATACTCAACACATCACAAAAACACTACCCCCACAATAAATCATTAAACATTTTTTTGTCAGACCATCAGAGTTGTCAGCCCAATTAATTCATTGTTCCATCATAGGCAATCGTCACCACACTTCCATCATCAGTCCAGTACTAGCCATTTTCTTAATGTATTTATCTTTAGACATTTTTATGTTCACTGTCAAAATAAACAAAATTTCCAGACTTATCTGATTTTTTTCACTTATGATCCAATGGAAATTCAATATTCAGTTAATAACCTAAACAGGAGACAAGCATCAACATGAATTCATGTTTCACCAGAAGCTGTATCAAGAATAAGCCTCCTAAAAAAGAAAAAAAAAAGAATATATATATATATATATATATATATATATATATATATATATATACACACACACACACACACAAACATAGAAACATGACGGCAGATAAAGGCCAAATGGCCCATCCAGTCTGCCCATCTTCTGAAACCCCTAACTCTTCCTTTTCCTAAGCAATCCCACATGCTTATCCCATGCCTTCTTAAATTCTGACACAGTCCTCGACTCCACAACCTCCACCAGGCTATTTCATGCTTCCACCACCCTTTCTGTGAAATAATAGTTTCTTAGATTACTCCTAAACCTATTCCCTCTTAACTTCATCATAAGCCCCTTGTTCCAGAGTTTTCCTTCAGCTGAAAAGGCTTACTTCCTGTACATTAATGCCCTTGAGAGGTTTAAACATCTCTATCATATCTCCTCTCTCCCTCCTCTCTTCCAGCATATACATGTTGAGGTTTATAAGCCTGTCCCTATATTTTTTGTGTTCAAGACCGCTTACCAATTTTGTAGCCACCTTCTGGACCGACTCCATCCTGTTTATATCTTTCCGTAGGTGTGGTCTCCAGAACTGCACCCAGTACTCTAAATGAGGCCTCACCCTATACAAGGGCATTATCACCTCCTTTTTCCTGCTAGTCATCCCTCTCTTTATATACCCAAGCATCTTTCTGGTTTTGACTATCACTTTTTCTACCTGTTTGGAAGCTTTAAGGTCAGACACAATCACCCCCAAGTACCGATCTTCCTTCATACACTGAAGCACTACACCCCCTATATTGTACTGTTCCCTTGGATTCTTGTGACCCAAGTGCATGCCTCTCATTTTTTTGCATTAAATCTTAGTTGACAAATAATCGGTCCATTCCCCCAGCTTCGCTAGGTCCTTCCTCATGTCATTCACACCCTCCAGAGTGTCCACCCTGTTGCAGAGTTTGGTATCATCTGCAAAGAGACAAACCTTATCAGACAGCCCTTCCACAATATCGCTCACACAAAGACGTTAAAAAGAACCAGCCCAAGGACCGATCCCTGCAGTACTCCACTGACAACATCCCTTTCTTCAGAGCAAGCTTCATTTACCACTACCGTCTGCCTCCTTCCATTCAACCAATTTTTAACCCAATCAGTTACTCTAGGTCTATATATATATATATATATATATATATATATATATATATACATACACACACACACACATATACACATATACAGTCAAATCTCCCTACTTATTGAAGTACTTCTGATTGATATACCTTTATTTCACTATACTTCACTCTTCAATTCATGAAAAAATGACAACAGTGTTTTTCTGCTCCTTCTCCCAAAATCATGTCACTACCTAATTGCAAAGCTGAACTGAATTAAAGAAAGGTATATCAGCAAGATATATCAATATGTGGGGAGACTGACTGGAAATGTTATTTTTCTATTTTTTAAGAGGCTTATCTCCTTGATAAAACTTGTGGCAAAACATGAATTCATGTCAATGTTTGTGTCCTGTTTAAGATCTGAGGCTTTTTATGTAACCCCTCAGATTTTATTTTTATGTTTATTTAAAACTTGTTATACCACTTTTTCTCAAAGGAGGTCAAAGCAGTTAACAAATAAAATGTAACATAAAATCATAAGAAACAGAAGAACAAGCGCTATAGAAATGATTTGTAGTAGTAGTAGTATAATAATCTGTTAGCCACACTGAACCTGTTTTGATTGAAAAAATGTGGGATATAAATAAAATCAATAAATAAATAAATCATACATACTAACAGACAACAGGAAAGAAAACAACTGGGAAAAGAAAGGGAAAAGAATTTAAAAAATGAAATGTAACTATATTTTCAGTTACACAGTTCAGCAGACAAATATCTGTAAGCAGTCAAAAGTATGCAGTCTTCAAAACACAACCTCTTCACTCTTGAGTAATTAAAGCCAAAGATTAAAAGGGCCATATTTACTGGAGTGTGGTATTATTCCACAAGCCCTTAACATATAGTAAGTGCCAAGCCTCTATATTAACTGTATGAGAAGATGCTGAGCATGCTCTCAACAGTTAATATTGACACAATACTCTTAGGGCCTCTTTTACTAAACCCGCACTAGCAATTCCCAGTGCAGCAAATGTGAGAAAGCCCATAAGAATTGAATGGGCTTCCTCTCATTTGCTGCGTGGGAATTGCTAGTGCGGTTTTGTAAAAGAAGCCCTTAATGTGGATACAGTCAATATCATGTATCTGCATGTAGACAACAGCGTTGCCAATAGGGTAAAGTGCATATTTGTTCAAACTAATTTCTACAAAGTGTGTGTGTTCTTTTCAGAGCATTATTTCTGAACATGTCATTATTTCATTCTTGTAAACTAATCATTTGTGATTATTATAAGCTTGTAAATAAACTTGTTGCTTTTATTATAGTTATGTGTTTCTATGGTGATTACATTAGATCATTGTGTATGATAAAAGACAACTTGGATCTTGGATTGTACAATTAATGATGCTTAAATGTGATATGAGTTAAGCCAGTTCTCACTGCTTGCTGCTAATGTTACTATTTCTCTATAATAAGAATTTGCATATATATAAACAACGAACAAAGAAAGAAAGTAAAGGTACTGCTATTTGCAGGCACTGAGTTAAGATCTTTGGTTTTGTAGTTTATTTAAATGTTACTATAGCAAGCATAGGCCTGAACCTTATCTCAGAAGCTTATTGCACTGTTAAACTTTCATTCAGTACATAGTAAGTGAACAATTCTTTTTTTTGCAATACACCTGGAAAGAGGGTTTCTTTCTTAAATTGTTTAGTATAACATAGTTGAAACTGTTGCACAGCTACAGACTGCTCACTCTGACTGCCTAGAGAGTACATGTTGCTATAACATTTTATAAGCCACATTGAGCCTGCAAATAGATGGGAAAATGCAGGATACAAGTGCAGCAAATAAATAAATAAATAAAAAGAAACAGACAATTTCTGTAAACGTACATAGCTCAGCTGTTAAAAGTGAATGTAAGGTAGTAACCCATTGCTCATTTTCTTTGTTCAAGCATTATGAAGGAGAGCATTAAAACAGAAACCTTGTTTTTCTCTTACTGTTAGTGACAGGAAAGTTGATTTTTCTTTTATTCATTCATATTAACACTGTTCTCTCCACATGTGAAATCTATGGAAGGACTCTCTGACCCACCAGGGAGTCTAGAAAGCCAGGTTCTCCAGAAAGCTGCCTTAGTGGCATCAGTGGCGAAGCCACAGGTGGGCCTGGGTTGGCCAGGGCCCACCCACTTAGGGCTCAGGCCCACCCAACAGTAGCACATGTTTAGCGGTAGCTGGTAGGGATCCTAAGCTTTGCCAGCAGAAGACTCCCCCCTGATGGTAATGAAAACGCTACTCTCCACGATACTGGCACCTGCACAAGCTCAGTTTTCAGTGCATGCCTGCTGCAGACTGCCAAGGTGGAAAGAAGCGTTTTCCCGCCAGCTGAGAAGTTTTTCTGGTCGTAGTGGGGGGGGGGGGGGGGAGAACACTTGGTGCCCACCCACTTCTTGCTTAGGCCCACCCAAAATCTGTTGTCTGGCTATGCCCATGATGTGGCATAATATAACAGCTCATTCTTACATTCCACAAATACCTCAATGAAGTTTGGATTACACTCAAGAGAATAGTTTATCAAACCAAGAAATACAATAAACAAAAATGTTAATTAAATAACCATACATTACAGAGTACAGAAAAAAAGAAACAAAAAGAACATGTTCATGATTTAAAAGGATCTGTCCTAAACTGAATATAATTTGTAGTACATAATAAGAAAGAAGGTAGTTTATTCCGATGGATTGCTGCCTGATAAGATAATAATGAACTTAATATTTTTCTCTTTTATCCCTTTATGGTTGGGGTAAGCAAAAAAAGAATAATCATGAAGCAATATTGCAGGCACAGGAAGTGTTTGAAGGAGTATTACTGTAAATGAGTATCATTTGTTTGAGGTTAAATGTGAGTTCCCCATCCATTGTCTGATAAATTAAATAACTTGGGAGTCCTTTTTAGACACTTCTTTGTCCTTTAAGCCCCAAATTCAGGGAGTGATTATTCAGGAACTTGTATTTCAGACTGCACCTGTTAATTAAGCTTAACACTTTACTACCCAGGACTGATTTTCAAAAGGTGGTAGAAGCTATGATTTTTAGCGTGCTGGACTATTGCAATATTGTATATCTGGGCTTGCCTAATTTTTGTTTGTAGGCATTGCAAATGGTCCAAAGCTCAGCTGTGCGATTGGTGTCTGGACTTTTGCAGTTTGATCGTGTCTCCCCTTTGTTGAGACAGATGTGCTGGTTGTCTGTGGTGCACAGGATTACATTTAAATTACTATTACTGTTTCATCAGGGATTGTATCAGGACTCTTCTTGTTACTTATGTACTGTTTTCAAGTATTATGTGCCATCAAGGGTATTGCACTCAGTGGATGCTTGCTTACTATCAGTGCCAGGTTTGAGGCATTTACATCTGAAAATCACCAGAACTGGCACTCTTTCTGTGGCTGGACCTTTGATATGGAATAAGTAACCCCTGGCATTGAAGTCCCAGTAGAACATTGCATCTTTTACACTGATGTTGAAGCATCATTTGTTGGACCAACTTATTGGCTTGTAATGCTTCACTATATTTGAACAGCTCCTTTTGCATTGTACTAGTTCTATTCTGTTTGCTAGTAGTCTGTGTTTTGTACTTTAGATTATGTACATTGGTTTGTTACTCACCTTAGATAAAGGCGGGCTATAAATAAACAAAATAACCTCATACGTATAAGCTGGAGCCGTACCAGTTCAGAGTTTAAAAAGCAAACAAAATTTAAACCAAATCCGGGCTTTTATAAGAAGCCAATGCAGTTGAAAAAAAAATAAGGAGAAACTATCAGATTTAGAAAGGGAAAAAAATTAGGCATACAGCTGTGTTTTGAATGGTTTGCCATCTTCTGTTCACGAATCTGGGGCAATCCAGAAAACAATTACAATAATCAAGCAATAACAATATCAGAGATTGAGTCAACAGCCTGAAACTAGATTCTTTAAAAAAAAAAAAGTTTTGAATCCATCTCAACTTCCTCAACTGAAAAAATTATTTTTTTAAACCATCTCAACTTCCTCAACTGAAAAAATTATTTTTTTAAACCATCTCAACTTCCTCAACTGAAAAAATCATTTTTTAAACCAAATTATTTAACTGAGGTTCCAAAGAGAGTGTTTGAATATGAACTGTCACCTACTATAAAAATACTTAGTTACTGTAGATCAATGTTCCCTGTTTTGAAAGATTTAGCTAAAACACTATCTTGTTTCATTTTTTTCTTTATTGAACATTAACTGCCAATGTCGCATCCAGTTCTCATTATGTGAAAGACACTGTTGCACCTTATCAACAGGTATAGAAGATTGCGGAAGCAAAGGAAGGATAACTAATATCATCAGTATAGATAAATGTTTTTAAAACCCAATTTTTCCAAAATATAACCCAAAGAATGAAGAAAGATACTGAAAAGTACTGGGGACAGTGGGGAGTCCTGTGGAATGCCACAAGCAAACTCCAATTGTCTGAAAAAGCTTCATTAAATTTGACCTTAAATGTTCTACTCAAGAAACCCTCTAACCACATGGAAACATTTCCTATAATTCCAATGTGGTCTAGAATCAACTGGAAAATATTATGATCCTCAAGATCAAAAGCGGATGAAAGGTCAAATTGGAGTATTAGTACTTTTCCTCCTTTACTTGTAATACCTCTAAGATAGTCTGAGAGTAGCTATCACTGTCTCAGTACTATGATTAGTCCGAAAACCTGATTAAAAATCATGTAAAATATCAAATTTCACAAAGTAGTGTGTCAATTGTGTAGTCACAAGACTAATATTTTCACAAAAAAAGGAATAGAAGCAACAGGTCTGAAACTAGATAAAAGATGGAGAGGCACCTTAGGATTTTTCACTATTGGAATTAAAAGAATGTCTTTCAAAGATATTGGAACTATACCTATTGACAATATCTGCACCCAACAGAAGATTATCAATTTAAATTCAAGTGGGGAAGCTTTCATAAGATGGCAGCTATCCAGCTGACAATAAGCTTTAACAAATTTATTATAGAATTTATTGAATTCAGGCCAATTCGGAAGAGAGAATTCATTCTAAACCCTATCCAATGGAATGTCATTCTTATCAGGAAAAATTATATCTAAATTATCCTGTGTGATTAAAAATTGTGATCTGGTATCTCTAATTTTCGTTTGAAAATAACTTGCCAACTGCTTAGCATTAGGGATTATATCAACAGTTTTAGTCCAATCCAATTGAGTATTAAAGAGGTAAAAATGTTATTTGATATCAATAACCTCCCCCCCCCCCCTATTATTTTTGCATAAAATTCTTTCCTAGTTTCTTTCAATTTCTGTTTGTATAATGAAATAGCTTTCTCCAAAGAATTTATTTTGATTATTAGATTCTTTCCTCCAATTTTTCCCTAAATTATGAGCTTTCTTTTTTAATGACAAAAGCTCCAAAGTAAACCATTTGTTGCTAGCTCAACCCAAGTAGAATACAATGATCAGACTAGAGGGATTCGGACCATATACAGTCTGAGATTCTATTACTGTTATTAGTTTTAGACAAAAAAGGAAAATAAATCTAGTTGATAACCTTTCTCATGTATCAGTTGAACAGAATGCAATTGAAAGTTAAGAGTAGATAGGAATTTAAATAGTTGTACTACTTTTGAATCCAAAGAATTTTTTTAACGTAAATTAACTCCGATTAAACTTTGTCAGAATAAAGTGTATTTCTGAAAATGAATTAAAAAAAATTTTCCCTAGTTGTTGCCCATTTGCCATGAGAACAATAAAAAATTATCAATATTAAGTCGCCTTTGAGAGAATCACCCTTTAGTTGGAAGGCAACCATTTCCAAATCTGAGTTATTTTGTGAATCAATACTATAAAGTTTCAAAAAGTCTTTAACTATCAGCACAATACCACCTCCTATTTTACCCTGTCTTAATAGTGCTTTAATTTTATAACCTAAAGGTCAGAAATCCATCAAGGTATGGTTCTCCTCAGAAAAAGTCCAAATCTCCGTCAAAAACAAACACGGTATATTTTCCTCAAGTCAATCCCTAACCAATTAAGTTTTATTTACATACCGATTTCATATTTAGGTAGTAACACAGGATAAGTATAGAAATCTTCATGCTGTTTACCCCTCACTGTAAAGAAATTCCATTTGAATTATTTATAGACCTTAAGCCTTTAGGTGTTTTTTAATCTGAGAAAAATGTATTCTCTGTAATACCTCAATGAAATGCGCTATTACTATTTCACAATCAGTTAAGGGTCTATGCTAAGGAGTAAATTGTATTTGAAGTTAAAATAGAAGGAATATAGGGGCCCTTTTACTAAGGCAAATCCACAAGTGGCCTGCGCTGGTGTAGGCACATGTTTTGAATGCACACTGGTCCATTTCCTAAGCATGCCTGGAAAAAAGCGATTTTTTTTTAATTGTGCCTGAAAATGGACGTGCGTGAAAATGAAAACCAGCGCACATCCTTTTTCAGCTTGAGATCTTACCGCCACCCATTGACTTAGTGGTAAGGTGAAATGCATTATCTGGGTGGTAAGTGTCCAGCACATGCCAAATGCTGATTACCACCTGGTAAGCGCCCACTACAACTCATTTTGGGTGCACGCCAAAAATTGAATTACCACCTTTAGAATGGGCCAATAAATGAGAGTTGAATGATGCTATTTGAAGATTCCACTGGTTGGAGGTTACAAGGGGCCATCTTACTTGTAAAACATACAGCCCCTTTTTTTACCAGTAGACTGTCTAGGACGATCACTTTACTTCGCCTATGCTATGCTGGAGTCAGTCAAAGGTTCATCTCTTGCTTTGACTGGGGAACTTGCTGGGTCATCTAGGTTTGCTGCTGCCGAGAATAGGAGCGGGAACCCTGGAATTTGCTGGGAAGGGTGAGCCAGAAGAGCGTACCTATGCCTTTGAAAGTTGTGGAGTCTGCAGAAGGAGTGGGCTGAGAGAGGAACTTCACAGGGTATTTGACCGCCTCCACTCTGTTCCATAAGGGTTATCACTGTCCACCAATTTCTCCTAAACTGCTGGCTCTAGGTCTGAGACATGCATCGAGGTGAGTCTGCTCATGCTATACCTAAGGCAGAGACTCTGGACACCACATCATAGGCTGCCTAGGCCCAGTGCTTTCAGCACTCCTGCTGACTAGTAGCCCATGGAGTTCCACAGCCATCTCCTGGAGACAGTGTCCAAAACTCCACTATGTTTCAGACCAAGTTCCGCATGAAGATGCTCGTGTAGAGCTGGTAGGATTGTTTCCATAGCGTCCCCCGGATCAATCCAGAGACTTACATATTGTGTCCCTCTGCCAGCAGGTGGAGATAACTTCAGAGGTTTACTATAAGTGGTGGGAGACGGGACTGGTGGTTGGGAGGCGGGGATAGTGCTGGGCAGACTTATATGGTCTGTGCCAGAGCCGGTGGCGGGAGGTGGGGCTGGTGGTTGGGAGGCGGGGATAGTGCTGGGCAGACTTATACGGTCTGTGCCAGAGCCGGTGGTTGGGAGGCGGGGCTGGTGGTTGGGAGGCGGGGAGCACAGGTACAAATCAAAGTAGGGTATACACTAAAAGTAGCACATATGAGTTATCTTGTTCGGTAGACTAGATGGACCGTGCAGGTCTTTTTCTGTCGTCATCTACTATGTTACTATGCTACTTAAAATCCAGGTAATGCATCAGTCTACAAATCTCAAAATAGACTTTTTAAACAATAAAAAGAATCAATTTTCCAAGTAAACCTAAAATCATTACAAAAAGAGCACACTAGGGGGTATGCCCCTTTGGCATGCCCTTTCAGTGCGATGCCATGCCTCAGAGGTCGACATTTTCTTATATGGCTGATGATGACATCAGCAGGATGCATTGCTGTACTACTGCCATCCTCTCCCTCGAGTACAGGTAAAGATGGCAATTTACAAATGCTGTCCTTCTCAAAGCAGTACAGTTTAAGTTACCAGAGCAGATCAGTGGCAAGTCAACATGAATTTTATTAATGAGATCATTAAAGAGCCCAACACAGGCCGTGTTTCGCCCAATAGGGCTGCGTCAGGGGCTATTCAAAGATCCTTATTGTCAATACTTGAATACGTATCAATAAGTTGTCATAAATATATAGGGGACCACAAGTCTATCCTTTCAAATGCTAGATTAAAAAAACAGCCGATAGCCCCACATACAGGTGCCGATATCAATCAATGCATTGGGATTAGCGCATGAGCCTTACCGCCTACCAAATAAGTGGCAGTAAGGGCTCACATGCTAGTTTTTTGGTAATGGCTGTGCTAATGGCAAGATTAGCACATGGTCATTTTAAAAAAATTTTGAACTTCAGCCATTTTCTGACTGCAGGAAAACTGTTGAAGCGCACTGGAAAATCCTGCATAAGGTCATGCAAAAGGCCACTTTCTACCACAGCTTTGTAAAAGGACTCCTATAAATGCTGGGCATTGTCCAAATTACAGGCCCCTTTCGAAAACACTCTAACCAGATTCAACACCTCCAGATATTCTAGTGAATTCTAGCCACGACCTTCCTATAAACTGTAAGTCTCGGTGAAATCAACACGCAATAACCATCCCCACATTAGCAAAGACAAATCCTTGCCGATTTCCTGCACATTGGGGTTCTTTTACTAAGGTGTGCCAAAAAGTGGCTTGCGCTGGTGTAGACATTTGTATTGGATGTGTGCAGGTTCATTTTTCAATGCATCTGTAAAAAAAGGCCTTTTGTTTTGGCCGAAAATGGACGTGCAGCAAAATGAAAATTGGCGCGCGTCCATTTTGGGCCGGAAAAAATGAAATTACCGCCCAGGCCATGTGGTAGCCAGGCAGTACAGTGATACCTCGGTTTTCGTTCGCGAAATCTGAAACCGACGAAAACCGAGGCAATTATTTCCATATGAATAAAAACTCTGGAAAGCAATGGAATTGTTTGGCTAGCTGTGCGGGGTGATACACAACGAGAAACAATTCCACACTGAGCAGAACGCGTTTTCGCAAAATTAGCAGCGAGGTCACGTAGGTACACCGACGAAATTCAAGGCAGCCGATGAAATCTGAGACAAATGTTTCATGAAAAAAATCGAAGAAAACCGAAACCGACGATAACCGAAGTCAATGAAAACCGAGGTATTACTGTAGTTCCGAAATGGCATGTGTAGGTGCCTACGTGGCTTAGTAAAAGGGCCCCATTAACTGTAAACTGTCATGCTGTTAGAACAAGCCCGTACTAACAGCGCGCACTAATTTTTATATTAACTGCATAGCGCACTGTAGAGCCTTCTTTACTACGCTTGAGCTATATTCCTTTGCAATAAAAGAATTCACTTACTCATACCTTAATCCAAAAAGGATCTTTTCCCATGATTTAGCACTAGAGATGAAAATTGTATCTGAATTCAAGAATGCTTGGGACAAGTACATAGGATCTCTAGGGAGTGAAAGGGAGAGTAGATGGTATGGTTGGGCAAACTGCATAGGCCACATGGTCTGTATCTGCCTTCATTTTTCTGTTTCTATACAAAAGAAAATGAGAATGAACTGAAAGGTGTTAAAAAAAAAAAACATTACTTGTTGAAAGTGAAACCTTAGGCCCCTAAAAGACAGGGCTAAAAGCACTTTTCACACATTCAACACTCAATAAAATAAGTAGCAGCACACACTCCACTGAACTAATATGAGATGGCTTTTCACCTCTCGTTAGCCAAAATTGCAGACTGAGGAGACAATATGCCCTTAACGACATCTTCCATTTTCACTTTACAACAGCACAAAGAGCAAAAAAAAAAAAAAAAAGGAGTAACTGCACTAAGAGACATTGGTACTGGATATCCAGAAGTTAAAGAAAGCCAGTACAGAAAATCTGAAGGGTTAGGGTAGCCCATCTAGAATTCTACCTACTAGTATGATAAAACGAAGGAAAGTATTGCCTACAGCTCGCTTATCAGCACTTACTTCTGTGCCTACCAAAAGAAAGTAAGCTTTCTTTATTATCTGTGCAAACATACAGCATCTGTATCTTTTTCTTAGCAGGTTCCCTCCCCCTCACATACATTACGGTTGATGCTTGCGCCTCTTGGCCCATTTTTAAATCACGAACGTTTCTACTAACCTCAGAGCTGTAAGGTCCATATTTATGGCCAGTGGGATCTGGTTGCTCAGAGTAAAAGGCATAAACATAGGGTCTGAAAGAAAGTGTATACATTATTATTTTTATCACTTGATAATCTGTCAATTCATCAACTCTGAACTGGAGTTTAATACAGTGAAAGGCAGAAGCCTCTTCATTTCATCCCATAAAGGGCAAAACCAACTTGATTCATAGTGCTAGCAGTGTAGAGTGATCTACTCTGTGCTGTGTCATCTTCAGCAAATCAGCAACCTCAAAATTAGAGATTTTAACCACTTTCATTAAAGGGACAATGTAATTATATGAATTGTCTATATACACACAGATGGTGGTATAGAAATTATTATTTTTTAATTTAATAAAAGGAATTCTTCATAATAAGTCTAATTTTAAAGGGGATTTTTTTGCATGTAAATTCTTTTAAAATGCTGTAAAAATATAAAAGGTAAAATGAAGGTACGTACGTTTAGGTAACCTGAATGTAGATATGTTGTAGGGCAGAGTTCAGACAGAGCGAGGCTGGAGTCATGACTTAACACCCATTCCTGAGTAAGTGTAAATGTCCGTTGTTTCAATCTAGTGTGATTTATTAGTTTACCCCAAATATTACAAAAAGGCACATGGGTGCCTACGAGTCTTGATAAAATAGGCATCTATTTGGCTACCATAGAAAGGCAACCTGTTAAAAAAATTACCATCCATGTGTCTGAGCACTTAAAGCTGTACTCCAAGGAAATTCAATAAAAACCTACTTAAATGTGTACAATGCTGTTCTACATTCTCAAGTCTCATTATTCTCAATATGGTTATGTAACATAGGGGGTCCCTTTCACAAAACCCTGGTAAAAGGTGGCCTTGGCATGCCCTAAGTGGCTTTTTCCCAGGTGCTGAGGCCATTTTTAATCATAGCTGTAAAAATAGCTTTTTTTCCCCATTTTTTTGCATTAATGGCCATGTGCTAATGTTGCCATTCATGCGTGTTTTTTTTTGTTTTATTACCGCGTGAGCACTTACCTCTACCCATTTTGTAGGCGGCAAGGGCTAAAACAGTATCCATGCACTAACCAGTTAGTGTGTGGTAATGTAGCAGTGCTAACTGGTTGGTGTAGTAATGCCCACTCTCTGCCCTGACACACCCCATCAAAAAACAGGGACTATTTTTTAGTGCATGCTTAGCACACTTAGATTTCTGGATTACGCTGTAAAGGCATTCCGCAGCACTCCATTTTGTGCTTAATGAAGCTTTGTGAAATGGCCCACACAGTATCCAGACTATGGTAAGTTGGTTAATAAAGCTTAAGGCAGAACATAACTCCTAGTCAGCTCTTTAAAAATAATAATAAGAAAAGCCTGCTAATGTGAGTTTACATCCTGTACCTCATGAAACATTTAATTCCAAAACTGCAATTAATTCTGGCCTCTCTATTGTTTGCACTTACCACAGCCCAAATATTTATTTACTCTCTTAAACTTAGAATGAGATTTCAAAAAGGCAAACCAATTTATTAAATCTTTACCTACAAATAATCAGAAGGAAGATGTACCACGTAAATTTAGAAGACACAAAGAATTAATAAGGTCAGTTTCAAATGGGACTTAGATATCCAGCACAACACCAAACACCTAGTGCAGTTAAGAGCTTCATTTTCAAAAGAGATGAACTTATACAATTATATATACAATCCAGTAGGTGTAGAAAAACAGAATGGAAGGGGCATTTCAGAGAGATGAGGACCTTAATGTGCCTAACTCTAGATATATGTGGGTGCCTATATGATAGGGTGCCATTCTATAAGTGGGTGCCTTCATTTCGGTACCCTGATGCCGCGCAGCGAGAACCTGTTCTCTAGCAGCACCTAGGCACCCAGATGTTGTTACAAAATACATGTGTCACTTGGTATCGGAACCCCTTTCATTTACGTGTCCACAGTTACACCAGCTGTAGAACTCATATAACATCAGGGATGTGCATAACTGACAGTATTCTGCAAGTTCAATTTGCAAGAGCCCTGTCCACATCCTGCCCATTCTACACCCTCCCCTTGCATTTATGTGCTATGCCACTTACAAGAGTCCTTGCAGAATAGTGCTTAAGTGCCCTGCTGGAGCTTTTTCAGGTACAGAGTATGCATATGCACATAATTGCTAGTATTCTGCTCATCTATGCACACAAAAGGGCACGTAAATGGAAACACCCAGTTATAGAATTGCTCTTCTAGGGTATATGTTTGAGCTGGATGTGCCAAAACCAGGTATAACCTGGAATGTAGAACCCATATGAATATGCTAGACACATAGGTGTCAATATCTGCGCCTATATATCTAGAATAGGTGCATAAGTATAAGAGTAGGTGCTTATTTTCAGTAATACACATTATGGGGTAAGTCTATAAAGGGTGCTAAAAATTAGGAGTCCAAAATCTGTGCACTACGATAGCATTCTATAATTATTATTTTTATTATTATTATTATTTGTTGCATTTGTATCCCACATTTTCCCACCTATTTGCAGGCTCAATGTGGCTTACATTGTTCCGTAATGGCGATTGCCATTTCCGGAATGAGAAAAACAAAGTGGTATTGCATTAAAGTTCATGAGTGACAGAGTAGATTAAGCAATCAAGTATAGAGAATTCATTTTCGTAATGAGAAATAAAGTGGTATTGCGTTAAAATTCATTCGTGACAGAGTAACTTAGGCAGTCAAGTATCGAGAGTTCGGTTTTGTCCAATTCTGGTAAGAGTTTTGTTGTCTGCTATTTAGGATGGATCATTGTGGTATGCCTTTTTGAACAGGTTGGTTTTTAGTAATTTTCGGAAATGGCATCAGGATGCACAGATTCTGTTAAAGAGTAGAACCCAAGCTGTCACTTGATTGCCAACATTTAGGCACTAACATCTAGGTAGAAAAAGAGAAGAGTGGGGGAAGATAGGCTCTTTCCAATCAATAGGGGAGACGTATATTTAAAAAAAAGATATTTATTATAATAGGTTGACTCAATACAGCTGTATTTCAGCGCCGTAGCACCTTCTTCAGGAGACTAACATCTAGGTGCCAACACTTACATCATGTAAAAGGCAGGTGAAAATGTTGGCATCTAGGCATGCAACTTACAGTATTCTGTAAGTTTAGAGCTTAAATGTGTGACCTGCCAATGTGCATGCCCCTATGCAAGTAAACACTAAGAGGCCCTTTCACTAAGTCATGGCCAAAAGTGGCCTGCGGCAGTGCAAGCACATTTTTGGGCACACGCCGGGCCAGGTTTTGCCACATCCTGGAAACAGGGCCTTTTAAGGGGCCGGAAAATGGACATGCGGCAAAATAAAAACCAGCGACCATCTATTTTTGGCCTGCAACCTTACCGTACCCATTGACTTAGAGGTAAGGTCTCACACGCTACCTGGATGGTAGTCCTGCAGCACACGTCCACTGCCATTTACTGCCGGGTAAGCGCCAGGCAGTAGAAAAAGCGAATGATACATACCTGTAGCAGGTGTTCTCCGAGGACAGCAGGCTGATTGTTCTCACGACTGGGTTGAAGTCCACGGCAGCCCCCACCAACCGGAACAAAAACTTTGCGGGTGGTCCCGCACGCAGGGCACGCCCACCGCGCATGCGCGGCCGTCTTCCCGCCCGTGCGCGACCGTTCCCGCTCAGTTGAATGACAAGCAAAGGAATGAGGAAAAAAACACAACTCCAAAGGGGAGGAGGGAGGGTAGGTGAGAACAATCAGCCTGCTGTCCTCGGAGAACACCTGCTACAGGTATGTATCATTCGCTTTCTCCAAGGACAAGCAGGCTGCTTGTTCTCACGACTGGGGAATCCCTAGCTCTCAGGCTCACTCAAAACAAGAACCCAGGTCAATTGAACCTCACAACGGCGAGGGTATAACAGAAATTGACCTACGAAGAACAACTAACTGAGAGTGCAGCCTGACCAGAATAAATTCGGGTCCTGGAGGGTGGAGTTGGATTTAAACCCCAAACAGATTCTGCAGCACTGACTGCCCGAACCGACTGTTGCGTCGGGTATCCTGCTGGAGGCAGTAATGAGATGTGAATGTGTGGACAGATGACCACGTCGCAGCTTTGCAAATCTCTTCAATAGTGGCTGACTTCAAGTGGGCCACCGACGCTGCCATGGCTCTGACACTATGAGCCGTGACATGACCCTCAAGAGTCAGCCCAGCCTGGGCGTAAGTGAAGGAAATGCAATCTGCTAGCCAATTGGAGATGGTGCGTTTCCCGACAGCGACCCCTTTCCTATTGGGGTCGAAAGAAATAAACAATTGGGCGGATTGTCTGTGGGGCTGTGTCCGCTCCAGATAGAAGGCCAAAGCTTGCTTGCAGTCCAATGTGTGCAACAGACATTCAGCAGGGCGGGTATGTGGTCTGGGAAAGAATGTTGGCAAGACAATTGACTGGTTAAGATGGAACTCCGACACCACCTTTGGCAGGAACTTAGGGTGAGTGCGGAGCACTACTCTGTTATGATGAAATTTAGTATACAGAGCATGAGCTACCAGGGCTTGAAGTTCACTGACTCTATGAGCTGAAGTAACTGCCACCAAGAAAATGACCCTCCAGGTCAAGTACTTCAGATGGCATGAATTCAGTGGCTCAAAAGGAGGTTTCATCAGCTGGGTGATGGTAAGCACTAATCGCACTAAGGTGATTCCTTACTGAGTTGGTCTTAAGGCCAGACTCTGATAAGTGCAGAAGGTATTCAAGCAGGTTCTGTGCAGGACAAGAACGAGGTTCTAGGGCCTTGCTCTCACACCAAACGACAAACCTCCTCCACTTGAAAAAGTAACTCTTTTTAGTGGAATCCTTTCTAGAGGCAAGCAAGACACGGGAGACACCCTCAGACAGACCCAACGAAGCAAAGTCTACGCCCTCAACATCCAGGCCGTGAGAGCCAGAGACTGAAGGTTGGGGTGCAGAAGCGCTCCGTCATTCTGTGAAATGAGAGTCGGAAAACACTCCAATCTCCATGGTTCTTCGGAGGACAACTCCAGCAGGAGGGAACCAGATCTGGCGGGGCCAAAAAGGCGCTATCAGAATCATGGTGCCGCGGTCTTGCTTGAGCTTCAGTAAGGTCTTCCCCACCAAAGGTATGGGAGGATAAGCATACAGGAGGCCGGTCCCCCAATGGAGGAGAAAGGCATCCGACGCTAGTCTGCAGTGTGCCTGTAGTCTGGAACAGAACAGAGGCAGCTTGTGGTTGGTCTGAGAAGCGAAAAGGTCCACCGAGGGAGTGCCCCACTCTCGGAAGATCTTGCATACCACTCTGGAATGGAGCGACCACTCGTGCGGTTGCATGACTCTGCTCAGTCTGTCGGCCAGACTGTTGTTTACACCTGCCAGGTATGTGGCTTGAAGAAGCATGCCAAACTGGCAGGCCCAACGCCACATCCCGACGGCTTCCTGAAACATGGGGCGAGATCTGGTGCCCCCCTGCTTGTTGATGTAATACATTGCAACCTGATTGTCTGTCCAAATTTGGATAATTTGATAGGACAGCCGATCTCTGAAGGCCTTCAGTGCGTTCCAGACCGCTCAGAGCTCCAGGAGGTTGATCTGAAGATCTTGTTCCTGGAGGGACCACAGTCCCTGGGTGTGAAGCCCATCGACATGAGCTCCCCACCCCAGGCGAGATGCATCGGTCGTCAGCACTTTCGTGGGCTGCGGAATTTGGAATGGACGTCCCAGGGTCAAATTGGTCCGAAGTGTCCACCAGTGCAGCGAATTGCGGCAACTGAGGGACAGGCGGATGACATCTTCTAGATTCCCGGTGGCCTGGCACCACTGGGAAGCTAGGGTCCATTGAGCAGATCTCATGTGAAGACGAGCCATGGGAGTCACATGAACTGTGGAGGCCATATGACCTAGGAGTCTCAACATCTGCCGAGCTGTGACCTGCTGAGACGCTCTGGTCTGGGAAGCGAGGGACAGGAGGTTGTGGGCCCTCGCTTCGGGAAGAAAGGCCTGAGCCGTCTGTGAATTCAGCAGAGCTCCTATGAATTCCAGAGATTGGACTGGCTGGAGATGGGACTTTGAGTAATTTATCACAAACCCCAGCAGCTCCAGGAGGTGAATAGTGCACTGCATGGACCGGAGGGCTCCTGCCTCCGAGGTGTTCTTGACCAGCCAATCGTCGAGATATGGGAACACGTGCTCTCCCAGCTTGCGTAGATACGCTGCGACCACCACGAGGCACTTCGTGAACACCCGTGGGACAGAGGCGAGCCCAAAGGGCAGCACACAATACTGAAAGTGCCGTGTCCCCAGGCGGAATCTGAGATACTGTCTGTGAGCTGGCAGAATCGGGATGTGAGTGTATGCGTCCTTTAAATCCAGGGAACATAGCCGATCGTCTTTCTGAATCATTGGTAGAAGGGTGCCCAAGGAAAGCATCCTGAACTTCTCTTTGACCAGGTATTTGTTCAGGCCTCTCAGGTCTAGGATGGGGCGCATCCCCCCTGTTTTCTTTTCCACAAGGAAGTACCTGGAATAGAATCCCTGCCCTTCCTGCCCGGGTGGCACGGGCTCGACCGCATTGGCGCTGAGAAGGGCGGAGAGTTCCTCTGCAAGTACCTGCTTGTGATGGGAGCTGAAGGATTGGGCTCCCGGAGGACAATTAGGTGGAGGGGAGGCCAAATTCAGGGCGTATCCGCACCGCACTATTTGGAGAACCCACTGGTCGAAGGTTATTAGAGGCCACCTTTGGTGAAAAAGTTTTAACCTCCCCCCGACTGGCAGATCGTCCGGTACAGACACTTTGATGGCGGCTATGTTCCCATGGATCCAGTCAAAAACCCGTCCCCGGTTTTTGCTGTGGAGGCGCAGGGGGCTGATTAGGCGCACGCTGTTGACGGGAACGAGCGTGCTGGGACTGTCCCTGTGCCTGGTGAGGCCTTTGGGCCGGCTGGGTGTACCTACGCTTGTTGTAGGCGTAGGGCACAGCCTGTCGGGCCCGGGAAAAACGTCCACCTGCTGAGGTGGATGCTGAAGGCGACCGGTGGGAGAGCTTGTCGAGGGCGGTTTCCCGCTGGTGTAGTTGGTCCACCAACTGCTCGACCTTCTCACCAAAAATATTATCCCCCCAGCAAGGGACATCGGCCAGCCGCTGCTGGGTGCGGTTGTCCAGGTCAGAGGCACGCAGCCATGAGAGTCTGTGCATCACTATACCTTGGGCCGCAGCTCGAGATGCCACATCACAGGTGTCATATATACCCCTGGACAGGAACTTTATGCACGCCTTCAGCTGCCTGACCACCTCCTGAAAAGGCCTGGACTGCTCCGGGGGGAGCTTGTCGACCAGGTCCGCCAGTTGCTTCACATTATTCCGCATGTGTATGCTCGTGCAGGGCTGGTAGGATTGGATGCGGGTCACGAGCATTGAAGATTGGTAGGCCTTCCTCCCAAACGAGTCCAGAGTGCGAGACTCCCGCCCCGGGGGCGCCGAGGCGGTATCCCTCGAACTCCGTGCCCTCTTGAGAGCAGAGTCCACGACCGCCGAGTCATGAGGCAATTGAGGCCGCATTAACTCTGGGTCTGAGTGGATCCTGTATTGGGACTCCGCTTTCTTGGGGATGGTGGGGTTAGATAAAGGTCTCAACCAGTTCCAAAGCAGTGTCTCTTTGAGGACATTGTGCAACGGTACCGTGGAGGACTCTCTAGGTGGTGATGGATAGTCGAGGACCTCGAGCATCTCGGCCCTCGGCTCATCCACAGAGACCACGGGGAAGGGAATGCAGATAGACATATCCCTGACGAAGGAGGCAAAGGAGAGGCTCTCAGGTGGCGAGAGCTTCCTCTCCGGTGAAGGACTAGGGTCGGAGGGAAGGCCCACAGACTCCTCTGAGGAGAAATATCTGGGGTCCTCCTCCTCCCCCCACAAGGCCTCTTCCTCGGTGTCGGACATGAGCTCCTGTAGCTCAGACCTCAACCGGGCCCGGCTCGACTTCGAGGCACCGAGTCCTCGGTGGCGTCGTCGAGAGGTGGACTCCCGCGCCGGCGGGGATGAAGCTCCCTCCATCGACTCCACCTGCGTGGCGGTCGAGACCGGCACCGCAAGCGGCGTCGGCGTCGAAGGCCTCGGCACCGGGCTAGAGCACGCCGGCGCCTCCATCAACGACGCCGGGGGCGCAACCACCCCCGGCACCGGCACAGTCTGGCGCATCAGCCCTTCCAGGATCCCCGGAAGGATGGCTCGGAGGCACTCGTCAAGGCCCGCTGTCGGGAAAGGCGAGGGGGCCGGTAGACGTGCCATGCCGGAATCTGCTCGGGTCCAGGAGACGGCACCGAAGTGCTGGTGCCCTGATGTAGCGATACCTCTACCACCGAGGGGGAACGCTCCTCTCGGCGCTGCCGCTTCCTCGGCGTCGAGTCATCTCTGGAGCTGGTAGCCACATGCACCGTGGGCGACTGATGACGGTGCTTTTTAGCCTTCTTCCGGTGCCCGTCATCGGCGCTCGGCGGTACCGAAGAGGAGGAGGTAGATCCCCCTCGGCCTCGAGGGATCGGGTCCGACAGGGTTCGGTCCCGAGGGCCCTGGGTAGAGGGAGTGACCGGGGCTGATTGCCCACGCGGCCGCTCACCCCTGCCATCTCCGGAGGACCGGCGGGCCAACGGGACCTGTGCTCCTGGGATCGATGCCGTCGGTGCCGATTTCGTGGACATCGGTACCGGTAGCGAAGATCCGGCCGTCGACACCAATGCCGTCGAAGTCGACGTCGAGGGGCCGGTGCAAGTCCCGAAAAGACGGTCCCGAAGAACTTGCCTCGCCACGTGTGTCCGTTTCCGTAAACCAAGACACAAGGTGCACGTCTTGGTATCGTGCTCCGGCCCGAGGCACTGTAGGCACCAAGCGTGAGTGTCGGTCTGCTAGATATGCCGGCCGCACCGACCACACTTCTTAAATCCACTCGGGACCTTCGAGGACATCGACGGAAAAATCGCGTCGGCGAAGTCAAAGTAGTCGATGGTGGCGGTAAAAATCACACCTCGAAAAATAAATCGACCGCGCAGCCACAAGGCCGCAACGGGGCGCCCCCGCTAAAAGTACGAGGTGAAAAACAAAGTTTTTCTTTTTTTTTTTTTTTTTCAACAGAACAAGAGAAAACAATCAAAGAAAAATAATGAAGAAAAAAAACTCGCGTCTAAGGCGCGGTCCGGTTTCCGGGGCTGACAGAGAGACGAACACGGCTCTCTCCAGCGCAGAAAAGAAAAGACTGAGCAGGAACGGTCGCGCACGGGCGGGAAGACAGCCGTGCATGCGCGGTGGGCGTGCCCTGCGTGCGGGACCGCCCGCAAAGTTTTTGTTCCGGTTGGTGGGGGCTGCCGTGGACGTCAACCCAGTCGTGAGAGCAAGCAGCCTGCTTGTCCTCGGAGAATAGAAAATATTTTCTACCGCGTGTTTTCGGCAGGCTCCAAATTCTGAATTACCAGGGCAGTAATGTTGATTTGGCTGCGCTGGATGCATGTAGGCCCTTATGTGCCTTCGTAAAAGGGCCCCTACAGCACTTAGGCTCTATTCTATACGTGTGCACCTAATCTTAGGTGCCTACTTGTTGCCTAACTTGTGGTGCACTATTAGGATGAAATCTAGGAAATAAGGAGATATCAAATATCAAGCATCGAAAAATCTGACTTGAGTCGCTCAAATTGTCAGAGTACTTTTCAGAGGAAAGGCCTCGAGAAGCCCCCAGCATACAACAAAGCATCGGGGGCTGGGCTTCCTCATCATTCTTGGTAAATGCTTTTAATTCATAAAAATTCACACCAGATATTACTTAGCTTTATCAGGTGTTTGAACGTGCGGGTCCTTCTTACACCTCTGAAAAGTACTCTGACTATTTGAGCGATTCAACAAGTCAGATTTTTCGATGCTTGATATTTGATATCTCCTTATTTCCTAGATATTAGCCATATTAACAGGGAGATTACCTCTTTGTTGTATTGATAGTTTTGCACTATTAGGGTGTACATGTGCAGTGCCACTGAAAATGCATCTAATCTACATGTATACTTTGGTTGTCTTAGAGGCATATTTTCAAAGCACTTAGCCTTCCAAAGTTCCACAGAAACCTATGGAACTTTGGAAGGCTAAGTGCTTTGAAAATATGCCTCTTAGTGGCCATCACTGGGCATCCCATTCGAAAACTGACCCAAATAGGTATTGAGAATTGCCAGGGTTCTTGTTCCATCCTTCATCTAACTCTCTTCCATTTCAAACAATTATTCCATGAAATGAAACTCAGCATTAAAAAAATGTTTACCTTTCATTGTCTGGCAAGTGTAGCCACTGTAGCATTGTCAATATTCTTCGTTCATGAGGGATCACCCTGCAGTACAAAGAGAAGCAAACACTCACAACTAATTATACAGGAAGCAAGTAAAGTGCTCCGTTAGCTGAAATAAACCTTCTGTTCTTCACAGTTGATTTTATGATGACTACTAAAGAACACAGCAAATTTCTCACAGTTGTATCACACCTTTTGACAAGTATTCCTCTTCTTCCTCACTTATTTGAGCTCTAACCTCCAGTGCATCTCTGGATGCCACAAGATCATATTTCATCCTACCAGCCCTTCCCAATAGCCCTAGCCAATCCCTAGGCTTAAGCTCTTCTTTTAAACACAGGTGGGCAAATTACAGTCATAATAGCTCAGTATTGTTCCAAAATTAAGATATAGTGAATTATGGGAGAAGGGCAATAGATCTGGCAACGTGCAACAGTCCTTCCACCTATAACCATATAGAAACAAAAACGTACTAGACATTCCATACATTCACAGTCCATTAAAAACAGTAAGGGGCTTCTGTTTTCGCAAACCCTTAGTGAAATACTCCTGAGAGATCTTCTCCACTGGAGATATCCTTATATTGGAATCTGGGTACAGTTTCTGAATATCTCTACGAGTATGAACCCAATTCTTCTCCTGACTGTACTGAACTCTGAGGGTCCCAATTTTTTTTTGTTACATTTCTTTATTTAGTTTCAAAAACAAACATCAAGCAAATATACTTAGAAAAAAAAAACAAGAAAACAGTATCAAAGAAATAGTATTTCTAAAGTCCGTATCAAGAGAGCACATGGCTATAATCAAAAAGAAAAGTTATAAAGAAACATAACACTAGACTAATTACTTAATATTCTTAACTAACCAACCTAACCTAGGGCCTAGCTGATGCTGTCTCTTTATCCAACAAGAAATTTTCCACTTGACTAAGATCAAAGAAAACAATTATTATTTTGATAAGTAATCAAACATTTGCACAGGACTTAAAAAAAAAAAAAATAAGGTCTTTCAGCAAGAATTTGAGGCTTTAATTCAAAAAATTTCTTACATTTCAACTGTGTGGCCCTTGCCACATCCGGAAACATTCTAAGCTTCTGACCATAATATATTGTTTCCTTATTCTTAAGACCACAATACTGATATCATATCCCTCTCATTTACAAAAACAAACAAAGTAGCTCAATGTTGGAAATCATCCTGAGATGCCTCCAAAAATGATGTTAAATTCAGAATCAGTAAGACGTAAATTCATCTCTGCATCTTTGGTAGTTTGAGCCATTTTCTCCTGAGGTAAATAATATAAGTTTGATAGCAATATCATATCAGCGACAATAAATCCTTTAGATATTTATGAAACAGGATCTCAGGTGATAGCATTGGAGTAACAGGCACGTTTAAAACTTGGAGATTTTTAGACATATGAATATTTTCTGGTTGCTCACACAAAGTGCACACTTAAAACTATCCATAATATTGGTAGTACTTGTGGCCTGTAAACACCTTAGTCTCCAAGGACCCCAAACATTTATCACAATCCAAAACTCTAAAGTCCAAATTTTGAAAAGCCTGAGAAGCCAGAACTACATAGAAGGGCATAATCGAAAGGTATGCCCAAGTTTTGCTGAGGATGTCCTCACAAAACGTCCCGGTGGAGGGGCACGGAAACCCGTATTATCGAAACAAGATGGACGTTCATCTTTCGTTTCAATAATATGGTCGGGGACGCCCAAATCCTGAAATTTAGGTTATCCCTAGAGATGGTCGTCCCTAGACTTGGATCATTTCTGATTTTCGGCGATAATGGAAACCAAGGACGCCCATCTCAGAAACAACCAAATGCAAGCCCTTTGGTCATGGGAGGAGCCAGCATTCATAGTGCACTGGTCCCCCTGACATGCCAGGACACCAACCGAGCACCCTAGGGGGCACTGCAGTGGACTTCAGAAATTGCTCCCAGGTACATAGCTCCCTTACCTTGTGTGCTGAGCCCCCCAAATCCCCCCCCCCCCACCAAAACCCACTACAGTACACCACTACCATAGCCCTTATGGGTGAAGGGGGTCACCTAGATGTGGGTACAGTGGGTTTCTGGTGGGTTTTGGAGGGCTCAAATTTACCACCACAAGTGTAACAGGTAGGGGGGATGGGCCTGGGCCCACCTGCCTGAAGTGCACTGCACCCAGTAAAACTGCTCCAGGGACCTGCATACTGCTGTGATGGAACTGAGTATGACATTTGAGACTGGCAAAAAATACTTTGAAAGATGTTTTTTTGAGGGTGGGAGGGGGTTAGTGACCACTGGGGGAGTAAGGGGAGGTCATCCCCGATTCTCTCCAGTGGTCATCTGGTCAGTTTGGGCACCATTTTGTGCCTTGGTCGTAAAAAAAAAAAGGACCAGGTAAAGTCGTCCAAGTGCACGTCAGGAACACCCTTTTATTTTCCATTATGGGTCGAGGACGTCCATGTGTTACCCATGCCCAAGTCCCGCCTTCGCTACGCCTCCGACGCCCCCGGGAACTTTGGTCGTCCCCACGACGGAAAGCAGTTGGGGATGCCCAAAATCGGCTTTCAATTAAACCGATTTGGGTGACCCTGTGAGAAGGACACCCATCTTCCGATTTGTGTCGAAAGATGGGTGTCCTTCTCTTTCAAAAATGAGCCTGATAGTCACGAAGTTGAGATGCAGAATTTTTCAGCATAGTCTCTATTCTCATCACAGATTTCTAGATGTCTAAGGAAATATCAAATGAAATTTGTTTACCAGACCTCATTTCTAAATTAGGGCTTGGTACTGGAACTTTACATCCAGAGAAAGGGATTTGAGGAGGCACAGTTGAATCAACTCCAGAATCAACAGCTTCAAGGGTTAAGGACACTGATGTAGGAGACCCTCCTTCAGCGGAAGTAGGAAAGTCACTGGTAAATGTGAGGAAAGAGGACCCCCTCCCCCCAGGCTAAATGAAGCTCCAGAGCAAAAAAAAAAAAAGGCCTGGAAGAAGTTGCCATTGGATCTTTCACAGCAGTCTGTATATTAACATGTTTATCCACTGGACCTACAAGAGTTTTAGCTGGTAATGGTAAAGAACCCTCTTCAGCTTTATGTTTTCTCCCTATCTTAAATTTAAAAATAAAATGGTACTTACGAAGGTCCCAATATACCTATGCGGTAAGCGTTCCAGGTTCTGTCAAACTCTGTTGGGCTGCGGAAGGGCTCCAGAGGAGCGTGTCTCTTTGGTCATACTTCTTCGGCCCACAATCACTGCAGCACTTTAAAGATCTTCCTGCCAGGACCTCGATGATGTCAGGTAGGTCCGTGCTATAGTGTCTCTGCAGCACCTGCTCCCTGTAGACTGCTCAGCACAATTACCTATCACTCTCTGCCATGCTCTCACGCTTTAAAAATTCTGTTACTCATTCACAAGCACCCAGAGTATTTCTAGAGGACAGACTCCTGAACTAATTTTCCATGCCTAACAGCCTTCTTCTGCTTCAGCTTGAAAATGTCTCTCTTGAAAACAGACAATGCCATCTTTACTGCAAACAAGAAGTTTTAGTGCCGTTATCTCACAAGGATCACCTCTTCAAGTTCTCTCCTCAATGCTCCTTGATCCCAGTTTACTCCTTTCCTTGAAGACCTGGGAGCTCCATCCTTGAGCCTCAGCACTCCCCCCCCCCCCCCCTTTGCCTGGAAGAGAGCTACAGAAAACAGGGAACATTTTGGGGCTCCTTGACTATATAGTAGTCTTCTCTATACAAGACACCTCCCACTGGTAACACTAGCATACTGACTCTTGGACATCATATGCAAATTCCTATGAAGATATTTACAAGCTAGTTATGAAAAGCAGTTATGCATTGGTGCCTGAGAGGCCACCTACCTCCACCCTCTAAGAAAAAAAAAAAAAGAGGCTTTTCTTGTGGCTACTGCCACAAACAATCACCAGAGCAGGGACTTATTCTTCCCTGCACTGTATAACTCTGTGCAAGTCTGAGCCACATGGTGCTAGAACTCTCATGCTGGGCTCAAAGACTTGAGAACCAGAAAGCAGTGTACCTCGGAGCCCGACAGTACACGAATGATGAAGCACTCTGCTCTCTGGGCTGCAAGAGCAAAATCGGACTCTTGTGGGAAAACAGAAGGAAGCTGGGAAGCTGACTGGCTTGCTGGGGTTGGCTTGCAGGGGTAGGATTTGAGGTCTTGGCCAGAGGACAGCTAAAGGGTAAAGCGTTATAGATTTGATATACTGCCTTTCTGTGGTACAACCAAAGTAGTTTACATTTATATATGCAGGTATTTCTCTGTCCCTAGTGCGCTCACAACCCACGTTTTTGTACCTAGGGCACTGGAGAGTAAGTGACTTGCACAGAGTCACAAGTGGCTGCACTAACCATTAGGCTACTCCTCCACTCACAACTAAAATAGTCATTGGTCTTCGTCATAAAGCGTATGCAGTTAGACAAAGATCTTAATATGTATACTTTGGAAGAAAGGCAGGAGGGGGAAGATATGATATGGGCATGGCATTTAAATACCTCTATGGCATAAATGCACAAGAGGCAAGTCTCTTTTAATTGAAAGGAAGCTCAGGAATGAGGGGGAATAGGATGAAGGTGAATGTGAACAGACTCAGGAATAACTTAAGGAAATACTTCACGGAAAGGGTGATGAATGCATGGAACTGCCTCCCAGTGGAGGTGGTGTAGACAAAGACTATTTGAATTCATGAAAGCTTGGTGCAAATACATAGGATCTTCTAAGGGAGATGAAGGGATAGTAGATGGTATGGTTAGACAGACTGGATAGGCCATATGGTCTACCTGCCTTCATTTCTTTGCCTGATGCTAGAGATTTTCTACAATATGGCTTACCATATAGCTGAGGGACCAAGAGCAGATAGGAACAAGATGCATGGTACAGAGTCAGTTGGGATAATTTGGTGGTTAGGTAAACTCAAGGTAAGTTCATTGTACAGCTAAGCAAGAGATAGAGATTCGTGGTTAGCTAAACTGAAGGCAAGTTCGTTGTATGGTTAAGCAAGAGATAAGGAACTGATGTAAGTTACAGTCAGTGGTATAGCCAGACCTCAACATGGAGAGGATCCAGAGCCCAAAGTGGGGGGCACATTTTGGCCTGCCTCACTGCCGCCTCACATACCTTGGCTGGCGGGGGTCCCCTACCCCCGCCAGCTGAAGTATTTGTCAAGCGCTAGTCTCCAACATATTGCCTGTCCTGCTCTTCCCCTCACATCATGTACACACTCGTTTTTATGAAATTGAGCATGCACTGTGTCACGTTTTACTAAAACGAGAATGCATACAACGTGAGGGGAAGAGAAGTGCAGGCAATGAGGCGGAGAGCCGGAGACCAGTGGTGGACAAATACTTCAGCTGTCAGGGTTTGGGGACCCCCACTAGTCAAACCAGGGGCTCCAGAGCCAATTTGAGGGGGGCCCAGGCCCATGTGATCCCCTGTAGCTACACCACTGGTTACAGTGTGTATAGCAAGCTAGTCCAGGTGCAGAATGAGTGTACAGCCAATCACCCTATGTATTAAAGGCTTTGGAGAAGAGCCAGGCTTTCATCTGCTTCCATCCCCTTCTTATGCATAGTCCTTTCTGTTTATCCCACCCATCACTGTTTTGTTGTTGTTGTTGTTTCCACCACCTACTCCATGAAAAAGTATTTTTTTTTTATATTACTCTAAAGTTGACCCCCCCCCCCCCACACACACACACACACACACACACACCGCAACCTCAATTCATATGCCCATCTATGGAAAAACACATTTGTACATAAATACCTTTCAAATATTTAAGCACATGTATTATATCTCCCATATCTCTCCTTTCCTCTAGCGTATGCATAGTTAATTAAGTCTCTTCTCATACTTATTTTGGTGCAAATCCCATGCCATTTTTGTCACCTTCTTCTGAACCACTTCAAGTCTTTATGTCCTTAGTGAGATATGGCCTTCAAAACTGAACACAATAATCCCAAGTGAGGCTTCAGGAGCATTTACACCACTTTTCTTCTGCTAATTATGTCTCTGTAGCCTGGCATCCTTCCAACTATGGCCACTGACTTGTCTGAGGATCTCAAGATGACAAAACAACATGACACTATCACTCCAAGGCATTATCAGCCTCTTGACCCCTATCTCATACATCTCATTTGGATTTCTACACCCCAAGTACATTACTCTTCATTTCTTTGCATTGAATTTTAATTGACACACCTTAGACCATTTTTCTAATTTGTGTAGATCACTTTTCATGTTTTCTGCTCCCTCAAGAGTGTCCACTATATTGTAAAATGGTAAACTTTTCCTTCTAATCCTTTGGCAATGTCGCTCACAAATATATTAAATAGAATTGGTGTCAGTACCGCTTTGAGGCGCTTCACTACTCACCTTCCCTTTCCTTCGAGTGGATTCCATTTATCACCACCCTCTGTCATCTGTCAGTCAACCAATTTCCAATGCAGTTCACCACTTTGGGTCCTAATGTCAGCATGCCCAACATATTCATGAGCCTCTTGTGAGGAACTGTATCAAAAGCTTGCCGAAATCCAAACAGAGTACACCTAGCATACTTCTTCTAATTAGTTCTCTGGTCACCCAGTCCAAGATATTAGATTTGTTTAGCACAATTTTCCTTTGGTAAAACTATATTGTCTCAGATCCTGTAACCCACTGGATCCTAGGAAGTTTTGATGGTACCTCTATGGCCACTGGCTCGCCCCACCGACTCTTCTCCAGTGCCAACCAAAGTTTTGCCTCTAAAAAAAAAAAAATTGCTCAGAGACAACTTCTCTCTATAGCAGCTAATATGATCAGTGTCAAGGTTAGGGCGCCTCTTTAACTTTAGGGTGACTTTTGTACACCCCTGGTTCTTCACTCTCAACACTTCCGGGAAGGTCTTTCAAAGATTATACAGTTCTGGTACTTCTCCTTAGTCCTCTGGCTCCTTTCATGCAATTCAAAATACTGGTTATCAGGCTGAAGATACTATGCAAGTTAGGTTGCTTTCAGACTATCATTATTCAAATTAGTTTCCTCTAGCCTTTTCTAACCACTCTGTGGTGGGGGGAGGACTTCTTCACCAGACAGTTCAAACAGTAATCTTCTGAGCCTCTCAGTTAAAACAGCCTCCACCCCCTGGATAGTGGCGTACCAAGGGGGGGCGGTGGGGGCAGTCCGCCCTGGGTGCACACCGCTGGGGGGGGTGCCACGCACCGGTCAGCTTCGTTCGTTTCCATGCTCCCTCTGCCCCGGAACAGGAAGTAACCTGTTCCGGGGCAGAGGGAGCATGGAAACGAATGAAGCTGACCGGCGCGCGGCACCCCCCCCCCCCCAGCGGCGTGCACCCGGGGGGGGGTTCTTTTGCCAGGGTGGGGAGGTGTCCTTTCGCCGGGGGGGTCACGCTGCACAGGGGGGCGGGGCACATCGGCGATCTGCCCCAGGTGTCAGCCCCCCTAGGAATGCCACTGCCCCTGGACAGGACTTTAGCATTCTCCATAACTTTACAATTCTGTCCTCCACCCCTGGCTGTTAGTCCAAGTCATAGTTTGAAGGACCCAGTGTTGCCTCACGCTGGGATCCCCACCACAGTCACAATATTCATCATCACAACTTCAAGGTAACTACCTCCTTCAGTCTAACTGTCTTAGCCTCTTCTTTAGGGTCCTGTCCCCAGAATTCTCAACCCATATCATCCATCTCTCCGATCTCGGCTCACCGGCCACTTAGCATCCTTTCTTCTTCTCTGAGGTCCCCCTCCTTTCTGACGGTTTCCTCTCTATGGACTGTTTTTATAGTGGGTTTGAAACCCTTTCCAAAACATTACCCCTTCCTTCCAGAAGGACCTAGAACCTTCTCATCTAGGTCCACCTCTTAAAAGGAAAATGTCCTTCTTCATTTTATCATGGGTCCTCCTCCCCTTAATTCTACCAGGGTCAATCCACTCCCCTCCAGCCTTCTGGAATTTGAACCATTATCAGTAAAGCAGAGCTCCCTCTAGTGGCCTCTACAGGATAACTCAAGGCTCTTTGATATTAGAGCACCTTCTAGTGGCCTCTTCCTGGCTAAATATATCCCTTCAGCCTCTGAGTGCCCTCTAGCAGCCACTTTCAGGTCATTACACAGGCCCTCTCCTGGGAGAGCTCCCTTGGGTGGCAAGGTCATGTCAGGGCATGACCTACACTTATCACAAAGTTCACTATCCTTTACTTCAACAGCATTTCTATTAGCTTTCCAGTACTGAAGAGAGGTTATTTTAAGGTGTCCCGCTGAAGCAGATTATAACGAAGGAGTGAGCTCTCACCATTCCTTAAGACAGAAGTTTTGCTGCATCCCATCTTGCAAGAGTCTCCCTTGTGCCACTGGGCCTGGAGCAAACAATGACACCAACTGTGGGAGTGCCTCCTGCATCTGCAGGAATTGGCAAGCCACAGTCTGAAAGGGTGGTGGCAAATATGTGCAAATGGCATGGGGTATGATCTTCACATGATTTGAACAGCACTAGGGCCACGTTAAAACATACAAGTACATTCCCTGTTTCAGATTCAGAAGGGGGCATCAAGGTTATTTAACGGTACTTGTTTTGTGCAGCACTCTACTGGTCAGATTAGGGGCAGTTGCCCCCTCAACATCCCACATCCCAGTGTCTTGTTCCTCAAAAAGCAATCCAGACAAATGACAATAGTACAAGTTTTTAAAATAGAAGAAATTTTTGCATACAATAGAGGCAATGCATATAAATGCATCTCATATATATTTAGTATGGTTATTATGAAATCCCAACTGTCTTGTGGCACTCAATCACCAGATCTGCTGGGCTCTTTTCTAGACACACAGTAGTGAAACAAGTGAAGTACTCCATTCGGTTATTTGCCTTATCTCACCTCCCTTTTCCTGATAACACACTAATAAACCTGACTTCATTGTGTTACATGAATATGCTACATCAAGGCATACGTGTACTAATGTGTAGGTCATTCAATACAGACATATGCCATTCTATATATCATAAATATTATTATATTAATAAACTTTTGACATACATCAACTGTAGATCAGTGTGGAGCATGTAATGTTTGTCTAGCATATATAAGGGAGAGCAGTTACACCAAAGACAATAATACAACAAGAACAACAAAATAAAATCAAGAAAAACAAGTGTGAAATCAAATTTTAAAAACTCTTTTTTTCCTGATATTTTATTGAAATTTTTAGGGTATAAGAAAAACAGTACAACAAACAATAAAGAAGAAAATCATATGAAAGGAAACAATAAATAAAGAGAATCATCAAAGATAATTAGACTCTATCAAACATTAAGAAAGAAAACAGTACGTTTGAATTCGAATTACATAGTAAAATTGTCTATGTTTTTTTTCCAGAAGTGACCAAAGACTAGTCCTAACATTTTCAGCAGTTAAACGTTCAACTCTGTGATAAAACCTTTTCCTAATATTCTATTGCATAGCAACTACTCTTCCCCCTCCCTCAAAAATACTTAAGCTTATATCAAAGATTTTAAATCACAATCTCAGTTTGGGCAGAATGGTTCTCATAAAATATCCAGAAAACATATCTATGTCCCATCTCAAAGTTTCTTTTAAAATAGTAATCAAAATATTGCTTTGTCAACATTTACAGTTTGTACCGATGCATGCCGGATGAAGTCAAATGAGGATGACTTACACTGGCCAGAAGAATGTGCCTGCCTTCACCCCTTGTTTGGCAGCAGTAATCCAAATCTAATGAAAGGAAAAAAAGTAATAGGCTTAAAATAAATTCATTGCTTCAGGCTCCAAGAAAACCATATTACAAAGGCACAAAAATATCATACTGGTCACCATAATTGGAAAGTCGCAATCATTTGAACAAATGATCATATTAAAGGTTTCACAGAAAGAAGATTATTAATCCTAAACCAATGGTTCCCAGACCTGCCCTGTGGGACCCCCAGTCAGTCAAATTTTCAGGTTATCCACAACGGATATTCATAAGATACATTTGCATGCACTGCCTCTATTGTATGGAAATTTCTCTGACACGTAGTAATTGTAGATATCCTGAAAACGTAACTGTCTAGGGGTCCTCCAGGACAGATTTGGGAGCCACTGTTCTAAACAATAAGGGCTAGATTCTATGTATGGCACCGAAAAAAGTGCTATTCTAACAACTGCGCTTGAAGTTAGGTGTGGTTTATAGCATAGCGCTTACACCCAGGGGTCGCATGTAAATTTAGGCACCACCATTTGCACCAAAGAAAATATGGTGCAATTGCCCCAGTGGCGTAGCTACTATGGGAAACAAACAGAAAAGTGGGCACAAAACCAGGAGTCCCAGAGACTGGATCACAGTAAAGCAAAAACCAAATTTTATTAATTAGTATATTTGACTCGACACAACCGTTGTGTTTCGGCCAAAAGGCCTGCATCAGGAGTCTAAATACTAAGGTAGACAGCTAATGATGATAAGAAATACTGGCAAATAGTGTATAAATGGTCTTAAAAAAGACCTTTGTATTGAATCGTGGAACGGATCACTTGCGTGAAGGGTTCAGCAGTAAATTTTAAAATGGCATTGATATTGCAGCATGTTTTAGTGATGTCTCATTTCAGTATGACAGCTACACACTCCTACCTGCTCTCTTGACGAACAAGACCTTGAGATCCACCACTCTATTGACCCAACCTTGCATCTAAACTAGGATTATAAATTCACAGCAGCAATGTTCAAAAGCTATTTACCCTGGTAAAATAGTTTTCTAGAAATGTATCCGAACTTTCAGTGGATAAAATGAATGCAGGAAACAACAACATGGATATGTTTAGCCATGAAAAGGATGAGGAGAGGCAAGATCAAGGGTCACAGTAAGAACATTGTTCCGATACGCTAACTTGCATCGATGTATTAACATGTATTATTTAACACAGGCCCCATTATTGTCAATGGGGCCTATTTACTACCAGATTAACTTGCGCTAATGTATTAGTATATGTTATCCAGTGTATACGTGTCTGTTATCTAGCCCTGTGCTTGTTAAATGGAAGAGAAAAAAAAAAAGTACTAGCAGAAAAAGTAGTTGCAAATGTTTTGCCACTTTTTCCCAGGCAATTTTCAAAGTATGGTCACCAAAGGAAATTTCTCTGAAATTTCTGTTGAAACGGCCCTGAAAAACATGGACAATCTAACCAGCTTTCGCAAATCTTTGAAGACACACCTCTTCAACAAAGCCTACGAAAGGCATTCTTAATAAATCATTCCTCAAATCACTCAGGTGCATCAAAAACGCCTCTCACAACACCTTTCTAGCACCTTGCATCTAACTCATCTACTTTAAAATCACGTAATGACCTTGCATCTAATTCATTTACTTTCAGCTTATGTATTTAAGATCATGTAATGACTGCATCATAACAACACTCTGTAAGCCACATTGAGCCTGCAAAAAGGTGGGATAATGTGGGGTACAAATGCAATAAATAATAAATAATAATAAAGTCCATACAAGTACCTGCAGCCATGCAGATACTTTTAAAAGCTGCCCACTAAGTTTTAGTTTAAAAGTCAAGCAAATTCAACTAACAGGCTAAACTAGATCCCCACACTGCAAATATAGCAATTGTCCAAGCTAAACTGACATATTAGCTTGTGAGGGCATGCTGAATGTACATAAGCCCCATGCTAATCAAATACATACTTCAATTTAGTGTTTATGGGAGCTTCTACCGTTCACTAATTTAAATCTGAATCAGGCCTAAGGCACAACTTCATTATTTTTAAAAGGAAACTCAGTTTCCTGTGAAGCAATAGACACAAAGAAATTCCATTGGACATGTCTGCCCATTGTTTAAATATAGATCAAGGCTAACAGAGGCCATCAAGCAGTACTCTGTCTCTGAGGCAAAGTATCAAACTTAACCCACGCACTGACCCATGCTAGCCCGGGCATATTCAAGACAAACAAAGATTGGAGTGACGTAAAATGAGGGGAAAAGTTACCTTACTGAGCATATTTTAATCTGCTCTTTTGCAGAGGACTAGTACAGAAACATAATTATATTTGATGACATTCCAGCAATGTTTTAAATATCATTTAAAAAGATGAGCCTCAACTTTGTATGAGATATTGGTGTTTTTAGTCATAAATTCTGAAATATGCTTTTTTTTTAATGGTGTCTTGAACAAACATGTAACCTAATTATTTTGATTAGAAAGTTATTTCAGTATTATTAATTGTTGCTTTGTATTTAAAAAAAAGCTGTACAATAAGGGATTAATTTATAACAAGGTGCATTAAAGCAGTGCTCCCCCAGATTCTACATATGATGCCCAAATTTGAGAACACTGCCAAAATGTGCGCACAAATTGGTTAATGATCTCTTAACTGTCAATAATTGGGTGCTAACAACTATACACATTGCACTCCATTTAACTGCACGTCGGATAAGCACATGCTATGTTTAACTGCATGCTATACTTCGGTCCCGTTTTTGGCACCATCAATTTCTAAGGGGACAAACTTCAGCTTAGCGCTTACACCTCCGTGGTGCTCCTTCTAGCCTGGCCAGCGGCTCCGCTCTGACATCACGAGTCACACGATGACGACGCCTCCTCCCCCTGTGGCACCCCGCATGCGCGCCAGTGCATCTTGCGGTTTTGGCGGGCCTTGAAGTGAGAGTAGCCTAACTGCCTAGCCTAACCTAAGCATCTCGCATCTCCGAGTCCGAGTCCTCCGGCCAGCTCGCTCCTCAGTCCCAGGCACTGAGGCTCCCAGCTGACTGCCTGCTCATCACTGCCCTAAGCTTCCGCCCCTGCGCTGGCCTTTCCTGCACTGGCTAGTGCACTGACTCCTCCACCCCTGCCATCCACGGGCCACCACTCCACCAGTCGAGACTCAGCAGAGCAGAAGACAAGAAGAACCTTCTCAATCAAGTTCTCTTTAAGCCAGGTAATGGCCCCTCGGCGGCACGGATCTATTATTTATTTATTTCTGCTGCTGCAGTCAGTGCTGCTAGAAGTTTGATTTGATGAGAGCACTAGAGCAGCAAGCTGCAGTCGGGGGGCCCGGGGAGGGGGGGTGTTGACAGGGTCATAATGTGAAAAGGTCTTCACAGAAACCAAGATGAGGATTTGTCTCTGTGTTAATCCTGCTGGATTTCTCAGCAGCTTTTGACACTATGGACCACAATGTAGCATGACTGGTAAAAACAAGTATCAGTGGCACAGTACTTGCCTGGTTCAGATCCTATCAGATAGGTAACAGTCCATATTGTTTTGCAAAATTTCATTGCCACCATGGATGTTGACCTGTGGGGTACCATAAGGATTGATACTCTGTCCTATTTTGTTTACTATCTCCACTAGCTGAGGTGATTCTGGTGATTTTTTTTTGTTACATTTGTACCCCGCGCTTTCCCACTCATGGCAGGCTCAACGCGGCAGGCAATGGAGGGTTAAGTGACTTCCCAGAGTCACAAGGAGCTGCCTGTGCCGGGAATCAAACTCAGTTCCTCAGTTCCCCAGGACCAAAGTCCACCACCCTAACCACTAGGCCACTCCTCCACTCAGTTCTGCATCTACACGGATGACATGAAGCTTACTCATATCCACAGAACCAGACTTATCCATTATTCTCTATCTAACTCCTGTTACTTTATTTTATCTGTCTATATGCTCCACCTTCACTCACAGATATTTTATTCTGCTTTATATTGACATTGTAAGTAGAATACCATACCGTATGTACTGTCTGAATAATTTCTGTTGATATTTATTGCCTATGCCCAGATTGAACTTGTACACCACCTTGGGTGAATTTTTTCAAAAAGGTGGTAAATAAATCCTAATAAAAAATAAGGCACATAAAATGTAATATGGACAAGTGCAAAGTGATGGACACAGTGGAAATAGGGTAGAGCAGTAGCCTAATGGTTAGTGTAGCAGGCTTTGATCCTGGCTACCTGGGTTCAATTCCCACTGCAGCTCCTTGTGACCTTGGGCAAGTCACTTAACCCTCCACTGCCCCCCTACAAAAACTTAGATTGTGAGCCCCATAGTAACATTAAAACTACTACTACTACTACTTATCACTTCTATGGCGCTACAAGGCATATGCAGCGCTGTACACCATATACACAAAGACAGTCCCTGCTCAAACAGCTTACAATCTAAATAAGACAGGTAACAGACAGAACAAGTAAGAGGCAAGGGGAATTAAAGAGGAGGGGATAAAGGTACAGGCAAGTGAGCAGTGGTTAGGATTCAAAAGCAGCGTCAAAGAACCCAGATTCTATATAAGGCACCTAAAAAAAATCCACGTGGTACACATTACTGCTTAAGCATAATCTATAAGTAACACCTAGATTTAGGCACGGTATATAGAACACACTTAGTTGATATCCCAGTGCCTAAAAGTACACGCCTCCATTTACACCAATGAAAACATGGCGTAAATCCTTGCGAGTAGATTTATACGCACTGGGCCATAATCTATAACTGCACGCATAAATTTGGGCACATCCACAGAACGCCCATAGCCACGCCCCTTTTGAACAGCACGCATTAGAATTTAGGCGCAGTTCATTAAAAATACGCTTAGCAAGTTGTGTACGTAAATTCTAATTACTGCCAATTAGTGCTCATTATTGCTTGTTAATTGCTGTTTATAAATGCTGATTAGCTTAAGCCAATTAAATTACGCACATTACAGAATATGCCTGGATTTCAGCATGGATCTCCAGGCGTGCTATACAGAATCCGGCAGATAATGTGTACAGTGTTGTGTACGTCTAGTAGAGCTATAGAAATAATTAGTAGTAGTAGTAAAAGTAGTGGGTTCAGAGTTAGCAGAATTATTACACCCCCCCCCCCCCAAAAAAAAAAAAAAAATCTTGGAGTCATTGTGGGCTATATGTTAAAATTTGTAAAATAGTGTGTCACAGCTGTTTTAAAAAAAAAAGCAAACAATGTTAGGGATTATTCAAAAAAGGGATGGAGAACCAAACTGAGAATAGCATTATGCCTTTGTGTAAGTCCCCTGGTGCAAACGATACAGCAAAACTAGGAAAGTATCAGTAAAGGGTGACAAATAATAAAGAGGCTAGAACACTAGATTACAGCTCTTCAGCTTGCAGAAAAGCTGGGAATGTGACAGATGTTTATAAAATCACACGTGGGGTGGAATGGTTAAATAGGGAATAGTAGTTAACTTTTCAAAAACACCAACAAGAGGACACTCCATTACGATTTTTATTTTTCTTTCACAATTAAAATTGAAACTAAGGTCTCTATTTACTAATATGCAGTAAGATAGAATGATCTTGTGATAAAATAGCACACTCTATCACTGTGTTCACTAAACTGCAGTTACCTCAGTCCCACAACTTAGTGAATCCTTGATTTTTTTTTTTTTTATTTTCTCAGCCAGGAGTAGCACAAGCCCCTGACTGTAGCAATGCTAAACAACAGGCCCCATCTTGGGGATGCTATCTTTGAAAGGACCGTACCAGTGCTAAATAAAAATTACCGCCCATTCCCGATCCCTTGCCATAAGACCCCCCACTCCTATTCTGCCCTCTCCACCCAGCACTTACCAAGGAGTTTCCCCTGGTAGGTAATGGGGGGGGGGGGGGGGGAAGAGAAATCTACTGGTGCCCCTTCCCAGTGGTTTCTCAAGTCAAAACGTTGTCACCTCAACCCCTAGTGATACTCAAAAAAACCCCTTCCCCTCGTTTACTAAGCAGCGCTAGCAGCTGCCCCGTGGCAACGTTGACACTGTTGTCGGCAATAGTGCACGTCAGCCACAAGCATGCTTTAGTAAACAAGGGAGCTTGTTTTTAATTCCAAATCAGGTGCACATTTTATTTATTTATTTAGATTTTGCTCACACCTTTTTCGTTAGTAGCTCAAGGTAAGTTACATTCAGGTATTCTGGATATTTCTCTGTCCCAGGAGGGCTCACAATCTAAGTTTGTACCTGAGGCAATGGAGGGTTAAGTGACTTGCCCAAGATCACAAGGAGCAGCAGTGGGATTTGAACTGGCCACCTCTGGATTGCAAGACCAATGCTCTAACCACTAGGCCACTCCTCCACTCCACATTGCACCATACACCAGTATTCTATGCCATTATAGAATAGTTGCTTCCTGTGTGGCATTGGGGTGCCCACAGGGAGCGCCGAGTTATAGAACTTCCCTCTTATTCTTTCTGATTAGGTTGCAGAACGCAAAACAAAAAGAACAAAAACAACTTACTGGTTGACCTCCCCACCACCTGTGCTGGAGTTTTTCTTTTCCTCGAAGGCTGAAATTGGCATCAAACACAGGGTCATGCATCAAATTGCCAATGATTCCATGTGATTCTGGATAAAGTCCCTTTGTGCAGAGGGAAACGGATCAGTTACATATTCAGAAGGACACAATTTATTATTTTGTAACAAAATGGACAGTGAGGTTGTCAAGTAAGATGTTTTTAGAAAGACACGCAATTATATTAGCTCTCAGCACTGCACCACCTTCTTGACTTAATCGCTTCAATGATGCATTTATATTAATCAAAACCATACATAAAAGATGCAAATATTTTCCTAGTATGTATTTTGTTCTCTGTTCAAGGATCCACCATTCTGCTACATTTATTGAGATCACATTTTTTATTATGAGTCAAGGCTAATTTCTTGTGCTGAGCCATTAATCCTGAACCAAAAGTATTACATTTTTGCTTTCAGGACAAGTAACCATGCTCCCCTCCTTCTACCTCTTCAATCCACAGTCCTTTTGAGTTCTGTCCCAATCCCCCACCCCCCTTCACTCTACTTCTGGATGACAAGAAGCCACAGTGAGAAAACAATGAACTGTCAAATTGGTGGGAGAGAATAGTATAGAGGGGAAGCCAGAAAGCTAGACAGATGATAGAAGGTGAGAAATACAAGTAGGGAAAAAAAGCAAAGAATCAGTTAACCAAGGATTCAGCAATCTGCTGTTAGCTTGACATAGTACTCTAAAGGTGCCGATATGCAAGAGAGAAAAACAAGCTAAAGCAGTCTAATAGATTAAAATTAAGTGGCACTCCAGCACTAGGCTTTTATAGGAAGGTCTTTTCATTCTGTGTCATATGAAACAACAGATAGACTACAAAGCTTACAGAAATAAAGGTTAAAATACTCACAGTAGAGAGAGTATACAAATTGGGGAAGGTTTTGCTTGGATAAACTGGTCTCATGTAAGGAGAATGTGTACCACATGATCCTGACAGAACAAAAACAGCAGTGCAGTTTGGCTTAAGAATGATCACAATAACAATATACACAAAGAATTCATAATGGTCTATAATAGCAAATGCATGCAGCTAACTAGCTAGTTCTCAAATGAACAGGTTGATGGGAGTCTCATATCAGCTTGATAACTGGATTGTGTGCAGGAGTGACCTGAGCCAGAAACGCACCCTGTGCAACACTCCCTAGCACGCCCACCCTGCCCACTGCATCACAGCCAAGCAGGGGAGGAAACGAACAAGGTGCAATAGTGGTGCCCCCTGCATCCCTTGCACCCTGTGCGGCTGCACCAGCCATGCATACCTCGTTACAGCCCTGATTGTGTGTGAAGAGGGTTTGAACTGTCCTCCAGAAACTGGGATATCAGAACACGTGTGTAACCTGCAAGCATTTCAGGCACTTCAATGTGTTAGTCAATCAAACTTTTGTGTTTCAAGAAAAACAAAATTACAGAAATAAGCTACTGAAACTTCTCACGAACCTATAAATCGGTAGGTAACCCCCTTCCCCCACCCCGAGATTCTAATGCTTCTGGCTAATGAAATCTAGACACAGAGCCTATTTCAGGTGACATGGAAGGTAATTTTTATAAACAGGGCACCTGTAAAGGCAATGTAGTGCTCATGTATCTGTATGGAATAGACTATCAGAACTATCACTAATCATGTCCCTCGGCTATATGGCAAGCTGTATTGTAGAAAAGTATTAGTATCATGTCTATGTTAGTTGAATGTACTAATGCATGTTTATTAGGTGTATCATTAGTATTATGCTAAGATTGCATTATATCTCTGGTATTTGAATTTCAGTGCTGTTAAATTTATATATTTTTGATAGTGTTTCATGGTAGTCCTACTATTAGGTTTCAATTTGCTGTCTTCAACTTTACCTCAGTTATTGTATTTATGTTCATATGTGGTCATTTTACTATTATTATGCTGTTAACAAAATTGTAAGTTTGATGTTAAACTGTACCTGCTGTACACCGCATTGGGTGACTCTTCATAAAGGCAGTTAATAAATCCCAATAAATAAATATTTTAATAGGTATGTGCACACATCACAACTAAACCCCTGGAACACCTATGTACATATGTAAAAAGTAGAGTCTGTTTATCTGGGCACTTTCATGCAGTATACCCCTATTCAATTCTATAACAGCCATTTTCTGCTCTAAATGAAGAAATGCTTGATACAGTTATGGGAGTAATTCATAAATCTGCTCTTCTCAATCACTTCACTAACATCTTAATTCTCTACTGTAGACACGCAGGCTATTCCTCTTTTTCCTCGCAAACTTAATAGGATAAAATACTATCAACTTTTTCCCCTAAATACCACAACATTGTGTGTCTGACAATTGAGGTGAGGTAAGAACATGGATTTCTGTATTTTTCCCTCTTCTCAAAATGAGAATTATGAGATACAAATGAATGTTCACCATGAAATCTTTGAAGCCTACCATGACTCTTCTGCCATCTCACTCTCTCCCCTCAAGTTTCAACTCACTCATTTTCTATTCCCCATCATGTTGGAGCTCTCTCATGTCATTTTTAAAATTCAAGTAAACAAATATCCACCTTTCATTATTTCCCATTGTTATATAAGTGACCTAAAAACTGTCAAAAACCTGCCCTTATTTTATTGGGCAAGTTGCAAAATAAGATTCTAGATGTATTCCAGTAAATCAGTGTGCTGCACAAGAAGCAAAGACTGTCCTAGAATAAGAAGTCATGCTAGATAGGCTAAGAGCAACATCAGAAAACATCTCTTCATAGAAAGGGTGGTGGGCACATGGAACATGATCCCAAAGAGGTAGTAGAGACAGAAGCAGAGTTCAAAAAAGCATTATTTTCTCTGTTTAGCTGTGTAGCATGATATGAGGAATTTTCAGAGTTATTGATTTTGATATATAAAATATACAGCTGCAAAGACTTACTGGAACAGTATCAGATAAACTGGTCTGACCATCACCCTCCTGTGTAACAAAGGCTAGCCGGATGGATACTTAAATTGTCAATCACTACATCTCCAAAGAACAAAAGTCTTCATATTGAGAGCAATCAAAAAGACTGGATGAAACTCACAGACAATGACTCAGAGACTGAAAAGCCCATCTACCCACCTAATCTGACAAAAGGAGCCCATCTATGCCAGACTCTTTTAATCCTGTCAAATACGGATGTGTATCTACCAGCAGATGTCCAGACAGAAAGTCTTATGATGTCATTAAAACATGTGACCAGTTACAATGTTCAGTCTCAAAGCTAGATGGAACTAGTTTTCAGTTATCCCTGAGTTTTCATTGGATTGAGTGCACCCCACCTGACTTCAGCCTATGGTCCAACAAGAAATTATAAAAGCCTGGAATATTTTCAGTTTGCACTCTCTGGCCCTGCTCTCTCTTTGTCCTCTCTGCCACTTCCTGTGGACTTTCACTGAGCCTTGCTGGACTTCACACACATCCAACATAAGACTCTCTCCAGGCTCCAGCAACAACTCTGCAACAAAAAGACTTCTTTTCCAGCAAGGACCTCCTTCATCACTCCAACCAGCAGCCTCCATTATCAAAGTGAGTTATTAATCCAGCCTAATTTATAATTCAGACTTTTTAATCTTGAAGCCCATTTCTCTTGTGAAAGATTCCTAAAAACTGCCTCTTTTAACATTATTACATTACCAGTATTGTAAATAAACATTTTAAAGTTAAATATATGGTCTTTATGTTCTGAGCACGTCCTTAAACCTTACAGTGCAAGTTAATGTAATTCAACAAATATATTAGTTCATTCCCCTTTTATTACATTATAGCTGTATCTTAATAGCAAAATAAAAGCAATATTCCTAGATTTGAGTTCCTAGCTCTCCTTGACCCTCCACTCCTTAACGGTGGGCAGCAGTGGCGTTCCTAGGGGGAGCTGACACCCGGGGCGGATCGCCGATGCGCCCCTCCCCGGTGCAGCGTGACCCCCCCCCCCCCGTGAAAGAACCCCCCCCCCCAGGTGCACGCCGCTGGGGGGGGGGGTGCCGGTCAGCTTCGTTCATTTCCATGCTCCCTCTGCCCCAGAACAGGGGCAGAGGGAACATGGCAACGAACGAAGCTGACCGGCGCGCGTGCGCGGCACCCCCCCCACCACCAGCAGCGTGCACCCGGGGCGGACCGCCCCCACCCCCCCTTGGTACGCCACTGGTGGACAGCAAGAACATCTATTTCTGTGCAGTACTATAATGGGACAATGTGGGAAATGCCCCCAAAAGCTACCACACAGGCTTTGCAACTTTACCACAATTTAGCAGAACAGTCTCTAAAATTCTTTAGACAAAGGCATTGGGCAAATACTGACATATAACAGCTTTCTCTGAAGGGGTGAAATTATGTATGCAGCTAATATCTATTAACATATTTTCAGAAGAGTCATGCTGAAGACAAACTGTAGCTGCTATACTTACTTAACTTTTCAATATTGGGCATAACGTCGCTCCCTTTGTTCATGTAGGAAGCACGGAAGCCATCAACGGAGAAAATAACCAAGGGAGGGCGAACAAAGCTGAAACAATGATATGCATGCGAAAAATTATGCTCAGTAACACAATGAAACACACCTTCCAAGAATTAATTAGTTTCTGAAACACTCTAGCACTTTTTCACATTAAATATTCTGATGCGAGTAAAGTGAACATGGGGTTTTCTTTTTTGGGGGGGGAGAGGGGTAGTTGCTCTATTAGGGAGGTAGAAGCAGAGTTGGAAGGGAAGTATTACTTTGTTGTTGCTGTGGCCTGTCAGACAGTTTCAGTGGTTAGAACTTCTGGATAGGGAGAATACAATTTATTCTCTCAATGTGTTGGGCTGAACCACCCCAGTTAAACGCAAGAAAATATTGGCGTATTTGAAGAGGACTAAGTCAGAAGTGTGCGGTCTCCAAGAGACTCTTCTCTCTGCAGTAGAGGCTCAGAAGTTGAGGAGGGATGGGTTGACCACTGTTGTTATGTTCCAGCAATGGGGAAGAAGGGTGGGTTCTCCCCAAGCCTGGGCGAGATGCTCAAGAGGTTTTGAACTATAGGTCTCTCTCTTTGATAAATAAGATGCTGGCAAACTGAATGATGGGTCCTTTGATGTGATTAATATACCTGGATCAGACAGGGTTTGAGTACTCTGACAATATGAGGCTCTGTTTGCATCTTTTGCAGCTTGCTCAAGCCCTAAAGTCGCCTGCCTTTTTGGTCTTATTAGATGCCGAAAAGGCATTTGATAGGGTTGAGTGGCCTTATATGCTTGCAGCCTTGCAGTGGTTTTGGTTTGAGGAGAACTATGTTAAGGTGGCGCATCTTATATTCTTAGCCAACAGCTAGGTTTTATTTATTTTATTTACTAGGCTTTATTTACCACCTTTTTGAAGGAATTCACCCAAGGCGGTTTACAGTGAGAATAAACCAAACATGAGCAATAGACAATACAGCAGTAAAAATATTCAAATAACAATACAAAGTATGGCATAGTATACTACTTACAATGTCAACACAATAAGTAATAGAACATTTTAATTGACAGTGTAGGGTATAAACAAAGATGGAACATATAGATAGGTAAGAGACTAAGGAGTTAGAAAATAAGGTGACTAAATTAAAGAAAGTTGCACATTTACATTAAGGGCCCCTTTTACCAAGCTGCGGCAAAAGAGGACCTACTGCTGGCATTGGCATGCATTTTTGGCACGTGCAGAGGCCCCCTTTTCCTGCAAAGGGTAAAAGATAGGTCTTTCTTTTTTCTAAGGAAATAGTCATGTGGCAAGTGAAGCACTTGCTGCGTGGCCATTTTGGGGGTGAGGGGGAAGTCCTTACCACCACCCATTGAGGTGTGTATAAACTTTAGGTTGAGATTTATTCCTCCCAGTGCAGCGAATCAGCCACCGCTATCTAGGGATGAATGAATTCCATCCAAGGCTGCTTCTGGTATATTTACCTCGTAATATGCAGACTCCTAAATTACCAGAGCTGTGCACTTTACTCTGAGCAGGTCAGGAGAGAACAAACAAGCCAAATACAACAGATACATGAGACATCAGCTCGTAGGTTTATTTGAAACAGATATGCTAATACAATACTCACCAAATAGTTTCTATCATATCAATTAGTACAGCAATCAAAGCAGTTTCTCATACAGGGAGTTGACAGACAGTGAATCAAATTGATATCACAGACCTTGACTTCTCCAAGGACTATACAAGTAACATGTACAATCAATTGGTTATGTGAATATATTACTCATATTACCCCAGCTACACAAAGGTGTTCTCTGGGTCTGAGTCTTTAATGTTTTGTTTTACTACTCAAAGCCAATTAGTAGATATACAAGACTCAAAGCTATGTATGAGAAAGCAATTGGATTACTTGCCAATTCAGTCATTGGTTTCTCATAGGAGAGGGCAGCTTGGCTGTCTCTCTGGCTTGAAGTAGGAAGTACACTCATTTTTATAGGTCCACTCAGGATACAGATAATATGACAGTAAGCACACCTGATTGGATCTATGTTAATGTCATAGTTCTCACTGCCATGAACATCCTAGAATCCTGGGCCAACGCTTTCAAGATGAAAATGAACAAAGAAAAAACTCAATGCCTAATCCTTTCATCACAACACGCTACTCTGCTCCCAACCACCCTGATCACCCCCGACGTTACAATCCCAATATCTGATAATCTAAAAATCCTAGGAGTAACATTAGACAACCACCTAACTTCCACCTAACTATAGAAACTCATGCTAAAGCCACGACGAAGAACATGTTCAACATGATGTGGGTACTGAAAAGAGTAAAACCATTCCTCCCACAGAAAACTTTCCGCAACCTAGTACAATCCACAGTACTTACTCATGCCGACTACTGCAACAGCATCTTCATCGGTTGCAAAGCCCAAATCATGAAAAAACTCCAAACCGCCCAAAACACAGCAGCCAGACTCATCTTTGGCAAATCACAATTTGAAAGTGCAACACCACTTCGTGAAAAACTCCACTGGCTCCCAATCAAGGAACGCATAAACTTCAAAGCCCACAAAATGATCCACAAGATCCTCCATGGCGAATCTCCAAGCTACATGACCAACTTGATCGATCTTCCAGCCAGGAACGGGTCCAAATCTTCTCGTACATATCTCAATCTTCATCTTCCCAATTGCAAAGGCCTCAAATACAAAACCTACTATACATCCAACTTCTCCATTATAGGCAGCCAACTCTGGAACGCAATACCTCGACACATCTGAACAACCAATGAACACCTACCCTTCTGAAAGCTGCTGAAAACTTACCTCTTCAGACAAGCTTACCCAAACAACCCAACTTAATTCTCAAACTTATTCCACAACACTAGCACTACCCATACTCCAATCCTCTCCCCCACATCTCTCCCTACTGCCCTACTCTTTATAACTGATCATCTCTTAATTGTTTGTACCATACTTCGTGATATCTCTGTGATACTTTGTACCATACCTTGTAAGCCGCACTGAACCTGCTGTGGAGCGGGAAAGAGCAGGGTATAAATGCTATAAATAAATAGTTAACACTGATTGGCTATGGTAATGAAGTGGTTAGTAGGAAATCTAAGTCATTTTCCTGTGCAGCCATCTTTGTTGTTTTTCACGAACATCTGTAACCACACTGTTGCTAAACGATGTTACTCTGTTCTTTCCCACTCATGCTCGTTCCTCATTCTACTGCATGGGAGTGTCACAATAGATCATAAGTTCTGTATTTCTGAACATCTGTTACCACGATATTGCCACATCCATGCAATTCTGTCAGTTAGACCCCCATCCTTGCGGTTTTCTGTTTGCTCTGCAGTGTTTCAACACTGGAGTTCAAGTCAGAGACACAGGCCTGTAATTTTTTTCCTCATTTTGGATCCTGAACCAAAGTAAGTCCTAGGGCCAAATAATAGTAATATTCAGGTGGCAGTCAGGGCTCCCACACTAACCCGGCGGTAACTGGGCAGTGCACAGCATTGCCTGATTACTGCCAGGTACACACCAGCACTACAAAAATAAATATATGACAGATGTGATGGCATGCTGGTGGGTGCGAACTACCACCAGGCTGCTGTGGTAGCCCAGCAGTACTTCCTTTTAAGCGAGCAGTAAGCCCGCGTTGGGATTACTGCCGCTTTGTAAAATGGGCTCTTAAGTCAGCTGTCAGATTTGTGTTATATAGGGGTACAAGGCAGGGGTTCCAGATTTTTCTCTTGTTATTTAATCTGGCTTTAGAACCTCTTATGTGTGCCATAAGGCAGGCACAAGATATTGTGTATTTTATGTAGTGCCAAGGAGTATAAACTGTCTGCGTCTGCAGATGATGTTCTGCTGTACTTAACTAGTTCTTGCTCCACCATCCCATCACTGATTGATGGGTTTGGGGAATTCTTTGGATACAGAGTAAATGGGGCAAAGATGGAGGTAATGCCATTGAATATTTATTGTACTAAGGGCATGATTGATCCTTTTTCCAATCCAGTGGTGTAGTGCAGGAATAAAGTGTCTGGGGATTATGTTACTGCCTACCTTTTATGATATAATTGTAATGAGCAGAGTATTTTGCAGAGGGTAAAAAGCATGTGTAGTGGATTGGTGCTGCTATATTTAAGCTTGTGGGGGAGGTTGGAAACTATTAAAATGACAGTGGCGCCCATCATAATGTATAGCATGTGTATGATACCTGTAATGTTTTCTGCTGGGTTTTATAAAGACATTGATAAAACACTGCTTGATTTTCTCTGGAAGTAAAAGAGGCCAAGGATTGCACAGAGAACATTGCAGAGGAATTAGAAGGTGTGAATTTCCCGCATTTTCAAAAATTACAACATGGCTTTTCTTACCCCACAAGGTTTGCTATGGCTTGTGGACAAGGACTCACAGCTGATGCCTTCATGGATAGGCCTAGAAGCGTCCTTAGTCCAGCCTATACAGCTGTAATTTTTGTTTGGTGCTAGACTCCCATCATATATAAAAAAGAACCAGATTCTGTCATCAATGTTGCTGGGTGCTGGTTTGGTACCTAGGGTTATGGATTCTAAAGCAGCTCCTTTGTGGTGGAACCCACACCTCCGAATAGATGGAAAGCAAATGTAGTGGTCTATTCGGGGGGCAGCACAATATATAGACGGTTAGCCATCTGATGTGTGGACAGGGTGTCATGTTATTTCAAGAATTTAGGCAGCTGAGGAGTCTTCATTTCTCACACAGTTACAAGTGGTTGCAGCTCAAACACGTGCTAAAAGCATGAAAAAAGAATTTAGCATCAATCACCGAGGTGTCTGGACTACACTCCTTGTGTAATATTTCAGAAGCTTTGCGCAGGTGTCAGCGTCCAGTCTATATGAACTGCTTCATCTGTCAGCAAAGTGTTCCAGAAGTGTATTATCTTTTGACCTACATATTAATGCCCTAGTTAGAAGTTCATTCCTTTTAAGAAAATTGAGGCATGTTAGGAAATTCCTAGAAACTGATAAATTTAGACTATTGGTTCAGGTTCTACTATTGTCCAAGCTGGATTATTGTAATCTTATTTATTTAGATGGCACTAACATTTTAAAAGGACTTCGGACAATTCAGAATACCACAGTTTGTTTGATTTTTTTCAAGGTATTATATAAGATTATACTGGCCTCCTATAGAAGCCAGGGTATCGTTTTAAGTTTTCATGTCTCTTGTTTAAGGTTTTAAATGGTGCTTGCCTTTCTCAATTTCACACTCTCCTCCCTCCCCTTTTTTTTTTTTTTTACAAAGCAGGGCTAGCGACTGCCGCACAGTAATGCTGACACAACCCATTCACTTTGAATGGGCTGTGTCAGCATTACTGCACCAGCAGCCACTAGCGCAGCTTTGTAAAAAGGAGGGGTCAATCTGTTATTCTTTCTAGAAATAGAAGATCTATTAATAATTCACCTTTTACTTCTGATAGAGGTAGGGTGAGATTTAAAATACAAGAGATGTGCTAGCTTACCAGACTCCTAAAATTTGGCAAGAGATTTCCACTTGTTTTCATCAGTTTTACACCTATCATTCTTAAAAAAAAAATCTTATGACTTTGCTATTCAGGAAATATGTTTTGAGCTAAAACTTTGGCATATTATATTTTGTGTGTGCATTTTAGGAGCAGGTGTGGCACAGAATGTTTGAAGTCTTTCAGTAGAGACACCACTGACATTTACAAATCTTTTATTTGGACCTCCAGGTGACTTTTTTCATTAAGACCCAACAATGTGGCAAGGTCTACTGTCTTATGGTGGCTGTTGCTTTCCAAGACATATTTCAGAATTGCAAAAAAGATACACTCTGGAACAATTGTTCTCTATCTCAGTTCTGATCAAAGCAGAGTACAATATAGTCTGCTCTTCTGCATAACCCAATCAATTCTCCATATTGCTCAGAAGAATAATTTCTGAGGATCAGTGGCATAAACTAGAACTAACTGAAAGGGCCCTGGGCGGAAAAATTAAGATGGGCCCCTATAACACCATCTCTTCCAAGGTAGTGATGACCAAGGGGAGAAGAAGGAATCCCTTCAGAGCTCCAGTATACAAACCCTGCATAAAGCAAAAACATTCCAGCCCTATAGAAAACCTTCATAGTCAGAAATAAACTGAAATGCAAGGTATCAGAAATGCATATTTCCCAACTCTGACATTATAGATTCAGAAAAAGCGTTTTTCTACCTTTGTTGTCTCTCTTTTTTGCTTTTCTCGTTTTGTTTTGTTGTTTTACTTTAATCTCATTCCAGGGTCTCCTGTCTTTTTTGCATTTTTTTCTATGTCCACTAGACATCTTTTCTCTGTAGTCCTATCCTCTTCCCATGTTCAACACCTGCCCTCTGTGTCCCCATTCATCCCCTGTGTACAGCATCTCCTCCATGTCTCTGTCACTATGTTCCCTCCATGTCCAGCATCCTTCTCTGTGCCCCTTTCCCTCCACTTATCCAGCTTGTCACCTTTCGCTTCCACTTCTTCCATACCTCCCCACTCTGGGCCCATCTCTTCCTCTCTTTTCCCTCCCCCCACCCCCTGCACAGTCTGGCATCACTTTCTCCCCTTCAGGGTCCAATCAGTCTCTCTTACTCTCTCTATTCTCCCTTTACTTACTCAGGGGGTCCAGCATTTCTTCCCCTTCCCTTTCTGGTCTCTCTCTCTCTCCATTCTGTCCCCTTGGGTTTACCTTTCTTCCCTATGTCTCTCTCCCTCTCTATCTTGCCTCTGCCTTGAACCCCCTCCCTCACACCCGCAGGTCCATTATCCCTCTCTTCCTGTCCCTGAATCTCCCTAACCCCTCCTCTCCCCTCCCACAAGTCCAGCATCCCTATCTTATGGACCTGCATCTCTCTAACCCTTCCTTGCCCCTCCCCACAAGTCTGGTATCAAACACCCTACACCCCCAACACCCCTGTGGGTCCTGGCATCATTCTAACCTCCTTTTCTTCCCCCCACAGCCCTTAAAACCTGAGGCGGATGGACGGCCAGCACAGGCAGCGAGATAAAACAGATTGTCTACTGGTGACACCAGGGCCTTTCCACTACCGCATCCCGCCCACAGGAGGTGACACCTCAGAGACAGGACGCAGCAGTGGAAAGGCGTTGGTGGCACCAATAGACAAGTACATTTATCTCACTGCTTCCGCTGGCTAGCCCACCGGGGGGGGGGGGGAGGAAGAGAAGGAAAGAGAGGGGGGAGAGAAATGTTGGGAGCTGCAGGGGGAGAGATGCCAGGACAGGCGGGCAGAGGGGTGCAACAGCAGGCAGCCCCTACCATTGGGTAGCCCTGGGCATTTTGCAGGGCTCGCCCAATGGTAGCTGTGCCCCTACCAAGGATTCAATTTATGGCTTCTCTGATTTTCACAATTTGCAGTCATACCTCTTTCTTTGTGTTAGAACATGTGCTACTTCTGGTTCAAGTGTTAAAAACCTGAGTTCCTGCAAGTACTGGTTTCTTAGAGGTAGACTGATAGCAGGACCGGTTGTTAAGGAGATTGATAAGACAAAGAAAAATGTGGCTCCCAGAAAATGAAAGACATCCATAAGAAAAACAATAACTTCCAATGTGTGGGAGAAAACCGAACTAGCTTCTTTATACTCTCTAGTGGGTGCTGCTACTGTTGCTGCTATATGGTGCATCTTCTCTGGAAGAGAAGGCACAGCACATCTTACTGCTATCAGCTTATTTTTAACAAATGTTTTTGCATATAGATATGTTCATTTTTTTTTTTAATTGACGTGTAAAGTATGTAACATACCCTGCTGGACATTCTGGAGATTTTATTTCCTCACAATCATCCTCCACCCAACGTGTTTCTCCTTTAAAAAAAAATAAATGTAACATTAAGGTCTCTTGTCATTGCAAGCATCATCACACTGCACATTTTGGTGAAAGGCTTCCATTTCAGAATCTGTGCACAGGTTATGAAAAAGCCCTGAAAATCCAAAAAAAAAAAAAAAGTAGATGCACACACAAGTCCTTCAACAACACATTACATATGAAAATATACATGTGTAAAGGCTCTTTAACATTAGATGATTGCATATGATTGAAATTAACAACATTTTGCATGTGGATTCTATATTTGACATTAATGCATGTGTCAAACTTCATGTGTTGCTGGAGGGTCTTTTTTAGGTTTCCTTTCATGAATGTCTTCATCCAGAGTGTCCAACTTCAGTCCTTGAGGGCTGCAAACCAGTCTGGTTTTTAGCAAAGCCCTAATGAATACCCATGAGAAATTTGCACAAACACTCCTCAATTGTACACAAATCTCTCATGCATATTCATTACAGCTATCCTGAAACCAAGCAGATTTAAGGACCTTGAACACTTTAAATGCACACTGTCGTGCTGCTTTGCCTCCCATGAGAAATCCAGAGAATGCCACCACTAATTATGACTGCCAATTTCTTCTTCAAAACAAATTCAAACTACCATCTATCTAGCTATCGAATTTCACCATACCCAAGAATACTGCAGCACGTCCCTGCTGATCAGATACCACAACAAGTTTGCTCATTTTTGCTGTCCTTTGATATTGCTAAAACTGTTCATGTTGCACAGAAAAAAAAGTAAGAAAAAAAATAAAGTAAAAAGTCAATAGTTGGAATAAATTTATAAAATCTAAATAACCTCAAACAACTAAATAGACTCAATGTCAGAAAACATACAAACAGGCTATTGAATCTCTTATAGCACCAGCTAATCCAAACCCAAGCCTGAAATTTCTATTCAATCATTTGTAGCCATTTATTTAAATTATACATATATTTATTGTCCTCAAATAGATCATAAAGGATGAAAAAAAACTATACATGTAAACAAAAAGGATCACTTATCTGCAAATAGCAGAAACAGCGCTGGAACCATGGTTCTGTATCCTACACCCACACCGGTATAAAGTAGCATTTCAGTTATTATAACCTGCTTTGGGGGTAATCAGACTGGATTGCCTACTAAAAAAATAAAACACCAACACTCAGACTACTCACATGGCAAACTACCCAGAACTGGAACATACATCAGGCATTAAACCCTAAAAAGGCTTCCATACTGCTCTCAAAGCAGACAATACCAAGCGATGAGTCCTGTGTTTGCTATCAACAATGGTTCCAGCACTGCTTCTGCTATTCACAGATAAGTGACTGGTTTTTTGTGTACATGTATATGGTTTTATTTCATTCTTTATGATCTATTTGAGGACAATAAATATATGAGAGGGTCAAGATGAGTCAGAAGTTTGGATTTAAAGGCAGTCTTTAAGAGGTGGTTCTTCAAGCAGGAGTAGAATATGACCAGGATATGGAGCAAGACACACCAACTCAGGAAGGACATTCCACATACCTGGTGACACAAGACAGAAATCTAAAGGGCTCATTTTCAGAGCACTTGGACTTACAAAGTTCCATAGGTTATTATGAAACTTTCTAAGTCTAATTGATTTGAAAATACACCTCTAAATGTTTGCAGTTGGCAAAGAAGGGCACAGACAGCAGCAGTTTGCCTGATGCAGTGGGAGACTACAGTAGAAAGATAATGAACTGCTGAACGAATGTAAATTTGAGAAATAGTAGCTTAAATTGAACTCAGAAGCAGACAGGGAGCTGACGTAGTGCCAAGCACACACGTAACTTCTTATGCTACTCCTATCTCCTTTCTCTACGTTCTTTGTCTCATATGACACTGGTCTCAGGCACATGGCCACATCATGTCCTCCTTTAATTATCTTCCTAGAAGCAGCAAAATGGCAATTAGAACAACAAAATAAAGATACCAGTGTGAGATATATGCCTGGAATTCACTGATCCTTAACATTTTATTTTATTTATTTCCAGTGCTTGACATACCACACACGGAGTCTGTAAAGGCAACTATGCAGTTTACAACAACAAAACGGATGAGTATCGGAGACTAAAAGTGAGCTTGTACTTTGTATTTGACCAAAACCAATAATCTACTGTCATGCCTTATTACTAGTCATATCATGCAGGTAATATTGGTTTCAGCAGGTGTGTATTGAACATACTTCAGTAGTGGAGCGAGAGGTCCAGAGTGTTCTCATTAGGGAATGAAGGTGTTGGATGTGTGTCCTCAGCTATATTAAAATGATACCATTTCAAAGAGTGCAGTTCCTTGTTGTGTGAGCTTAAGTTCCAGAGAGGAACATGATAGCCACTTCAGGTTGTGCTCTCCATCCAGGAAACCAATGCAACCTCTGCACATTATGAGTTTGGATGGTGGATATGCAACAGTACGATTAAGAGCTGAGCCTCACACAAGTCAAGCACCACCCACAATGCTCTCAATCAGTCTCAAAAGTTAGAAGAGTCCCTTCCCCTGCTGCCTATGGACTGTATCTTGTCCATGCACCATGCAGCATTTGTGCACAGAATTTATGAAATGAACAAGATGTTTTAGACCCCAATTTGAACACTGAGATGCGCTACCCAGACAGCGATACAGTAACAAAGTTTCCTTGGCAGGGAGGAAAAACATTCAAGGTTGGCCTCATCAACTGCATGGCCAAGCATATGTTCAGAACCTCAGGTTCTAGTATAGGCGGCAGTGGGTAGCTTGACAGTGAAGGGCTATGACCCTGTGACTTTGTTTTCCAAGATAAATTGTGCAACTAAATGGAAGAAGACTGCATTTGTGCCAAGTCTCCAAGAAACCATTGAAACCCAGTTTAATCTTAGCATAAAGGTTGATCCTATTCCTGCCAAATCAGGCTTTGGATTATACCTGGTAGGTGGTAGTTACATAACTTAATCGACGCTTTTAACAAGCATGCTTAACTTGCCTGTTGCAAAAAAAAAAAAAAAATTGTAGTTTCTGTGCCAGGTTAATTTGGGACAGATCCTCTCCTTTTCTGCATTCTCTGGCTGTTTTTTATTAAAAGAGCTCTTTCTTCTATTGTCTCAAATACCAAGTCCATGCAAGGTTTGTGGTAGGTTAATAGCCACACATTTCCAAAGTAGCTTACCTTAAACCTCAGCTTCGTGGCTTAAAGAATAAAGCACCTAAAATTTATATAACAGAAATTCTACTGAGCATGTCTTCTAGTGTTAAATATTTATAATTAAAACATTAAGATTGCATGGAACTGAAGTAATTCCACAAGGTGAAAACAGGATCATTAACTTACATAAATTCTTTAAACCATATGTACTACCCATCTATTACAGTGGTTTAAACACAATAGACAATCCAGACAAGTCAGAAATGTATTAAATTCAGTAGGAAGGGTGGGGGGGGTCGATTTGGAAATGTGGCCTTTAATCACCGACATTTCACTAAAATGAATCAGGAGATCTGTAGTTTAGGATCTAATTTGAAAATTAAATTTTATGAGGTTTCAGTCCTGTTTTGCCAGTTTGCACTTATTGAGACATGCAAAGGTATTGTTTCTCAAAAGTGGACCTTACTCAAGATGACAAATGCCTTAATCACTACTTGGCTCAATTATTATAATGGTTTATATTCTGGCCTGCCAAAAGCAATTACAGTGGTTACAACTGCTCCAAAATACATCTGCCAGATTACTGACTGGAGCAAAACTGTGATCCCTTCACCGGTTACCAGTGGAAAAGCAGACTGAATTCAAGATGCTATGCTTAGTTTTTAAACAGTACAGCATGTCATCAATTACCTGGTTACTTGGCAGATCTTATGGTTACTATAACCCTTAGAGAAACCGTTGTTCCTCCCAACTTTCACTGCTTAGCGTTCTATTTGGTGTGCAAATCAAACATTTGCTTTTCCAGGTTGTTAACTGTGGACTGCTCATCCACTGGATATTCAATTAGAACCTGATTATTTTACATTTAGGGGTCCTTTTACTAAGGTGCACTGAAAAATGGCCTGCGGTAGTATAGATGCATGTTTTGGGCGCACGCAAAATTATTTTTTAGCGCACCTACAAAAATGCTTTTTATTTCTGAAAACGGAAATGCCACTTGACGTGCGTAGGTGCCGCGCAACAAAAAATTAAAGATATTTTTCAGACACGTGTAGCGGACGCACACCAAAACTGAAATTACTGCAAGGGCCACGTGGTAACTGGGCAGTAACGCCAATTTGGCATGCATTGGGCGCACATAGGCGCCTATGTGGCTTAGTAAAAGGGCCCCTCAGTTTACGAAAGGTTGGGCTGTTTAATCAATGATGGGGTGCTGGTGAGTGTGCAGATTAATACTGATTTAATGGGGCTTTTTTTAAGTACTTGGTTTAAGGTAGTGTTTTTATGTTATACTGTTGTAGTTTATCATTGCACCCTGCTTTGAGTGCACAAGGCAGATTCTAATCAAGTTTAATATAAATAAATTATCTATATCTATATATATATATATATACAGTGGTGGAAATAAGTATTTGATCCCTTGCTGATTTTGTAAGTTTGCCCACTGACAAAGACATGAGCAGCCCATAATTGAAGGGTAGGTTATTGGTAACAGTGAGAGATAGCACATCACAAATTAAATCCGGAAAATCACATTGTGGAAAGTATATGAATTTATTTGCATTCTGCAGAGGGAAATAAGTATTTGATCCCCCACCAACCAGTAAGAGATCTGGCCCCTACAGACCAGGTAGATGCTCCAAATCAACTCGTTACCTGCATGACAGACAGCTGTCGGCAATGGTCACCTGTATGAAAGACACCTGTCCACAGACTCAGTGAATCAGTCAGACTCTAACCTCTACAAAATGGCCAAGAGCAAGGAGCTGTCTAAGGACGTCAGGGACAAGATCATACACCTGCACAAGGCTGGAATGGGCTACAAAACCATCAGTAAGACGCTGGGCGAGAAGGAGACAACTGTTGGTGCCATAGTAAGAAAATGGAAGAAGTACAAAATGACTGTCAATCGACAAAGATCTGGGGCTCCACGCAAAATCTCACCTCGTGGGGTATCCTTGATCATGAGGAAGGTTAGAAATCAGCCTACAACTACAAGGGGGGAACTTGTCAATGATCTAAAGGCAGCTGGGACCACTGTCACCACGAAAACCATTGGTAACACATTACGACATAACGGATTGCAATCCTGCAGTGCCCGCAAGGTCCCCCTGCTCCGGAAGGCACATGTGACGGCCCGTCTGAAGTTTGCCAGTGAACACCTGGATGATGCCGAGAGTGATTGGGAGAAGGTGCTGTGGTCAGATGAGACAAAAATTGAGCTCTTTGGCATGAACTCAACTCGCCGTGTTTGGAGGAAGAGAAATGCTGCCTATGACCCAAAGAACACCGTCCCCACTGTCAAGCATGGAGGTGGAAATGTTATGTTTTGGGGGTGTTTCTCTGCTAAGGGCACAGGACTACTTCACCGCATCAATGGGAGAATGGATGGGGCCATGTACCGTACAATTCTGAGTGACAACCTCCTTCCCTCCGCCAGGGCCTTAAAAATGGGTCGTGGCTGGGTCTTCCAGCACGACAATGACCCAAAACATACAGCCAAGGCAACAAAGGAGTGGCTCAGGAAGAAGCACATTAGGGTCATGGAGTGGCCTAGCCAGTCACCAGACCTTAATCCCATTGAAAACTTATGGAGGGAGCTGAAGCTGCGAGTTGCCAAGCGACAGCCCAGAACTCTTAATGATTTAGAGATGATCTGCAAAGAGGAGTAGACCAAAATTCCTCCTGACATGTGTGCAAACCTCATCATCAACTACAGAAGACGTCTGACCGCTGTGCTTGCCAACAAGGGTTTTGCCACCAAGTATTAGGTCTTGTTTGCCAGAGGGATTAAATACTTATTTCCCTCTGCAGAATGCAAATAAATTCATATACTTTCCACAATGTGATTTTCCGGATTTAATTTGTGATGTGCTATCTCTCACTGTTACCAATAACCTACCCTTCAATTATGGGCTGCTCATGTCTTTGTCAGTGGGCAAACTTACAAAATCAGCAAGGGATCAAATACTTATTTCCACCACTGTATATAGATAGATAGATAGATAGATAGACAGACAGACAGACACGCATTAAAAATACTAATAATTTCCCTTCATGTAATCTATGGAGGAAAGGGAGAATTGTGCAGTCTGCAATTTCCTCTTGCTCATTTGCCTCCCAGTTCAGTCTTATCTAATCTCTATTGGAGAGCGGCACCATGAGTCTTCATTAAGTAACTGGTAGTTTCCTCTATTTCCCCTATGGAGTGGAGGAGTAGCCTAGTGGTTAGAGCAGTGGACTTTGATCCTGGGGAACTGAGTTCAATTCCCACTGCAGCTCCTTGTCACTCTGGGCAAGTCACTTAACCCTCCATTGCCCCAGGTACAAAATAAGTACCTGAATATATGTAAACCGCTTTGAACGTAGTTGTAAAAACCTCAGAAAGGCGGTATATCAAGTCCCATTTCCTTTCCCATTTAATAATACCATTATCTCCATGCCCAGTGAATGAAATGGCGTTTGGCCAGGGCCTATTGACAATAAGTACATAAGTAATGCCTCACTGGGAAAAGACCAAGGGTCCATCGAGCCTAGCATCCTGTCCACGACAGCAGCCAATCCAGGCCAAGGGCACCTGGCAAGCTTCCCAAACAAACATTCTATACACGTTATTCCTGGAATTGTGGATTTTTCCCAAGTCCATTTAGTAGCAGTTTATGGACTTGTCCTTTAGGAAACCGTCTAACCCCTTTTTAAACTCTGCTAAGCTAACCGCCTTCACCACGTTCTCCAGCAACGAATTCCAGAGTTTAATTACGCGTTGGGTGAAGAAAACTTTTCTCCGATTTGTTTCAAATTTACTACACTGTAGTTTCATCGCATGCCCCCTAGTCCTAGTATTTTTGGAAAGCGTGAACAGACCCTTCACATCCACCTGTTCCACTCCACTCATTATTTTATATACCTCTATCATGTCTCCCCTCAGCCGTCTTCTCCAAGCTGAAAAGCCCTAGCCTCCTTAGTCTTTCTTCATAGGGAAGTCGTCCCATCCCCGCTATCATTTTAGTCGCACTTCGCTGCACCTTTTCCAATTCCACTATATCTTTCTTGAGGTGCGGCAACCAGAACTGAACACAATACTCAAGGTGCGGTCGCACCATGGAGTGATATAATGGCATTATAACATCCTCACTCCTGTTTTCCATACCTTTCCTAATAATACCCAACATTCTATTCGCTTTCCGAGCCGCAGCAGCACACTGAGCAGAAGGTTTCAGTGTATTATCGACGACGACACCCAGATCCCTTTCTTGGTCCGTAACACCTAACGTGGAACCTTGCATGACGTAGCTATAATTCGGGTTCTTTTTTCCCACATGTATCACCTTGCGCTTGCTCACATTAAACGTCATCTGCCATTTAGCCGCCCAGTCTCCCAGTCTCGTAAGGTCCTTCTGTAATTTTTCACAATCCTGTCGTGACAATGACTCCTTGAGTAACCCAGAATGAGGGCAATTCTATAATAGTGCACTTCCTGGTCTATAAAAGAACTTTTTTAAGTGCCTACTTTCCTTTACACCCATTTAGGCTAGAATTATATGTATAAATGTGCTTAAAGTGAAGCATGAGAACTCACATCATCCATAGAGCTTGTGCCTTATTGCTGCAGATATGCACAAAAAGTTACAGTATTAAATAAGCTACACACATAAACTTGAACCCTGCCCAAACTCTACCCATATGTATGCCCCCTTGTAAATATGCACAAAGTTAAGCGGGTATTTATAGACTAGCACTTAGGTGATTATGCACATACACCTGTAACTGCTACATACACACAAATGCTATGACAAACGTACGTGCATAATTGGCAGGTAAAGGTTAGGTGTATAATTCTATAACATAGGCGCTATGGGAGTAATTCTATAACTGGGCGACCACTTGAGCATGTAAAGTGTACATAACACTGTCATTTGTAATCCTCAATGAATCCTTATGGAGATATGGCAGAATATAAGCTATGAATGGAATGGAATAAAGGGGATGGAATGCCTCCCATATAAGGAAAGGCTAAAGAGGTTAGGGCTCTTCAGATTGCAAAAGAGATGGCTGAGGAGTGATATGATTGAGGTCTATAAAATACTGAGTGGTGTAGAACAGGTAAAAGTGAATCGATTTTTTACTCTTTCAAAAAGTACAAAGACTAGGGGACACAATGAAATTACACGGAAATACTTTTTAAAACAAATAGGAGGAAATATTTTTCACTCAACAAATGGTTAAACTCTGGAACTCATTGCCAAGGATGTGGTAACAACAATTAGCATATCTGGATTTAAAAAAAGGTTTGGGCAAGTTTCTGGAGGAAAAGTCAATAGTCTGCTATTGAGACAGACATGAGGGAAATCACTGCATGTCCTTAAGATTGGTAGCATGGAATGTTGCTACTATTTGGGTTTCTGCCATGTACTTGTGACCTGGATTGGCCACTGTTGGAAACAGGATACTGGTCTAGATGGACAATTGGTCTGATACAGTATGGCTATTCTTATGTTCTTATGCAGGGCCACCGAGAGGGGGGGGGGCCAGCACCGCAGTCCCCGGTCTCACCTGCCTGCCTCCTCGGCTCTGGGCCCCCTGCATTCGAAGCAGCAGTCACAGATCCCCTCCCTTTGGGCCTTCCCTCCCTGTGTCCCGCCCTCGCGGAAACTGGAAGTTATATCAGATGAGGGCGGGACATAGGGAGGAAAGGCCAGAAGAGAGGCGATCTGCGACTGCCGCTTTGAATGCAGGGGGTCCGGAGCCGTGGAGGTAGGCAGGTGAGACCGGGGACTGCAGTGGTGGGGGGGTGGCAGCGGCGGGAGGAGCAACAAGGAGCAGCAAAGGCAGGGGAAGCGACAAGGGGGCGGCAGCAGCGGGGCGGCAGCAGCGGGGCGGGGGGCGGAGGCGGGGCGCCCTTGCCCAGGCCTAGTCTCTCGGTGGCCCTGTTCTTATTTACTATAAGTTCTACATTTAGGCACCCACAGTTTTACCAAGTCTATGGCTGGTGAACTGTGAGTGCCTGCATTTTAAGTGGCTCGATACCAGGTTGCACTAGAATTCTGTAACAGAATCCAGGCTCACATGGCATCAGAACACCAAACGGTAGGTGCCCAGATACACAATTACCCCTATGGATGCAATTCTATAACAGGGCACCACAATTTGGGCACCCTAATAATGTGAATTGTGAGCCGCTTACCTGTGTAAGTGGCAGTATTCTGGGAACTTAAAAATGCTAAAGGCACTTAAGTTTAGGCAACCTGTTAAAGAGTGAGGGGGTTATGTGTGCTACCTAGCTCCAGCCAATAGGGATCACCATTGTGTAATGTCAAACTGTTTCTCCCTAGATCATGGGCAGGGCCATGCCTAGGGTCTCTGGCGCCCCCCCCCCCCCCCCCCCCCGGTGAAAATGATCGCTCACCACTTGCCACACTGACAGGAATTGTCAGCAATATTCTTAGAAACAAATTGCTATACATTGCAAAATAAGATAGCAGATGTAAATTCTCAAAGTGGACATATTCCAAACGCTAAAATGAAAATAAAATGATTTTTTTCTACCTTTGTTGTCTGGTGACTTTCTTTTTCCGATCATGCTGGCCCAGTATCTGAGTCTGCTGCTATCTGTCCTCTTAACTCCATTTCCAGGGCTTCCTTTCCATTTATTTCTTTACTTTCCTCCTTTCTTCTTCATTTCTTGCTCTATATCCATTTCCAGCAATTTCTTCTCTCTCCCTGGGTCCTGTCCTCCCATCCACGTCCATCCTTGTCCCTCTCTGCCCTTCCCTCCTCCATCCATAGCCAGCAATCCTCCTCTCTCCCCTCCATTTCCAGCAATTTGTCCTCTCCCTGGGCCCCCATTGGATGGAAATATCCCTCCTCCATCCATAGCCAGCAATCCTCCTCTCTCCCCTCCCCTCCATTTCCAGCAATTTGTCCTCTCCCTGGGCCCCCATGTCCATCCTTGTCCCTCTCTGCCCTTCCCTCCTCCATCCATAGCCAGCAATCCTCCTCTCTCCCCTCCCCTTCATTTCCAGCAAATTGTCCTCTCCCTGGGCCCCCATGTCCATCCTTGTCCCTCTCTGCCCTTCCCTCCTCCATCCATAGCCAGCAATCCTCCTCTCTCCCCTCCCCTTCATTTCCAGCAAATTGTCCTCTCCCTGGGCCCCCATGTCCATCCTTGGCCCTCTCTGCCCTTCCCTGCTGCATCCATAGCTAGCAATCCTCCTCTCTCCCCTCCCCTTCCAGCAATTTGTCCTCTCCCTGGGCCCTGCTGCTGCCATCCCGTCAATGCCTCTCTGCCCTCCCATCCATGCCTGTCTCTCTGCCCTCCCATCCGCGCCCTGGGGCCTTTAAATCTTTTACTTCCGGTCGCGCTCTTGGTTCCCTCAGTGTCCGCCTTCTTCTGACGTCAGAAGAAAGCGGGACACTGAGGGAACCAATGAGTTCAAGGGAAGGGAGATGTCGGCAGCGCTTTCACTGACGCTGCTGAGACAGAGGTAAAAGATTTAAAGTCCTCGGCGGCGCGGGGCAAGGGTAAGCACCGCAGCGGCGCCCTCCAGAGGTGGGCGCCCCCCTGCGGCGCTTACCCCGCTTACCGCATCGGCACGGCCCTCATCATGGGTGGGCAATCATGGTCCTCGAGGGCCACAATCCTGTCAGGTTTTCAAGACTTCCAAAAATGAATATGCATGAGATTGATATTCATGTACTACTTTCATTGTATGTAATTAGATCTCATGCATATTCATTGTAAAAACCTTGAAAACCCAACTGAATTCCAGCCCTCAAGGACCATGGTTGCTCAGCCCTGCCCCAGATGATGTGAACACTACTAAAACAACATTCTCAGCATAAGCAGAAGCAGAGCCCAAGAATCAAATCCAATGATTGTGTTTTCCTTTCCTATTGGACCAAAATACTCCCATTCAAGATTCTGATATAAAGATATGAAGACTGAGATTTTTGCCCCTGAATCAAGCCTGTCAAATGACCAAAATATTTTCACATTCATGTCAACAGTAGCAGCTCAGATATTAATACATTTTGATCTATTAGCTGTTTTCATCAGGCGTCTTTCCATCAGCCCTTTGCTTCATCATTTTATGAATTCATGTTACAATCTAATTATTTGCTTTCCAAACCCAAAACTCAAGGTGGTTACATTTAGTTCCACAGGCTATTTTCCTTCCCCAGAGGGCTTACTATGCAAAACCATTTACATGGGTAAAAATCCATTTTACCCATGGGAATAGGAGCTTTGAATACTGTACAACCAGTCTACAGATAAAGGTAATACATACTGATAACATGCAAACTCTTATCTGCAAACTCTGGAGGAGTTCTTGATGGCAGAGAAAGAAAACCACATGAAGGTTTGAATACTCAAGACGATGCATGTTAGCACTGATACCTCTGCTAATTGTTCCTGTTGTGATCCTTACTTTCCTGGTGTGACAATATGATATTGAAGTCTACCCAAGAAATATGTGGAAGAATACATGGATGTTAGATGAATGCAGTCTAAACTGGCCTCCATCTGGTATATAAAATTGGATAATATGGCCTCAATAGCTAGACATGGGCCAAAGTCATACCTTTTGACCTTCTGAAAAATCAATATGGAATAACTAACAAATCAGTACTATCACTGGTTGCAACCGAGACAATGCATAGTACAAAATAATAGAGATCAGTGCATCTATGAAAGATAAAAGATATAACAAACATTTGTAAAGTGATGCAGACAAAAAAAGAGGTGTGGACTCTGCCTTGTATGAACTCCAACATGCACAATACAAAATAAATGTGGTGTGAAGAAGGGGATAAGGGAACAGAGAGGGGGGGGGGGGGGTACCGGCGGAGGAAAAGATAAGGCCCAGTGGAGGAGACAACCCAGATTCTTAGCTCAGGGAGTTCCACATGTCAGGATGCTTTTTCATGCAGCTGTATGCGGTATCTTCCATCTTAAGTAGAGCTACCACACTCCTCTACACGTCAGGAGAAAGCATAGATCATTGTCCCCAGAGAGCTGAAGGCAGGGTAAAAACTACGATTCACAGCAGCCCTTGAGAATGTCTTACAACAGAATCAAAGACTTCCTATCCCAGCAGCCCCCAGTGGAGCCCAAGGGAAAGGCAGGTAAAGGTGAAACCCAAGAAACAGAGGGGAGGCCAGGAATGGAGGGGGAGCCAATGGAATGGAAGGGGGAAGAAAAGGAGGAAGAAATGAGGCAAGAGGAGCTGATGGAGATTGCAGCTCTGGCAAGATGCACAAGTAAAAGGTTCAGACAGCAGGTAACCGCTTGGGGCGGGGTCTTGGTAAACAAGGGAAGGCAATGGCTATTGTGGAGGAGCCAGGGAGCGACGGAGTCAAATGGGAGGAAGCCAGGAGATAGCACTGGCCAGAGGAAGGAGGGGACCCCTGGGAGCTCTCTGCCTCTGAACTGCTGATGGAATTTTCTAAACTGTTTGTTTGAACTGCCTGTTTGGAAGTGCTTGTTTTTCTTTGTGGAACATTTTTTTGCTTTTGGAATTACTTATTTTGAATTGCATCATTGGGACTGCTGAGATTCATGTCCTGTTAGTTTATGAACTGCATTTTTGAAGCTGTGGAGATTCCTGAACTGCATTATTAAAAACTACTTTTTCTAAACTGTTTGTTTTTGGGATTGCATTCTTGAAACCGCTGGGATAATTTCCCTGGCGGATATCTCGGGAGCTGTGCTGGAATAGTACTGCTGACATACCTCAGGCCAGAGGGTACACCTGGAGGATTACAGGGAGTTGTACCTAAGTGGAATATCATATAGAAAACTTGGGCCGGAGGCCAGAGTTTTCCTGAGAGAAGCGGAGGGATCATTCACAGTGGAGACTGCTAAAAGTATAGTGTTACACGCCCTCCCTGGTAAGGCATGCGATGTCAGCTGTAGGTTCTCTGAGAGTTAGTTGGCAGTAGTCATGACTCACCCTCAGGAACTCTCTGCCAACCGGAAGGGGGTACAAATCCACTAAACTCGTCTCCTGTCCTCAAAGGGCAGGAGAGGAATAAAAAAACTAAATTTAGGATAAGTTCTGAACTTGAAGGAGACCAATTTGAATAGTTGCAAAATATAAACTTTATTGATGACTAATAATTATAATTTTACCTTTTGAACAACAAAACTTGGTATTAACTTAGCACTAAGCATTTAAACAACATTTCAATTACTTCACTTCAACATCATAACAATGTTTCTTGTATTCTTCCTTTTCCAGACAGACTAATCTGGATTCTATGCACCACCATCAGCTAAGTTCCTTTTTATACATTTACCCTTTTTAATCATCAACCTGTGGCAACAGCTATTTATTTTCTTTATCTATTTTCTTCCCTGAAATTAGGAAGAATTTGATACTTTGTTGGTTTGTTTTTTTTTGTTTCCCTAGGTTACCCGGACTCTCTCCCAGGTAAGTATTGCTTCAAAGTCTATTTCACTTTTACTTAGCAGTCCTTTTCCTTCTTGAATTGATGCAGCTCCAAACTTTCTTGCTTGGGGGCCCGATCACCTCTCCTCCAGCACCGCTTTCACGTCTCTCTTCCTCCTACACCTTACTCTTAATTAAATAAAATAGGAAAGAAAACCCTTTCTCCCTATTTCCTTTACCACATTCCACTATACTAAATGACTTTTAAATGGAATTTCAAATACTGGGGCTGGTAGTTATTATAAATAACATTAACCAAAGGCACCTCGCTTGCAGGCCTAAACTATTACTTGTGCTTCCCTATACTGGAAGGGTATATCCACCATAAGCATTCACTGCATCCAAAACCAATTACCTAAATCCAAATGTTATTCACACATTCCCTAGATAATCCCCCTTTCAAAACAATATTAGTACTTTAATTTCATGCATTCATCTCTCTTTCCTAACGCCTATTACCTCCCTTGAAATTCCTCTGCTCAGACACCCTGCACAACTCATCCGCTCTCACCAACAGCCTTCACCCTTCTCCCTTTAATATCCCCTCTCTAGACACTCACTCACAGGTATTCACCCCTTTCCCAATCCTAACTCAGCATATATATATATATATATATATATATCTTTTTCCACCTCAATCAGCACCAGCCTCACCACACACAACCTCTCTCACCACAACATCAACTCCTGCTGGCCACTCTCACACTCAAAAATACATATACTCTCTTCATCTGTTTCTGCCCAACTTTCAACTGAACTGCAAGCTGTCGCCAAGGCAACCAGGTCTCAGCTTGCTCAGCTGTGGTTCCAGAGTGATGTCACTATAGAACCTTTTTTTTTTTCTTTTCCCTCTGGAGGAGCCCAGTTAAGATTATTTTAACCCCTAGGTTACAATAGGAGGAGGACTAAGGAAATAAAGGGAAAATAAAATTTGGGCCCAAACTGGGAGAAAAACGATTAGTCACGTACTCAACAACATTAATGCAGACTTTTTATTGCCCAGAACTTTTTGGACGCCAATTAAGGGGCCCTTTTACAAAGCTGTGGTAAGCACTTATGCATGCTTAACGCAACATAAAATGGCATACTATGAGGTGTGTTGAGGCATCCCACGGTAATTTTGCCATGTGCGCGCGCTTCCCACATGCTAAAAAATATTTTCTTTGGTGCAGGATGCATGTCTAGGGCTGGAGAGTGGGCATGTTCTATGTTAATTGGTTAGTGCCATGAGCTAACTGATTAGCACATGTATAATGTGTAGGTCCCTACTGCCTACAAAATAGGTGGCGGTAAGGCCTTAACGCACTAATGGAAACATTAGTACATGGACATTATTGCAAAAAAATCAGCCATTTGACCTCAGTGGTAAAAATGGCCTTGGCACATGGGAATGACACTAGTAAGGGTGGGCTAAGGCCACATTTTACTGCTCTTTGGTAAAAGAGCCCCTAAGAGTTGTAAAAGTTCACCACTAGGTCTAAGTATTGTTGACACTACACTAAGAACTGGTACACGTTACTCCATTGCCCAATAGAAGTATATTGGCGTGAAGTGTGGCAAACTATTTGCAAGATTTAGCACAAACTGGAACTTACATATTCTACAGTGATGTTACGATCCAGTGCAAGAGTGTTAGATATCAAGCAGCCTAATAAGGGCATTTCAATTAAATCTTCTAGGGGGGGAGGGGAGAACAGGAGATTGGTAGAAATGCTAATGAAGGGCTATTGGAAGGGTCAGGATGCTGACAAGGAGATCTGTCAGGGAGGTGGGGGGGTCACATGCTCAATGAGGAATTGAGACTGTTTTGGCAAATTGGTGGTGTATTACTGCATGCCAATAGTGTAAGTGCACTTAATTTATAAGCAGTGAAAGTGAGGTTTTGAGAATGAGTAAGTTGAGTATGTAAAGGTAAACAAAGGTAGGATAAGCAAAAGGAGAAGAGATTGGGAGGGGTGAGGAGAGGAAGGATGAAGAGGGAAAGATAAAGGGCAAAGGATGGAGAGGAAAAAAGATAAGAGCATAAGGAGATTGGGAGATATAGTTAATGGGTGGTGGTGTGCACCTGCGTCACTCAGGAAGAACCACATGGTAACTTACTTTGCAAGCTTCACCCATTCTCCACAAATTACCAGACTAGTTCCCACCCCATGCCATGCTAAGCAGTTGGCATGGGATTTTTACTACACCACATACATCACTATGGGTCCAAGCTAGTGGTTAATGTACATCACATCCCACACTTACTAAATAGCACACTTTAGTATGACCAACTATGATGACTCAACAGACCACAGCAATATTGTGCGGGTTTTTCAGTTCATTGCAGGTTACAACTAAAACTTCTAGAGTGCCATTTATATAAGATACAGAAAGTACAGAAATACCTTTACATATTACTTGATAGTTGGTACAACAGTCTCCTTTCGCCAAGCAGTCATCAGAGCAGTGACAGGCACTGTCTTCTCTTCGTACCTCACCACATCGATCTTTGGTGCATTCCCAACCACGAGCTAAAATATATGTTTAAAAGGGAAAGAGGGGTCAATTAAAAGATTGACAAAACAAAGTAAAAATGAGAAAAAAGGAACAGTATGTGATCAGAGAAGAGGGATTGCATTGTACAGTATTTGATCAACCATTTGCTCATCACTAGGGAAATGGACTCCAAGGTGCATGGACTTCAAGGTGCATGAAATACCTTAACTCTAGTGTGGGACAGTCAACTTTTCTTGCATCCAATTCAATCGTTCTTATTAACCTGAATAGAATGATTAGAGTAATGGTCTGGAAAGGATCACTTGATAAAATTCTAGTTTTTATTTCCCACCCCAAAGATCTTCCTTGTAACCTTGTACAAGTGAATTTGGAACATATTCACAGAGGCATGATAGAAACACCATTAACACATGTTAAATGGCACTGTTAATAAGGCATTGTGAACTCAGAGGGAGGAAGGGAGGGAGGGGGGACGACCCTGGAGCTCGGAGGGAGGGGCCCATGCACACACTCTCATTCTCACACACACACTCACACATTCACTCTCTCTCACACACACACACACACAGTCGCACATTCACTCTCTCTCTCTCTCTCTCTCTCTCTCACACACACACACACACAGTCACACATTCACTCTCTCAAACATAAACACTCCGAGGAAAACCATGCTAGCGCCCGTTTCATTTGTGTCAGAAACGGGCCTTTTTTACTAGTATGTTCATAAAACCCTGTGCCAGAAAACAGCAACAGAACAGCCAATGTTCTGTTACCATAGCCTGTGTTAAGTTTAGTTCAATCTGTATCGTAGCACATGCTGTAATAATGATGTGAAAACCACTAAATACAAAAAAAACCCAATAACCAAGGAAAACAATATATACCCTAAAACCTCAGTACAAAATGATGGACTATCAGAACATATTGGAACAGAGCATGGCAGCGTAGTCAATGAAATCCTCTTATGGCTCAAAGTTGCAATATGACTTAAGATGAAGTAATAACCATTCACAAGTACCGGTTATTATAAACAGCAGCTACAATAATTGGGCTAAGTATTTTTCCATTTTCTCACTTGCCCGATTGTTGACACTAATTTTGACATATGCACAAGTCATTTCAATTCTCTTCCAAAGACCTTACAGGAGGAGGAGTCATTAAAGCAATTGAAAATCATCATTAAAAGCCCATTATCTTGTTCCTGAATTTGGGGTCAATCCTTCCTAAGGGGTAATTGGATGTTTGGTTTGGAGTGCCTATTAATTTTATATTTTATTTAATTTTTAGTCGTTTCAGCTGTTTCCCTATTTTTATTATATTTTTGAGCAGTTTCTTTGAGTACTTGTGCTTTTTGTGTTCTTGTATATAAAAAAGTCAAGCAGTATAGAAAGTTAAATATATAATAATATATAATGATTTAATGGACCAATGACTGTAACATTGTGCCATAAGAGGGTTTCAAAAGTTCGACCTACACTGCTGGGCTCTGTTTAAATATGCTCTGTCCATCATTTATTTATCAGTCAAAGGAAGGAAGCCCTAATGTCCTAACTAAATAAATAATGTATTAAAAAGACATAAAACCTGACATAGCTATGTTTTGGCACACACCTGATTCAGGTGTTAAACACAAAGATGGCAGTGTATTTTTTCAATGCAAAAAAGATGCTGGGGGGCCAACTTCAAAATGATACAGGTCTTAACTTGCCTTCCCATTCACAGTCTACAATAGCAGTGGTTCAAACAGCCCTGGAAGTTCACAAAGTCTTCTTTCCAAACAAACAGTCCATTTATTTCTGAGGTTTTGGGGTATATAACAATGTCATTTAAAATGTGTGTTTCAATGACATATCTACATTGCTCTTCCTGAACAGAACCCAAAGTGACTGGTACAAGGGCACAAGGAAGGTCTGTGGGGTAAAACTGTGATTTATCAGTTATCTTAGCAGTACAGTAAGGTGGAAATGAGTTTTTCAACCTGATGGAATGTGGAAGAGGAGAGGAGAAAGGAGAATTGGTTTGTAAACTGAGTACTGTGTCTTGTTTTATAGCTATTTTCACTGGTATTCCCTGAATAATCTCTCATCATCCAATGCTGGTGAAAGCTTGGACACTAGCATTTGCTCTCGTCTACCCCGGTCTTTTTAGTTTACAGTCTGCAAAAAATGCGCATCTGGGTGCAACTGGTGCATGAAAGGGAAGTGAGCATTTAACAGGTGTGCCAAGGGAGAGTGTTGGTTAAGAGCACGATGCTAAGGGAGGAGAGGAAGTAGTACATGATCCAAAGAGAGGCGGTGGCACGAAGTCAGCAGGATAGGAAAGCGCAAAAGTGGTGGTAGTTACAAACAAAATTGTGCCCCTCCCCCTGTGAATGTCCCCTTGCATTTAAATGCTAAGCACGTTGGGCACTAAAGTTATAAAATAATGATTGGCAGCCAAGTAGCACTTACACACTTAACTGTAACAGTTATTTATTTATTACATTTGTATCCCGCACTTTCCCACTAAAAGCAGGCTCAATGCGGCTTACATAGTAATAGGTAACACAGAATTTTGTTATGTAAAGTAGGAAATTAAGTATAGCATAGTAATGATGGGTAGTAATAGGATGGATGGGTAGGTAGAGATAGGTGATAGAGAGGAAGGTAAGGTGGGAGATAGAGTCTGGGTCAATGTCGTTTTCTCTTCAGTATATGTAAGGTAGATGGGTTCATAAGATTAATCTGGGTCCTTTGGGTAGGCTTGCTTGAATAAATGGGTTTTTAGTGCTTTCCTGAATGGTAGGTGGTCATGGATTGCTCGGATAGGTCTAGGGAGAGCGTTCCAGAGTTGGTTGCCCAGGAAGGAGAAGTTATGTGCATAAATGCTAGTCATTCTATAACTTAAGCATGCAAATTGATGTTTAACTTTAGGTGACATGTTACTGAATGAGGAAGCAAATTACCATGATTAGAAGCTAAGATATATCCTTGCAATGGAGGCAAAAAACAGGCAGATTGGATAGGCCAACTGGGCTTTCTCTGATATTACCTGTGTTATGTTATGTTATAAATAGGACTTAAAAAAAATAAATTTTAAAAAGGGGTCTTCATTACAATCCAGGACTTATATTCCTTGATCAAATCATTCTGATTTTGTCAAATCATATTTCTATGCTTCATGATCGTGATCAAGAAAACCTTGTCCTGTCCGGTGATGTTTGGAAATGTTGCTCACTCTCAGTGCTTATTATTAAATCACTCAGAGCCAGCCTTACAGATTGTGTGCCTCTGTGCAGAGCAGTTTGCCCCTCCCTGGCATTCCTGTATACCCCCCCCCCCCCCAACACCTTAAAACATGCAGTAGCGATTTGCATAGGCTGTCTACTGATGACCCCAGAGCTTGCTCTCTGCTGCATCCCACCCCCTTCTGATCTAACTTCCTGCTTCTGCAACAGCAGAAAGCAGGCTGCAGAGTTGGCAGCAGATGACCTATGTGAATCGCAGCTACTGCCCTGAGCTCTCTACAGAGAAAAGTGGTTTTAATGTAGGGTGGGAGGGTTCAGACACAGGGGTACATGCCAGGGCAGGGCCCCTAAGAGCTGCACCAGTTGTCCCTGAAATCACACCCTACAGGTGTACTGTTTCACTTGCACAAACTGACAACAAAAACTGTTGGAAGCACATTTCAAGTCCACTGGGCTGGACTACATTGAACTAAGTGAACTTGCAGCTCTGTTCGTCTTGTTAATGACAAGCAGTACAGTTTTACCAGCCTTGTAAAAATGGAATTCCTATTTTGTGTCTTCAGAGAGCATTCCAGTTATTTAAAAAAAAACCCACACACAGCATTTTCCTGAAAATCTCTAATAGAAATCAGGATGATGTTTGCTACATTAAAATGCTTCCTGAAAGTTACAAGGTGCTAAAGTATGATACCATGGCATGGAAAACATGTACATTTTTAAATTTAAAGAACATTTTTAAAAAATTGTTAGCCAGAATATAGTTTTCAATAGGACCGACCATGTTTGCCCAAAAACACAACAGCCAGTGGTAGAAGAAAAAGGTGGCAATTTTCAAAATACCTACCTCTATCACCCATAGTTTTGAAAATGCATGCTACTGCCTCCCTCAACCTACCAGACCTCTGAGCCCAATCCAACTCCCCCTCTCCCCACCAAAAGCACATGTGGTGTTGATCTCTGCATTAGAGACCTGCATGGAAATGGGGTTCGCGGGAATCCCACATCGATGGAAGCAGTTCTACGGGGTTCCCGTGGGGACGAAAGCAGTTCCTACGGGATTCCCGTGGGGATGGAAACTATTCTTATGGGGTTCCCGTGGAAGTGGAAGCTGCACCTGCGCCAGCCTCTCATCTACCAAGTACCAAGTTCTTTGAGTGCTGTCTCCTCCTCCTTGCTTTAACAGCACAAATGCGGAAAGTCTTCCATTAAGGAGGTGGTAAGAGACACAAATGATGATGGAATTCAAAAAGGCATGGGATGAACACAGAGGATCTCTAATTAGAAAATGGAAGTTATAAAAAAACCTAACCTTAAATGGCTGCATGTGTGTGGATGTGTCGAGTGATGCTTAGATGGTGACTCTGGCTGTGATGAACTGGGGCCGATACCGGGCAAACTTGTATGATCTGTGTCTCATATATGGCAATCTGGGTTAGGATGGGCTGGAAAGGGATAAGATAGCAACTTCAGTGGCTGGAACATGAGGACAGTGCTGGACAGACTTTTAGGGTCTATGTCCCACAAATGAGAAGACGAATAGACTGGAGTGGGCTTCGATGGCAACTCCAGCAATTGGAACAAGGATAGGGCTGGATAGACTTCTATGGTCTATATCCCAGAAGCACCAAAGCAAGACCATAATCAAGTATATAATATCACACTCATTGATTTAATCATGAATTGATAATGAGTGTGACTAGTGGGCAGACTGGATGGACTGTTCAGGTCTTTATTTGTCGTCACTTACTATGTTACTATTAATCCTCTTTGCTCCCAAGGTAAGCGCAGATCTCAGCTTAGACACAGGCACAAGCATCAGATGTCACCTGACCTACTGGTGTGTGCATGTGGCGACTTCTCAGCACACAGTGCCAGTGAATCAGAGACAAGTCTTACATGTGCGCACCAGCGTGTTCCAAGTTCCATCTTCCATTCCTTCCTTGCCTGCAGTGCTGTGGCTCAAATCCAGACAGAGACCTGACTGGAATTTTCTTTTATATATCATTAAATTCTTGCAAGGATGAGTGGGGATGGGTAAGAATCCTGTACCCGTGCATCTCTGCATGTACTTTTACCATCAAAAAAAAGAGTGGGTAGTTTTCAAAAACAGTTCATTTATTTGGGTAGACTTCTTTTGAATGTTCCCCTCAAAAGACATTCCAGGACTCAATTTATAGTCCCAATGTTCTAATAGTTAGACTTCACTTGAGTTCAGGGGGGCAGTTTTAGGAGCCCTGCTTCTGATAGATTTCTGAAAGGCCCAATTGGGATCTCCAGCAATGGAAATGAGAGTTCTGTGTTCCAAATTATAGAGAAAATATTTTTAACATTATCTTCTCACAAGGATATCCAGTTACACTGATATTTATATCTTACCGTTTGAAAAATCCATTCCACATTGTAGATTTCCAAAATTCACATATTTAAAGCCTGATTCTGAATAGAGAGTCTAGGATGCTCAAGTTCAAGGTGTAAATTTTGGAAACTCCAATGTGGAATAGGATATTCACTCTTTCCTGTGTATTTTACAAAATGCTCCGAACACCAAACTGTTTGTAAGATGGTTGTACCGACTGGCAGTGATGCAACCTACAGGTGTATCCCCACACATTTTTTATACATATTTTAAAAGCAACATGTGTGTGAGAGAGAGAGAGACAAGCACAATATCCAGTGAAACCGCTCTAAGTGCAAGCATTCACCAATGTAAGGAGCATAGTTATCAACATGGGCTATTGTCAAGATGTGTCATTTTCCTCATGCTATTTTAGCACAGATCCCATTTCATGCAATAAGACATAGTAGTCACTAATAACTGGAGTTAACAGTAAAACAGCACATCTTAATGGTAGCCTAGATTGATAACTCCCCCCTTTAAGTACCAAGTTTGAACATAAGCATTAGTATACCGGAAGAGACTGAAGATCCATAAAGCCCACAATCCTTTTTCCAACCATAGCCAATCCTTTTTTAAACCCTGCTAAGCCAACTGCTTTTACCACATTCTCTGGCAATTAATTCCAGAGTTTAATTATATGTTTATAATCTGTGTATGTAAATGTTGGTACTTACATACAGAAGTGGTAGATTTCACAAAAACTGGACATCCAGAAAAAAAAAACAGTTAATGTGCCGAGGGATATATAACTTTTACACATCCAGAGAGGAAGCATAACTGCCTCCCTCAATCACTGTGCAAACTCCAGGTGCAAGCAAGCAGATACCTGACATGCTTAACTCAGAACAAGTGTAAATGTCAAATATGTTTAAGTGGATATTCAAAAGTACGTATGCAGTCAACACTGCACAAGTACTTCAGAAAAATAAATAAATAAAAACTAGCTGGCTCTAAATATAAAATGGCCAAAGTTATCTGTCCAGAAAAGTAGTGTGGGCTGAGGAGGGGCAAGTCAACTAGAAAGATTATAGAGTCAGCAGCAAAATTTGGTTACTACCAAGTTAATTCTATAAGTAAATGCCTAGGTTTAGGTACCAGTAAGTCATGTAAATGGAGGTAATCTAGTCAGTCATTTATAGACATAATTTGGTACTTAAAACATAAATGACCTCTTAAAAGAACACTAACTAGCAGAGCATTTTGTACAATACACAGAACTAGGGCTGAGAATCTGATGCCACAAGCATTCCCCCCCCCCCCCCCCCCCCTCCACAAGGGTTCTATTGTTCTCAATTTGGTCTTTTCAACAATAGTCCTGAGGCAGAAGCCATGCAATAGACTCCTTTTGCATCACAGGCTCTAAATCCTACTACCAGTCCAAGCCAAGCCCCGAGTGCAGATGTCTCATTACTGGGATCAAACTAGGAACCCCCAACATGGCAATGTGCATTACTGCCACTGAGCTGAAACAGTCGTATAGTAAGTAGCAGCAGATATAGACCAGCACAGTACATTTGTTCTGCCCAGAAAGGTGGCTGTGGTTGCACTTGTCTCTCAATGAAGGTTATCCTCCCCCCCCCCCCCCCCCCGTTGCGTCAGGTACTTCTGCTGGTGGGGGACCCCAACCCCCGCCAGCCGAAATCCTCTTCTTCCGGGGCGGCTGCGTTGCTAGGCTGATCTGCAAGGCTTCGTTCTGTTTCTGTGAGTCGGACGTCCTGCACGTTGTATGTGCATGACGTCACACTCACAGAAACAGAACAGAGCCTTGCAGATCAGCCAGCAATGAGAAGAGAACCTGGGCTGGCGGGGGTTGGGGTCCCCCGCCAGCAAAGGTAGCCGACCGGGGGGGGGGGGGGGGTCGAGAGGGTAGTCAGCAAGGGGGGGTCCAGGGCCAAATCGACGGGGGCCCACGCCCCCGTGGCCCCATGTAGCTATGCCCCTGCTAAGGGGCACATGGGGACATGCTCTTGTGTGCTCCCTTCCTTGTACACTATGCCACTTAAGCGTGCCCTTACCAAATAGTGCTTAGGTGCCCTGCTCGCACTTTCACAGGTAAATATACAGTTATAGGCATAAGTGTTACTATCCCAAACATCTGTGTGTGTAAGGGGCACCTAGATGTGGGGCCCCAGTTATAGAATTGCCCTTCATGTGCAGTCTAACAACTTGTACAGTGGCATTACCACCTCCTTCTTTAAATGTAATTTAATAACAGCATTTATATCTCTTCTAAACAACCAGGTTCAAGGCAGGTTACAACACAATACAGTCTTGTAAAAACAGGTAAAATGGCAATAAATTCTACAAGTAGCATCAACAACTTCTACAGGTAACACTGAAATAACCAGGTTTTTACAGCCTAAAGCTCAAGTAATGTGAAATATTTCCAACAACAGATGGAAGATTCTTCCAGAGTTCAGAAGCTGATCCAAGCAGTGTACTCTTCTTAGTACTACTCAAAACGACAACTTGTAAGCGATGGCGGCTCCTCTCTATACATCTGAGCATCCTTCAGGCCTTGGTCACAGCCTTTACATAGCGACCAAGGATTCCAGATGGCAAAATTCACCCCAAGGTCCCTTTATTGGGCTGTGTATATCAGCCTCATACCGCTGATCACATAGAGCAACTTCAGGTTTCTGCACCCCAAATGCATCACTCTACATTTCTTCACATTAAAACTAACTTTCAAACGTTAGCTCACACATCTAGTTTTTGTGCAATCCTCATGCTTTCCACTCCCTCTAATCTTCATGTCATTCGAAAAAGACATGCATTTCCTTCTAACCCTTTGGCAATATTGCTTACAATATGACCCCATGATGTGTGGCCTGTCATCCAAACAATTTCTGATCCACTTTACCACTTTGGATCCCATCTTCAAAGCTGCTCAGGTTATTATGCTCTGATCTCATAACACATGCAAAATTGAACAGACAGCAGCCCAACATGCACAAGACTCTTATTTTTCTTGAATTTTAACTGTTTATTGTAAGAATCTGCAAAATAATAACTTACTGCATGCAGTAGTTGGAACTTAGGTAGTCCTTCTGCCAGTTCAGGTGAGTGAGTAAGTGAGTGTGTGTGTATATATATATATATATATATATATTTATATGAATGAGTTTTGTTTTTTTTAAAGGAAAGAGGGAAGAAAACGAAAACCCACATGGCAGAAAAAAGATCAATAGGGTCAGTACCCGGGATTAGGGCACTGAAGTGAGCATTTGTCAGGACTCCAGTAATTAGAAGGAGAGGATTAGCCTAAGAAGCATGCTGGAACTATAAACAAAAACAAATGTGATATGCACACACATTTCGGGGGGGGGGGGGGGGGGGGGGGGGGGGGCAAGAACATGAACCGCCAGTATCAGAGGCTTTGCTGAAATCTAACTAGTCCACATTCAGCACATTTCCTCAATACAGTTCTGTGGTCGCCTAGTCAAACGTTTACCAGATCCATTTTGCATGATCTACCTTTGGTGAAGCCCTTGTGCAGCAGATCTCTCATCCCACTGGTTTTCAAACTATTTTTTCCACATATAAAATGCTTTTTTAAAGCTACCCAATTCGTAGAAGTACACACAGTGAGAAAACAGTGCTTATGCTTATGTGACGCGTGTGTCGGCAAGTTCTTGGGTGGAATTATGGTGTTCCAGCCACATTACATGAGGTAACCCGTGCTGTGTGTAACAGTTTACTTGTCTATATAATTTATTAAGTTATGTATGATGGACCAGATCCCTGAATTTCTGCAGGCCTATAATTTAGCCTTTATGAACGCCTATGTTCTGCTCACAGTGCTTTTGGAGCTTGGTTGTTACTGCCTTTCTCTGGACATCCAGTGATCACAAGATTAAGATAGGTCTGGAAACAGTTCATACAAAAGTGAAGGTTCTAAACTTAAAAAAAAAAAAAAAAAACTTTGTTCAGATGGGAGATTACCTCAAGGAGTTGTCTGCATGGGAACATCTGGAATAAGTAGGAAAACAGTAGGCACCGCTGAAAGGATCTATTGCAGAGGGCAACAAACCTTTTTGTAAAGAAACTAACATAAGAGGAAAAGAAGAAAGCACTGGGGCTCATTTTCAAAGCACTTAGACTTACAAAGTTACATAGAGGGGCATAATCGAACGGGGGCGCCCATCTCTAAGAACGGCCCCGTAAAGGGGCGTCCCTGACCATATTATCGAAACAAGATGGGCATCCATCTTTCATTTCGATAATACGGTCGAGGACGCCCAAATCTCAACATTTGGGTCGACCTTAGAGCAGGGGCGTAGCTACTATGAGGCCACGGGGGCCTTGGACCACGTAGATTTGGCCCTGGACCCCCCTGCCGCGACCCTCTCGACCCCCCCCCCTCGCCGTCGCGTACCTTTGCTGACGGGGGACCTCAACCCCCGCCAGCCGAAGTCCTCTCCTCGGCCGCGCGGCGTTGCTTGCTGAATGATCTGAAACTTGATCAGATCATTCAGCAAGCAACACCGCGTGACCGAGGAGAGGACTTCGGCTGGCGGGGGTTGGGATCCCCAGCCAGCAAAGGTACATGGCGGGAAGGGGGGGTCAAGAGGGTTGTGGCGGCGGGGGGGGGGGGGAAGTTGGCGGCGGGGGGGGGGAAGTTGGCGGCGGCGGCGGCGGGCAGGGCTGTGCCCCCTCACCTCAGGCTCTGGACCCCCCTCCCGTCGAAATCTGGCTACGCCCCTGCCTTAGAGATGGCCACCCTTACAGATGGCCGACCTTGGTTTTCGCCGATAATGGAAACTAAGGACGTCCATCTCAAAAACGGCCAAATCCAAGCCATTTGGTCGTGGTAGGAGCCAGCATTTGTAGTGCACTGGTCTCCCTCACATGCCAGGACACCAACCGGGCACCCTAGGGGGCACTGCAGTGGACTTCACAAATTGCTCCCAGGTACATAGCTCCCTTACCTTGGGTGCTGAGCCCCCCAACCCCCCACCCCCCCAGGTCCGCCTGCCTGAAGTACACTGCACCACTACAACTGCTCCAGGGACCTGTATTCTGCTGCGATGGACCTGAGTATGGCATTTGAGGCTGGCAAAAAAGTATTTTTAACATGTTTTTTTATGATGGGAGGGGGTTAGTGACCACTGGGGGAGTAAGGGGAGGTCATCCCCAATTCCCTCCGGTGGTCATCTACTCAGTTCGGGCATCTTTTCACGGCTTGGTCATGAAAAAAATGGACCAAGTAAAGTCGGGCAAGTGCTCGTCAGGGACACCCTTCTTTTTTCCATTATCGGCCGAGGACACCCATCTCCTAATCACGCCCCAGTCCCGCCCTCACTACCCTGCCGACACGCCCCTGTGAACTTTGGTCGTCCCCGTGACGGACAGTCGTCGAGGGTGTCAAAAAAAATCGGCTTTCGATTATGCCAATTTGGGTGGCCTTGCGAGAAGGGCGCCCATCTCCCGATTTGTATCGACAGATGGGCGCCCTTCTCTTTCGAAAATAAGCGTGACAGTAACCCATGGAACTTTGTAAGTCTAAGCACTTTCAAAATATGACTCTTTGGCTGTCAAAAGTAGTAGCTGAATAGGTAAGGAAAAAGAGCTTAGCCTTCATAAACTACAAGAGATTGCAGAAAGAGGAAGACAGGTGAAAATAACTGGAAAAGCTAAGAGAAACTGGCAGAGTAGTCAGGAAAGCAAAGATGCAAATGGAAAAAAATAGCCAAAATGGTAAAATGGGGGATAAGAATTTTTAGATAGGTTAGTGATAGGAGGAAGTACAAAAGTGGCACTGTGAGACTCAAAGGTGAAAGGGAGGAATATGTAGAAGCTGATAAAGATAAGGCTGAATTACTTAACAAATATTTCTGTTCCGTGTTCACAGCTGAAAGGCCGGGAGCAGGACCGCAGAAGACAAACACAAATAGGAGCAGAGAGATGGTAGTCCCTGAACAATTTTCAGAGGACTGTGTTCATGAGAAGCTGCCTAAACTAAAGGTGGACAAAGCGATGGGGCTGGATGGCATACATCCTAGAGCACTGAAGGAATTTAGGGAAGTTCTAGCGGCTTCTCTAGATGACCTTTTCAGTGCTTCTCTAGAGTCAGGAGTGGTCCCGGAGGATTGGAGAAGAGCACCTGTAGTCCCTCTCAACAAAAGTGGAAATAAGGAAGAGGGTGGGAACTACAGGCTGGCAAGTAAATTGATTTGTAGTAGTAGTAAATTAATGGAAATGCTTTTAAAAAAACAGAGAATAGTAACATTTTTGGAATCCAATAGATTACAGGACCCGAGGCAACATGGTTTCACTAGAGGCAGGTCTTGTCAGACAAATCTGATTAATTTCTTTGACTGGGTGACCAGAGAGTTGGATCGAGGGAGAGAGCTAGATGTGGTTCCACATAGATGACTAATAAGTCAACTGAGTGCCCTCGGTATGGGCCCTAAAATGATTGACAGGAACTGGTTGAGTGGAAGGCAACAAGACAGTAGTGGTAAATGGATCTCATTCTGAGAAAAAGGATGTTACCAGCAGTGTGGAACTCCAACCATATGAGGAAAGGCTAAAAAGTTTAGGGCTATTCAGCTTCAGAAAGAGAAGGCTGAGGGGGGGATATGACTGAGGTCTATAAAATCCTGAGTGGTATAGAATGGGTAAGTGAATCGATTTTTCACTCTTTCAAAAATTGTAATAACTTATTCTTTTTTCCAGCCTTGTAACCAAGACATTGACTTTAGACTATGTGGATTTCTACCCTAGGAGAGGACAGGATCCACCCCACACTGGAGAAATTAGAGCTAAGGTTAAAAAGCACAAACTTATTGTGGGGAAGCAGAAACAGACCCTGTGATGCACAGCTCCTGCTGTCTTGCGACCATGGCAGCTCTCATCATACCTGTCTTTAAACAGTTTTCATCAAAGTCGGAGCAGCAGCTGTTGTAGCTCTTGCACAAGTTGTCACAGCGACAGCCAGGGGGATCGACCTCTTGAAGTTCAAAGCATCTGCCTCTGCAGGACCCAGAAGTACTGATCCAGGGGGAATCTGACAGGACTGTGTAGAACAAGAAACAGTGCAACATCTGTCAGACCATCACTAGTTGGCAAATGATTGCTGAAACTAGGATCACTTTTAGCATGAATAATTCCTAACCTCAGCAGTTCCAAACAAGGAGAGTAGGGGAAAAGAAAGAAAGAGACAAAAAGCAGTTGATATGCATGTCGAAGCAAGCCTAATTAAATAAAAATGCAGTTCAATAAAACGGCCAGGCAGGCAGCATGCTGCGAAACCAGCAAGAAGCGCACAGCAGCACCTGGCTCCAACCCACAAAAATACACTTGGGTCACACGACCCAATTATGAAAGGTTAAAATCTGTTCCAACAGCTAGATTTTGCAGCTGTGCTAAACTGGGCTGGCATTTTCATGCCTAAACCAGGTAGTTTATAAACTAGTAATTGATCTTTATATAATAGTCAGCAGGACCAATTTTACTATACGGATTGCCCAAAACCAAATCAGACCACAGAGAAACCACTCTCCCTAACCCATAAACAATTTGAGGTATAGCTGCATTGTAAAAACACTGTGATTGGGAAAAGATCTGCTGAAAAGATATTCTAAAACAAAACAGAGAGGAATGTCCCATTAAATCTCTCTGGGAAGGAATATATAATATACAGCACAACTTGACCCATAGAATGTTAATTACAAATCAGCGATATCACCACAGACAATGTAGAGGAAACATGCATGCTCATATGGTCTAAAAACTGTCCGTCCATTTAATCATCGAACACACTTATTTTATATAGTTAAGAGTCACTGCTCCACCTTCCGTACTCAAATGAACAGTTAAAATTTTGAAGTACTTAGCTTATGCATTCTTCTAGAAGAATACATAACCTAACTACTTCAAAATTTTAAACAAGGCTAAAAGCCTGAGATAGTAGAGGGCAGACTGGATGGGCCCTGTAGTCTATCTATAGTCTTGTTCTATGTTCATGTCTCTATAAACTGGATTATATTAAAGGGTCCATATACTGAAGTGCAGTGAGATTTTGCCACTACTGTGTATTAAAATGAAGTGGGTGAAAAGCCTAATAATGCAGCAGACTGAGAACCAGGAGAGCGTAGTGCAAACCCACTGCCACTCCTTGAGATGTTGGGCAAGTCGAACCTTCCTTTGCCTCAGGTACAAACTTTGCTTCTCTGTCCCTGGAAGACTTACAATAATTTTTTTAATCTACTGTTTTACAGTATAAGGCTGTATAATCTGGTGCAAACCCACTGCCACTCCTTGAGATCTTGGGCAAGTCTTTGCCTCAGGTACACACTTTGTTTCCCTGTCCCTGGAAGACTTACAATAAAAAAATGTTTTAAAAAATCTACTGTATTACAGTATATATTTTCCCCCTTTGCTGTTCCTAATAGTGCATCAGTGTCCGTATCTAGCTTGTGGCTGGCAGCCTTCTTTTCTGTCAGACCATAAGAGTGAATGGTGGAATGGATGGTAGTTTTGTGTGGGGGGGGGGGGTGTTTGCTTTTTATCCATTTGCAGACCTAGAGTCTCTAGGCTGTGTTTCCTGCACCTGTTCTAGTGCACAAGGTACTCGGACCTTCTGGCACCAGATCCTACCAAAGGAGTACAGCAGTTTCTGGTAGGCAGCCTATAAGCAGGGGAGGAGTTGGACCTTCTGAAGGGATGTTGCGTAACCCTAGTAGCGCTCTAGAAATGTTAAGTAGTAGTAGTAGTAGTATGTTGCTAGTGGCAGTAGTACACTCGCCCAACGATTTAAATTTGTCTGTGGAACCACTGACTATACCTGTCAAGGGAAAGCCCGACTTCTGCCAATCCCTGCTGTTGACCAGGATTCAGAAGCTGGGTCAAGTGACAGATATGAAACCCGGTGCTGGCTTACTATAGTGAGGTGGTCTGGGGACCCTTTTCACCCTGTATATTGCCTCTTTGAAAGGAGCAAGGGCAATCTTGGGACACTCAGCCTTACCACCCATGCAGCCCACACACCACTTCTATGGGACACTACATCCATGGCAGAGTGGAGGAAATTTTTGAAAATAGCAATAAAACATCTTTAACTGTAACAAGCTACAGAAGCACAAAGGTATTTATCTAAATTGTGTGACCAAATTTGTGTTGGAGGCGGTGGGCGGGACTAGAAAGCCATGAATATACATGGTACTGAAAGGCTCACTGCTGTGTTACTCTAACTTTTGGTGTGGTGCAGGTTCAGCTGATTCGGCTGGGTGGAAGACAAAGGTAAGGCAGCAGCAGTAGTGGGGGAGGGGGGGGAAGAGATGACAGGTGAGAAGCTGGACACCTGGTTGGGGGGGAAGGGGGATGTAATACTGGCTACCTGGAGGTGAGGAAGGGTGGACTCCTCTCCAATCCTCCACTTCCAGTGGCTTCAAGAAGGGCTTTGTAAAGGAGAATGTGGCGCAGAAGCCACTTCCCTGCGCTGGCCTTGGCACAGTGAGCAGGGTGGAGGCACCAGGGCAGGGGTCACACAAATCCAGTCCAAGGTCCACAATCCAGCCTGGTTTTCAGAACTTTTACAATGAATATATATATATGAGACCTATTTGCATGCAGGAATCAACAAATTATTTCCCTCCCTCAAAGAGTGGCCCAGCTTAAGGATTTGTTTATAATTACTGTATGGGTAGGTAAGAGCACATATGGGATGAATATGGGAGAGAGCTTCAAAGAGCAGTTCAAACTTTAAATGTTATCCTGGGGAAGAGGGAAGTTCCTCTGCTTCAGACGAATAGCATGGAACAACAAAGGCAGCAGCTGGAGATTGTGCCATGCCATCATTTTATTAATCTGCTCTGCTGACCAGGACTGCCCCAAGGCAATCTGACAAAGGTGAATCTTCAGCTGTGTGCTCGTTCCAGGTGTGGCGGAAGGCCCCGTACCCCCCCCCCCCCCCCCACCACCACCACCACCACCACGCGGGCTCATTTTCAAAACACATAGACTTACACATTTACATAGGTTACCATGCAACTTTGTAAGTCTAAGTGCTTTGAAAATACACCTTCAAGTGTCCAGTATCTCCCTTTTCCTATCCCCTTCTCTCTTACTGAGGCAGTGGACAAAGAAATTATATATATAAGAAGTGATATTAACTGTTAAAATCTGGGGTTTAAAAGTGGTGTTTGAATTCCTATTTCAAAATCAGCTTTTTACTTTGCAACTGAAGTGAAGGTATGCCAGATGTTTCATATTATTTCAATGTCTAGCTGCCGAGCTAAGGTTAGGAAAGGTCAGTGAGAAATGCAACTCTGTCCCTTGTGAATTGCCAATGCTAGCTGGCACAGCTGTAAACTATTATGACTGAACAAAGGAATGAGCTAGATATATTGTAGTTTACAAGATAGAAAATACTATTTAGAGAGAGGCAATAGATTAGTATTTAGAAGTTCTGTTTATATTTAGGATATGTCTTATAAGAATGCTTATTTTAGAATATGTTTTATTCTCTGTAATTTCTATGTAGGATGTTTGTTCAACTCTGTGTTACTTTTAAAATGATCCTTTGTCTGCTGTTTAAGGCTGCAGTGAGGAGATCAACATGTGTTTTGAGTTTTCTGTGGTCTTAGCTAGTTCTGTGTATGGAGCTGATAGGTGAAAAAGGTCAGGACTAGTCAGCTCTCTTCTCCTTGATTAATTATAGGTAAAATGCAGAAATGGTCTTGGAAGCAATAGCCTGATATGTATGCTATTAAGTAAGACTGACTTTTGACCTCTTTAATGAATGCCAGAGTTTAGTTAGCAGTTAGTATGAACCAGACTAGGGATATGAGAATAACCAATGTTAGATGGGGCCTCTTGGTCTCTAAGGGAATCCAGTCTAAGCTATAGATGAGACATCAATCATAATGAGGAATGTAAGAGACTGGAGACCAAATGTCTGGCTTGAGGGGCCCCAGGTCACAGGTCAGTTTAGGATGTCTGGAACCTATGTAACTGATATTTCAAAAGTAATGATTGGTTGAGGCAAGGTAGCCAATCAGTTTCTTAACCAATTGGGAGTAAAGGGGGCTAGGCTAGGAGGAGGGCTTAGGACCCTATTTAAGTGGGAGCAGAAGCAGTTTACGTCAGAAGGAGCTCAGAAGAAAGAGAAGGACAGAAGGAACAGACAGAAGAAGGAGACAAAGACACAGAGAGCTGAGAGAAAGACCCAGAGAGCTGAGAGAAAGACATAAAGAGCTAAGAGAAGAGAAGAGAGCTAGAACTGATGTCCTGCTTTGTTTGCTGGCAAATAAAGAAGATTACTCTCTCATTCTGGTGTGTGCTGTCTGACTCCTGAAGCATCACAAATTCCTATCTCAATTCCTGCAACAATTCTTGGTGGCAGCGGTGGGATGAATCCTGCATTAATCCCAGCACCCAACTGACTGGAGAACATTCGCCGGGTATGTATTCTGTATTTTGTATTGTAATCCTAGCTAGGAAATTGTAAACCAGCCCCTCAAGAAGGAGGGAAGGAGAATCTGATCAATTCTCAGCAAAGGCCCTAGTACCTTCTAGTCGCGGGGACTAGAAGCGAAAACGCTTGAGCTTATCTGTATTTGAGAAATCTGAAATTGTTGGGTGGGATTTTCTGTATGGAATGTGTGATGCGTGAATGATTAACTGAGTGCGGACTTCTTATAGCTGCATTTCCAATTAACGCGAGTTCAATTGGTCAGCAACGGAAGGAAGCGATTGTTGTCTGTCTACCTAGTGTCTCGAGAGTGCGGACCCCTTACTGCACTCTCAAAAATTCCCTCCCTTTTTGTGTGTTGTAACTGTAAGCATTATGGGTGGGACATCATCTAGACAAATTGTTACCCCCCTAGATTGTATGCTTAGAAATTTCAAGAAAGGCTTTTTAATTAATGACTATGGACAGACTTTAAGCTCAGGTACTTTAAGAACCTTGTGTGAAGTTGAGTGGCCATCTATGGGAGTGGGGTGGCCCCCTAGTGGCAGCTTAGATATTGAAGTAATCCGGAAGGTCTATAGCATAGTAGTAGGAGAATCAGAATATTCTGAACAACTCCCTTATATAGATTCCTGGGACAGCCTTGTGACTGACCCTCCCTCCTGGTTGAAAACTTATATGGGATCCCCAGTAAAATTCATGTTAGGCCGTGTTCAAAGAAAGATTAGAAAATCTAAACTAGAAGAGGGAAAGAGCCCCAGGAAGCTTACCACCCAATCGGTGGCTTCCGCCCCTACCCTGTCTGAGAAACCCATACTCTCTGATGACCCCTCAGACCTTGAGCCACCACCTTATGGCCCATTGTTGGGGTTCCGTGCCACCCCTAGAGATCCACGCCGCCCAGCCCAAGCCTCTCCAGCACAGGCTTCTCCGGATAGTTCTTCCCCTCCTGTGCCAAACCTGCCACACCCTAGGTTGGACTTTTCACCTGGCCTCTACCCTTCTGTGCCACATCCTCCCCTGTTAACCTCCGAAGACCCACTTTGGGCTCCACTCCCTGACTCCTCAACTCCTGACAGCCCAGCCTCTCCCTCTAGTACCCCTACCCACTCATTAGGGGCCCGGCATCCCTTTCAATGGACTGACTCACCTGTGACCACCTCTCAGTCTATGAGTACCCCTCCCCATCCCTCAGGGGTTCAACACACCTCCACTGAATGGGTTAGACCTGCTGCAATCACCTTTGAGCATGATAGGAGGGTAGCTCCTAGCTCTACCTCAGGTTCCATCCCCACTTCCTCGAGAGTTCTGCCACTTCGTCAGGTAACTACCACTCGACCGGATCCTAATAATCAGGGTCAGGTTATACAGGCACAGGCCTACCAGTATGTACCCTTCACAACCACCGATCTCCTGAATTGGAAGACGCATTACCCCTCTTATACTGAAAAGCCTCAGGCAGTGGTGGACCTAGTGACTAGCATTATGGCCACCCATAACCCAACCTGGACTGATTGTCAACAACTTCTCCTGACCCTCTTCACAACTGAGGAGAGGCGGAAGATTTTGCAAAATGCTGAGGCCATCACGCGAGAGCGTGCTCCCGAGAGGACACCGGACCTAGAGGGGTGGGTTAGAGCTCGGTTTCCTCGCGCAGCTCCAGATTGGGATCCAAATGATGGGCAGCACTATGAACTGTTGTCTGGCTATTGCCGGGACTTACTGGAAGGTATGAGGAAAGGCATAAAGAGGCCCATTAATCTGGCAAAGGTCTCTGAAATTCTCCAAGGGGCAACTGAATCCCCTGGGGCCTTTCTAGAGCGACTAATTGAAGCCTACAGAACATACACCCCATTTGACCCTGAAGCCCAAGAAAACCAGAGAATGGTGAATAGCGCATTGGTGGCCCAGAGTATGCCAGATATCCGGAAGAAGTTGCAGCGTCAGGAGGGATTCGCAGGGATGAATACCACCCAGCTAATTGAGATCGCAACCAAGGTTTTCATTAATAGAGATCAGGAGGTGCGCCGAGAGGCTGACCGGAAGATGCAGAAGAAGGCCGACCTTTTAGCGGCAGCCATTACTAATTCCATCCCTTAACCGAGGTCGACTTCTAGCTAATGGGAAGCCAAAGTGGGACCCCGGACCACCAGCCAGGGCCCGAGATTCCTTCAATCAATCCCGGCCAAGGGGGGAGAATCCCAGACCAAGATTGGAGAGGGATCAGTGTGCCTATTGTAAGGAAAGAGGGCACTGGAAAGATGAATGCCCCCAGAGGCGCCAGGGACTGAGAAGGGGACCAGGAGATCGAGGAAGCCGAGGCCGAGTTCGAGAGGGAAGATATGAGCCTCCTGAATCTGACATCATCGGGATAGCCGAGATGGCAGAATGGGACGAATAGGACAGACCGGGTTCCTATAAACTGGGCTCCCAGGAACCTATGGTCAAGCTAACTATAGGGAGCCGCTCAATTCCATTCATGATTGATACAGGAGCTGAACATTCTGTTGTGACGGAGCGATTAGCGCCTGTGTCTGGAAAAACTGTCCGAGTGGTGGGAGCCACGGGGGTGCAGAACCGGAGGCCCTTTCTGACAACCCGTAGATGCCAATTAGGCTCACACATAGTCACTCATGAATTCCTGTATATGCCAGACTGTCCAATCCCTTTGTTAGGTCGAGACCTGCTGTCCAAGCTTAGGGCCCAAATTTCTTTTGACTCTGATGGCCAGACTTCAGTCTCCTTTCGGCCCCCAGCATCCAGCCCTAAGGGTATATTGAGTTTCTGCTGCCCTCTTGAAGAAGAATGGCGGCTGCATCAGTCGCATGGCCAAGTTGACCTACCCCTGGCAGACAGCTTTCAGGTCAGTGGGGTATGGGCAGAAGATAATCCCCCAGGGTTGGCCCGAAATATTCCTCCTGTACATGTAGACTTACTTCCAAGTGCCCGGCCAATCCATCTTCGCCAATACCCAATTCCCAGAAAGGCTCTGGAAGGGATTCAAGCACATTTGAATCGTCTGTTATCCCATGGAATTATTCGACCTTGCCAGTCTCCATGGAATACGCCACTATTGCCAGTTCAGAAGCCAGGGACTGAGGACTACCGGCCAGTCCAAGACTTACGAGTGGTCAACAAATCCACTATTTCATTACATCCTGTAGTGCCTAATCCATATGTCCTGCTAGGATTGATACCTTCTGGAGCTACCCATTTCACGACACTAGACCTAAAAGATGCCTTCTTTTGTATTCGGGTGGCCCCCGCCAGTCAATTGCTTTTTGCCTTTCAATGGGAAAACCCAGTAACAGGAAGGAAGCTTCAGTATACATGGACCCGCCTGCCACAGGGGTTCAAGAACTCCCCCACTATTTTTGGGACAGCCCTAGGGCAAGACCTTAAGACTTTTAAATCTGAGCCTTCCAGGCGAGTTTTACTCCAGTATGTAGATGACCTCCTGATTGCAGCAGTGACCCAGGAAGAGTGTTTTGAGGCTACTAGAGAATTGCTGGAGCTACTCTTGGATGCAGGCTATAAGGTCTCACGCTCAAAGGCCCAACTCTGTCAGTCAGAAGTGAAGTATCTGGGCTTCTGTATTTCCCAGGGAAGTCGGAGACTGGATGCTAGTAGGAAGCAAGCGGTAGCTGCAATCCCCCAACCCAAGTCCAGAAGAGAAGTTAGGGAATTTCTGGGAGCAGCTGGATTCTGCAGAATTTGGATTCCAAATTTTGCATTGATGGCGAAACCCCTTTACCAAGCCACAAAGGGGGGTGAAAAGGAACCATTTGAATGGGGACCTACTGCTCAACAATCCTTCATTGCCATAAAGAAAGCCCTACTCCAAGCCCCTGCGTTAGGCCTTCCTGATGTGGAGAAACCTTTCTCATTGTATGTCCACGAGCGACAGGGGGTTGCTCTGGGTGTGCTGACCCAGATGATGGGATCCTGGCAGAGGCCTGTTGCATACCTGTCTAAACAGCTGGATGGAGTGGCTAAAGGATGGCCAGCCTGCATGAGGGCCATTGCAGCAACAGCCTTACTGGTCCAGGAAGCTGATAAGTTGACCTTGGGGCAAGAACTGGTTGTTAAAGTCCCCCACGCAGTTCTTACCCTCATGGAGTATAAGGGCAACCACTGGTTTACAAATAACCGCATGGTTAAGTACCAAGCTAGCTTGTGTGAGAATCCACGGATACACCTGGAAACAGTGGCTACATTCAATCCCGCCACTCTTTTGCCAGCATCTGAGGGACCACCGGATCATGACTGTATCCAAACTATGGATGAAGTGTACTCCAGTCGACCAGATCTTAAAGATGTTCCGTGGAGGGACCCAGATGTAATTTATTTCACAGATGGAAGCAGTTATGTGGAGAACTCCAAGCGATTGGCAGGCTATGCTGTGGTGACAGAGGACAAGGTGATAGAAGCAAGAGCCCTGCCCCAAGGAACTTCAGCCCAGAAAGCAGAACTTGTGGCCCTCATACGAGCTCTGGAGCTAGCAGCAGGACTGGTGACCAACATTTATACTGATTCTAAGTATGCTTTCACAACCCTACATGCTCATGGAGCTTTGTATAAGGAAAAGGGACTCATAAATGCTGCAGGCCAACCTGTTAAGTATGGACCTGAAATACTTCAGCTGCTAGAGGCTGTGTGGGCCCCTAAGAAGGTAGCTGTTATTCATTGCAGGGGACACCAAAGAATAGATACTCCAGTGGCCCGAGGGAACCGCCATGCTGATCGGGTGGCCAAGGAAGCTGCTCGAGGACCCCCAGCAAGTACTGTGACCCCCCTGTTCCAAATTCGACTGCAAGAATGGACACCTATGTATACCCAAATGGAAGAGAAATGGGCTCAAGAAGAAGGTGCAGTAAGGAGACCTGATGGCTGGTTACATCTCCCTGATACCAGAGTTCTGGTGCCACGCCACCTAGCTTGGCCTGTAGTGTCTCAAGCTCATGACCTATCACACTTAGGGAAAACAGCACTAGCCCGTCTACTCAGTCGGGTAGTGGTGCTGGAAGGATTGGATAGTCTGGTTGCCACTGCCTCTGCCCGATGTACTCTCTGTGCCCAGAATAATGCCCGTCAGGGACCCCGTATTCCACCAGGAGTTCAGTCTAGAGGACTAACACCCTTTGAGTCCCTAGTTATAGACTTCACAGAAATGCCCAGGAGTGGTAGGTTCCGATACCTCTTAGTCATGGTCTGTACCTTTTCTGGGTGGGTGGAAGCATATCCTACAGTCACTGAGAAAGCCACAGAAGTAGCTCGAGCTCTCCTTAGGGATGTCATCCCCAGGTATGGACTGCCCCTTGCCATAGGTTCAGATAATGGTCCCGCCTTTGTTGAAGCTACACTTCAGGCCCTGTCCCGCGCATTGCGCATTACCTGGAAATTGCATTGTGCCTATCGTCCCCAGAGTTCAGGGCAGGTTGAGCGAGCAAACAGAACCTTGAAAAATAGCCTAGCAAAGATTTGTCAGGAAACCCAACTGAAATGGCCACAGGCACTGCCACTAGCCCTCTTCCGCCTCCGATGCACCCCAACTAAAGGAACAGCCCTCTCTCCCTTTGAAATTGTGTATGGGAAGCCCCCAGCCATTTTACAGGGAATTAAGGGAGACATAGGGATTTTAGGGTCTGCCCAGGTGCAGGAGCAGGTAGCCCTCTTGGGGAAGATAATTTCTGAGCTTCAGTCTTATGTGAGAGAAATAAACCCTGTCCCCTTCCAGGCTCAGGTACATTCCTTCCTGCCAGGGGATAGAGTTTGGGTGAAAGACTGGAAGCTCCAGCCTTTGGGGCCCCGATGGAAAGGACCTTTTACTGTTTTGCTTTCTACCCCTGCAGCTGTGAAGGTCGCAGGGATAACTCCATGGGTCCATTGGTCTCGAATTAAGTCTGCTGACCAGACTGAGCCCAGCACGGATCAGACGGAGCCTAGACAGTGGAGAGCAGAAAGAGATCCAGCGGAGCCATTGAAGTTGCGCCTGACCCGAACCAAAGAATCTACTAGCTGAAAAGAAGGGTCAACTGCATACTGCAGGAGCGGCTGAACTTCGGCTTCACACTGAGACTCTTTCTTGCCTGATTCTGGCTTTCTTGGAATTTGAAAGCTTGATCCTTGTCAGTTGAGGGTCTATCCCAACTGGTATAAGAACTCAAAGACTGAGAACACTATATTAGAGTAATCTGTGATTAGCACAGACTGTTGAAATATTATTGCTTAATTAGTTTGCTGTATTTGTTTTAGATTAGGAAGAAAGAAAATGTTAGTAGTTTGGATGCTTTTGTTGTTTTCTACTCCTTGCCTCCTTGTTCCTAATACCCCAACTCGCTCCAACCTTTGGTTACACTCAGTCCAGGAACTAATTAGCCAGGCAAAGATTACTTCCCCTTGTATTGTGTGTTCCCGATTTTCTCCTTATACTACAGATGTCCCAGCTGTTCCTGTCCCTGTGCAACTCCCAGCTCTTATACCTCCCTACTTTTCGAGTTCAGGCCCTTGGAGCCAGGATTATACTTGGTGGTCCTTTTATAATGCTACTTCCCCCTCTGACTCTTCTCTAAGGCCAGTTTTTACGTCTCCCTATCCAGCTTCTGGAGTGTTTTGTTTAACAAGAAGCATCTCAACTGTTCTTCCCATTCCCTGTAACTATACTAATGTTCTCCTAGAGAAGGAGGAACCTGTGTGGGTAGTTTCTCCAGGTACTCCTATGTGCCCTACTACCATACCTGTAGATTATGACCAAGGTGATTATCTGGCTCCTAACTATACTACTGAGAAGACTATAGTGTCCCATCCTATTTTCTACTTTCATAAGTCCCCGGGGGATGAAGGGGTTGCATCATATGAGCGGTCTGTTACAATTGGGGATTGGCACCTATGGTGTGCAAAGTCTCCATTTCTTCTTCGTTCCCCCTGGGATAGGGGCTCGCATTATGGGCATCCTAATCTCCATCCTGTGCCTACATTTATTGGGAACTTTCGTCGCCCTCTCCTTGGTCATTACTGGCTCTGTGATAATGTCCTCCACATGATTCTTCCCTCCACATATGATTTTTGTGTATTGGTAACCTTGAATTATTTTCCTAAAGTTATTCCTCTTAAGCCACTATCCCCCGCACCGCTCTAAGCGAGAGGCTTTGTCCTTACCCTCCTCCGTTGCCACAGAGGATGAGGCGATTGAATTAGCCCTCCAGTATATTAATTCTACTTATCCTCTGACTAAAAAGAGACTTGTAGCCCTTTCTGCCACGGCCTGGATTCCAATTGGAGGCCCGGTAGCGGGTATTACTGAACTAGGTATGGCTACCCGGAGACTTCAATCCCTACTCCATGTTTTAGTTCATGAGCTGAACGTGGTAGTCAATGCATTGCAGGATCAAATTAATGAATTAAGTATAGTTTCTAGATATAACCGTATGGGCCTTGACTATCTCTTTGCAGCTCAGGGTGGCCTCTGCACAGTGCTAAATTCTTCAGAGTGCTGTACTATTGTCATAAATAGGACGCATGTAGTTAGGCATGCCATGGATAAAGTCCTACAGTTGGCCAGCCTTAATGTGGAGGATTACCGAGGAGGATTAGACCTTACCTCCTGGTGGTGGTCATTGACCTCCTGGATACGTCCCTTGTTCATTTCCCTAATAGTCTTAGTTTTAGCAGGGTTTTTGTTTTGTTTCCTGGCCTCATGTGCTTCGGCAGTATGCCGTCGGACCTTAACAAGTAGGGTAATGGTAATTCACAAGTCTATTCCTAGTTAGGATCACTATAGTCTCCAGAGTTTGAGATGTGAGACTTATCTCTGCATAAGCTGATTTTAGTCTCAAAGGGGGGAATGAGGCAGTGGACAAAGAAATTATATATATAAGAAGTGATATTAACTGTTAAAATCTGGGGTTTAAAAGTGGTGTTTGAATTCCTATTTCAAAATCAGCTTTTTACTTTGCAACTGAAGTGAAGGTATGCCAGATGTTTCATATTATTTCAATGTCTAGCTGCCGAGCTAAGGTTAGGAAAGGTCAGTGAGAAATGCAACTCTGTCCCTTGTGAATTGCCAATGCTAGCTGGCACAGCTGTAAACTATTATGACTGAACAAAGGAATGAGCTAGATATATTGTAGTTTACAAGATAGAAAATACTATTTAGAGAGAGGCAATAGATTAGTATTTAGAAGTTCTGTTTATATTTAGGATATGTCTTATAAGAATGCTTATTTTAGAATATGTTTTATTCTCTGTAATTTCTATGTAGGATGTTTGTTCAACTCTGTGTTACTTTTAAAATGATCCTTTGTCTGCTGTTTAAGGCTGCAGTGAGGAGATCAACATGTGTTTTGAGTTTTCTGTGGTCTTAGCTAGTTCTGTGTATGGAGCTGATAGGTGAAAAAGGTCAGGACTAGTCAGCTCTCTTCTCCTTGATTAATTATAGGTAAAATGCAGAAATGGTCTTGGAAGCAATAGCCTGATATGTATGCTATTAAGTAAGACTGACTTTTGACCTCTTTAATGAATGCCAGAGTTTAGTTAGCAGTTAGTATGAACCAGACTAGGGATATGAGAATAACCAATGTTAGATGGGGCCTCTTGGTCTCTAAGGGAATCCAGTCTAAGCTATAGATGAGACATCAATCATAATGAGGAATGTAAGAGACTGGAGACCAAATGTCTGGCTTGAGGGGCCCCAGGTCACAGGTCAGTTTAGGATGTCTGGAACCTATGTAACTGATATTTCAAAAGTAATGATTGGTTGAGGCAAGGTAGCCAATCAGTTTCTTAACCAATTGGGAGTAAAGGGGGCTAGGCTAGGAGGAGGGCTTAGGACCCTATTTAAGTGGGAGCAGAAGCAGTTTACGTCAGAAGGAGCTCAGAAGAAAGAGAAGGACAGAAGGAACAGACAGAAGAAGGAGACAAAGACACAGAGAGCTGAGAGAAAGACCCAGAGAGCTGAGAGAAAGACATAAAGAGCTAAGAGAAGAGAAGAGAGCTAGAACTGATGTCCTGCTTTGTTTGCTGGCAAATAAAGAAGATTACTCTCTCATTCTGGTGTGTGCTGTCTGACTCCTGAAGCATCACAAATTCCTATCTCAATTCCTGCAACATTACCACCTCTAACCCTTTGAAGTCTAACATCTCCCCTTCCCTTGTCTGCTTTCTCCTTTCATCTGCTGCTGAATCCCTAGTCATCTCACAGCTCCAAAAAGCAGTGCATGCTGTTCTTCCCCATATTCATGGAGGCAAAGTATATTGTGATGTATATTTGAGTATTGTCTGTATTCAAATGCATTGTTGTATATAGCTGGCTGTATGCATTGGGGCTTGTCTCCCCCCCCCCCCCCCCCTGAAATTGACTCCTGCTGAGCTTTCCCTATTGGCTATTAGCTCTGAGCTAGGGCCAGCTCTCCCTCTCTGACCCTGTGAGCTGTGAGAGCCCAGTCTTGCTAGCATGCTTTGGTGATCAGGAGCTGTTCTAGGGGGCTGATCCCTCTTTAATCTACTGTAATTCTATCACGATATCTCACCATCTACCCAAGTCATTCCCATTTATTTTCCCTGAGTTTCTCCCCCTTATTTTCCATTGAGAGCCACACTTTTTCTTCTCAGCTGGGCTGAGGTGGCTAGATACAGACTATGTGCAGAAGGAAACAATTCTTTTATAAGCAACTGAACTGTTGAACAGTACACATGCAGTGTGGGGCCCTTGAGGACCTGCATGCACTCAAGGCCTTCAATGTTCCATCCAACACAAAATTCTGTGGTTGGGGGCAGGTGCGCAATGGCCTGCTACCACACAGCAGCAGTGCAGTAAAACAACTGTCAATCTTGCCAGCCATACTGCTACAGCACTGCCACCCTAAATAGACATAGTCCACCTAGTGGTAGGGCCGGCCTTACAGCTGGCTGCCCGCCAGAAAGCCATATAGGGGTTAATGCTCTATAGCTCGCCTGAACTTGGGCAACAGAATGATGCTAATATAGAATACTAGCTACATCCACATTTAGGCATAAGCTAACTCAATGCCTGGTGTAAATGCTCATGCCAAGTTTATTTAAAATTTGATATACCGCTCATAGGAATAACCTTCTGAGCAGTTTAGAGTTCAATATAAAATAAAATTGAAAAAGAACATAATTACTACAACAAAACATCACAAATTACAGAAAAAAAGAAACAAATAAACATATGACACTAGTAAAAGAGGCCCGTTTGTGTGAAATGAAATGGGCACTAGTAAGGGCTCCCCCCAACCCCCCCTCACCCTCCCTCCAACCTTTTTACCTCCTGCTCAGCCGGCAACAGTGAAGTCCAGCACGAATGGACACCGCTTCAGACTGCCTTCGCTTTCACTTCTGTTTCAGCTGTGCCTCTGGTCCCGTCCTCATTTCCTGTTTGCGGAAGGGCGGGACCAGAGGCACAGCTGAAACAGAAGTGAAAGCGAAGGCAGTCTGATGCGATGTCCATGCGTGCTGGACTTCACTGTTGCCGGCCGAGCAGGAGGTAAAACGTTTTAAAGAACAGCTGGCACTTATGAAGGGTAGGGGCAGCAGCACACGTCCTGCTTGCACTCGGAGGCCACAGAGAGAGAGAGGGAGGGAGGCGCGGAACTCGGACGGGATTGGGGCCGTCGGATAGGAGTGGGCCTATGGAACTCGGACGGACAGGAGTGGAAGGAGGGAGGGAGGTAGGGGATCATGGAACTCGGGGGGGGGGCGATTCTTTACTCATCTCCGGTGGCTGATGCTGGGTTCCCTTCCCTCTCACTTCCCATTGGTCTGCCCTGTGACGTCACTCCCAGGGCGGACCAATGGGAACTGTGTTACAAACCCAGGCCTCCAGACGGAGGTGCAAATTATTATATAGGATATAAACAGATATATCCAGTGCTAATCAGTCTGGCCCCAACTGATGGGTCAACAAGCAGTTGGGAGAAAAAATTAGTAAACACTAAACTCCAAAAGCACCCTGAAACAAAAAGATTTAAGTTGTCAAGTTTCCAAGTTTATTTAAAATTTGATTCAGGTTCAGAGTGGGTTAACAACTACAACAAAACGAACATCGATCCAGAGCTACAATTAAAAATAACTATAACACAAACAAAATTACTATAATTTCATAGCAAAAATGTGTTAAGCACGTAACTACTAGTACCCACAAACCTAAGTGCCGGGCATGCCCCTGACCCAACCATGCCCTTCCTATATCCACACCTCCTTGCAGTTTGGTGCACAATTTACAGAATCCCAACTAAAGGTAGTTGCACGTGTAACTGTTAATTAGTGAAAATAAGCCTCAACAGATATGGCCAATAAATGTTAGCAATTTGCAACTAATCTATCAAAGAAGGGAAGAAAGTGTTTTCAGCAGCAGACTGGCTAACCTAGGCCCTGATGCTCAAAAGTAAATGTGGGCGCTCGAAGCCATTAGTGCCAGACTAGTGTCCACATTTACCTACGCAGAATGTTCAGAGGCCTGGAGCATGGGAACAAATGAGCACACGCTGACAAACAGTGCAAGTTATCATGCTAATATAGTCAAGCTCAAGTAAATTATTATTATTATTAGCATCTGTATAGTGCTACCAGACGCCCGCAGCGCTGAACACCTGATACGAAGGAAATGAGGTCATTTTGTATTCCTTCCCAATACTCAGAAAAGAATTCCCAAAACAAAGCTGCCTTACTGCTGCAAAAATAATGTCAAGTCAGAGCAGGCGTTATTGTCATTTCCCTCACCTGGTTCAGGAAGCCACTAGAGTCCTGGAGCACGCCGTGCACCTAAGAGACTCTTGTGAGTGTTTACTTCCTGGTTGCTGCACTTCCTTTTTATAGGCCTAGATAGGGTTGACAGATGACCTCACTTCCTGGTTAGGAATATATAAGGAATGCTCTACACTCCTCCAGTGCTTTTGGCAAGAGGCTTCCAAGAGTTTTCTTTCTCCAGTGTTTACTGTCTGGCCTGTTCCAACCCTGCTTATTCCAACTAACTCACTGGCCTGGACTCGCTCAAGAGCCACCTCTAGACAAGGCACTGCCAAGTCCTACACTTCAGTCTCTTTGTGTATTCTCATCTATTACTTTTGTTGTGAAGAGCTCCACAGGAACTGATTAAAGAGGGAAGTTGAAAAGGGCCCTATTATCACACTGTTTGCAGTGTAAGTTATCTAATCAACACAAGCACAAAAGAAGTCACACTTTCAGTTTTTCACTGTCCAGATACCTAAATCTGCAACAGGGTAGATGGTGTGGGTAACATGATGAGCTAGAGGAATGGTCTGGAATTTGGCAGCTTAGATTTAATGCTAAAAAAATAATGCAGGGTCATGCATTTGGGCTGCAAAACCCAGAAGGAACAGTACAGTTTAGAAAATGAAGAACTTTTGTGCACAAAAGAGGAGTGGGCCTTTGATGTGATCATATGTGATGATCTTAAGGTGGCCAAACAGGTAGAAAAGGCAACGGTGAAAGCTAGAAGGATGCCTGGGTGCATAGGGAGAGGAATGGTCAGTAGGGAAAAGGAGGTGATGATGCCCCTGTATAAGACTCTGGTGAGACCTCATTTGGAATATTATGTACAATTTTGGATACCACACCTTCAAAAAGACAAACAGAATGGAGTCGGTCCAGAGGGCAGCTACTAAAATGGTCAATGGTCTTCATCATAAAGCATATATAGATCTCAATCTGCATACTTTGGAAGAAAGGCGGCAGAGGGGAGATATGGTAGAGATTTTTAAATACCTATGCGGCACAAATGCACAGATGGTGAGTTTCAGTTGAAAGGAAGCATAGGATGAAGGTGAAAGGGGAAATACTCAGAAGGAACCCGAGAAAATACCTCTTCACTTCACAGAAGGGGTGGTGAATTCATGGAACGGCCTCCATATGGAAGTAGTTGATATGAAGACAGTATCAGAAATCGGAGCTTGGGTCAAGTACATATGATCTCTAAGGGAGTGCTAGGGAGAGTGGATGGCATGGATGGGCAGCCTGGATAAGCCATATGGTTCTGCCTACATATTTCTGTTTCTATGTGAATTATTTTAGTATGCAACTGGCACTATTCTGTAACTTGAGTGCATAACATTGTGCACTAAGATTAAAATCGGGCACGCAAGTTTATAGCATTAGGGGGATAGTAAAAGCTGGGTTTAGCCTCACTGATAGATCAGGGGCCTAAACAATAGGATTAACCTACAAACCAACTTTTTCCAGAGACAGGAAGGTGGTAGAACTAGAGGACATGAATTGAGGTTGCAGGGGGGCAGACTCAGGAATAACGTCAGGAAGTAGTTTTTCAAAGACAGGGTGGTGGATACCTGGAATGCCCTCCCGCGAGTGGTGGTAGAGATGGAAACAGTAACGGAATTCAAAAATGCATGGGATAAACACAAAGGAATCCTGAATGGAAGGAGAATGGAAACAAACAAACTTAGTGGTGCTTAGATGGCAACTCCAGTAACTAGGAAGCAAAGCCAGTGCCAGGCAGACTTCTGCGGTTTGTACCTTGATCACGGCTGGACAGATTTGGGGCTCCAATGATAGCTTCAGTAGCTGGGGAGCATGGCCAGTGCTGGGCAGCCTTCTACGGTCTGTGCCCTTGAGATGGAAAGGACAAATCAAGATCAAGTATACATATGTAGTATCACATCACATTTTATGCTAGGAGTTTATCTCGTTTGGCAGACTGGATGAATCGTACAGGTCAAGGGCATAGCCAGACCTCAGTGGGAGGGGGGTCCAGAGCCCGAGGTGAGGGGCACATTTTAGCTCCCCCTGGCGCCACCAACCGCCTGCTTCACGGCCCCTCCACCACCAGGTACCTTTGCTGGCGGGGGTCCCCAACCCCCGCCAGCTGAAGTCCTCTTTAGCTCCTGTCTCCAGCGCGTTCGCTGATCTGTTTCTGCGAGTCTTGACTAGGAACGTGCAGGACATCAGGACTCACAGAAACATATCAGTGAGCGCGCTGGAGACCGGCGCTGAAGAGAACTTCAAATGGTGGGGGTTGGGGACCCCCGCCAGTAAAAGGTACCTGGCAGCAGCGGGGGGTTGGCAGCATCAGCAGATCAGCGGCAGGGGGGAGGGGTCAAAAGTAGAGGGGGCCAGGGCTAAATCAATGGGGGCCCATGCCCATGTAGCCCCACCTAGCTATGCCCCTGGTACAGGTATTTATCTGCTATCATCTATGTGATAATGTCAGCTTTCCCTATCCCTTGTAGTGGAGTTTGGAGGCTGCCCAGCTCATCCAAAGGTTGGCAACTACTTGGTGGGGGGTGGGAGGGGGAATGCTTGTTTCTCTCATGTTTGCACTGTTTCTGTCTTTGTTAAATGGCTTAATAAAAGCCTCAGCCTGTTCTTTCTACACAGATTCTGCTCCTGGCTATGCTTGTTACTAGGTTTTCAGGGTGGAGACGTTGGGAGAGGGAAATTTGCAGGGAATGGTAGGACAGTCTATGGTGAAATAATTCCTTCTAGGAAAGTTGTACTACACAAACACAAAAAAGAAGTAGTTTAAATTGCCTTAAAAATAAACCACTTTAGCACAGCAAAGACTACAACCACCACAAAAGTGTAAGTACAGTAGCATACCGAGGGCGGGGCGATGGGTGCGGTCTGCCCTGGGTGCATGCTGCAGGGGAGTGCAGGGAGCAGCCACGTGGCTGACGGCTGGGTCCGATTCCCTGCTCCCTCTGATGTTACTTCCTGTTCCGGGGCAAGGACCCGGCGAAGCCAGCCAATAGCCATGCGGTTGCTCCCTGCTTCCAGGTGGACCGTCCCACCCCGGTACGCCAGCCAGGAGATAAGAGTAATGCACCGGGGGGGAAAAGGGGAATGCTGCACCCCGGGGGGGGGGCAGCTGACCAAGAAACACCACTATGTAAGTAAAGTGTGTTTTCATAGCAGAAAATGTGGGGGGGGGGGGGGAACCTCTCGCCTTTATAGCAAAAAAAAAAAAAAAAAACAGATTCACCAGCAACCATACAGTGCACCCAAAGAAAAAGGATAAATAAATGCATCCATGTAGGAAGCAAATAAGTAACTCTAGGGAGACCTACCCAAAAACAAATCATTTTCTGCACATCAGTCAACTCACAGTAACATAGCAGATGATGGCAGATAAAGACATGTACGGTCCAACCAGTCTGCCCAACAACATACAGTGGGGGAAATAAGTATTTGATCCCTTGCTGATTTTGTAAGTTTGCCCACTGACAAAGACATGAGCAGCCCATAATTGAAGGGTAGGTTATTGGTAACAGTGAGAGATAGCACATCACAAATTAAATCCGGAAAATCACATTGTGGAAAGTATATGAATTTATTTGCATTCTGCAGAGGGAAATAAGTATTTGATCCCCCACCAACCAGTAAGAGATCTGGCCCCTACAGACCAGGTAGATGCTCCAAATCAACTCGTTACCTGCATGACAGACAGCTGTCGGCAATGGTCACCTGTATGAAAGACACCTGTCCACAGACTCAGTGAATCAGTCAGACTCTAACCTCTACAAAATGGCCAAGAGCAAGGAGCTGTCTAAGGATGTCAGGGACAAGATCATACACCTGCACAAGGCTGGAATGGGCTACAAAACCATCAGTAAGACGCTGGGCGAGAAGGAGACAACTGTTGGTGCCATAGTAAGAAAATGGAAGAAGTACAAAATGACTGTCAATCGACAAAGATCTGGGGCTCCACGCAAAATCTCACCTCGTGGGGTATCCTTGATCATGAGGAAGGTTAGAAATCAGCCTACAACTACAAGGGGGGAACTTGTCAATGATCTCAAGGCAGCTGGGACCACTGTCACCACGAAAACCATTGGTAACACATTACGACATAATGGATTGCAATCCTGCAGTGCCCGCAAGGTCCCCCTGCTCCGGAAGGCACATGTGAAGGCCCGTCTGAAGTTTGCCAGTGAACACCTGGATGATGCCGAGAGTGATTGGGAGAAGGTGCTGTGGTCAGATGAGACAAAAATTGAGCTCTTTGGCATGAACTCAACTCGCCGTGTTTGGAGGAAGAGAAATGCTGCCTATGACCCAAAGAACACCGTCCCCACTGTCAAGCATGGAGGTGGAAATGTTATGTTTTGGGGGTGTTTCTCTGCTAAGGGCACAGGACTACTTCACCGCATCAATGGGAGAATGGATGGGGCCATGTACCGTACAATTCTGAGTGACAACCTCCTTCCCTCCGCCAGGGCCTTAAAAATGGGTCGTGGCTGGGTCTTCCAGCACGACAATGACCCAAAACATACAGCCAAGGCAACAAAGGAGTGGCTCAGGAAGAAGCACATTAGGGTCATGGAGTGGCCTAGCCAGTCACCAGACCTTAATCCCATTGAAAACTTATGGAGGGAGCTGAAGATGCGAGTTGCCAAGCGACAGCCCAGAACTCTTAATGATTTAGAGATGATCTGCAAAGAGGAGTGGACCAAAATTCCTCCTGACATGTGTGCAAACCTCATCATCAACTACAGAAGACGTCTGACCGCTGTGCTTGCCAACAAGGGTTTTGCCACCAAGTATTAGGTCTTGTTTGCCAGAGGGATTAAATACTTATTTCCCTCTGCAGAATGCAAATAAATTCATATACTTTCCACAATGTGATTTTCCGGATTTAATTTGTGATGTGCTATCTCTCACTGTTACCAATAACCTACCCTTCAATTATGGGCTGCTCATGTCTTTGTCAGTGGGCAAACTTACAAAATCAGCAAGGGATCAAATACTTATTTCCCCCACTGTATGTAGACTCAATCTTGATTTGACCTTGCCATTTTCAGGGCACAGACCATAGTAGTCTGCCCGGCACTGGCCTTGTTCTCAGTTACAGAAGCTGAATCTGTCCAGCCACAATCAGGGCACAGACTGTAGAAGTCTGCCTAGCATTGGCTTCGCTTCCCAATTATTGGTGTTGCCACCTAATCACCACTAAGCTTGCTTGGTTCCATGCCTTCTATACAGGATTCCTTTGTGTTTATCCCACACATTTTTTTTAATTCCGTTACCATTTTCATCTCCTTCACCTCCTGTGGAAGGGCATACCAGGTATCTACCACCCTCTCCATGAAAGAGTACTTCCTGACATTATTCCTAAGTGTCCCCTCCCAACCTCAATTCATGTGCTCTAGTTCTACCATCTTTCTGTCTCTGGAAAAGGTTTGTTTGTAAATTCATACCAAGTATTTGAATGTCTGTACCATATGACCACCGTTTCTCCTTTCCTCCAAGGTATACATCTTCAGGTCATCAAGACTATCCTCATATGTCTTGTGACACAAACCCCATACCATTTTGGTCACTTTTCTCTGAACCACTTCAAGTCTTTTTACATTCTTAGCAATATACAGCCTCCATAACTGAACACAATACTCCAAGTGGGGTCTTACCAATGACTTGTACAGGGGCATCAACACCTCATTTCTTCTGCTGGTTATACCCCTCTCTGTGCAGCCTAGCATCCTTCTGGTGTGTCCCCTGCCTTACTGCATTGTTTCGTCACATTGATATCCTCAGACACCATCACCCCAAGGTCCCTCTCCTGAGCTGTGTTTATCAATCGCTCTCCTCCCATCTGGTACATATCTGTTGGATTTCTGCACCCCAAGTACATCACTCTGAACTTTTTGCCACTAAATTTTAACTCACAAACCTATACCGGGGTACCAATTAATGGGCATTTAGCCCCCCTTTTACAAAGCTATGCTAGCGGCTGCTGGTGCAGTAATACTGACACAGCCCATTCACTTTGAATGGGCTGGGTCGGCATTGCCATGTGGCTTTGTAAAATATTTAGGCAGGCAAGGATGGGCAAACTGGTGCGATGATGACTGGTAATGAGTTTATTGAATATCATCGAAAGGTATGCTTCCAGTGTGAGATACTCCATTCTGAGCACTAATCACAAAATTTTGCATTTATTAGGATTACAATACAAAAAGGTTTCTTAATTTTGGAGATATTTTAACTGCCAGACCTTTGACCATTCTTCTAATTTTTGGATATCTCTTCTCATGGTTTCTGCACCCTTTCTATTGGCTATCTTCGTGTCATCAGCAAAAAGGCACATTTTTCCTCCTCAATAAAGGTAACACAGCAGCAGAATATCAGGAAATAGTCTAGTAGTTAGAGCACTGGGCTGACAACCAAGGAAGCCCAGATCAAATCCTGCTGCTGCTGCTCTTTGTGATTTTGAGCAAGTCACTCAACCTTCTATTGCCTTGAGTCCAAACTTAGGTGCCCTTTCACCAAACTGTTAAGCACTAATGCGTGCTTACCCCCAGATTCTACATATGGTGCCCAAAGTTCAGAGTGCAAATAAATTGGATAATGAAAAGGGGGGGGGGGAGGGGGAACTCTATAGAAAAGATTTATTGTTAACATGTATATGTGTTTGACCTTTTCACTGAATAAAAATGATTGAACATAAATTAGATAATGAGCTCTAAACCATCAATAACTGGGTGCTAACAACCAGTTATTGATGTTAATTGGCATTCATTAAAATGTGCATATGCATCTGAATGCACACTATTCTCTAAGGCATGGTGCCTAACTCCCATGGTGTGTCTCTCAAAAGGGGGCATGACCAGGGCCACCGAGAAACTAGGCCAGGCCCGGGGCAAGGCTGCCCCCATCGCTCCCCCGCCGCTGCAGTCCCCGGTCTCACCTGCCTGCCTCCACGGCTCCGGGCCCCTGCATTCGAAGCGGCAGTCGCAGATTGCCTCTCTTCTGGCCTTCCCTCCCTGTGTCCCGCCCTCGCGGAAACAGGAAGTTACATCAGATGAGGGCGGGACACAGGGAGGGAAGGCCCAAAGGGAGGCGATCTGCAACTGCCGCTTCAAATGCAGGGGGCCCGGAGCCGAGGAGGCAGGCAGGTAAGACTGGGGACTGTAGCGCCAGCGCCCTGACCCTGGAGAATTTTGCCCCCACTGCGGCCCTGGGCATGACCATGGGCATGTCAGGGGCGTTCCGAAAAGTTGCATGCAGAATTACAGAATATTGGCTAACTGCGCCTAATTTGGGTGCTGGCGTTTAGACCATGCTCCAGCAGGTGTAAATCCAGCGCCCATAAGTTAGGCACTGAATCCACGCTAAATTCATGCCCTTTATAGAATAGTGCTGAATTGATTCAGTGCCGTTTACTGTTACAGTTCACTTATAGTCTGCTAATTCCATTCATATAGTTCATAGCGGATTACATCAAGATAATAGAACACAATAAGTCTAGGATGTAACAATTTAAAATCAAAATAGCCAAAAATATAATCTGTCATACTGAATTCCATATAAAAACACATCTAATAATGTAACTCCAAACAATTACTTCTTAATTACATATTTACAGAACAAAAATGTCTTTAAGCCCTTCTTAAAAATATCATAACTAAGAAGAAATCTTAAGTTAGAGGGTAGAAATTTCCATAACTTAGAAGCCTGAAATGCAAATAAATGCAAACACATAAAATATTTCCTCGAGCTAATACCCCGGGAGCTTGGAAAGGAAAATGAGAAAAAAAAAAACACTTCAAGCATTATAAAATTGTCCAACAACTGAATAACATACAAGAGAAATCATACATTGTGGAACCATTCCATGTCCTAGTCTCAAACAGTAAGTCAATGAAACTTAACAAAATAAGACACAATTCCATCTAATTTCTTGAGAGAATAAAATCAAGCGAACATCCACATTCTGAATAGTTTGTATCTTTCTCAGCAAATATTTGGCGCTGTTTATTGAATTCTCTAGCTAATACAGAAAAAAGGCATACCGCAAAATAAGCTAAAGCGCTTTCTAGTAATTTACTTATCAGGGCACGCTAAGCATGCATTTTTTTGTGATTTTTTTCAGGAGGGAGAGTGTCCTGGGTCAAGAATGGCCGTACAAGCGTTATCTGGCTAGTGCGTTAAGATCAGTGCATGCTAATCGGATAATGCTGGGTTAATATGGGAGCACTTAGCTCCTCCTATATAGGAGATGTGCTCCAGTATTATTTTTTGCCAGTCTCACAAAAATAAATAATAGGGAAAAGAAAACTAGCCTGGAACCAGCAAAAAATAGATAAATCCTATTTTACTGCCGCATTTTTAAAAAATGGGCTTAAGTCCCATGAAATGCCATGCTAAGCCTTTCCTCCTCACCCCCCAGCTTAGAAAAAGGGCCCCTTAGATTCTAAGCCCTCTAGAGACAGGGAAATAAATGGTGGATCTGAATGTAACTCGCCTTGGGCTACTACTGTAAAAGGTGTGAACTAAATCCAAATAAATAAATATGTTTACTACACAGCCAATCAAGCCCTAATCTTTATGTAGGATGACAGTGTTTTGAAACAAACACTCTCTATTCCTGCTCTATTTAACACTGCAGAGTTGTGCCTGTCTTCAAAAAGCTCATTTGCATTACGCGTGACCTAGAAAGAACCAGGCATGGAGAAAAGCAGCACTCACAAAGTGGCATTTGGATGAAAGCAGTACAGTCTGTGAGCCAAGGAAAGATGTAAATATGGGAAAGTGAATGGCTACCATCCATTTTCATTTATAGCACCAAATAAAGTATGAAAGCAAAAAAGACCAATAAAAAGATTTTTTGTGTGTATCAGAAAGCAAAAATATATTCTGCATCAGAGATTTTACATACAAAATGCAGAGTCATGGTTTCACTGGTAAAAATCAAAGCATTAGATCGGTGAGAAGATAAAAGAGAAATGTGGTTAAAATGCTTTGTACGAGGACAAGGGGTTGTTATTATTATTATTATTGAAAATAAATGAGGCCAGGTGTTTATATGGCTCAGAAGTAGAGAAAATATAAACTAGGAATCACTTATGGGAACCTCTTACACTCATGAGTACCCAAGCAAGCTAAAACCTGTGCCTAACGGGCATCACTCATTCATGCCCTAATCACTTACAAAGATTTTCACTTTGCACCTAAGAAAGCTGCTTCAGAGTAGACCATAGTCTTGTTTTTATGATGACATTATTCACTTGGCCTGTCACAGTGTCAGTGAGAAGTCAAGAAGATAGCTTCTCATTTCAATTCCAGCTCTTGGGTGGTGTTAAAACACTGAAATCCCAGTATTTATTTAAAACACATATAGCATCTATCAATATAAGAATGGTAATCACAGCCAATACTTCCATTTGATAGACTTGAAGACACTGTACCAAAATCTAATCCTTGAGATTTTCAGATGTAGATCCAACAAGTCTCTTATAAGGTTAATTTATCATCACAGGGGATACCTATCTTGAATATTAGAGGAGAGGAATTTGTCACGTGTGCTTGTCTTGATTAGGCTGTCCCTGCTCCACAGAACTTACATTTTTTTTGTGTGGATAGCACTTTAGAAACGATAATAGAATCTCCGGGCTATATGCTCAATCTGATTGACCTTCCCACCAGAAACATGTCTAAAACTTCGCGAACTTACCTCAACCTACATTACCCCAATTGCAAAGGACTCAAGTACAAAACCTATTATGGATCCAACTTCTCCTTTTTAGGCAGCCAACTCTAGAATGTCCTCCCCAGATCCATCCGATCAATCAGCGACTTATCTACCCTTCCAGAAATCACTAAAAACCCATCTGTTCAAGCAAGCCTACCCAAATGACCCAAACTAATCCTAAGAACCCATCCACCCAACACATATCCAGAAGACTATGACAATGACCCACACTACATCTCCCACCAAATTTCCTTATGCTTTTCCTGTATCCCATCCCCATCTCCCCTCCTCCAATGCTCAACTACACCTTGCTCATACCTCTCCTACTCCCTTCACCCTTGCCCACCTCTACCTACCTATCTCTTTTATTATTCTGCTTTAATTAACTTATTTTCTCTTTATCGATTCTCTATAATCCATATTATTATGTAAGCCGCATTGAACCTGCCTTGAGTGGGATAGCGCGGGGTACAAATGTAATAATAATAGCAGTAGAATGCAGTGCGCAAAAGACAGCCTCCAATGAGTGGTGGTGGGAGTGCTAGAGACCCTTTGCAGTGAATCCAGTATAGAAAAATACAGCAACTATTTAAATAAACTTTTAGAAGCAATGTATGTATAAGTCTTGACAGTTATTGAACCCATATTAATGTTAGAAATGAATGCATTTCTATCTACTTCTGTGTATATGGTTACCTAAGACAATTGGAAATAAAGTTACTTGCCAAAGATCACAAGGAGTGTCCGTCCGTGAGGAAAGTGAAATGTAAACCCCGGTTCTCAGCCCATTGCTCTAACCACACTAGGCCATGCGGAAGCCGAGATCCCGCTTGTAAAGAAAGGCGTTAGAAAACTAATGATCTACCATATACCAGAAAAAGCAGGGCTAATCTACAATATATTCAATGTTTTCAAAACACTGGATAATCCAGACTCAGCACCTTATCTGTTATCACACTGGAACATGAACCCGTGTCATTTTCTCTCCTTTTCCATTATTTGCTTTGGATTTCCTGACATTGTTAAAAGAAAGCTTCCTTGCTATCCTGAAGAGAGATTAATGATTCTTGGCTGTCAGCTTAGACCACTAGGATAGCCATATGTGTCACAAGCCTTACAAGCTTAACACAAAGCATTTTATTGGTGTATTTCACAACTAAGGTGACAAATCATGTCTATCAAGAAGCATAGTAGTCCTGCCCACTGGCAGTCACCTATCCCTATAAATTCATCAAGCAGTCAAAATATATCACAGCAATAAAAATTCTCCAATGGCTTAGCATCAAGGTCCTGTTCTTGGCTTTTGCCTATGTCTCAAGACAGGCTTAAATTTAAAATTGTGCAGAATGAAGGAAGCTACAAGCATAAAAGCAGAACCGAACAAAAATCCTCTATTTAACCTCAAGCCAATTCATTATAAATCAACATATAACTACAAAAAAATATAGTTTTGCAAACAAAGTTAAAATGCACTAAGCGTGTTTATTATTCTTTAATGGAAATAAATTGAAGCTTTCTGCACAAAAGCCAACAAAGTATTTTTATTATGCGCATTATTTTGAATGGTATTACTTTAGTGTATTAAAGCAGTAGATCATCAGGTGGAGAAGAATTAAAACTGAGTTTTAAGTTCATTTTGTCTTCCTTCATTTTACAAGTTGAGAAGAGCTTTGAAGGAAAAACACTTTGGATTTGTGTCAGCTTCTTTATCACAGCCAAGGCAGAACTAGGTAACCTACTCAAACAGCAATATACAGAACCAAATGACAGCATGTTTGCTCGACCTCCCTTGATATTATTAACCATTCCTTAACACCCGCTATTCACTGTCCCCTTGGCCATTTGTGATCTGTAAACCATTAGCTGCCAAGTCAAAGAACATCACAACAATCCATGCTAAAAATGGAAGAGACCAGACCTTTAATAGATGTTTGCTATAGCAACATACTGTTAAGGCATCTTATAGCAAAACTCCTGTTTGTTTAAAAAAATAAACATTAAAAAAGTAATTAGTGTGGGACATACAGAATACCAATTAGTTAACATTGAAAGAACATTTTGAGAACTATTTAACGGCACAAAGAACACAAGTTATTAATGCCTTTAAACTGCATTACTTTTAAGCATTTCTAAGAAACAGATGGAAAAAGGCTGCATTCGAAAGTAATCCTTATTAATGTTAGAAAAACACACACACAACCAATGCAGTCCAACAATTACGTCACAAGACTTTTCCTGAATTAGAACATTTTAACTGCAATAAGACGTACGGACTGACAGCACCGCCTTTTCTTTTAGGACCCCCTTGCATCTAACCCCCACCCCCTTTTCAAACTGGAACGCGTATTAACTCTGCAGCTTTAGCAAAAGCAGAGAGGTTCCAGGATAAGTTATTATATACTGTTTACTTATAATGCTCAGCTGCTTCTTGGAACCCTTCAGAACGCACATCCCCCCTCCCCCCAATCCCGAGAGTAGGTGGCCGACATCACATCCCTTTTGTCGCTTAGGCTAAAAGTGAGGGGGGAGGTAAAAGTTATTTACCTGAGGGCGGTGGGCCTTCATCCCAGTCTTCCGATCTTCTATATCGATGTGCTGTAAATCCCAAACAGACATGTACTCCAATGGCAAAAGTCACCAGAGATATTACCTGTGAAGGTAACAGATCACAAAAGGCATGTCAAATGCACAAAACCAGGTGACAAGGAATTTTAAAAACTTCTGCAGAACTGCAACCAGTGCACACGGCTCATACACAGCACAAAACCAAGAAAAAACAGAGATTCCCAATTCAATAAAACAATTTCCGATGAAAAAGCGACTCATCATAACCCTGATGCCGTTATTAATTTAAACAACACATTCTGGAGATTAAAAACAAAATGAAATCAAAAAGTGTGGAGCAGCGCTGATGTAGCTCCATGTTCTTTCGTATGCCTACCTGCTGTAAGTGGAAGGAGTCTGACTTTGCCATCTCCGAAGTTTCCTTCAGATCGTGTGAGCCTGCTGCTCTTTTTCCTTAGAGGGAGGAAGGCTTCTGCTGTTTGTTCTGGGAGTTCAGACTATTAGCTGCTGCAACTGATCCCACCTGGCTAAAGTTGACAGAGTCATTTGATTTGTCCACAGGGAAATGTCATCACTCTTCACTCACAAATCACAGCGCACATGAGAGCAAAGCAGCAGCCAGCATCATCGTCCCCTCCAGCCCCCTCTCTATCTCCAAAACACACACTCGATTCTTTTATGTGGTTTCCTCTGGCAGCACAAGGATTGCTTATGTTACTGTTAACCAGAAACCGTTGGTTTTCTACGTCTTCTCATTAGTAGGTCAACTTGATTTAGGGAAGAAAAAAAACCCCACCAAAAAGCCAAATGTGTTTTAGCCAGCTGTATTAGAGGGCATCCTGCTGCTTTCTTACATTTGCAAAACCACTATAAGCCATGATTTCAGTGCACAGTAATCATTTAACTTCTGAACAACAGTGCTTTGATTTCCATGGAGCACAGCTCTGTTTGTGTCATTAGAAAGCTAAAAGCCTTTCATGATTGTCTGCCCAGGCCTTATAATTTCTTTCTGCACAGCCACTGCTGCTCTTTACAGGTTTTCACAATGAAAAAGAGGATAATCTATTGGTAGGGAAACATGAGACTTGTGCCCCCATGTCTTTTTGACAGTATCACAAATTCAAACAGACCCCTGCCCCTCCACCCCAGAGTTTCAAGCCTTTTCCAGTCTCTGCAGCTCAGTGCCTCCCTACCCTTCACCCTCCTAGAGCCTGCACCTCTCTTCCTTCCCTATCCTTTGCAGGTTTTGGATCAGCTGTTTGAACCATGAGATGCCCAGAGAATGATGAAAAAGGATTAGAGAGAAGAGAGGACTTGGAAATGGGTGGGAGAGCAGAAAGAGGATAAGGGACTGGGTGAAACCAGGGACAAAGTATGTACTCAGAGGTTTTGTTGAAACCATGCTGGGGACAAGGTAGGGACTGGAGAAGCAGGCACTTGTTTTAGGGGAAAGTAAAGACTTAGCACTCAGGATTGGAAGAGGGATAGCAAGGACTCATAAAAGCACAGTACATGATGGTAGAAAGACCATGGGGCTCATTTTCAAAGCACTTAGACTTACAAAGTTATATATATAGTAACCTATGGAACTTTGTAAGTCTAAGTGCTTTGAAAATACATTTCTATATAACTTAACCAGTTTGACCGTTCACACCAACTGCTCAGTTCTACATAAGAACATAAGAGTTATCATATAAAATGTGATCATGTCTCTATGTTCATCTCGTGCCTTCATTGGCTTCTGATAGAGGCTAGGGTGATTTTTAAGTTCAGTAAAGACCCGATCATTAAGACAGTTAAACCCATTTGCTTTCCCCTTTCCGAAAGGATGAAAGCATAGGCATAGTCTGACTATTCCATTTGGGGAGGCAAAATGTGGACTGTGACACATTATAATGTTAATCTGCATGAATACATCTCAAACATATTCATTATGGTTATCTCAAAAATAGACCTGATAGGAACCCAGTTTATTGCACAGTGAAGATTGTTTTCACTGAAATAAGCCAGCACCAAAGGAAATTTCTCTCATATTGTCCCCACTCACATCCCCATGAATTATCAAGGGCAATGCACACTATCATGCTCCCCTTCCCATCACAGACACTTCCACCTGGAAAAACAGAACAAGTTGGACTGTTACAAAACCCTAGGCAGAAAATATAACCTAGCAGAACACAACACTACACCACAAAAGAGGCTCAACAACCCCACCACCCAACCTTCCATCTCCCCACAACAGCACAAAAGAGGCTTGGAAACCCCACCACCCAATCTTCCATCTCCCCACAACAGCACAAAAGAGGCTCGGAAACCCCACCACCCAACCTTCCATCTCCCCACCACCCCACCTTCCATCTCCCCACAACAGCACAAAAGAGGCTCGGCAACCCCACTACCCGACCATCCATCTCCCCACAACAGCACAAAAAAGGCTCGGAAACCCCACCACCTGAACTTCCACTCCCCACAACAGCACAAAAAAGGCTCGGAAACCCCACCACCCGACCTTCCATCTCCCCACAACAGTACAAAAGAGGCTCGGAAAGCCCACCACCCGACCTTCCACCTCCCCAGAACAGCACAAAAGAGGCTCGGAAACGCCACCACCCGACCTTCCATCTCCCCACCACAGCATAAAAAGGGTCAGGGATCCTACCACTTGTACCCGCTTCCTCCCCCACAAAAGGCAATTCTATAACAGAGCACCTACATTCAGTCAGCAGTGGGCAGCACTTTTGCTGTCCTCTGCTGGTGTTAAATCCAATATTCAATGCCTGGCCAGCATTAAATATCCGGTTTCTTTGATGACTGCAGCAACTTAACTAGTTAAAGGGTCCTTTAACCAAGCTGCAGTAAAAAGCACCTTGTGCTGGCAGTGGGGGCCATTTTTGGCACGCGCCAAGGCCCTTTTTACCGTAGCAGGTAAAAAAAGCTGAAAAAAAGACATCCCATGTGGTGAAATTTCACTTACTGCTTGGCCGTGCTGGGGAGGGAAGCACTTAATGCCACACATTGAAGTGGCAGTAAGGGCTCCCGCACTAACCCAGTGGTAACCAGGTAGCATGTGGTGCTGCCCGATTACCGCCAGGTTAGTGCTGCACCAAAAAGTAGGTCCCTATTTTCCCTAGGACGGGAAATGGCGCATGCTAAGGCTGGAACTAGCAGTGGTAGCTCCATATTAGCTTACTGCCGCTTTGTAAAAGGGCCCCTAAGTGCTTAGCTGTTAAGGACAGGCCTGCTATAACTGCTAAACATAGCCGGTTTGGTGCTGAATATCTACGCCTGACAAAAAGAAGTGGGAATGGAAACCTGGATTCCCAAAGTCTGGACCACAACGGTTGTGAAAATAAAATAAAGTTTATTAACCAATAAAATGACTCGACACAACGTTGTGTTTCGGCCAGAAGGTCTACATCAGGATATTGTTAAACAATATCGATCGGACTGATTCGTCTGCGATCTAGTAAAGAGCACTCTCACTAACGGTCTTTTTGAAGACCATCACAATTGAATATTGCCTATATTCGGATTTTCAATTTTGACTACAAAATACAGACTCCTGATGTAGGCCTTCTGGCCAACACAACGTTGTGTGTTATTGGTTAATAAACTTTATTTTATTTTCACAACCGTTGTGGTCCAGATGTTGGGAATCCAGGTTTCCATTCCCACTTCCTTTTGTCAGTTGAGTTTCTCCGTGGGACTTTTTGAGTTCTCCACCTCTGTGGATTCTCTTTTGAATATCTACACCTAACTGAATATGTTGAGCGATATTCAGCTGGAGATAACCAGCTGGTTATCTCCTGCTGAGTATCCATGGTTAGGCGCTAAAACACTATTTAACTGGCCAGAAGCCATTCCTGGCCAGTTAAATAATTTTGAATATCGGCCCCATATATGTCTTACTTTCAAAAGTTACAATACATGTACAAGGAAAACGTAAAATAAAACTAAGACCCAACATCTGGGCTCTAACTCTTGATGTTGTTTCTGAGTTATTCTAGACAAATCAAGAAATACTCTTAATTTTTGATCTCCAAAACAACTTCTCCATACAGCAGAAATAAAGTCTAAGAACCCATTCCAGTCCATTTCCAGAGCAAAAGTCACCACCAGGTAAATCTACATGTTACAACTTCCAAAGATAAAGCCAAGAAATCTGTCAGGTTCATATGTTAGTCTTTGTATAGGTACATTTTGGCCTGCAACAGTTAGATATTGGGCCCTTACCATAGGTGGTAAGGTTTCTGGTGGCATCGTTAGAACTTCTTGCAAGTATTTACGAACAATGTCCAATGGAGCCACCAATGGAGACTTAGGAAAGTTCAAGAATCTTAATGTACTCTTCCTAGTTTGAGTCTCTAAGTATTCAAATCTTCTATGCAAAACTAGTTTATCTTTAACCAAAGAGCCACATAACTCATTAACTTTATTTTTCCCAGATTTTCCATTTTGGTAGAATGCTGTTCCAGCATCTGGGCTTGCTCCGTAGTGGTTCTCGAAATCTCTGTTAACTCAGATACAAACTCCAAAGATAAATTAACATGGGTTGATTGAGGGTCTGCATGGTGTCATAAAGTGACTCTAAGATCACTATATTTGGTCTCTGCAGCACCTGCACAACAGCACCCAGATTATCTAACACTCCAATCTGTGCAGGTTCACTTACATTGTGCTGTTTAAGATGTTCCTGACCTGCAGTTAGCTGGCTCATTTTCAGGGGAGAAACAACCTGTATGGTTTCTTTTCCCTCTGCCCCAAACACCCGGAGCTGTTGGAATCTTCTGGCCTAAGTAAGATTCCCCTTGCGCTGCTACTGGATGCACTCTCCAGCGGAGCTGAAAGAAGTAGTGAACCAGAACCGATCACGGCTTGAAACACCTGCAGTGAGGTCTGCACTGGCGCTATCTGTCAAGATATGTAACTCAGACCCTAGTGCAAAAAAGAGACATTAAATTTCATGGCAATGCATCCCACCCACCCTCTACACATAACCCCTCCATTCCCCCTCGGCCCATCATCATACGCACCTCTGGACTGTTCAATGACACAAGTTAGGTGCCTAGATAGATTAGGCTGCTCTACAAACATGAAAAAGTTATGCCAGATATTCATGGCCTACTGTATCCTGCAGAACCTAGTACTGAAACACAGAATACCACTCTCAGAGAGTCAGCCACAGGATGGGGACACAGAGGAGGAGGAAAAAGCAGCACCAGCATTGGAATGTGCATACCCACACCAGCAGGACATTGCAGCAAGGCATAAATTCATACACCACCCATTTTTGTGAAACTATATTTGCCATATCAGAACAAGTGAGGCATGTGTACAAAATGTCACCCACAACTCCTAAACCTTTACCATTTCCTATCCCATCAGTGACTGTCCCTCCCATGTGTACCACCTATGACTACTCCACTATCACCTGCCCCCTGCTCCTCTATCTACAAGTGGCTCCCTTTCCCATTCCCTCAAAAATAATAGTCCACCCTTGTTCCAAAATCCCATAATTCCCCCACTCCACATCACTCCCTGCCCCCATCTACTTTCCCCCCTCCCCTTCCCTTCTGAGTTCCACTTTCTGTCTCTTTAGGCACATCCTGGTTGCCAGGGTGTTCTGAACTGAGAGGAGCTGTCACTGCTTTCAGAGCTGGATGATGAATCTCCAGTATCCATTTCAGCCTCCCGGGCCACTGCAGCAAATGCTGAGAATACCAAGGAAGATTGTGGGGCATGATGCTGTACTATCTACTGCTGTGTTGTGGGTGGTGGGCAATGCCTGCCCCCTGGAACCCTTGGAGCAGGCCCTGATTGGGTGGCAGTCACAAGACTCTTGGAAATAGCACTTGTGGCATGCTGCTGCTTTCTAGCCCCCATGGGTATGCCTGGCATTGGAGGTTTGCTCACTGGTGGGCAGAGGGGGCTAGTTGGGACATCTCTCCCAGGCTTGCATCATATGCTTCATCCTTTCACACAGAATTTCCATTCTGTGGGTCATTGTGCACATCACCTGCACCATTGTCTGGTTGTCAGGTTCAGAGCCCGCGGGGCTGGGCTCTGGAGCAAACGTGAGCCCTTGGGCTGCTGACGAGGAGCGACAGCAGCAGGCAAAACCCACCAACCAACACTGGGTAAGCACACCGGCAGGGACTGCAGGCACTGCCCAGCGAACCGGAACACATGGACTGGAATCCCCCTGACTGGGGAACATAGGACTGGAACACTGGACTGCAATCATAAGTACATAAGTAGTGCCATACTGGGAAAGACCAAAGGTCCATCTAGCCCAGCATCCTGTCACCGACAGTGGCCAATCCAGGTCAAGGGCACCTGGCACGCTCCCCAAACGTAAAAACATTCCAGACAAGTTATACCTAAAAATGCGGAATTTTTCCAAGTCCATTTAATAGCGGTCTATGGACTTGTCCTTTAGGAATCTATCTAACCCCTTTTTAAACTCCGTCAAGCTAACCGCCCGTACCACGTTCTCCGGCAACGAATTCCAGAGTCTAATTACACGTTGGGTGAAGAAAAATTTTCTCCGGTTCGTTTTAAATTTACCACACTGTAGCTTCAACTCATGCCCTCTAGTCCTAGTATTTTTGGATAGCGTGAACAGTCGCTTCACATCCACCCGATCCATTCCACTCATTATTTTATACACTTCTATCATACAGTGGGGGAAATAAGTATTTGATCCCTTGCTGATTTTGTAAGTTTGCCCACTGACAAAGACATGAGCAGCCCATAATTGAAGGGTAGGTTATTGGTAACAGTGAGAGATAGCACATCACAAATTAAATCCGGAAAATCACATTGTGGAAAGTATATGAATTTATTTGCATTCTGCAGAGGGAAATAAGTATTTAATCCCTCTGGCAAACAAGACCTAATACTTGGTGGCAAAACCCTTGTTGGCAAGCACAGCGGTCAGACGTCTTCTGTAGTTGATGATGAGGTTTGCACACATGTCAGGAGGAATTTTGGTCCACTCCTCTTTGCAGGTCATCTCTAAATCATTAAGAGTTCTGGGCTGTCGCTTGGCAACTCGCAGCTTCAGCTCCCTCCATAAGTTTTCAATGGGATTAAGGTCTGGTGACTGGCTAGGCCACTCCATGACCCTAATGTGCTTCTTCCTGAGCCACTCCTTTGTTGCCTTGGCTGTATGTTTTGGGTCATTGTCGTGCTGGAAGACCCAGCCACGACCCATTTTTAAGGCCCTGGCGGAGGGAAGGAGGTTGTCACTCAGAATTGTACGGTACATGGCCCCATCCATTCTCCCATTGATGCGGTGAAGTAGTCCTGTGCCCTTAGCAGAGAAACACCCCCAAAACATAACATTTCCACCTCCATGCTTGACAGTGGGGACGGTGTTCTTTGGGTCATAGGCAGCATTTCTCTTCCTCCAAACACGGCGAGTTGAGTTCATGCCAAAGAGCTCAATTTTTGTCTCATCTGACCACAGCACCTTCTCCCAATCACTCTCGGCATCATCCAGGTGTTCACTGGCAAACTTCAGATGGGCCGTCACATGTGCCTTCCGGAGCAGGGGGACCTTGCGGGCACTGCAGGATTGCAATCCGTTATGTCGTAATGTGTTACCAATGGTTTTCGTGGTGACAGTGGTCCCAGCTGCCTTGAGATCATTGACAAGTTCCCCCCTTGTAGTTGTAGGCTGATTTCTAACCTTCCTCATGATCAAGGATACCCCACGAGGTGAGATTTTGCGTGGAGCCCCAGATCTTTGTCGATTGACAGTCATTTTGTACTTCTTCCATTTTCTTACTATGGCACCAACAGTTGTCTCCTTCTCGCCCAGCGTCTTACTGATGGTTTTGTAGCCCATTCCAGCCTTGTGCAGGTGTATGATCTTGTCCCTGACATCCTTAGACAGCTCCTTGCTCTTGGCCATTTTGTAGAGGTTACAGTCTGACTGATTCACTGAGTCTGTGGACAGGTGTCTTTCATACAGGTGACCATTGCCGACAGCTGTCTGTCATGCAGGTAACGAGTTGATTTGGAGCATCTACCTGGTCTGTAGGGGCCAGATCTCTTACTGGTTGGTGGGGGATCAAATACTTATTTCCCTCTGCAGAATGCAAATAAATTCATATACTTTCCACAATGTGATTTTCCGGATTTAATTTGTGATGTGCTATCTCTCACTGTTACCAATAACCTACCCTTCAATTATGGGCTGCTCATGTCTTTGTCAGTGGGCAAACTTACAAAATCAGCAAGGGATCAAATACTTATTTCCCCCACTGTAGCTACGTCATGCAAGGTTCCACGTTAGGAGTTAGGGACCAAGAAAGGGATCTGGGTGTCGTCGATAATACACTGAAACCTTCTGCTCAGTGTGCTGCTGCGGCTAGGAAAGCGAATAGAATGTTGGGTATTATTAGGAAAGGTATGGAAAACAGGTGTGAGGATGTTATAATGCCGTTGTATCGCTCCATGGTGCGACCACTCCTTGAGTACTGTGTTCAATTCTGGTCGCTGCATCTCAAGAAAGATATAGTAGAATTGGAAAAGGTGCAGCGAAGGGCGATGAAAATGATTGGGGGGTTGGGACGACTTCCCTATGAAGAAAGACTAAGGAGGCTAGGACTTTTCAGCTTGAAGAAGAGACGGCTGAGGGGAGACATGATAGAGGTATATAAAATATTGACTAGAATGGAACAGGTGGATGTGAAGCTTCTGTTCCCGCTTTCCAAAAATACTCGGACTAGGGGGCATGCGATGAAACTACAGTGTAGTAAATTTAAAACAAATCGGAGAAAAGTTTTCTTCACGCAATGCATAATTAAACTCTGGAATTCGTTGCCGGAGAACGTGGTGAAGGCGGTTAGCTTAGCAGAGTTTCAAAAGGGGTTAGACGGTTTCCTAAAGGACAAGTCCATAAACCACTACTAAATGGACTTGGGAAAAATCCACAATTCCAGGAATAACATGTATAGAATGTTTGTACGTTTGGGAAGCTTGCCAGGTGCCCTTGGCCTGGATTGGCCGCTGTCGTGGACAGGATGCTGGGCTCGATGGACCTTTGGTCTTTTCCCAGTGTGGCATTACTTATGTACTTATGTAATAGAAATAAAACAAAATAAAACATGGAAAAGAAAATAAGATGATACCTTTTTTATTGGACATAATTTAACACATTTTTTATTAGCTTTTGAAGGTTGCCCTTCTTCGATGAAGGATCCAGACATGAACTGGTGCTCATTGTCAAAGCACTTAGACTTACAAAGTTACACAGTAACCAAAGTCTATGTGTTCCATTGTCTGTATCCAAACAATGGAACTTGTATGGTTCAGTTTTTAACAGAGATTAGGAACCATCATTTACAATAAAAAAAAAATGAATACAGGTCAGACCAGATATAATGACTCCCCAAAATTCACTTTTCACTTATGACATTGGGGTAACACACCTACACTGCACTATGCAGCCTGCACACAGTCTTCAGGTTTGAGGGGCCTCAGGGACGACACCCTGAGCTGCAGGCTGGGATGCATACAGCTCCAGTAGGGGCAGCAGCTACAGGGCAAACCAGGCACAGGCTTTCTTCTGTCGGTCCCCTGTGCTGATGACCCGCAGGCTCCACAGACTTCCCCTTAGGGTGTCAAGGTGTATGTGGCACCCTTCACGACCCCCTTCTGAGGCTGGGCAGCATGGTGGGTTGCTGCTGCTCTCTAGCATTCCAAGTCCATCCTCCACTTCCGCCTCTGACGTGGATGAGCTCTCCTTCTCTTCCTCCCTCATCTTGGTTGTGGGAGGAAACAACACTGGTTATTCTTTGGGACAGAGTGCATAGCACATTTCATCTATATGGTTGGACAATGCAGTACCTAGACTTCTACCTTCCTGTGCCTCCTCCCTCCCCACTATACCACCCATAGGGGTCTAACCTGCATCTCTACAGGAACTCTAGTAATGCATGTGCTCTCAGTCAATGCTACCTACATACTTCAGCACTGCAAGTTTGGGAATACCAACATTGCCTCTGATTGGAACTGTAACACTCTTGCTGTCTTTCGGGACATGCTAATTCGTCTGTCACATCTGTGTTCTATGAGAGCCGAGCTCCAAGACTGGTTGCCTATCCTGCTTATTTTCAAAAGAGAAGGGCGGCCATCTTCCAACACAAATCGGGAGATGGCCAGCCTTCTCCGAAACCCGGCCAAATCTGTATAATCGAAAGCCAATTTTGGCTGGCTTCAACTGCTTTCCGTCGCAGGGCTGGTCAAAGTTCAAGGGGGCGTGTTGGCAGTGTACCGAAGGCGGGACAGGAGCGTGGTTAAGAGATGGCCGGCTTCGGCCGATAATGGAAAAAAGAAGGCCAGCTCTGACAAGCATTTGGCCGACTTTACTTGGTCCTTTTTTGTTCACAACCAAGCCTTGAAAAGATGCCCGAACTGGCCAGATGACCACCGGAGGGAATCGGGGATCACCTCCCCTTACTCCCCCAGTGGTCACCAACCCCCTCCCACCCCCAAAAAATTTTAAAAACATTTTTTCGCCAGCCTCAAATGTCATACCCAGATCCATCACAGCATTATGCAGGTCCCTGGAGCAGTTTTAATGGGTACTGCAAAGCATTTCAGGCAGGCGGACCCAGGCCCATCCCCCCCCCCACCTGTTACACTTGTGGTGGTAAATGTGAGCCCTCCAAAACCCACCCGCAACCCACTGTACCCACATCTAGGTGCCCCCCTTCATCCCTAAGGGCTATGGTAGTGGTGTACAGTTGTGGGGAGTGGGTGTTGGGGGGGTTTGGGGGCTCAGCACCCAAGGTAAGGGAGCTATGCACCTAGGAACAATTTGTGAAGTCCACTGCAGTGCCCGGTTGATATCCTGGCATGTGAGGGGGACCAGTGCACTACAAATGCTGGCTCCTCCCATGACCAAATGGCTTGGATTTGGCCGGGTTTGAGATTGCCGCCATTAGTTTCCATTATCGGCGAAAAGCAATGGCGGTGATCTCTAAGGGTGTCCCAAATGTTGAGATTAGGCCGGCCCCGACCGTATTATCGAAACGAAAGATGGCCGGCCATCTTGTTTCGATAATACAGTCGGGTATGCCGCTTTACAGGGCCGTCATTAGAGATGGCTGCCCTTATAGATGGCTGGCCCCGTTCGATTATGCCCCTCTATGTCTCAGAGATCGGTGGGGGAGGGTAGCCATGCACATCATAGTTGCACTGTGATTCCAAATACATGGAAGGGTATTTTCCCAAATAAGACTCATGTGCATAAAGCATAACTTCTCCCCCTCCTACCATTACATGTGAATAGCCATATACATAGAGCCTGCTTGGTACAGATCATGGCCATTTGCTTGGAACAACTGGCTACATGTTGCATATGGCCTGGTTTTTTTTGTCATGTGTATGCCACACGGGAGACATAATTAGGCATGTGGTAGTGCAGGGCCACTGTGTGATACAGACATCATCCCCTGTGTAGCAACTCATCTCAGATATGGCCATACATGGGATATCATCTTTAAGTGATGTGGCTTGTGATCCTGATCACAGCCTGGGGAGAGAGAGGTGACATTATGCCTGTCCACCATGTCACTCTTAGGATGTTATGCAGCAGCTGCATGGGGCAAGCCCAGGTAGTTGGGCTTCGCTGATCTAGGTAGTGGGGTTGTTGTATTTGAGGGGACAACCTCTCCACTGCTGAATGCAACACCTGATGCACAGCAACAGGAAGGAGTTGGTCCTCTGGATGGCCCAATACCAGCTCATGAGAGCCTCCACCTCTCTGGTGATCCCAAAGATTCTATAGGAAGGAGATGGCAGGTGTATTATTCCAGTGCTTTGCATTGTACCTGTGGCTTTGCGGATGAAGCCTTCCTTGAAACAATTTAAAATTAAGTTGAAATCTTATTTTTTTTAAGCAAACCTTTGGTTCTGGTGATTAACCCCGGGGTACCTCAGAAGACCTGACAAATTTTAAGGTATTCTGTTTTTGTGTGTGTTGTGTGAATAAGCTTTTACTGTACTTGTTGGTGTGCATAATGGGATGATGCTTCATGCCACAGGGGTGTTTGGCCCATGACTGAGACACCTGTGACAGCACATGTGAGGTTTGGGGTGATGTTGGCAGTCGTATGACACAGATCCCCCCGAGCAAGCTGTCATCTCCTCTTGCAACACTGTTACTTAGAGCAGATAACGGGAGTGTGACAAGGTGGTCTGTACACAGGGAGAGGGACGGCCAGAGCTGGTCCAAGTAAGTGCCATCATAAGGTGTACATGGCATTTTTGTACCCATGGGTGTCATTGTGTGCATGGCAGCCATGCTATGCGCCATATGTATAGTGTGAATTTGTGTTTTTGACCTCAAAGGTCTGCAGCTGTGCACATATACTGTCAATGTTTTGCTAGCTGTGTTTGGGTAGGGTATAAAGTAGATGGGGGGGGGGGGGGGGCTTATTGGCAGTAAAGTTCCTTACCTTGCTAGAGTCTTCCAGACCCTTCTTGCAGTAAGAGTACTAGGAGGTTGCCTTCCATCTCAAAAAACTGTGCTTCCTCCTGGCCTCCATCTTGCACATGCATGTGACAGGTTCCAGTGGCTCTGGGTGTCATCTTATGGCTGACCTAGGCATTGGATTGTGACATCCATTAACATAATCACAAAGAAAACTTTATAAACCTTTGGAACATTACAAGACTCCTGAAGCAGGTGCATAGGCGCAGAAACACAGCCGCTGTGTCGAGTCACTTGATGTTCTTGAATAAAATCTTTTTATAGTATATACGTCTCCCCTGGTTATTGAAACGGCCAGATCATCCTACTCCTGTTTTTGCTGACCTAGGCATTGCCAGGCATGATCACGTACATGGTGCCAGGCCTGGCCCTTTGACCTCAGATCTCAATGTTTATCACTCCTACCAGAAACTGGTTGGAAGATGCTGTATGGCTAGCACTGCACGTGAATTATTGCTGCTAAACCCAGGTGGGCATTTTTCCTTGCAGGCACTACATGAGCTGCTTCCACAGCCAGGGGTCCTAGCAGCTACTGCATATGTATGGACCAGGCATGAAAGTGTTAACCCATCTGGACCTGCTGTCAGCATGTTGGGCCCCCTATATGACCCAACTGGACTTCACAAGCACCATTCCAGTATTTTGATAACATCCACATCTATCGCCTGTACTTTTATTATATTTTTATACACTTTTCCCTTGGGGCGTAAACTTGTCGATTTTACTTTGCATATACATGTGCAGCCCTGATCTTGTAAAATATTACCTATTTTCTGGACATTTTTGTGAAGACGTCAATATTTACACTTCCACGACCTATCTAAAACAGCACTGCTTGCCCTTCACAGGGTGAGGTTGAGGAGAGTGAAAAATGACGACAAAAAAAGAAGGAAAAAGGTTAAGTAGAAGATACAGGCATTGTAAATACTGTTTGCATTGTGCCTCTGTTGTTACTGCTGTCACTGCTAATTGCCTAAAGAGACCTTAAAGTAAATTGGTTGGTTCATAACACAAAATTGAAATGATTTGCCTCATCAACTGAAAGGTCTGCAATGTGTGTGGTGAAAACGGATTACAGCCTCTGGGCTTCAGCTGATCCTAGCTCTAACCCCAAACCAAGAAATTCTTTATGGGAACAGTCTCCCCTTTCAATACCGAGGCATATACTCCTTATACTAGGAAAAGATACCACTAGTCAAACCATGAGTTACATTAGCCCAATAAGAAGGTATCAACATTGTTTCCACACATTCAATTGGACTAAACTAGAAATTACGCTGATTTATTTAAGAATTAAGCTAGAATTGGATATTTTCTTTATAGTTAATAGTACTAATTTCTGAAATCTTTATGTAGGCAAACAACTTTCCAGATGGTCTGTTATTGTTGCTGTAAGTAAACTTGTTTCATTAAATTACTTGTACGCTATCAGCTAAGTAGGATCAACCAGTTTGAGTGGAATTATCTTCTCTGTACAACAAAAGTCAAGTCATAACCTTTGAATGCCTATTCTCAGTAGTTTTATCAGCTTAAAGGAGTCTGTCTTATTTTGCAGCTTCCAAAAAAGATCTAACTAGGTGCAGGTTGACTGCTGGAAGAGATCGGTGAAGGTTAATAATTTCAGAGCTAAAGGTTTGATGAGATCTGTTGCTTTGAGTATACAGGTATACAAGACAGAGGCACAGTCTCTACTGGAACCTGCCTAATCACTGATAATTTAGATATACATCTAAGCTTTCCAGATAACAGGACAGTTCATCAGCAAATTTTGGATGGACTTTGTCTCAGGACAACTGTAGGACTACGGTGACTCAGTGCTACATGTACTCATGCAGACGGTCCCTGGTTTTGATCCCCAGATTGCAAGGGATGCTGCAGAGGCAGCTGGTAGCTGGACGTAGCCACCGTGATACAAGTTTGGTACTAGAGAGAGCTTTAGAGCATGTTGGTTGAGTGCTGTAATCATCAGATTAGGAACAGTGGGAGGGAGGGTCTATTAAAATAGGGGTTATGGTCACTGTTCACACTAAGCTGAGCGAGTGTCCTCCAATTCCACTGCTGCTATTAGAGGGTGGTGCTTCAATTTACGAGGCTGGGAGACTGGGCGTCTAAATGGCAGATGACGTTTAAAGTGAGCAAGTGCAAAGTGATGCATGTGGGAAAGAGGAACCAGAATTATAGCTACGTCATGCAAGGTTCCATATTAGGAGTCACGGACCAAGAAAGGGATCTAGGTGTCGTCATTGATGATACGTTGAAACCTTCTGCTCAGTGTGCTGCTGCGGCTAAAAAAGCAAATAGAATGTTAGGTATTATTAGGAAAGGAATGAAAAGAAAAAATGAGGATGTTATAATGCCTTTGTATTGCTCCATGGTGTGACTGCACCTCGAATATTGTGTTCAATTCTGGACGCCGCATCTCAAAAAAGATGTAGTAGAATTAGAAAAGGTGCAGAGAAGGGTGGCGAAAATTATGAAGGGGATGGGACGACTTCCCTATGAGGAAAGGCTACAGCGGCTAGGGCTCTTCAGCTTAGAGAAAAGGCGGCTGAGGGGAGATATGATAGAGGTCTATAAAATAATGAGTGGAGTTGAACGGGTAGATGTGAAGTGTCTGTTCATGCTTTCCAAAAACACTAGGACTAGGGGGCATGTGATGAAGCTACAATGTAGTAAATTTAAAACGAATTAAAACGAATCGGAGAAATTCTTTCACTCAACGTTAAATAAACTCTGAAATTCGTTGCCAGAGAATGTGGTAAAGGTGGTTAGCTTAGCGGAGTTTAAAAAAGGTTTGGACGGCTTCCTAAGGGAAAAGTCCATAGACGTTATTAAATGGACTTGGGGAAATCCACTGTTTCTGGGTTAAGCAGTATAAAATGTTTTGTACATTTTTGGGATCTTGCCAAGTATTTGTGACCTGGATTGGCCACTGTTGGAAACAGGATGCTGGGCTTTCCCAGTATGGCAATACTTATGTAATTTTGTGTTTTCAGTCCCCAGGCAGGTTTCCTGGAGTCCTGCAGAGTTTGCCGGTCCCTCACTATTGATGATGTGATAGTAAACCAGCACCCCCTACTGGCCGGACTGTAGGTGGAGGACTCCCGTCATAGCATCAGATCACGGCCCTGGTTTTGAACGGAACTGAAGAAATAAAAAGATTGGTGGAACTACCTTGCCAACAACAATAAAAACATTCATTCGTAATGGTTGAACTGGCCCTGCATTCGAGTTTGATTCTCGAATGCAGAGCCAGTTCAACCATTACGCATGACTAAGCAATTGCCTAGGGTGGTAGCTTCTAAGGGAGCAGCAAAGAGTAGCTGCAGTCATAGCAAACAGGAACTCCTTTCAGCCACACAATCTCAAAAGAACCATCAGTGCCTACTTTTACCTGCAAAATAAAAGTTTAATATTTAAAAGCATGACATATATTTGCATATACTCAGCCTTCAGGTGTGTGCAGATTTATCTCTTCCACGTTCATTGTGGATATCCTAAAAACCTAATTGGGTCTAGAATCCCCAAGAAAGGTTTGGAAAGCCCTGAAATAAAGAATTTGGAATATTCCTTCAAAGAACAAAGACATTTTTTAAGGAGTTTCAAAGGTCCAAAATTAACACTACTGTGAGTTTTTTGATAAACTCAAAACAATCTTCACTGTGAAGGCCCATAATGGAGACTCCTCTATTGACATATTGGAGCACTGACATATTTTTTTTCTTAGCTTATGATGTACGTTACTAAATGTGGCTCTATAAAGCAGACCCTATAAAATCACTACAATGAAAATTGTAGAGACCTGCCTTCCAATGGTAATCAAGCAGAAATCTGAAGGCAATCACAATGTAGCCAAGCACCCTTGAGAAAAGTTTATACTTCTAAGACTGCATGCCATAATTTACTGTATAATCTAACTAACATGGGCATTCAGATTGTATACTAACAATGTCAACAATGAGATCATTATGCTGCAATTTTGAAGGACACGGGTCTTGTGAGAACCAGGGAAGCCAGGGTTTAAATCTTGCTTCTGTCACAGCTATGCTTCAGAGACCATTTTACAGCAGTTGCATGACATGTGTACGTGTAAATAGCAGCATGTATATGTATAAAAGGCACATACTTGTAAATAATGATTTTACAACGCCAGTATTTAAATGTGTACATCCACAGGATGCACAAATTCAAAGGGGAACAGTTCTAGGCACTCTGAAACATAATATATGCATTCCAACTTTTGCACAGGAATATATTTATATTTCAAGAAATTTCCCCACTCAGTTTTTGCACCTCCACTGAGGTATGCAGAATACTTAGTCTTGTGCTTTATAAATGACCCCAAAAGTTTAAAATAGGAATTTATGAGCTTTATGGAATTTATGTCTTAATTACTGACTCATATGTTGTTTTGTAAAATCTGGTATCATTCTTACGCGTGTAGGTTGCAAAAACAGGTACTGACACATGTAAGCAGTAGTGCATATGCACGCAAGCTGCCAAGTGATGCTGCTCTTTTTCTGAGCATGCCAGCAAATAGACAAACATTCCTGCATGTGTTTATATGTATTTTACAAAAGGCTTCACATTAGAACATAAGAATAGCCATACTGGGTCAGACCAATGGTCCATCTAGCCCAGTATCCTGCTTCCAGCAGAGGCCAATCCAGGTCACAAGTACCTGGCAGAAACCCAATTAGTAGCAACATTCCATGCTACCAATCCCAGGGCAAGCAGTGGCTTCCCCCAGGTCTGTCTCAATAACAGACTATGAACTTTTCCTCCAGGAACTTGTCCAATCCTTTTTTAAACCCAGATATGCTAACCGTGGTTACCACATTCTCTAGCAACAAGTTCCAGAGCTTAAATATTCTTTGAGTGAAAAATATGTCTTCCCATTTGTTTTAAAAGTTTTTCCACGTAATTTCATTGAGTGTCCCCTGGTCTGTGTACTTTTTGAAAGAGTGAAAAATCGATTCACATCTACCCATTCTACACCACTCAGGATTTTGTAGACCTCAATTATATCCTCCCTCAGCTGTCTCTTTTTCAAGCTGAAGAGATCTAACCTCTTTAGCCCTTCCTCACTGGGAGGAGTTCCATCCTCGTTATCATTTTGGTTGCTCTTCTTTGAACCTTTTCTAATTCCGCTATATATTCTTTAAGATACAGCAACCAGAATTGAACACAATACTCAAGGTGAGGTCACAGCTTGGAGTGATACAAAGGCATTATAATATTCTTGATCCTATTTTGCATCCCTTTCCTAATAATTCCTAGCATCCTTTTTGCTTTCTTGGCCACCGTTGTACACTGGGCAGAAGATTTCAGTGTATTCTCTACAATGACACCTAGATCTTTTTCTTGAGCGCTAACTACTAAGGTGGGCCCTAGCAGAGCCTTTTGTAAAATGTGCTGTAAATACAGATAAAACAAAACAAAGAAAAGTCAAGAGTTATGGGCACATTGTTGATACCCAGTGCTTGCTTAGCTAACTGGGCAAGCAGGTTGGCTTAAGTAACAGTTTTCTATTCGCCCGTTTAACTATGTCGTTAATGGCACTGAATATCAGCCGTAACTGCATTACTTCCTGGTAACACTGCTGATCTGGATATTCAATGCTTTTACCTGGAAATGGCCCAGCATTGGTCTAAATTAGCAGGGCCAGTGCTAGGGTATCTGGCGCCCTCCTGCAGCCTATAAGTCGGCACCCCCTACACATCCAGGGGCAGGGTCACACCCATTTCACCGGCCATGGCATATATAAACATGCATCATTGAAAATATTACTTGAGTATAGAAGAAAAATAACTTGATTTTTTTCATTATAAATCATTTCTGTAAGCTGTTACAGCTCCAGTATACCCAAAATGACACAAACCAAATTAGCATACAGACCAGGAATTAGGAGAAGAGTCTTGCCAAACCTGAAACAATATGTTATCAAAATCTCAGAACCTAACAAACAGATCCCTATTCAGACTTGGCCTTGCAGTTACACACGCATAACAGAGCTAGCCCCTCTTCAAATTTTAACCTGAAATCCTAAGAAGCTAGACTCTGCATGAAGCACAATACCAGAAAAACAGAAAGAAACACATTACTATACATTGCAAAATAAGACAGCAGATGTAAATTCTCAAATTGGACATATTCCACACACTAAAATAAAAATAAAATGATTTTTTTTCTACCTTTGTTGTCTGGCGACTTTGTCTCTGATTCTGCTGCTCTCTATCTGTTCTCTTAACTCTGTTTCCAGGGCTTCCTTTTCATTTATTTCTTTACTTTCCTCCTTTCTTCTTCATTTCTTACCCTACATCCATAGGTAAAAGCTGGGTCCTCCGCAGACTTGACTGGAGGAGGGATATAGTGGATCCAGCTTTTGCATATTTTTACATCCTTTTTGTGCCTTATTTGTTCCGAAAACAGGTCTAGACCAAAACGTCTTAGTGTTAGGCATGCCCTAATCCCGCCTTTGAAATACCCGACACACCTCCTTGTGATTTAGTCACGCTGCAGACAAATTGCATAGATAAATGTCTACAAAATAGGTTTCAAAAATACCAATTTGGATGTTTTTAGAAGAAAAACATCCAAATGGTGCTTTATGACAGGACATTTTTCTCTTTTGAAATGAGCTCCATAGTAACCTATGGAACTTTGTAAGTCTAAGTGCTTTGAAAATATGCCTCACTGTGACTGAGTCAGGCTATTTTTGGTTTGACTGTATTGGTCAGTTCTGTAACACGATCATATCTTTGTGGCTGAGCAGGGATGGCCTGTTACTTCACTGTATTTGACCATACAGAAGTGGTTACAGCTCAAAAAGCAAAGAAAAAACTATGGGTGTGATTTTTTGAAGTGAGTTATGGGTTTGCTAGAAGACAATGAACACACAAGTTATATATTGGAACGTGTTACCAGAGGATGTGGTGACAGCAGTTAGCGTATCTGGGTTTAAAAAAAGGTTTGGACAAATTCCTGGAGAAAAAGTCCATAGTCTGCTATTGAGATAGAAATGGGGAAAGCCACTTCTGTCCCATGGATCTTACTACTATTTCTGCCAGGTACTTGTCACCTGGATTAGCCACTGCTGGAAGCTTACCATTTAATATGTGGTTAAAATCTGGGTATTCAGCAAGTAAAATGACCAGATTTTACTTGCTGAACACCCAGATTTTAACCATGTATTAAAATATTAAAAGGCAGGCATTGATGAGGGGCTATATTTAGCCACTACAAGCTCAAGACTCAAGAGTCATCATTTGATATACCACCTTTCTGTGGTACTTTCAAAGTGGTTTACATAAGAACAGCTATACTGGGTCAGACCAATGGTCCATCTAGTCCAGTATCCTGCTTCCAGCAGTGGCTAATCCAGGTGACAAGTACCTGGCAGAAATCCAAATAGTAGTAAGATCCATGGGACAGAAGTGGCTTTCCCTATTTCTATCTCAATAGCAGACTATGGACTTTTTCTCCAGGAATTTGTCCAAACCTTTTTTTAAACCCAGATACGCTAACTGCTGTCACCACATCCTCTGGTAACAAGTTCCAGTGCTTAACTACTCTTTGAATGAAACGATATTTCCTCCAATTTGTTTTAAAAGTATTCAGTTCTGGAAAGGTGGTCGCTATAGCTGAAGACGTTGTTCCAGCTCTGGAAAGTATTACCATGTAATTTCATTGAGTGACCCCTAGTCTTAGTACTTTTTGAAAGAATAATCAATTTGCTTTCACCCATTTTACTCCACTCAGGAATTTGTAGACCTCTATCATATCCCCCTCAGCTATCTCTTTTCTAAGCTGAAGAACCCTTACCTTTTCAGAACTTACCTCATATATGAGAGGAATTCCACCCCCTTAATAATTTTGGTCGCCCTTCTTTGAATGTTTTTTAATTTCCGCTATGTATTGTATACAGGTTTAAGTTATGTGTCTGGATTTAGGCCTACTACATAGCAGGTCTACATCTATATGGTGAGTCAACAACACAATCACTGCTGTATACTTACACTCATCAGCTCTAGTTAAATAGATAGATTGATGGAATATACCGGTACTACTACTTATCATTTCTATAGCACTACTAGATGTGCACAGCGCTGTACACATTATATGAAGGTACTTTCTCTGCCTCTAGTGGGCTTACAATCTGTTTTTGTACCCGGGGCAATGGAGAGTTAAGTGACATGCCCAGAGTCACAAGGAGATACAATGGGAATTAAAGCCAGTTCCCCAGGATCTCAGTCTACTGCACTAACCATTGGGTAGAGTTAAACACCTGTACTGGCACTTAATTTAAAATGCTGGCTGCCCCAGATGGATATCATGCCCTTTGTTTACTATAATGGTTCCTTGAAGTTTAATTAACGAATGCAGTACTTAGTTTTTTACCTGATGCTTTTTATAATGGTTATTTATCTCAACTAATTGTGTGGATATGTAGATAACAATTAAATAAACTGTTGACAATCATTACAGTCTGCTATGAGTAGAAGTACAAGCAGTATAAATTTTAAAACAGTAGTATGTCTGCTGGTGAGGAAGCACTCTGAAGCGTCATCTTTTTTCCAATGTACCACAGAGAGTTCAATGCATAAAGAAGCCTGATCATCCACTCACAGAAGCCAAACCAGCCAATGATGTCATAGTAATCGTTAAGCCAGTGGCGTTCCTAGGGGGGGGTGCAGTCCGCCCCGGGTGCACGCCACTGGGGGGGTGCCGCGTGCGCCTGTCCATCGTTCATTCCATGCTCCCTCTACCCCGGAACATGTTACTTTCTGTTCCGGGGCAGAGCAGGAGCATGGAACAAACAAAGGACAAGTGCGTGCGGCACCCCCCCACCCCCCCCCAGCGGCGTGCACCCGGGGGGGTTCTGTCGCAGGGGGTGTCCTTTCGCCTGGGGGGCCACTCTGCATATGGGGGGCGCTGCACCCAGGGGGCAGGGTGCATTGGCGATCTGCCCTGAGTGTCAGCCCCCCTAGGAACGCTACTGCGTTAAGCTCAAATTCTAATCAACATATTGATTTAACAACCATGGCACAATAAAGGTATAGGTAGCCTAGGCATGTGACTAGAACCCAAACATTTAGGAGAGGCTCTCTCAGATACAAGAACATAAGAACAGCCATACTAGGTCAGACCAATGGTCCATTTTACCCAGTATCCTGTTTCCAACGGTGGCCAATCCAGGTCACAAGTACCTGTCGGAAACCCAATTAATAGCAACATTCGATGCTACCAATCCCGGGGCAAGCAGTGGCTTTCTCCATGTCCATCTCATTAACAGACTATAGACTTTTCCTCCAGGAACTTTCCAAACCTTTTTTAAACCTAGATACGCTGACCACTGTAAGTGGTCCATTCTGTAAATGTTATGCACATAAAGAATCTATACTTACAGAATAATTCTTTAATGTATAGTCCCCACAGTGTACATGTATATATGCCAAATTTCTACCTCAGCACTGTAAATATTTGCATATCTTGGTAATGTACACATAGGCAGTGTCTAGAATGGAGTCGGTCCAGAGGGCGGCTACAAAATTAGTAAGTGGTCTGGAACATAAAAAATATAGGGACAAGTTTATGACCCTCAACATGTATACGCTGGGAGAGAGGAGGGAGAGAGGAGATATGATAGGGATGTTTAAATATCTCAGGGGCATTAATGTACAGGAATTGCGCCTTTTTCAACTGAAGGAAAACTCTGGAATGAGGGGGCATATGACAAAGTTAAGAGGGAATAGGTTTAGGAGTAATCTAAGAAAGTATTGTTTTTGTTTTTTTTTAGGTTTAACATTTTTTATTGATGACAGATCAGAGAAAAACAACATATTCCACAATCTTATTTTACAAAAATTCCAACTTGGAAGTGCACTCCATATAACCAGAGTCTTGCAGTCCATCATCAATCTTTTAACTATTTATCCCACCCCTCCCCGCTACATTCTGTATTTTATATGTTTTATTAAAGCATTTGTCATACAAATAATACAAAAGTGAACACTAAAGCAAACAAAACCCCCCCAAAAATAAACACAAATATGTTTTAAAAAAAAAGATCAGCATAACATAATCAGAGGTCCATGGCAATACCTGTAAACAAGTAGTATGGATACCCCAGGTCAATGAGTGCTATGTGGCTCCTGGCAAAAGAGAGCCCAGTATTGTTTAACAGAAAGGGTGGTGGAAATGTGGAATGGCCTCCCGGTGGAGGTTGTGGAGTCGAGGTCTGTGTCAGAATTTAAGAAGGCATGGGATAAGCATGTGGGATTGCTTAAGAAAAGGAAGAGTTAGGGGTTTCAGAGGATGGGCAGATTGGATGGGCCATTTGGCCTTTATCTGCCATCATGTTTCTATTACATAAAAAAGCTGAAGCGGTCTTGCTTGGGCTGCCGTCATACTTGTGTACTTTAAACAAATTATCAGCTAACAGATTCAGAGAAGAACAATCCAAATACCTAACTCTACAAACAGGAAGAATAGGTACAAAAAAGTAGAAAACATCTTTAGTTGCTGACTTCATTTACTGCCACCTAAGCACTTTCCTACCCGCTTCTTCTCACCTCCAATTCGGTGCATGGCACATTGTTCGATTTGAAGCTCATCTCTCTAGGGCACTTGGTTTATAGCTGAAACACCGACAATAATTTTTAATGCTGTTTTAGTGATTTAAAATGTATTTCTTGATATATATCTACGGGAAGCTTTCAAACAAATACAAAAAAAAGCTGCCAAATAAAAAAAAAAACTACACATTGCCAGTCATAAGTGTTTGCTATTGCTTTTATAAAGAAACTAGTTTAAAAAAAGCCCATTTCTCATTGAAATGAAACGGGCGTTAGCAAGGTAATCACCTTCTGCCATTAATGTTTTTAAGGGAAGTTCCAGTGTCCCCCCCTTCCTCCCAATTCCAGGGTCCCCCCTCTCTCCCTCCCTCCCAGTTCCAGGGCCCCCTCCCAGTTCCAAGGTCCCTCCTCCCTTCTTCCCAGTTCCAGGGTCGTCATCCCTCCCTCCCTCCCAATTCCAGGCCCCCTTCCTCCGAATTTTAAAAGTCATTCTGACTTAACTCGGTCAGGGTTACGGCGGCCGGCAGCAGCGGTAAAAAGCATGCAGGCTCGGCACTTACTTCAGTTTTCCCTTCTCTGTCTCTCAGCTCTGGTGCCACCCTCATTTCCTGTTTCCGCAAGAGCGGGACCAGAGCTGAGAGACAGAGAAGGGAAAACTGAAGTAAGTGCCGAGCCTGCACGCTTTTTACCGCGCAAGGTAAGTCAGGATGACTTTTAAAATTCAGAGGGAGGGGGCCTGGTACTGGAAGGGAGGGAGGGACGATTACCCTGGAACTGGGAGGGAGGGGGGACCCTGGAATTGGGAGGGAGGGAGGAAGGGGGGACAGACAATGACCCTGGAACTCAGAGGGAGGGAATGAACTTCCGGTGGGTGAATATTATATGCAGCCTTCCCTTCCCTCCGAGGGCGGGGCACTGAGAGCGAGTGCGAGGCCTCTGGTTGGTCCCTTCTCCTTCTGACGTCGCGTTTATTTCCCTGGCAACTATACAGAGTTCTCTCGAGGGCGGGGCGATTACAAACCCTAAGAACACTACATGGCTTCACTGCCACACTGCCACGGAGTCAGCTTCAGAACGTTGGAGGTGCTAATTATTATATTAGATATCTTTATTGTTATCATAAGCAAAAATAAAGGCATACAGTATAGAACTGAAATCTACAATACAGCATTGCAAATAACAAAGCAAGCTCTGGAGCACTGACAAACTCATCTCTCTATATAAAACGCACCTCCAACATTCTAATGAAGCCTCACTTTCCCAATGTTCTAAAAGTGAAGTGGCTGAGATAGGCATTCCTGCTCTCTGTATCCATCTCCTGAATTGACATCACGTACTTCCGGGTTCGTCACAAGCAGAAGTGACCAACCACACGAGGTTTCTCGGCTTCAGAATGTTGGAGGTGCATTCTATTAAATAGGATTGGTCATTCCTTGACGCACAGCCAGAGCTCAGTGTCCTGCACAGTAATGCTCAGACACCAGAGAGAGAGGGGGGGGGGGGGCCTGACACCAGAGGGAGGGAGGCCTGACACCAAAGAAGGGGGGGAGGTATCTCTGTCACACACACACTCTCTCTCTCACACACTGTCTCACAGTCACTCTCTATGTGTCACACAATCACTCACACACTCAGTCTCACAGAGAGTCTGTGTCTCACACACACTCTCTCTCTCTCTCGCATACACTGTATCTGTGTGAAACACACTCTCTTTCTCTCTCACACTGTCTCTCAAACGCACTTGCACACACTCTCACTCTCACACACACACACTCTCTCTCACAGACACACTCGCACCCATACTCACTCTCTCTCTCTCACAGTCACTGTCACATACACTCTCTCAAACATACACACTCCAAGGAAAACCTTGCTAGCGCCTGTTTCATTTGTGTCAGAAACGGGCCGTTTTTGCTAGTTTTGAATAAAACACTCCCCCCCCCCCCTTCCCAGACTCCTCAAACTCCCGTCCTAACAGAAAGAATGCAAAAACCAAGGAGATTTACTAAAACAATGTAAACCTCACAAGTTTGCGAATGTTTGGGGGTCACTCAATATGGCGGAAAGTTATGCCCACTGCCTTCAGCCAGATCATGGGCCAGATAGGTTCATGCTGTGTCCTGTCATAAAACCTCCTTGGTGCAAACACACCAGCTTTATGGCTGGCATAAATGTGTGCCTATGCGCATACATGCATATATACCTGGTTATACTAGTATTATATAAATATAGGCAAACCTTTATAGAATCATCCACTAAATTAACTCTACACTAAACTGACTTACATAAGACCTCCAAAGTAATGTGCACAATGCTGATTTGCATGTATCATTTTTATATGTGTTAGATCACATTTTATGCACATTCATTTCTGAAATGAACAAAACATATCAGACAATTCAATTGGTCAAAAAAATCTGAAAAATGATCCAAAAGCAAATAGAGAATTGTTTCGGTGCCCACTCCTATTTCTAACCTTGTCTTTGTCTTAGTGTATGATTCTGTAGGTGGAAATATAAAATTAAATGGAGGTTTCTGTGAAGAACACATCCATAAAGCAATGAAGATAGTGATAACGCAATATAAGGGGAATGGAAGAAGTATGAAAAGGTTATAGAGCTAATCATATTGTTCAAACCACAGCGCTAAGCAAACAGATGCATCAGTTAATAGACTGACAGAAAGTGATCAAGAATAATAATGGAGTTATATGCTAAACATTTGCCACTCTTGGAGCCTATAGCTTGTGCCTACAGGTGAAAAAAATGGAAAAACATTGTGAAATTGGAAGGAGCTTATACTGGTATTTATACTGCTATGGGTTTTTTCCTTCTTACATTATGAAAATAACACAGCTCCAAACACCGAACAAAGGAAATAATCAGCCATTATTTAAAAAAAACAATGCACAAAAAGAAAACAAACATTAAACAATCAAGTCCTCATCTCAGAGACAAAAGAGGCTCTCATCTAGAAAAAAAAACCTAAAAGAAAAAAACTAGCAGTCCCACATCCACCACGCTTAGCCAGAAACTAATACTACTAATTATCTCTTATTTCTCCTCCATTATTTGGAATCTTTCAATAGAAGAAAGAACTCTCTCAATCATGAAGAAATTTTTCAAGATGAGCTGGATCAAAATAAACTACTTACTTATTTACTAATACTAATTTAAGAACTTATATTTCACAATTACCATTCAAGTTCAAAACAGATTACATACATCAGACTGCTGCCCTGTAATGACACTAAGTACCTATCTGTAATCTAGGAAGTATGTCCTATCATAATGTGTACTGGACATCTGCATAGCTCCTTCAGGATCCCCAGTATTTCAGAGGCAAAAGGCAGTAAGTTCATTGCTTCGAACAAAATACAGAACACACTTTTTCCATTTTCCCATAAATCAGCCAGAATGGACATTTTTCCTTTTGCCACTACAGAGCAGACTAGTCATTACTAGAAAGGCACGTAGAATACTTTCAAAACTTGTTAAATAAAGAAGTTTAAATTTTCCACAAAGCATCTTGTGTAATCAGTTTGTATTCTGAGTTCAAGGGGCAAACTATTCCGGATCATAGCAGCTTGGTAAGGAAAAGATAGTGTAAGCATTTTCTTGGACTTCATACCTTTGGCATTTGGAAAACGTAAAACCAATTGTTTTGTCCTAAGGAACAATCTAAATGAAGAGAAGAATAAGGACAAGTGAAACATATGAAGGTGCCTGATCATATAAAAGGAGAATGCAGGACATGAGGGGAAGACAGAGCAGGGCAGGCAACGCAGTGGTGCCGGAGACCAGTGCTGGACGCTTCAGCTGGCGGGGGTTGGGGACCCCCGCCAGTCAAGGTATTTGCTGCAGCAGTGGGTGGGAAGCAGCAGGGTGGCAGTGGGGGGGATGGCGGCAGGGCAGCTGACCAAAATGTGCCCCCCACCTTGGACTCTGGCCCCTCCCACCACAAGGTCTGGCTATGCCCATAGACCAAACCCCCTGATATAACTTAATCAGCTTCCTTAGAATTCATTCCCAGCAGCACTCCATACCCTGGGGGGGGGGGGGGGAGCTTTGGAGTGCTGTCAGGGTGGAGTTTGGAGGATTGATGGAGTTATGGTAGAGGGCAGGGGCTTCACATATGTGCCAGGGTATTCATAGCAGTGAAGGAGGTCAATGTAGAAAATATTTAGTATACACATATACTAAATGGAGAATACACATCTATATGTTGAGCCCACCCAAACCATGCTCCTTGCATTCTCTGCATGGTGTGGATGTCTACCCTGACGAAAGCAAGAGCACAATGGCTGAAACTTCTGTTCCATTTACTCAGATGCAGCAAGACCTGGACAACTACAAAAATCATCTGAAATCTCTGAAATCAGTGCTTGCATGTGTAGTTGATCGACCCATGTAAATGTGCTATTTACATGTGGAGATGCTTTTAAAATAACACCCATATGCTATGAAGTGAGAGTTTTCAGTAAAGAGACTAACTGCAAAGGTACACATATGCTTGAAAGCCCATGAGGCTCATTCTCAAAAGAGAAAAACGTCAAAAAAGTGAAATAAAGAAGCATTTTTGAAACCTATTTTTCAGACATTTTTCTATAGTATTCGTCTGCAGTATATCTAATCTCAAGGGGGCATATCAGGGGCATGTTAAGGGAGGGATTTGGGCGTTCCTAAGACTTAAGACATTTTTCAGCCATAACGGAACAAAACAAAACTAAAGTTAAGATGTTTTGAGCTAGACCTGTTTTTATAACGAATAAGGCACAAAAAGGTGCCCTAAATGACCAGATGACCACTGGAGGGAATCAGGGATGACCCCCCCCCAAGTGATAACTGACCCTCTCCCACCCACCTCAAAAATGTGAATTAAAAAATGACTTACCAGCTTGTATGACAGCCTCAGATGTTATAGCCAGGTCTATTAGAGAAGCATGCAGGTCCCTGGAGAAGTGTAGTGGTCAGTGCAGTGCACTATGGAGTGGGGGACTATTGCAGTGGTGTACAGTGGGGGGCAGCAGGTTTTGGGTCGGTTTTGGAGGGCTCAGGGGACAAGATAAAGGAGCACTTATTCGGGGGGGGGGGGGGGGGGTTAATAGTCCAAAAAACAAAATGTCCAAAGCACAAAACCTTGTTCGAAACAGTATTTTCAAAAAAAAAAAAAAAAAAAGAGACTTTTCTTTTTCAAAAAATGACCTTTTTTCCTATTCGGATTTTGGACATTACAGTTACAGTTAACAGTTAATTCACTTATAGCCCGCCGTTCCAATTCAAATAGTTCACAGCAGATTAAGTGGAGGGGCATTTTTGATATGATGTCTAAATCCGACTTTGGATGTTTTGCAAAAAATTGTCCAAAATCTGAATAGGAAAGAAGGTCATTTTCAAAAAAGAAAAACGTTTTTTTTTTTTTTTTTTTTTAAATACTGTTTTGAACAAGGTTTTGTGATTTGGACGCTTTGTTTTTTGGTCCATTTTCAAAAAAAAAAAAAAAACGTCCAAGTGCAAAACGCACAAAATCAAGCCATTGGGATGTGGGAGGAGCCTGCATTTTTAGTAGACTGGTCCCCCAGATAACCCAGGAAAGCAATAGGGCACCCTAGGGGGTACTGTAAGTGGACTTCATAAAATGCTCCCAGGTACACATCTTACCATTGCTCCTTTATCTTGTCTGCTGAGCCCCCCAAAACCCACCCAATACCCACTACCCCCAACTGTACACCAGTACTGTAGCCCTTACGGGTGAAGGGGGCACCTATATGTAGGTACAGTGGGTTTCTGGTGAGTTTTGGAGGGCTCACAGTGTCCTCCACAAGAGTAATAGGAAGGGGGAGATATGAGCTTGAGTCCACCTGTCTGCAGTGTACTGCACCCACCACTAGACTACTCCAGGGACCTACATGCTGTTCTAATGGACCTGAGCATAACATCTGAGGCTGGCATAAATATTGGCAAGTAATGTATTAAATCACATTTTTGGGGTGGGGGGGGGGTTAGTGACCACTGAAGGAGTAAGGAGAGGTCATCCCTCATTCCCTCTAGTGGTCATCTGGTCATTTAGGGCACCTTTTTGTGCTTTATTCGTTATAAAAACAGGTCTAACTCAAAGCATATTAGTTTAAGTCCTCGATGTTTTTGTTTGTTTCATTGTGGCTGAAAAGCATCTGAGTGTTAGGAATGCCCAGATCCCGCCCTTAACACGCCCCTGACATGCCTCCTTGTGATTTGAAGGCATTTCTGACTGACTTCATAGAAAAACATCTAAAACTTGTTTTTGAAATTACCAATTTGGACATTTTTGTGAGAAAAACGTCCAAATGCAGATTTATGCCACTTCTTGGACATTTTTCTCTTTTGAAAATGAACTCCATAGTATGATTACAAGACGTACTTGAACCTAAACAGTATCTAGATAATAAACGTAACTGCAATCAATTATTTCTTAGTCACAGATATCTGAAACAACGACTTTAAGTCTTTCTTAAACATAATATAGTTAGTAATAAGTTGTAAATTAACTGGTATTAATTTCCAAAATTTAGCAGCTCAAAAGACAAACAGATAATTTAAAAATGTCTTTGAAGTAATACCTCAGGGACTTGGGGAATCAAATAATGCCAATGAGTAATGCACAACAGAAATCATATATAGTGAAACTGGAGGAGTTTCCTGTGTTGTGCGGGGACCGAAACATTGTTCAGTGACAGCCTGACATCATCAGTGGTGCCACTGGCAGAAAATCTTTAAAAGAAACCAGGCCTGTGGCAGGCCTGGAAGTGCCAAAAGAGCCAGGAACCCTGCCAGATTTTTACTGGGAATTGCAGGTACCTCTCCATTTTGATTATATGTTACTTGAGCTGGTAAAATGTGTAAGCAAAAGGGAAAATTCAAGACTGGGAACACTAGCACCCCAAGGGTTACAGGGCCTATAGATAGACATTTAGGGGCCCTTTTACAAAACAGCGCTAAAACCAACATGGTAAGAGCAATCTTACTGCGTTGCCATGGCTATTTTCAGCCTTTTTACCTGCTATGGTAAAAAGAGCTGCAGCATACAGCAAAAATAGCCCCCGCTGGTAGCACAGGGCTCTTTTTACTGCAGCTTGGACCCCTTAGTGATTTTTCCACCTCAGGAGCTTTTCTAAGTTCAGGGGGTCATCCTACCCCATTTCCTAAATCATGTCTTTTTTTTCTGGAGAAAAAGTATTCTCTCCTAACAGTTCATCCCTTTCTCCAGAAGTATCTTCTGCTAGATCTGTTCCATCTGAATCAGTTCCGCTTCCTAGTCCATTTTGCTGTCCAAATTTTTCAAGTCCAGATAATGAACCTAAACAAGATGTTTCTCTTCAGGACATTAGGAGGGTGGTCTTGAGAATGGATAAAGTCCTTGATTCCTCAATTCTGTAATTTCTCTAAGCAGATAGTAGACAAATTAGCAGGATTGAATATGAAAATTAGGTCAACAGACACTACACTGTAACATAGTGAAACTCAGAATGTTAATATCAGGCAGTTAGCTGTTCTTCAATAAAGGTCAGTTTAGTGTCCATCGTTAGTTAGAATACCTTGAGAATTGTAATAGATCAAAACACTTTAAGGGCCCTGTTTACTAAGCAGCATTACAGGTGCGTTAACCATCTACGTGCCTACAATATCCCTATAGGCGCCTACATGGTTAATGTGCACGCTAAGTGTAGGTGCGCTAAAAACACTAACGCACCTTAGTAAACAGGTCCCTACATTTGTTAAAGTTTTCCAGTTTGTCAGCTTTTGCCTGCAGAAATTTTGATTTGAAGATACTTGAAAGAAGTCTTTCTTCTTGACAATTTGGATTCAATGATTATTCATGACTGTTACTATGTTAAGAAACTTCTAATGAATGCAGATAGGACTCCTGGAGTTGTTGGCATTAATGATTCCCTGGATTTAACTAATTTTCTTTAGACTTCTCAATATTTCCTTGCGAGTCACTCTATTGGTTACCCTATCATCAGAGCAGAAGAAAATTAATTCTGTAAGAAATTAATTTCTGTAAGAAAAAACGTTGCTCTGTGGTCAGGCCAATCAATTGTTTTTGGATGTTGCAAGGTCAACGAACCTACATAGAAAGGAAGTTTTGAAATCAAAATCTAGAGCACAAGCAATGGGTGCAAATTATTATTTTTTTTTTTTTGCAGTTCCCCTGCAAGTGCTTAATTACATTGCATTATGTTTATTTTGAATCTGCTTAATAGGAGCATTTTTTTGATTGAGAAAAAACACTGATGTAGGAGAAGAGTAGATAGAAATATGGGAATAGGTATATTTACCTATTCCCAGGTTGTATTTATCCTTATTTCTGGTAATAGTATTTCTCTTATTGTTTCCTCCTAGCCTTCTTGATATGGTCTTTATTTATTTCTGCATTTGATTTTTTTAAATGCATTTTTCAAAAGTTAATTAAAAATAAAAAGAAAGAAAAATGTATGCACAGAATGAATATCTCCTGATAGTCATTCCTTCCAACCTCCTTTTTAAATAATTTAGGGAAAGGGGTGAAGGGGCAAACAATTGGATGGTATCATTGGAAAGAAGAGGGAAGGAGGGGTGGGGGGAGGAGGGTGAAAAGGGGGGGGGGAAATAATGTTGGATTATGATAATGATCACAGACGACAATTGCCTTTGTAGATTCATGTGTGCAAAATTTTATTTCTGTATTGGTTGGTCAATAAAAATGTGGAAACATAAATAATTTAGGGAAATTTAGCACCCTCAGAAAATCCAGAGTAACAGACCACCTGTATTTGCCAGTACAGCACCGGTGCCTGAACTGTTCAACATGGCTGTAATGTGGTTATAGACTTTTTTTTTCCTGTGATTGCACTTACTTCAGGGCTAGTTCTGTGCTGATTAAATAGGCATGATTGTAAGGCACACTGTAGGAATATTTCAGGTCTTCCTACTTGCCAGTCAAGTGTGTGTATGGAAGTTCACTTTTAGTCTAATGCAAGGAAGAGAGGTAAAGCAATGCTAAAAATGTTAAGCTTTGGGTTTTTAATAACCTGGGTTATCTAACTGTGCTGTTCTTAATTAGTAGTAAGCCAATCAGCTGAAAAATTATCCCAAGTCACATTTTGGTTGTACTTAGTGAAGTGGTGGTGTAGATCTTGCAAGTTCAATCCTGTTATTTCTATCCTGTACAGTGTCTGCCTGCCAACTTTTCCTGATCAGACTTGACTAAACTGAGAAAAGAACATTTCAGAGGAATGCTGCTAGCTGAGTTTAAGACAAAATGTACAAGCTAGACCTCATAAAGGAAGCCAAAACAAATCTCAGGGCATAGGGTTAGGTCAAAGGTACAATAAGGTGATGCTAAATTATTTTAAAGCTTCACAAATAAGCAACAGGAAGCAAAGAAAAAGAAAAGCAGAAGTAATATTTCAGTGCTTGGTCAAAAGCACTAAAAACTCAATGACGTTAGACATAATCCACTGTAAAGTCTGAGCCAGTTCCAAATTATTTGTAATTTAACTGTTGGTTCAGCCTGGTTGGATGGTGTACCAATGGATAAAATGTGATATAGACAACAGAGAGCCCAGACATTAGTGCTCATTATTGCTTGTTAAGAATGCCAATTTGCTTTTGAGCCAATTAAGTCACATGTGTAGTTTTAGAATGCACCTGGATTTCAGCGTGCAAATCTAAGCGCATGGCCATGGTGACATGGGTGTTTTGTGGCCGTTCAAAAATGTACGTGCATTGTTACAGAATATGGCTCAGTCCGCATAAATCTATTTGCAGGGATTTACTACTACTACTTATCATTTCTATAACGCTACTGTACATACGCAGTGCTTCACACTTGAACATGGAGAGACAGTCCCTGCTCGATAGAGCTTACAATCTAATTATGACAGACAGGACAAGTAAGGGATAAGGGTTAGGACAGACAGGACATATCAGGGATAGGGGACAGTTGAAGGGTTAGGTTTAGGTTTGTGTCACGTCTGTGGCCGTGACCACCCTCAGACTTACCTTATTTCTGGGGGTCAGCTTCTAAGCTGGCTTCTGCCTATCCTTTCTGGAGTAGTTTTCCTTCTGTGTGCTGGCTGCTTCCAGCATGGCTCTAATTACTCCACTCTACTGCACCTGGGGGTGCTGCCTGAGTTAGCTCTACCTCTGTCTCCAGCCTGGCTCTGTTTGCTCCTCTGTTCTGCACCTAGGTATTCTAAGTCTCTCTATGTTCTGTGTACGCTCTGCCTGCTCCTTGGTTGGTGCTCTCACCCGCTGGTGGCCAGAGCCAGTGGCTGCCATAGTTTGTCTTGCTGTTCCTACCCGTTCCAGACTTTAGCCCAGTCCGGTCCGGTTCTTCCAGGCTGCCGGACTTGTCTCTCTTGTTTGTGCCTGGACAGCCTCCATAGTTGCTTACTGATGGCTGCAGCTGCTCCTCAGGTGTTGAAGGGATTTATTAATCACTTAGAGACTGCAGTCTTTGCCTTTGCATCGTCTAAGGTCCCTGGTATGTTAGAGTGCTCTGTGCACTACTACCTTGGCCAGTGTGAGTTTCTAGCTTGTTACTAGTAGCTTGGGCATAGCTTTTCTTGTTGGCTTGTGTACAGCTTTACTAGTTCTCCTGTGTGTTGTGTTGTGTTATGTTGTGTGAGTTCCTAGTGTGTGACTAGTTAGCTTGGGCATAGCTTTGCTTGTTGGCTTATGTACAGCTTTACTAGTTCTCCTGTCTGTTGTGTTGTGTTATGTTGTGTGAGTTCCTAGCGTGTGACTAGTTAGCTTGGGCATAGCTTTGCTTGTTAGCTTGTGTACAGCTTTTCTAGTTTTCTTGTGCTCATTGAATTCTTTGATTGGGCAACTGGAAAACTGAATCATCGACGTGCTATAGACGTAATCTACTTAGATTTTAGCAAAGCTTTTGACGCGGTTCCCCACAGGAGGCTCTTAAATAAACTAGATGGGCTGAAGATAGGTCCCAAAGTGGTGAACTGGATTAGGAACTGGTTGATGGACAGATGACAGAGGGTGGTGGTAAATGAAGTTCGCTCGGAGGAGGGAAAGGTGAGTAGTGGAGTGCCTCAGGGATCGGTGCTGGGGCCGATTCTGTTCAATATATTTGTGAGTGACATTGTCGAAGGGTTAGAAGGTAAAGTTTGCCTATTTGGGGGTGATACTAAGATTTGCAACAGAGTGGACACCCGGGAGGGAGTGGAAAGCATGAAAAGGGATCTGAGGAAGCTAGAAGAATGGTCTAAGGTTTGGCAATTAAAATTCAATACGAAGAAATGCAAAGTGATGCATTTAGGGAGTAGAAACCCACGAGAGACTTATGTGTTAGGCGGTGAGAGTCTGATAGGTACTGAGGGGGAGAGGGATCTTGGGGTGATAGTATCCGAGGATCTGAAGGCGACGAAACAGTGTGACAAGGTGGTGGCCGTAGCGAGAAGGTTGCTAGGCTGTATAGAGAGAGGTGTGATCAGCAGAAGAAAGGAAGTGTTGATGCCCCTGTACAAGTCATTGGTGAGGCCCCACCTGGAGTATTGTGTTCAGTTTTGGAGGCCGTACCTTGCGAAGGATGTTAAAAAAAATGGAAGCGGTGCAAAGAAAAGCTACGAGAATGGTATGGGATTTGCGTTCCAAGACGTATGAGCAAAGACTTGCTGACCTGAACGTGTATACCCTGGAGGAAAGGAGGAATAGGGGTGATATGATACAGATGTTCAAATACTTGAAAGGTATTAATCCGCAAAAAAATCTTTTCCGGAGATGGGAAGGCGGTAGAACGAGAGGACATGAAATGAGATTGAAGGGGGGCAGACTCAAAAAAGATGTCAGGAAGTATTTTTTCACGGAGAGGGTGGTGGATGCTTGGAATGCCCTCCCGCGGGAGGTGGTGGAGATGAAAACAGTAATGGAATTCAAACATGCGTGGGATATGCATAAAGGAATCCTGTGCAGTAGGAATGGATCCTCAGAAGCTTAGCCAAAATTGGGTGGCGGAGCAGGTGGGGGAAGAGAGGTTGGTGGTTGGGAGGCGAGGATAGTGGAGGGCAGACTTATACGGTCTGTGCCAGAGCCGGTGATGGGAGGCGGGACTGGTGGTTGGGAGGCAGGAAATACTGCTGGGCAGACTTGTACGGTCTGTGCCCTGAAAAAGTCAGGTACAAATCAAGGTAAGGTATACACATATGAGTTTATCTTGTTGGGCAGACTGGATGGACCATGCAGGTCTTTTTCTGCCGTCATCTACTATGTTACTATGTTTTCCCGTGTGTGTTTTCCTTTGCTTCTGGAGCTTCAGCCCTAGTCTTGTCTGCTGCCAGTACTCCTTGCTACTGGAGCTCCAGCCAGAGTCTTGTTACTTGACCTGACCTTTGCCTGAATCTAACTACTCTCTGCCTGAACCCCGATACTTGCTGCCTGTGGCCAGACCCGACTATTGCCTGAACCCAGATATTCTCTGCCTTTGGCCAGACCTGATTGTTGCCGGAACCCGGACATTCCCTGCCTGTCTGCCTTGCTTTTGCCTAGGTGCCTGGGGGCACTGCTGTATCCTGATTCCTGTTGTTCCTGCTTGCTAGTTCCAGTTCTGGTTTTCCTGTAAGCCCTGCTGGCTGCCCGAACCTGAGGGCTCAACCCTCGGGGAATGGTGGCTAAGTGTAGGTGAAGCCTAGGTCCAGTGTGTTCCTGTCCAGTGGGTTCCGGTCCTGTGTGCTCCACTCCAGTGTGTTCCAGTCCAGTGGGCACCCGTCTGGTGCGTTCCAGTCCTGTGTATTCCAGTGCAGAACTCCAGTCCAGCCTTGCCTCGTCTCTGCTTTGAAGGTGACCTTGCCTGCCACTGCCGCTCCACGGTAGTGGTCCAAGGGCTCACAAACCCAGTGCTTCCAGGGAAGAAGCCTGACAGTTTAGGAGTTAAAAGCAGCATCAAAGAGGTGGGTTTTTAGCTTAGATTTGAAGATGGCCCAGATTGTAGAATGCATTGCCTGATTATGTGAGATTAAAGCGGAACCTTGAACAATTTTAAACTGCTTTAAAAACTTTGGGGCCTTTTTACAAAGCAGCAGTAGGGCTACCGTGTATGTTGTGCACGTCAAATCGACACTACCACCCAGTTAGCGCCACATTTTCGCTGGTATAAATGGAGGCATGTTGTTTTAGGTGCTGGGATATCAACTAAGCATATTCTGTATACCGCACCTAAATCTTATAGAATACGTCTAGGTGGAAATGTTTTCCACATGGATTTTTTAAGCGTCATATATATAGAATTGGGCCCTCTATATATAGATATGAGGTATGTAGTTTATAGTCTTTTCAGAATCTTTTTTAGGGGACAAAAAGTCCATGCCAACTAAAAATAATTACTACAAAGAGCGACTGAGCAACCTCCCCCAGAAATACACCTAACAGCTCTTTAAATTAAATGTTGATTTAAATTACTTCCTTATGCCTCCCTTCCAGTCCAAGCCAATTAAGTCTGTTTAATGTAACCCTCTAATTAGTAAGTCAGTCTGTAAGACTGGGAAGTGGGATGGATAGAAGAGAAGGAACTAACACCTCAGAATTTCTAAATTGTAAACCAACAGCGGGCCGGATTTTGAGATGATGGGATTGTTGGCTTAATGAAATGCTGGCAATGAATAAATGGGATAGCAGTGAGTACACTGACATTATTCATTTAGTTTAACCCTGTTATTCAGCAGGCTTCAATTAAATGGATAAATTATCCATTTGGTGGCTATATATCACTGCTGAGTGGATAATTTTGGGCCCATCATTGCAACTACCCTAACCAGCCCATATTTATACAGATAGTATCAGGCTGTTTATTTATTCATCAAATTTTGGATAAATACAAATTTGGGTTTAGATCAGAACATGACACAGAGACCTTACTGATTTCTATGTTTGATTATATTTGTACAGGTTTTGATAAAGGGTCATCTTATATCTTAGTATGTTTGAATAGATCTGCTGCATTTGATTTGATTAATCATTATGGACCAAATTCTATATAGGGTGCCAAAAAATCTGTGTTGATAAAAATGAGTACCAAGCAATGACTTGTTAGATGAAGAAAATGCCTCATTGTTTTCCTTAAATTAGAATTTCCCTTATTTAATATCTTAGATCTAAAATGTGGACCCGAGTTATGATTGACATTTGATTTTCCTTTTTATCTATTATTGTCATATCATACTTTTCTGTACAAGTATTTTTTTTACTTGACTAATTCTTGAAATTTTGATCAATATTTTTTTTTAATGAGCACCAAGCGTTATTCTATAAATGGCTCCCTGAGTTAGTGACAGGATTCATGCCTAACTTTCAGGAATCAGAATTTACACTAACTGAAACCTGGTGTAAAAACTTGCACCTAAATGAGGTATGGATCAGGCTTATTCTGCAATAGTGCACATAAATTCTTGGAATGCCCATGACCCGCTCGTGACCTTCCCATGGCTACACCCCCTCTTCAGATCCATGTGTAAGAATTTACATGTGCGTCTTGATAGAATAGAACCTAGCAAGATGTGCACATAAATTCCAATTATTACCAATTAGCGCCAATAATTGCTAGTGCCAAATTATCAGTGCTAGCTGGCTCGTTAAGCAATTAAATTATGCACATACCCAAATTTACGCACACGATTTTGAGCAGGCGCACTACTCTGAGCACTATATATAGAATTAGGTAGTATGTGTTAATGCAGCCATTGCATGCAATTGGGATTACTAGTGTTTTTCAGTGTTTTTCTTATTTCTTAGAACAGCGACAGTTTTGTGTGGTGGAAGAAAAAGAAAGAGCTGGTTTTGATGACTTCATCACCGATGTACCGCTGGGTTCTATATTGTCACCCATTTTATTTAATATCTTTTTGCGCCCATTGTGCAATACAGAATCTATGCGGATGATATCCAAACACTCTGAATAAGGATATTGATTTATTATATTTATACTTGAGGAAATTCAACTGCTGGATGAGACCTTAAATATGGCAAAGAATCAGGTTATGTTAATGGATGGCTATTCAATAGTTGATTCTCCTAAATCTTTTACTATGGATGGGATTGTTATCCCATTCAGTAAAATGATTTATTCATTGGGCATCATTTTGGATCCAGCCCTGAGTATGAAATTTCATCTGCATCAGGTTATAAGTACATTTTTTTTTTCAAAACTTAGATTGATGAGAAGGTTTAAGGACTATTTAAGTTGTGAAAAATTTAAGTTAGTCATTCGGAGTGTGATTGATTATTGTAGGATACAATATAAAATGTTGTTGATTGTATTTAAGGTGTTGACAAATAAAATTTCCCCCATAATTGCCTCAACTTTACATATACATCAGCCTGTTAGACTTTTAAGATCAGAAACAGCAAATTATTTTGATGGTCCTTTGTTCTGTATGATTCACCTTGAAGAATCTCGTACTCTGTTTTTTATGAGAGAGGGCCCAGATTGTAGAATGCATTGCCTGATTATGTGAGATCAAAGCGGAACCTTGAACAATTTTAAACTACTTTAAAAACTTTGGGGCCCTTTTACAAAGCAGCAATAGGGCTACTGTGTATGTTGTGCACGCCAAATTGACACTACCACCCATTTAGCGCACCCACCCGGCGGTAATTTCGAAGTTGGCGCATGCTGTTTCCCACGGTAGAAAATATTTTTCTATTTTCTACCATGGGGGGGGGGGGGGGGGCGTTCCCAGTGGTAATCGACAGTGCAGTCACATTGGAGCATGCTACATGAGTACCACACGTGTAGCACACAAGCCCTTACTGCTAGGTCAATGGGTGGCAGTAAGGGCTCAGACAGTAAACAGCCACTCGCTGCATTTAATTTTAGCACACAGCCATTTACTGCCCCCATTAGCATTTTTTCCCAGCCATGGTAAAAATGTCCCAGCACACGCCAAAAACAGGAGCCCACACTATCGCAGGCCACTTTTTACCGCAGCTTAGTAAAAGCACCCCTTTAATATGTCAGTGTGCCTTTGCAGTGAATGGAGAATGATCAATACCGGTTGGTCACTGTTTTTTGGCTGTATAATTCATGAGAAGTTATTATAATATAGTAAGGTTATTGTGATATTGGCTGCCAACAAGTTTTATTATTTTTTTTGTATTGTTTTGGTATCTATTTTTTTAATTTGCATTTAAACGATTTAAGAAGCATTGCACTTGAAAAGTAAAGCACATTTTTGAAATAACAACAAAGAAAAAACTCTTCCAATATCCTGAATATTAAATTAGTGTTCCTCCCTCCGCAAGGAGGATGACAAATCCAAGAAAAAGAAATTAAACCCCTGAAGCTAGGGATAAAAAAGAGGAAATATAAAATATCTCAAGCCAAACTGAGAAAGCCAACACAATACAATACAAGCTTTTTCTTCTTACTGAGAGTCTACACTTGAGACTACCAGGAGTTCCAATCTCTTAACATCAATAAACAATTTCAGCTGTTCTGGGTTAAAAAAAAGGATATATTTCTTAGCTGAGTAGGTTATACAACATTTGCAAGGATAACATAATAAAAATATGGCAAAAAGTGAAAGGCTTTCTTGCCTCATTTGTAGAAACCTCTTTCTATGCTCTTGTGTAGCCTTTATTAAATCGGGGAATATCCAAATCTTCTGACCTAAAAAAAGCTTCTGTCTTTGGTGATAATAAAGTTTAATTATATGGTCTCTATCTTGTGGAAATACAAAGTTAACAAGGAGAGTTACCCAAGTCACAGTCTCTGTATCAGATTTTTCCAAAATTGCTGTCAGGTCAAAACTGTCCTGAGATATGCCTTGTACTTCTAGAACCTGGGCAGCTCCCTGGCCTGATCAATATTTAAATCCAATGGCTTAACTAGTTTAGTGGTAGGCGGTAAATCCTCTTTTGGTATTAACAACACGTCCTCAAAATAACTCTTCAAAAACTGGTTAGCTGTAAATATAGGATGTTTAGGAAAATTAAGAAAGCGAAAGTTCAGAAACCTCATGGAGCTTTCCAGGTTCTCAGTCCTTCTATTCATAGTAACCTTATCTTTAATCAGGGCAGACAGCAACTTCCATGACTCCAAAGACTACACTGCTACCTTTTGAACCTGAGCTTCTACAGTCTCCATATTATTGCCAGTTTTCATTACAGTTGTACTAAAGATCACCACAGCTTTAAAAAGAGAAGCATGTAAGAAGGTCAACACCTCAAAGTCTAGAGATATCCACTCAGGTCTTACCAGTGGTGTTGGTTTCTTTAACTGCTCAAGTAATGAATCCCTCTCCAAAACAGACGGTAATCCTGAAACATAATTTACAGTCAGAGAGTCACTTGGGTAGTGGCCCTTTCCATCTCCACCTTGAAGGAAAAAAACCCACAAAAGTGGAAAAACTGGATCCGCTATGGGAGGAAAAGTAAAAAAACAAAAGGTAGCATGATCAACAAGACACTTCCAAAAACACCAGGGAGGTGAGTGGTAATTTTCACACAAGCCATTTTCCTTGAGTAAATGGCTTTGTAAATTGAACTCAAAAGTTGTTTTTAAACCTGCTTGAGGAATTTGCATGGATCTATATGCTTAGCAGTTGCGATGCTGTAAGAGTTTTATATGACAGAGGCTCTTTGCTATAGTGAAGGTTTAAATCTACCAGCTACACATAAATCACTCAAGGCATAAAACAGGAAGCAAAATTGCAAGTAGAGAGCTTCTGCCAGACATAAATATGATTCTTCTCCCTATCTGTTACCTGCAGATAATCTTTGGTTGGTTCTCAGTCTTAGGGGCCCTTTTACTAAGCCGCATAGGTGCCTACACACATCCTACGCACATCAATTTTGAACCTACCGCCGGCTACCACATGGCCCGGGTGGTAATTTCATTTTTTACGTACACCAGAAAATATATTTTTTATTATTTTCCGGTGCACGGCCCTAACCGGGAGGTAATCGGCATTGTATGCGCGTTGGCAATTACCGCCCGGTTAACGCATGAGACCTTACTACTAAGTCAATGGTTGGCGGTAGGGTCTCAGATCTAACTGGACACACGCCAATTTTTATTTTGCCGCATGTCCATTTTTGGCAAAAAGAAAAAAGGCTGAAAAATGGATCTGTGCGCATCCAGAACACATGCCTACACTAGCGCAGGCCATTTTCAGCGCACCTTAGTAAAAGGATCCCTCAGTCTCTCTCTGCTGTAATAAAAGGGGCAAAGAAGGCTGCTTTGCTATCATTTATTCACTGAAACAGAAATTCACAAAAGAAACCATTTTCTGACTGTTGTTGTTTCTGCCTTTGACTATCCTGCATATCCTTACTTTGTCAGATATTGTGAAATGAAATTTCCGCAAAGCCCGCACAAGTGGAAAATAACTCATAGGAGGAGAAGATTGTGATGCAAAAGTTCCAGGAAATCTCCTTGTGTCAGCTAGAATGTTGTTTGTTTAACTACAGAACTATCTGCATCTTACTTATCAATTACACTATTTTTATCCTCTTTCTTGTTTGCTTAAAATCTGTCGCTCTTCAGTCACTGTCCTTATTTTTCTAAGGAATAAGTTCCTTTTGTGGGATAAACTGAGAACCTGACAATGCTATTTATTCTATGGGAGACATGATAAAACATGTTCATCGTCTTTTCTTCATCTACTTTTTTGGGTTATTGTTCAAAAAGGACCTTTTCCCATTCTGTACTTATGGGAAATATTAGGGATTTATGTAGAATTAATTTAATGCAAGTTAACCTACAAATTACGGTGTTTACAATTAATTTGAATGCGTAAAAAATGTGTGTTAAAAATGTTCTTATTAGAACAAATGTCTAGAATGAATCCAAAAAATGTCCCCAAATCAGGGCAAGTCAAAAAAAAATCTCAGATGCAAACTGAAAACAATTGTCCCTTTACAGATCCCTAGGAAAAATATTTATTGAATAAGACCCCAACTGTGGATGCAGCGAAAACTACTTTCTCAAATTGCATCTGTTTCAATACATATATTAATTATCAGTGATTAAATTTCAACTTCATTATTTTTTCCTAATACTATTTTTCCTGCATTCCATTTTATTATAACTTGGAACAACACCAACATTGTCCATCTCTAAGAACTTCTTTCCAATTCTAGATCAGAGTGGTATATAATTATGGACTCGAAAAGGGTTCAGATAAAATTATCAAGGGGTCGGGATTTGGAACTCATTACCATCTTCTATTTGTGTACTGTGAGATTATATGGTTTTTCGAAAGGAAGAAAAACTTTTTTTATTTTATAAATTTTTGTCTAGCGAAGATTAGTTCCTTTTGGGTATTGTGATTAGGATTAATGAATCTATTATTGCATCTCCCTGGTATTGTCCAGGTTTTTTATGTGTAATCCGCACTGAACCTGTTTTTGAAAGTAACGGACTATAAAAATTATAACAATGTACTATAATTTTTCAGCATATAATTAGACTTAATTCTTCTTTCTGTGCAACAACATTCATAAATTGTTCTTAGGTGGACTAATAAATTAGAAACATCTAACATAGGGAGAAAAGTGATCTAATGGTAAATTTTAAAATTCCTCATAAAATAGCAATGTTAACTTGAGCATCTTCTGTAGGAGGGGGAGCAATTTTCATTGGAGCCATCCAGGGGGAGTTTTTACCATCTGATTCCCATGCAAGTGAAGGAAGTGCCTCAATCTACTGGCCTCACCCTTCCCAATGATGCCATCATTGGTCTTCCAGAAGCGATGTCCCATTGTAGGAGAATGGGGTCACCCCTGAAGTAGTGAACCAAAAGGAGTCCCCCTTTGGGAGCACCAGCTGGAAGGACTTGGGATTTGTGCTTTCTCTAACTGGTAAAGCTGTGAACTGTGGTGCTATGGGAATAACAGACTTTGGCTATCAGAGATCCCCTGTCTCCCAGTGATAATGGAAATATCTATCACTTTGTAAGATGGGGATATATGTGTATTTTGGGAAAGAGTGAAACTTTGATATCATTTTAGTTTTCTTATGTGGTCAGCTTCCAACTCCTTACAGATAGTTATGGGAGACTCAGAGGGTGCTACAGGTTTAGTTTAAATCATTTTTATTAATTGTAACAGACAAATAAACCAGTTTCGTGCCACAAAGTAAATTATTCATGAACTTGTCAACCAACAGGCTAAATCAGCCGATCAAGCTATAACAAAGCGTTTTACATTTCCTCCCCTCCCTTCCCTTCCCCTTTTCTAATGACCCTATGACTCGCCCTATCTGATCACATTTTATAACTACAAATAGAACAAAGCAATACTTGACATACATCTGTCTGAGTCATTTCAAAATAATCTCTTTCATTCGATGTTAAGTTATGTAGGACATTCAGCTTTATTAATCCGGAAGGGTCCCGCTCCCTACCCCCCTGGTTGTCTGTCCCCACCCATTATCCTACCCCCTCCCCTCCCCTCCCTTGCTCCGTTTACCATGTCAGCTGTGTCAGAAATTCAATTCTCACCAGATCTCCATCCAAAATAGCGGTACTTCTCATTGCACACTGTCTGTCCATCTTTCAACAGACGTTGTATGTTTTATGTCTCTGTCATCAACACTCCTATTCATAGGTTGGGCCCCTGAGGGTGCTACAGGTTTAATATTGTGGTGTGATATTATACTATATTTGATGATGAATAATGTTATATTGCATAAATGTGGTACTAGATCCATTGTAACACACATTATATATGGGCTGGACGGTTGCAACACATGAGTGAATCAAAAGTACTCTTACAGCAATGATCTTAGTACCAAGGAAACCAGGATTGAAATCTCACCGCCTTTTCTAACACTTCTTATGACCTTGGTCATGTCCCTCCATCTCCTGTAGCTTCAAGTGCCTATGTGAAGGATAATCTTATAAGTACTCACCTAGGTTGGGAGGCCAGGTAGGCACCTATTAGTGTTACATCAGTGCTCACCTCGCCCTCTGGTGGCCAGAACCGGTGGCTGCTATGGACTATCACCCGTTCCAGACTTTAGCCCAGTCCAGTCCGGATCTTCCAGGCTGCCGGATTTGTCTGTCTTGTTTGACCCTGCACAGCTCCCGTAGTGGCCTGGTAATTGCTGCAGTGAGCCTCAGCTGCTGCTGGGCTTATTAGCCATTGGAATCTCTCTGCCTTTGCATCGTCTAAGGCCCTAGTATGTTGGCGCTTGTTGCACTTCAGCCTGAGTTTGTTTCCTTGTTCTAGTTGCTTGCCTGAAGTTCTTGCCTGTTTCTAGTTAGTCTGTTTAGTTTAGGGTTTGCTTGTTTCTTAGTCTTGCTCCTTGTTCGTAGTTCTTTGTGTAGTGCTTAGGTTTCTGTGTTGTCTGTCTTCAGTGGCTGCTTGCAGCTTTTCGTTCTTTCCCCTGTTTGTCAGTGTTTGTTTCCTGCTTTTGTGGCTGCTTGCAGCTTCCAGTTTCTGTCCCGTTGCCCTGCTGTTCCTATATGTTCCTTTCCTCTCTGACCCTCAGTCCTGGTTCTGCCTAGTGGGTATCCAGTCCTGCCTTGCCCAGTAAGTCCTGCCGGCCACCTGCAGCCAGGAGCTCAACTCCTGGTGAAAAGTGGCCAAGTGCAGGTGAAGTTTAAGGGTACCTGCTCTGCTTAAGTCCTGCCTGTTTGCCTCTGTTGCAACTCCAATCCAGAGTTCCAGTCCTGTTCTGCCTAGTCTCCGGTGTGGGGTGGTTTTGCCTGCCATTGCCGCTCCTTGGCAGTGGCCCAAGGGCTCACAAACCCAGTTCCAGCTTTGAAAACGTGACAATTAGGAGGCTATTTTATAAAGACACTTAGACACCTATGTATCATAAAACAGTCTCACAAAACCTGCTGAAATTGTGGCTAAAATGTAGTAGCTCTGTGTATTTTTATTCCACACTTGATATACCGCTTTTCTGTAGATACAGCCAAAATGGTTTGCATACACTATTTTTTGCAGGTACTTTTCTGTCCCTAATGGGCTCACAATCTAAGGTTATTTGTACCTGGGAGGGACAATGGAGGGTTAAGTGACTTGCCCAGGGTCACAAGCAGCTGCAGTGGGAACGGAACCCAGTTCCCCAGGTTTTCAACCCACTGCACTAACCATTAGGCTACTCCTCAACTCTAAGGCAATGGAGGGTTAAGTGACATGCCTAGTGTCACAAGGAGCTGCAGTGGGAATCGAACCCAATTCCCCGGGTCTGAAACCCACTTAGCTAACCAATAGGCCACTTCTCCACATTTACACTTGTGTAGGCTGGTGAATAACCTACATATGTACTTTGTGACCCCACCCATGCTCCTGGCAAACTACATCCCCAAAGATGCCTGCCCTCTGGTCACATAGAAGTACATGCCTTCTGGTCACTACACATTTTATTTTATAAGAGACTATTTACCATCATACAACATGGCTTATATATGAAAAATCCTTTGTAAAATTACTACCTTACAGACTGATAATGCTATCCTGTGATAAATACTTCAGGTCAGTAGTAGCTGTTTGACACAAAGGGCCTTGTTTACTAAGCCATGTTATAGGCGCGTTAGCATTTTTAATGCACGTTAACCATGTATGGTCAAAACCCTGACAGCAGAGTTGGGATAAGGAGCCCCCATCCCCAGCTCTAGCCATAAAATATAGCAAAAGGAGCAGGGCAGTGAAATGAAGTGCTAGCAGTCAGCTAGTGCCATTGTCCAAGATGGTGCCAGCCAAACAGAACTAAGTGGGGATCAATCCTGCCCCTTACTATAGATAATAGTTTTGGAATAACTTTTAAGACTCGGTAAAGGCTTTTGAGGGTGCCCATCAGATGCACTGGTCACCATTTTTTCCAAAGGGCGTGGAGAGAGAAGAGGGCTTAGCCAACAGGGTTATTCTGGGGGGTCCCTTATTCCCTCAACCACCAAAATTTTGGACACTCAGAAGGGATGCCTGTCACTGAGAATAAAAAGAGAGAGAGAGAAAAGCAAGCAGGACCTAGTTTAGTATTAAGGGGGAATAAAAAGAGAGAGAGAGAGAGAAAAGCAAGCATTATTAACTAGTTGCCATAGTGTACAAACCCTTTTCCCATCCTTTTAAACTGAAATTTCTCTAGAAATAGGCATTTTTCCCATAGTTTTAAACTGAAACCTTTTCTAGAGGTAGAAACTAAACAGCCAAAAACTCTTGTTCTAAAAGGCAGTTATTTTCTGTTCCTTGGCTGCTGGAGAGGTAGCTCATCCAGGGACCTCAATTAAGTGATAATTAAGTTGTGGGGGAAGTAGAACACTTGCATAGGTTGATGCTGAGTCAGCTTCAAAGAGCCTGTTTAAAAAAAGCCCCTTAGATTCAAAACTATATAAAGAGGAAAGGTCCCACTGAACTTTCTTTCTGAGAAGTTCCGAGAGAAGAGGACATTTCTCTGGTAAGTGAACACTATTTTGCTTTGTGCTTTGGGAACTTAAAGCTTGGGGTTTAAAGGAGGCATTGTAGGTTAGCGATAGGCAAAATAAAAATATAAAAAGCAAATTTTTATCAACTAATCTCCATAGTCTTTTCCACTTAGTTCTAAAACCTTTGTACCACAGCATTAACAGAATCTAGCAGGCACTGAAGGCCACCAAAAGGATGGGCTCCACCTTAACCAGGTTGGGACCAGGCTGCTGGCGTCGGCATTTATGTTTCAATCATTTTTATTAATCAGCAGCAACACCATTTCAATCTAATCGTTTCACAAGAACATTATGCCAAACTTGTTCAAACAATACAGTCTGTAAGTCATTGTAACTTTTATATCCCGAATCCCAACCCACCAACTTGTCCCCTTGTAGCGTATTCCTATTACAATAAAGTTACTACTATGTCAAACTCCCTATCCCTCCCATCCCTTCCCAACCTGCTCCATCCCCTAGTTCCCCTTTCCATTAACTGGGCAAAATACAGTCACTCCACCAGTGTTTAGTTGAACAGTTATCTATTCAAAAGGCGACTCCATGCAGCTGGTGTTAAAGTGTCCAAAAACAGGCTCCAGCAGTTCATCCAACTCTCTCCCCTTTCCGAGGAAAATTGTTTTATACTCATCCTCTCCATCCGAATTAAATGAATCATTCGCAGTCTCCACCCTTGCAAAGTAGGGTATCTATTTGTAATCCATTCAGCCAGGATGCATTGTTTTGCTGTTATAATAGATTTTTCCACAAAGGCCTTCATGCCTTTTGGGCCATGCTGTGGTATTGAATAACAGCCCAGCAACAGCCGGGCATCGCTTTGCCAGCTTACCTGCCACAAAGCTGATACTTGAGCCATTAGCGTTTTCCAAAAAGTTCCAATGCCTTTGCACAACCACAACATATGGCCAAGGGAATAGGCTGATGATCGTTCTTCTTGCACATCTTCCGTTAAGTCCGTCCACGGTAGAGTTTGAAGACAATGTTTCAGTTGCATATAATGGAAATTGTCTATTAAGGGTATTGTGTACTCTGCTTCCAGTTCTTGAAACGATTTAAGTTTCCCTTCCACAGTCAGTACTTGCAATAGATATGTTATCCCTTTTTGTTTCCATTTAGCAAATGCTGGGTAAATGCATCCTGGCTGGAAGTCTGGGTTGTTAACTATGGACAAAAATGGCGTCACTTTAGGGGAGAAATGGTGCAATCGACATATCCATCTCCACGCCGCTTTTGCTGAACTCATGATCCCTGTGATTTTCAAGATTTTTGCAATCTCCGCTCCTCCAGTGTGTAAACAGTTACTGAAGTGTATCTGCGGCAGGAGCTGCAACTCCAAGTCTGTGTTGGAATAGTAGGATGTCTGACAAAACCAGTCCCGTATGTGGCGCGTGCTACTTGCCACTGTTATACTCTTTACACTAATCAACCCCATCCTGCCGTACTCGGTTGGGGTATACATAGCTTGTAATGCTATACATGCTCTTTTCCCACTCCACAAGAAGCGCCTCAACATTTTATCCAGTCTATGTTCATCCTTATACCTCAGAGACAGAGGCAGTAATTGGAATACATATAACCATTTTGGTATTATGAACATATTATACATTGCTATCTTTCCCCAGAGATTCAGTGGAAGAGACTCCCACCCCTGCAATTTCTGTTTAGTACTACTACTACTATTTAGCATTTCTATAGCGCTACAAGGCGTACGCAGCGCTGCACAAACATAGAAGAAAGACAGTCCCTGCTCAAAGAGCTTACAATCTAGTAGACAAAAATAAAGCAAACAAATCAATTGATGTGTAGAGGAAAGAGGAGAGGAGGGTAGGTGGAGGCGAGTGGATACAAGTGGTTACGAGTCAAAAGCAATGCTAAAGAGGTGGGCTTTCAGTCTAGATTTAAAGGTGGCCAAGGATGGGGCAAGACGTAGGGGCTCAGGGAGTCTATTCCAGGCATAGGGCGCAGCAAGACAGAAGGAGCGAAGTCTGGAGTTGGCAGTAGCGGAGAAGGGAACAGATAAGAAGGATTTATCCAGGGAGCGGAGTGCACGGGAAGGGGTGTAGGGAAGGACGAGTGTGGAGAGATATTGGGGAGCAGCAGAGTGAGTACATTTATAGGTTAGTAGAAGTTTGAACAGGATGCGAAAACGGATAGGGAGCCAGTGAAGCGACTTGAGGAGAAGGGTAGTATGAGTAAAGCGACCCTGGTGGAAGACGAGATGGGCAGCAGAGTTTTGAACCGACTGTGCCCTAGAGAGTTACACTCTGGAACCAACAGAACAGGACTTTAAATACACACACACAGCATTGCTCACCCATTATTAGACTTAGTACTGGTGTAACTATACTTTTACTGTTGCTGCCTAACTTTACTAATACTGTTGTTTGTTCTTTGAAACCAGCCTCATTTCTTTACTGAGCTGGGCGGTGTTCTGGCAGTGGCGAGTTCTAAGTCAGCAGCAGTGGCACTTACAAAACGGAGCGGAGTGTCAACAGCAGTGGCTCTTTTTAACTCAGCACTGGCTCTTTTTAACGCATCATTGTCTGTTTCTAACTCAGCAGTGGCTCTTTTTAACGCAACAGTGTCTGTTTCTAACTCAGCAACAGACACTGTCTTTCAGTAGCTGACAGATGTTAATTGCATATAACTGATCCAATGCCGCAGGTATTAAACACTCCTAGATACTTCAACACCCCCTCCGCCGCTGGAAATGGCAGTCCTGAGACCTCACGTGTCGTGAGGTCAGATGTGATCAATAGGGCTTGGGACTTATTCAAGTTTAAAGTAAAACCTGCCACTTGCCCGTATGCTTCTAACATTTCCAACAGCGGATTGAGGGAACTCCTGATGTCTGAAACCATTACCAGCAGGTCATCTGCATAAGCCAATGTTTTAAGGTGATGCCCCGCCACCGTGACCCCCCCTCACCGCCTCTGCCTGATTTATGTGGTGCAACAGTGGTTCTAATGAAAGAACAAACAGAAGGGGGGACAGTGGACATCCCTGTCGTGTGCCCCGTTCTATGTTAAATTCTGCACTTAAAATCCCATTGGCTATTATGGCTGCTCTGGGATGATTATACAGTGCCTTCACTGCTTTCTGAAACCAATCACCAAATCCCATATGTTCTAAAGTTTGAAAGAGGAAATTCCAGCTAACTCTGTTGAATGCTTTGTCAGCATCTAGACTTAATAACACCGCCGGGCCTCCTCTTTCTTGACAGCTAGCCATGGCCAGAAGCGCTTTCTTAACATTCCAGGAGGAGGACCTATTCCGAACAAAACCTACTTGATCTGGCCCAAGGAGTCAAGGTAGAACTAAGGCTAAGCGTTCCACCAAGATCTTTGCTATCAGTTTTTGTGTCTACGTTTAGTAATTAAATCGGTCTATAAGACTCGGCCTTCTCTTTTGGTTTATTGGGCTTCGGGATAAGTGAAATTGTGGAGGTATTAGCGTATAGAGGAAAGTCTCCTCTCTCTATAACTTCTTCGAAATATTCCAACAAAGCGCCCTTGGCCTTCAATGGTAGCAACTTAAAGTACTCACCTGAATAACCATCCGGTCCTGGCGCTGAGTAAAGTTTTAATTTATTCACAGCCGGACTTCTGGTGGAGCTGAGCGGCAAGATAGACGTCGGACTGTGAGCTCCGTACCGCCCGACCGAAGCCCCAAGAACAACGGCGCCGGCACCGCTCCCAACGGCTTCAATGAACATCGGAGGGTAGCAGGGACCGGGAAGCACCTACGAACGGCCCCACCATAGCTGTTGGCAGCCCCCACACAGCGTTTTGAGCGACCCGCATTTCCAAGATGGCGGCGGCAGAAGAGAAATGAAACCAGTGAAGGCCAGAGGCTAGCGGCGAACAGGGGAGAAAGGGCGCACACGCGAGACGGGGAGAAGCCAGAACCTGCTACAAATTGGAGGCAAGTGCAGCAGACCCCTCAGACGCAGTGCGAACCCTGGAGCAGAAGCGAGGCTCAGACAGGCCTGAGCAGGCAAGTGACAGAGAACAGTGGAGAGTCTGGGGGGAGAGAGGGGAGGCACAAGTCCTTTGCATATCGTGGGCACAAGCTTAGGGCGGGACAGAGCTCTATATACCCCCCCGGTTGCCCTCCCCCCGGCCTGGGGGTGAGGGTTACAGACGGTAGCCTTGAGCAGCACAGCGTTCCTCACCCACCCCATCTCCAAACCTGAGAGGCTGCGGAAGGTACGGGTTGTGTACCAGAAGAACTCTAGAGTGCCCCGAGGACACGGGATAAAATATATGGGCATCTTTGCAAGGTCACTGAGACTCCACGCAGGAGTTAAGTTCCCATATAAGTTAGACAACTAAAGACTAGTAAATTCGGGAGGTGAGTTGCACAGAGGGCGCATGTGAACTGTTGCGCTTTGTGTATGGAGCAATATTTGAAACGCATGTCGCCTGGGACCACTCGCAAGGGGACGAAGTTTGATAAAGAAAAGCCCACACCTCTCAGGCCTAACCATAAAATGGCGGACTTGAAAAGTGCAGCGGAGGGAGAATTTACTGATAAACAGCTGGCGCAAATAACAGAAGCGGTAAGCGCGGCCCTCAGCCCAAGATTTAACCTGCTGGCGGGGCAATTAAAAAATTTGGAATCATCTGCGGCAGACACGGAGAAGAGAGTGGGAGAAGCAGAAAATCGAATTGTTGCAACGAAGGACTCTTGTTCACACAATACACAGGATATTGCCAGACTCCAGAATCAGCTCAAGTTGCAACAGGAAAAAATAGAAGACATGGAAAACCGTGCACAGAGATGTAACCTGAGACTCATAGAAACCCCCGAAAAGATTCCGGAAAGATCGCTTGGACATCTGCTGAAACAGTGGTTGAAAAAAAGAAATGGCCCTTTCCGACAGTTATGGAGAGCTGTGTATTGAACAGGCCCACAGGTTGGGGCGTTGGCAACAAAACATGCAGAGACCAAGAATCGTTATCATTAAAGTGCGCAATTACCTGCATAAGGAAGAATCATGCGGGGTTATAGACTGAAGCAAGACTCCCTTACATATGAGTGATCCCAGATAAAGATCTTTCAGGACTATTCGGCAGGAGTACAGGAGCAGAGACGCCGTTTTCACCCTGTTTGTTCTGCATTGGCTGCTAAGAAGACCAGATTCATGCTACTTTATCCAGCCATCTTGAAGATTCATCATCTGAACCAGTGGCGCTCTTTCCAGACCGCACAGGAGGCCCAGCAGTTCCTAGATAGGGACATGAAGGAGCCCGACACATGAGATAGTACTGGGTATGAATTTTACTGGACAGTCGGGTGGCCCCCTCCTATGTTTTTTTGTGGGGGGGGGGACCACGGACCCAGAAATGATGAGCAATGTGGGGGTTGCTTGAAAGTTGTGGTTGTGAGTTAACTGTTAATGTTTTCTTAGAAGGACAGATATTATGGTAAGAACCCAGAGAGGTTCCAGTGGCTGTGAGGACACTGGTTTTGTGAGGGCCACCTGACCATGAGTTGGGCGGCGCCCTGAGGGGTGGGGACCGCAAAATAGGTAGGTGCTGATAGGCCAGGGGCTTCCAGGAGCGAGAGAAATCTGAGACAAGAGGGAGACTCTGAAGAGTTACAGGGGGGAGGGGAGGGGGGGTGGGAAGATGGGTGGGGGGGAGGGTGGGGATCGGATACAGGGGGAAGTAGAGGGGGTAGGGATTAGGGGGGGCACAGAACACAAATATACACGCTGTGAGGATGTGAAGGATGAGTGGTATGATGAAATAGTTATGACAGAATGGAAGGATGCACCGGGGAGGTGGTGGCTGGGACACCTCGCCGCTGAGATTACAGGAATATTGCATGGATGCATTGACAGATATGTAGAGACTACATGTAACATAGTAACATAGTAGATGACGGCAGAAAAAGACCGGCACGGTCCATCCAGTCTGCCCAAGAAGATAAATTCATATGTGCTACTTTTTTTATTTGTACTGTCCTCTTCAGTGCACAGACCGTATAAGTCTGGCCAGCCCTATCCCCGCCTCCCAACCACCAGCTCTGGCACAGACCGAATAAGTCTGCCCAGCACTATCCCTGCCACCCACCACCGGCTCTGGCACAGACCGTATAAGTCTGCCCAGCACTATCCCCGCCTCCCAACACCAACCCCGCCTCCCAACCACCAGCTCTGGCACAGACCGTATAAGTCTGCCCAGCACTATCCCTGCCACCCACCACCGGCTCTGGCACAGACCATATAAGTCTGCCCAGCACTATCCCCGCCGCCCAACCACCAGCCCCGGCACAGACCGTATAAGTCTGCCCACACTAGCCCCGCCTCCCAACCACCAGCTCTGCCACCCATTCTAGGCTAAGCTCCTGAGGATCCCTTTCTTCTGCACAGGACACATGAGATAGTAATGGGTATGAATTTTACTGGCTCCACTACATGGCTCCACTACAGGTTTTAACTTGGAATGTGGGGGGTATTCATTCACCAGTTAAGAGGCAAAAAATTTTAAAAACTCTTAATGATCAAAAGGCGTCAATCGCATTTCTGCAGGAGACGCACATAACACAGGCAGAACATACCAAATTGAAACGTTGGTGGGTAGGCGAAAGTTTTGACTCTCCAGCAGTGGGAGGGAAGGGAGGAGTGATCACATTGGTAAGAAAAGGTGTACATGTGGAGGTTGTCAAGGTAGTGAGAGATGACAAAGGGAGATATGTGCTGGCATCTGTAGTGTTGGATAGACAACCAGTTATACTTTGTAACATCTATGCACCAAACACATTCGAAAAACAATTTTATACACAGCTTATTCGTACATTGCAGGGTTTGGGAGGGATACCGATTATAATGGGGGAGATTTCAATGAGGCAGCAGATCCGGCATTGGACAGGTCTAAACCAACGGGGAGGGAGCTGGCCGGACCTAGGAGGGGAATAGCAGCGCTAGAAGAGGCATTTGCTGTGGTGGATGTGTGGAGAACGCTCAACCCTCTTGAGAGGGACTATACCCATCTATCGAGGGCCCACTCCACTTGGTCCCGAATTGATTATATATTTGTCACAGATGACCTATTTACACAGGTGGATACCGCTCGGATTGGCCCAGTTGTGGTCTCCGATCATGCCTGGGTAATGGTGAGATTGCAGTTAGATGAGGGGAAGAGAGGCGATAAGGTGTGGCAATTTCCAAACTGGTTATATCGGGATGGGCAGTTTCTTCCTCACCTGGTTCAACGTTGGAAAGACTTTAGTAATACTAATGAGATTCATAGGGTGGATCCAGTGCTTTACTGGGAGACTGCTAAGGTGGTTCTCAGGGGGGAGATTATAGCGTACACAAGTTTTAAACAGAAAGTGAGAAAACAAGAGATACTTAGATTAGAGAAGAGAGTAACTATGCTGAGGCGACAATATAGTGAGGAACATTCGCAAAGGCTCTGGATTCAGCTGTTAGAGGCACAACAGAGTCTTAATGAGCTGTTGCATCGCATAGTTCAGAGGTCCCTGGCCTACTATAAATATCGGCTTTATAAGTTTGCTAACAAGGGAGGGAGGTTTTTGGCACGGCTGATGGGCAGGAAGGTAGGCTACCGTAAGGTGCTCACGCTAGCAAATGAACAAGGGACCATGGTACATCAGGATAGTGAAATCTCAGGAATATTCAAGAAATTTTTTGAGCAACTGTATCAGCCGCAAGGTGATCTAGTCACGCCTAGCGAGACTTATCTGACTAGTGTTGATCTGCCCAGACTGGAAGATGAGGAACTCATGGCATTAAATGCAGATTTTATGGTGGATGAGGTGATGTGGGTAGTTAAGCAAAGTCCCTTGGGGAAGACACCAGGTCCGGATGGAATGCGGAATGAATTTTTTAAGTTATTGCAGACTGAAATTTGCCCGATATTGACTGAGGTCTTTAATTTAACAGTTCAGCGGGGATCCATGCCGTTACATATGAATCAGGCCCACATAACAGTGTTATTAAAGCCGGGTAAGCCTGCCCATCGCCCAGAATCATACCGACCGATATCACTTTTGAATTCAGAGGCTAAATTTCTGGCTAAATTGTTAGCTAATAGGTTGGCCAAGTATCTCCCTGCTTTGGTGGAGGAACCGCAGGTGGGATTTGTAAGGGGAAGGAAAATAGCAAAGAACATGCGAAGAATAATTCTAGCTCTGGAAAAAGTGCAGAGGGATGGAACACCAGCATTGTTAATTAGTTTCGACGCCGAAAAGGCTTTCGACAGGGTGGACTGGAGGTTCCTTTTCGAAACACTTAAGGCATATGGGATGAATGGATTCTTTTTACAGGCTGTTAGGGCTCTATATACTGACCCTCGGGCGTGAGTCCTGGTTAATGGCCTAGGGTCGGAGTGGTTCCCTATAGGCCGGGGAACGCACCAGGGATGCCCTCTTTCTCCACTCCTTTTTGTGTTAACACTTGATCCATTGATACGAGAGATTGGCACTAATTCAGATATGCAAGGAGTACATATTCGAGATAGGGTATTTAAAATTGCGGCATTTGCCAATGATTTGTTGGTGTTTAATTACAAATCCAAAGAGCTCCTTGGGATATCTCATGGAAAGCATAAGGGAATATGGAGAATTTTCGGGGTTTCACTTAAATTTTATGAAATCTGAGGCCCTGGCGAGTCCGGAGGTCATGAGGGCGGATTGGGAACAGTTCCCGTTGCACTGGGTGACTGGGTCATTTAAGTATTTGGGAATCCAATTAACATTAGATCCAGCACAATTATATGCCTGTAATGTCCCCAGTTATTGCAAGACACAAAGGCACAGTTGATCAAGTGGATCTCCTTGCCGTTGTCACTGATGGGAAGGATACATTTATATAGAATGCTGGTGTTCCCGAAGTGGTTATACGTGTTGCAAACACTACCAATACGGTTATGGAAAAAAGATTTAAAAACCCATCAGAGACAGGTAAACTGTTTTTGCTGGGCGGGGCGGAAATCAAAACTCAGGTGGGACAGTCTTGGCGGGACCCAGGCGAGTGGGGGATTGGGGATTCCCGACATGCGCACATATAACCAAGCATGTCTCTTACACCATTTGGGATATTGGGTTTTGGGCACGGCTACATACACTGATACACAATTGGAGCACCTGTATTTTAGCCCCTGGCACCTTAATTACCTTTTGCACACAAAATTTAGTAATCTCCCGCAAGGGGTAAAACGTAGCTGCCTTCTGTAGCCTCTGCGATATCTGTGGAGAGAGGTAGCAGGACTTTTAGGGCATAATCCGGAGCATAGTGTATTCTTACCCATTACGGGCAATGGGGAATTTTTGCCTGGGAGGGAAAATAAAGTCTTTCAAGACCTGGGGAAAAAGGGAGTGATTCTTCTACAGCATTTCCTACAGAGGGATGGGAAAGTCATGACATACCTAGAGTTTGAGAGGCTCTGTGCTGGAGGAATTTTAGTGAAATTAGCTTACTACCAGTTATCACACTATATACATAGCCTCCCCGCCGCAAATCTATTACCAGAGTTTGGGATGAGTATCAGGGAACTCCTGGCCGGGGATGCAGCTGGACAACTATCAGTGTCATGATTTCACAAGGTGCTGGTAGGAAAACAATCTAAAAGAGAGGTTAAGCCATTAGCTGAGAGATGGAGCCAGGAGGCGGGACGTACAATAGCAGAGGGGATTATATTAGTCGCGCTTCAGGGAGGCGTAAGGGTGGTGCATAGTTCTGAGTTACAGGAATGCCACTTTAGAACTATTCACAGGGCATATTTTTCAGCTAAGCAGGCGTGGTATGCGGGAGTGGTGGAAACCAGTGAATGTCCCAAGTGTGCAGTAGACAATGCATCATTTCTCCACGGTGTGTGGCAATGCAGGGTGATACAGGGGTTCTGGTCGGCTCTCTCCCGGTTCCTAAGTTGGGTCCTTGGATATCAGGTGGACCTGTCCTTTGAGCGGGTGTTATTTAGTTCAGTGAGGGCTTGGAATAGAGGCTCACTAGAGGAAAAGATTTTTCTTAGCAAAGTCTGCATTTTGGGGAAAAAATGTATTCTCAACCATTGGATAATGGATAAAGGCCCCTCCTATTGGTATTGGAGGAACAAGCTTCATGAGCTGATGTTATGGGAAATGCAGGATGCCCGTAGCTCACCAAAGAGGTGGCAGCGGTTCATGAAAGTTTGGGGGGCCTACTTGCATAAAATATTCCCAAGAGCACGGAGTCAAGTATTGAATGTTTTAGGTTAGTTCGGGTGCATGGAAGAAATGTGGTAGGAACGAATGAGCTGAGAATTTGTGGTAAACCGTCATTGCTGGAAGTAAAAGGTGTGGTGAGTGGGGGAGGAGGGAAGGAAAGCCTCACTGCTTACTGTCATGCTCGCTACAGTACCCACATAAGAAGATTGGGATAACAAGTTGTTGCAGGGGGGGGGTATGTTCTGTGTCTCTCACATGCTCACTTGCTACTAAGTGTTATTATAGTGAAGAGGAAGGGGATAGGTAGGAGGAAGGGAGTTAGGGGGAGGGGTAGGGGGGAAGAAAAGGCTGAAAAGATACGGGATAATGTTTAGTTGGCATTGGGAGTGCTGTCGTAAGGTATGTTTATGCTTTGAGCTTGATTTGCTGCAAGTATACAATGTTATAATATGCGTAAATCCTAATAGCAAACTTTAACAATGGACCCCTGAACATGTACTCCACAGTGGTGACATATTGCGACGGGGGGCTATAAGAGCCAAAGCCCCTTGTGCATCACTGTTTGCATGATATCAAATGAGTGGGGTGCTGTTGGGAGCTTACTGATGACATTGTGGTGTTAGTTATGGGGGTGACCTTATGCTATATAAAGGAATAAGCAGGTTGGAGGTTTAATATTGGTAAGCACTTGTTGGAGTTATTGCATAAAGTTGGGGTTGGAATGGGAATGGGGCACAGGGAAGGGAAGGGTTGGGGGGAGGAAGAGGGGGGGGGGAAATTGTATGGAGCTACATGTTTAAGGAATGTTATATCGTGATTTTAACTGTTGTATCTGATGTAATTCCATCAATAAAACAGATTTAAACATAATTTATTCACAGCCGCCTGCAACTCTTTCATTGTCAGTGGGTCATTCAATGCCTGCATCTCATTCTCTGTTAATTTAGGAAGTCTAGCCTGTGTCAGGTACTGCTCTATGTCTTGTGGGTTCCCTAAGTGTTCACTAGTATACAAGTGGGCAAAATGTTTAGCTAGTATTTGTGCAATTTTTGTGGGCTTATTTGTGATTGTCCCTTGGCCGTCCCTCAACGTGTCTATCGCCCTTGGACCGCCCCCGGTTTTTATTATTCGGGCTAATAGCCACCCTGGTCGGTTGCCGTATCGTTCCAGCATATATTTCCTATACCACTGAGAATGTGTTTCCTTTTCGTGTAATAATGTATTGAGGGACACCTGTGTAGCTTTTAGAGTCTCGAGTGTCAGTGCCGATGGATGTTGGGCATGAGCCTGCCTTGCTTTTTGCAATTGTGCTTCTAACCGCAATACACTGGCAGCCGCTCACTTTTTCTTACGTGTAACATATGCAATAATGTCTCCTCGCAGTACTGCTTTGGAGGCCGACCAGTATAAAGATGCTTGATCCTCATGTTGTATATTATACGTGGCGTATTCCTCCCACTTCTCAGAGAGATATTTCTGGAAGTGGAGGTCCTTATATAAGTAGGCTGGGAACCTCCATCTCCTCTCTCCTGTCCCCTCTACATTTGTTTCCAGGTCTAACTACACTGGAGTGTGGTCCTGATATCTCCTCTGGTCCTATCGTTACCCTGAGCACTCTATAGAATGTGTTTCGTGCTATCAAAGTATAGTCTAATCTAGCCTGAGTCCCGTGGGCTCTAGACCGGTGTGTAAAATCTTTCTCTGATGGGTGTAGCACCCTCCAGGCATCTACCAAGTCTAAGGTCTGCACCAGGTTCAGCAGAGTATCTTCTCTATAACCTCGGTTATGTTGTGAAGTGGGGTTAGTGCAGTCCAATACTGGGTCCATGATTAAATTTAGATCCCCCACCAGCAACAGGGGGAGGTCACCATGCTTATGACATAAGTGGAGTAGTTTTTGATAAGTCTGGGTCCTGCTTATTCGGCCCATATACCACTAGCAGATTCATTTCCAACCCTTGGAGTCATATTTTTGCTAACAAATAATGCCCTCCCTGATCTCTAGCTAGTAATGTGGCTTTATAAGGTAGGCCTTTTTTAAATAAGATTACCACTCCTCCCTTCCGACCTTGAGAAGGACTAGCCAGGACCTCACCCACCCATGCTCTTTTGTTATGCTCCACATCGGATAGGCGGGTTTCTTGTAGGCAGACAATGTCTGCGCCATGCCTACGAAGCGCTGTTAAAATCTTTGCCCGCTTAATCGGGGAGGTTATCCCACCCACATTCCACGTAATTATTCGTATAGGCATGTCTGAAATTTTGGATGATTAAATTCCGTGCCTAAATCCCTATGCTACTTATAGATGAGATCAGCTACCGTTTTCCCCTGCAGGAGCCGCCCATTAATGTAGTTTTTTATACAGTGCCAACCAATGCATTTCCAAACAATCCAGATACCTTGTACTAGTGGAATTACACATGCTTTATTGCTCTTCCCTCCCCCCCCCCCCACCTGCCCCCCCCCTTTTTCCCTTTCACCTCCATTGTACCCTGTAGCATCTTCCCAGGCCGCTCGGCCTACGAAAAAGCGAGAACCACGATCTCTCGCCATGAGACCCCCACCCCCCAACAGCTTCACAATTGACATTCCCTCAGCAAGAAATCACTTAAATCTCTATCTCATTCACTTACAGTCCCCTTCAAATTATGTATTCAGGAACCTTCTAGGAGTTATCCGTTAATGCTTTCCGGGCTTCTTCTGCTGAAGAGTAAGTGTGCCATCTGTTTTGCAGAAATAAGCGCAGTTTGGCAGGATACTGTAGCGCAAATTTAATCTTTTTCTCTATTAGAGTAGAACAGAGAGGATGAAACTTTTTGCATTGTTCTTGCACCGCCATTGTATAATCCTGGAAAATCAGTATATTTCAGCCCCCATACTTCAGCGAGTCTTTTCGTATCTTGAAGCCTTGCAAGATCTCGATCTTATGTTTATAGTTAAGAATTTTCACCACGACTACCCGTGGTCTAGCATTTGCTTCTGGTCTTTTTCCTACGCGGTGGGCACGCTCTATAACCAAGGATCCAGCAGAATCTGTGAGGGCCAATTCCTTGGCTAGCCAATTCTCCAGCCAAGTTTCTAAATTCCCCTCTGGTAATTGCTCTGGTAGCCCTACTATATGTACATTATTCCTTCTGGAACGGCTTTCTAGGTCTTCAAGTTTTTCACCTTGCTCTTTTAATTGGCGCTGTAAACTCTGGATATCTGGGCCGTACTCCCGAGCTTCGTCTTCGAGAGCCGACATTCTGGCCTCCAAGTCGCCTGTTCTAATTCCCATGTCATCTAGCGCCGTCTGATAATTATCCAATTTCTCGTGTAGCGCGGACCAGTTCGGCTCCCAAGCTTGTTCAATCGCGGTGGTCAGCTGAATCAGCTGCTGCTCCGAAAAACTAGCAGGCATCACCGCAGCAACTTGTCCATCCGCCATTTTGCCATCTTGAGTCCCCGCTTTTAATTTTTCCTTTTTTGTTATTCTTTGCGCCATTTCCGCTGGCGATTTATTAATATACTTGTCCATAAGCACTTTACCCGCTATGCTAGTGTAGCTGAAGCCTCCCACGATAGTGGAAATAGCTGTTTAAGGGGTGAGGATCCCAGAGCCAGAGCACCACGCATCTTGCTCAGCTCATAGCGTCACGTGGTTCTGGCGTCAGCATTTAAAAAGGAGAGCAGCTTTTAAACTAGAAACGAGGTGGGGGGGGGGGGGGGAAAGGCCAACAGTTGCTCAAAAGTGCATGGTTTGGGATAAGGTATCCTTCAAAGATATCCCCAAAACAGGGAAGATAGGGAATCCTGATAGTGAGGTTGCAAAAGAGACCGTAGTAGATCAGGTGTCCTTAAATAAAAATAAAAATCAGACAAAAGATTGCAAATTAATACTGTCAAGTACTAAGCATGATGTAAAGAGGAACAACAAACATAGTTTGAAATGTCTATATGCGAATGCCAGAAGCCTAAGAAATAAGATGGGAGAGTTAGAATATATTGCACTAAATGAAAAATTAGATATAATAGGCATCTCTGAGACCTGGTGGAAGGAGGATAACCAGTGGGACACTGTCATACCGGGGTACAAATTATATCGTAGTGATAGGGTGGATCGAATTGGTGGAGGGGTAGCATTGTATATTAACAAGAGCCTTGAATCAAATAGACTGAAAATTCTGCAGGAAACAAAACACATCTTGGAATCTCTATGGATTGAAATTCCATGTGTAAAGGGGAAAAGGATAGTGATAGGAGTGTACTACCGTCCACCTGGCCAGGATGAACAGACGGATGCAGAAATTATAAAGGAAATTAGGGACGCAAACAAACTGGGCAACGCAATAATAATGGGTGATTTCAATTACCCCGATGTTGACTGGTGTATAAATATAGTACAGGCCTGAGGCCTACTACCCGGCTTGGGACCTGCTGGAAGAGCTTTGCCCAGCCTAAGGGCTGCTGAGAAATACAGGCCAAGAATTAATTGAAATCAAAAGAGCTTTTAATAAAAGGTTTCTAGCTGGCATAATTTGTCAAGTTGAAACAGAAATAGCTCAGAAACCTAGTGTACCAGGTAGCAAAAAGCAGACATGAGAACATTTGCGGTTAAAGGCAGTTGCCCATCTGCCGGAAAAAGGTGGGGGATTTTTTCCAAGGGTAAAAATATCAAAAATTTGCGGTTAGGGTCATCCAGCCATCTGTGCAGAAGTAGTTTTTTTTTAGAACTTCATAGAACCTAATGTAAATCAAGAGTATAAATATGGCTGACAGCCTCACTATAGGGGGACAGTCTGAGACTAGAGGTTGACCTGCATCACCCTGTCAAAGATCTCCCCATAAGAATATTATTTGATTATATTCTTATAAATCAATGCTTCATATGTAACCTGGCTTTGGTGAGTAATAAATCCTATAATTGAACCTATCTCTAATTCTTTTTATTTCTTATTTATGGGAAATTTGTTACAATCAGTGGCATTCCTAGGGGGGCTGACACGCGGGGCAGATCGCCGATGCGCCCCCCCCCCCCCCGGGTGCAGCGTGACCCCCCCCCCTCAGCGAAAGGACACCCCCTGGCAAAAGAACCCCCCTGGGTGCACGCCGCTGGGGGGGGGGTGCCGCGCGCCTGTTCGCTTCGTTCGTTTCCATGCTCCCTCTGCCCCGGAACAGGAAGTAACCTGTTCCGGGTCAGAGGGAGCACAGAAAGAACGTAGCGGACAGGATCGCGGCACCCCCCCCCCCCCCCCTTAGTACACCACTGGTTACAATATATGAGATCTGATATAGACAAGGAAAAAGGTTAACTAGAATAAAATGACAATGCCTCTGGGTCTGCCTGGGGAAGTACACATCCCTAGCAAGACCCCTGACAGAGTTGGAAGATCATAGTAACTTACTCTATGAACTTCTACTGTACTGGGTGACATAGTTAATCAGTTTTCAATGGAATTCAAAGGGTTCAATGATTGGAATCAGATGGAATTGGTAACAGCCTTCCCTGTAGAATCATAAGATTTAGGGGATATAAACTCCCAATTAAAATCACTGGGTAAATGTAACATCGGGACACGCTAGGGAGGTAAAATTCCTTGATGAAATCAAGGACAGCTTTATGGAGCAGCTGGTACAGGAGCCGATGAGAGAAGGAAAAATTCTAGACCTAGTCCTTAGTGGAGCACATGATCTGGTGCGGGAGGTAATGGTGCTGGGGCCGCTTGATAACAGTGATCATAATATGATCGGATTTGATATTAGCTTTGAAGTAAGTATACATAGGAAATCAAATACGTTAGCGTTTAACTTTAAAAAAGGAGACTATGATAAAACGAGAAGAATGGTGAAAAAAAAAAACTTAGAGGAGCGGCTGGGAGGGTCAAAAATTTACATCAGGCATGGATGCTGTTCAAAAACACCATCCTGGAAGCCCAGGCCAAATATATTCCGCGTAATTAAAAAAAGGAGGACGGAAGAGAAACTGAATGAAATCTCTATAATCCTGGAGGAATTAATATGCAATTTGACAAACTGAAGAGTAGCAAATCACCTGGACCGGATGGTATTCATCCCAGAGTACTGATAGAATTGAAAAATGAACCTCCAGAACTATTGTTAGTAATATGTAATTTATCTTTTAAATCAAGCATGATACCGGAAGATTGGAGGGTGGCCAATGTAATGCCGATTTTTTTAAAAAGGTTCCAGAGGTGATCCAGGAACCTATAGATCGGTGACCCCGATGTCAGTGCCAGGAAATATGGTAGAGACTATTATAAAGAACAAAATTACAGAGCATATTAAAAAGCATGGATTAATGAGACAAAGAGGGGCATAATCAAAAGGGGCGCCCAAGTTTTCCTGAGGACGTCCTCGCAGGACGTTCTAGCGAAGGGGCAGGGAAACCCGTATTATCGAAACAAGATGGGCGTCCATCTTTTGTTTCAATAATATGATTGAGGACGCCAAAATCTTAACATTTAGGTTATCCCTAGAGATGATCGTCCTTAGACTTGGTCGTTTCTGATTTTCGGCGATAATGGAAACTAAGGACGCCCATCTCAGAAACGACCAAATGCAAGGGCTGTTCAGCTTGGAGAAAAGATGGCTGAGGGGAGATATGATAGAGGTCTATAAAACAATGAATGGAGTGCAATGAGTAGACGTGAATCATTTGTTTATTCTTTCCAAAAATACTAGGACTAGGGGGTATGCAATAAAAGCTACAAAGTAGTAAATTTAAAATGAATGGGAGAAAATATTTCTTCACTCAATGTGTAATTAAACTCTGGAATTCGTTGCCAAAGAATATAGTAAAAGCAGTTAGCTTAGCAGGGTTTTAAAATGGTTTGGATAGCTTCCTAAAAGAAAAGTCCATAAGCCACTATTAAAATGGACTTGGGGAAAATCCATTGCTTACTTCTAGGATAAACAGCATAAAATGTATTGTATTGTTCTGGGATCTTGCCAGATCTTGTAACCTGGATTGGCCACTGTTGGAAACAGGATGCTGAGTTTTTCCCAGTATGGCAATACTTATATACTTATTTACATTTTATTTGTGCTACTCTATTCTTACTTGATATTTTGTTTATGGTATTGTAAACCCTGCCTGTCATTTTATTTATTGAAAGCCACATTGAAGTTGAGTATGTTCAGGATAATGTGGGGTATAAATGTCAAAATTAATAAATAAAAAGGATCAAACTGCTTCTTTAATACTGGACAGATATGTGAACACTCAGAGATAGCATAACATCATTCTGTAGAGATATTGTCACCAAAGTATAGAGAAGATCCACAAACTCTGGACCAAGTGCCTGAACCTAATTAGTTGGACAGGGATCCTCCGCAGAGGCAGTAGTCCATAATTCATGAATAACTCTAAACAAATGACTTTTGGAAATAGGGACAAATGAAGGCCGTACAGATAAAGTATCTAACACTGGTTCATTCAGTGAAGTTCAAACTGTCTTTTAATATACCATTTTTTGTTGCCATTAACCTCTTGTGGGATCAAGCTGTACCTTAAAATAAAAGCAATCTGAAAGGAAGCTGGGATCTGGGTTGGGGAATTTTTGGACCCTGTATGACTCCCTTATGGACAAGAATCCTTTTTTGCTACGCCTCCACCTGGTCCAGTGATTTCGGGCAAATATGATATTTCTTCTGCAAGCTAGATTGTAAGCTCTATTAAGCAGGGACTGTCTTTCTATGTCAGGTGTTCAGCGCTGCGTGCGTCTGGTAGCGCTATACAAATGCTAATAATAATAATAATAATACTCCCTTTCCCTTAGTGGTGAATAAGAGGGGTGCTACAACTCTCCCTTTTTTAAATTAAATGTTACAGCACTATTTTTCCTTTATGTCCTCTTTCCAGTGATTATGATAAATTCAATCACATTGTGGTCAGTCACTATTAAGAAGCAGCCCTACTCCACTGCCCCTCACACTAGCTTTTGCATTCCATTTAATACTAGATTTAACGAAGTTCCTCTCTTATCAGTTCTAGGACTGTTTCATAAAGCATTTGCTGATGCAGCAATATCTCTGCATATTCCCTTCCATGACTCTGACATTCAAAAATCCCCAAAGTTCTCTTTTATGTTGCCTAGCAACAAAGAAATGCATCATACAGTATCTACTAGACCAGCTATTCAGTGTATAGTAGTTAGGACAACAGTGGATTCATAAACTAAAGGGCCGTTTTACTAAGCCGCGTAAATCTACATGCACCCAACTTGTACTAAAATTGAGTTACCACAAGTGGTGTGCTGGAGCCGGCTCGCACCGGCTCGCAAGAGCTGGTTGTTAAATTTTTTACCATCTTGCAAGCCGGTTGTTCTTCAGGGCGAGCCAGCTCTCCTCCCTCCCTCCCCCGAGCTACAGGGTCCCAGGCTTCGAGTCCAGTGTACATACCTGAAGAAGGCAACCACCCTGGTTGTCCAGTGGATTCTTCGGGGCAGGCAGGAAAGATCCCCAGTCTTGCCTGCTTGCTGCCGGCACTGACCTTACCCGCTGCTGGATCGCTCTTTAAAAATGGCTGCCGAGACTTCCAGCGGCGGCCTTGCGAGACTTCAGCTGAAGTCTTGGAGGTGCCCTTGTAAGTCTCGATGGCCATTTTGAAGAGCGATGCAGTAGCGCCGCGGGAGAGTCAGCGGCGGCAGTGGGCAGGAAAGACTGGGAATCTTTCCTGCCTGCCCCGAAGAATCCACTGGACAACCAGGTTGCCTTCTTCAGATATGTACTGGACTCAGAGACTGGGACCCTGTAGCTCGCGTGGGGAGGAGGAGGAGAAGAGCAGAGCCGGCTTGCCTTGCACCACAGGGGCAGGGAGGGGAGGAGGAGAAGAGCAGAGCCGGCTTGCCCTGCACCACAGAATCTCAGTCTTCCTGGAGAGAGTAATGCATTGCCCCCCTCCCAGGCTATAGTCAGCTCTGCAATTTGTGTGGGGGGGGGGGGCGCAGAGGTGGACCAGGAAGAGAGCCTGTTAAAAATTTACCAGCACACCACTGGTTACTACCCTTCTACCGCGTGGCTCTTGCGGTAATTTTATTTTTGGAGCGCGTTCGGACACACGTATCGGGTGCACACACCAAGTGGCATTCGATGCTCGTTTACTGCGTGATACTTTACTGCTAGGTCAATGGCTGGCGGTAAGTTCTCAGAATCAAAATGGACAAGCAGCAATTTTCATTTTGCTGCACGTCCATTTTCGGCAAAAATTTAGGTGTGCTAAAAAATGATTCTGTGCATGCCCAAAACAGGCATCTACACTACCGCAGGCCATTTTTCAGCACGCCTTTGTAAAAGAGCCCCATAATTCAATGGCATTGACTCTTAAGCAGACAAAAATTATCTGAACAAGCCAAACAAAAAAACCATGAAAACCCTTTTCCAATTTTGTATATTTTTGAAAAGAACATCCTCAGTTCTTTACACAAATGTTTATGGCTACACTCCATTTTCCAGTGTCTTCAACTTCACTTGTATTGCTTGCTCAGTCACTGTGTGGGCAAAATGCAATCCTCAAGGTCCTCATTTTTTATATAGTTTCTTATGCTGTGACTGACCTTTGCAGCACAGACCATCTATTCTTTGCCAAGTCATGCCTCTTCAGCCATATTTCTATACCTGTGAAAGAACTTGCACTCTTAATGATGTCCTGCAGCTATGCTACATTTCCTAAAATAACACACACCTGGGTGTTTCTCGGTATACAGGGCTCACACTGTTCTTACAAACAGTACAGTTATAGCAGGATTGAAGCAACACTTCTAAAACTCTCCACTGGTAATTTAGAGGCTTTTTGGTGTGTTTTGCAAAAGGCATAGGAAAAAAAACTTAAGACAAGAGCAGGAGCGAGTGGTTCTAAAAGCAGCAGAGTGGTGGGTCTGGCCACACCACCCAAAGGAATCAAAAAGAGAGCAGCAGCACCCCCAGCAACACAAACGGGGGCTTAACTGTGGATGAGGCTCTCATTCCCTGCAGCAGAAGTTAGCTGCAGGACCTTCGTTGCACAAGAGAAGCCAAGCAGAAGGATGAAGTTACCTGCAGGCAGTGGCGTTCCTAGGGGGGCTGACACCCGGGGCAGATCACCAATGCGCCCCGCCCCCTGGGTGCAGGGCCCACCCATTTAGGACTCAGGCCCACCCATCAGTAGCACATGTTTAGTAGGAGCTGGTGGGGATCCCAAGCTCCACCAGCTGAAGACTTCCCCCTGATGGTAATGAAAACGCTACTCTCCATGATACTGGCACCTGCACATGCTCAGTTTTCAGCGTATGCCTGCTGCAGACGGTGGGCCAAGGTGGAAAGAAGTGTTTTCCCACCAGCTGAGATATTTTTTTCGTCGTGGTGGGGGAAGGAGAACTCTTGGTGCCCACCCACTTCTTGCCCAGGCCCACCCAAAATCTGTTGTCTGGCTATGCCCCTGTAAGAGTCGCCAGATGAAAGGATGAGGAGAAGGGGAAAGGAGTTTGAAATAAGGAGAAGGAGGAGGAGAAGAGGAAAGGGAAAAAGGGCAGCTAACTCCCCTCCATACCCCACCTCCCTGGGCCAGCCATTTACTCACCCCTCTCCAGTAACTCACTATCTACTTACACAAATCCCCACATCTCCCAATACCCCCACAAATAACCCTAACCATTCCTCCCACATGCTATCCTCACAGCAATCAGTCACCTTCCCTTGTACTCACTCAGCAGCTCTGCCACCCATAACCCCTCCAACTACTCACCGACTCAACCTCCTACATCTCATCATCCCTGTCCCCAATCCACTCACTAGGCAGCCTTCCTCCCACTTATATTCCCCATTCGTTCACTCCGTTTCTCTCTCACTCATACCACCCCCCCCCCCCCCCCAAAAAAAAAAAAAAAAAAAAAAAAACTATGTAGTCCCTCAGCAAAACACATCATCACTGTGCTTTTTTCTTTTTCCATTTTTATTGCATGGACCCAGAGTTCATTATCAATGGACAAAATGGGACTATCTTCAAGAATGGAAACTCTGTTGTAAAACATGCCTTTCCAGGTTTGCATATCTGCAAGGGCTGTTTTTTTTCCTATGATGCTTCTCTCTGAATTTCCAGCCTTTGGAATGCCAGAACCAGTAAACTAAAGGAACAAACAAAACTCTCCAGCATCAGTGCACAAGGCTCAGCAGGATGTCTAGTGAATGGGAGTTTAAGATAACAAGGTGAGTCTTTCCTGTTTGCTATTATCTTTGTTTTCATTTTCACAAGAGCTAACTGTGCAGGCCAGGAGGAGCTGCTTTGCACAAATGAAATATAGAAATTAACTAAATAGTGGAGGTTGATGTTTATGCAAATCCTGAGATATTTTTGTTAATGAGAATAATAGAATGAAAATTATGCTCATTAGTTCTTGAGAGCTAGAACTAAAAATATAATTATTTTTCATAATGGAAATTGGATAAGAAAAAAAACTGTATTGACCCGAATAGAATAAGAACTATATTTAATAATTTCCATAAACAAAAATTTCTTAAAGTGGAATGAAAATTATAAGTAATGTAGACTGTGCTCTCCATCTCTCCTAACTATGCTGGCGCACTCTTAGCGATAGCCGGCAGGTTCCAAAGCCCTGCCAGCTGAAGATAACACTGGAAACGCTATTCTTCAGCTCTGCAGTCTGCTGCGTCTCCTTGAGACCACTGATGCCAGCAACCACACACGTTTTCAGCGCAAGCGCAAAAACCCTGACCCTAACCTCTGCCAACACCTGTACTTGCTTAGTTCATGCACGTGCTGACAACTGAACATGTGTGGTTGTTGGTGTCAGGAGGAGTCTCAGGGAGATGCAGCAGACTGCAGACAGTGAATAGAAGCATTTTCAGTGTCATCTGCAGCTGGCAGGGCCTGCGATCCCTGCTAGCTAGTACAACTGAGCTGAGCAAAGAGTGCACCCGCGCTACTGTTGAGTGTGTACCGTACCTCAGACCTGAGTGCGTGGGGCACAGTCCACTTGGGCCCACCCGTGGCTATGCCACTACAATCAGCCAAGCTGAAGAACTTGCAAAGAAAATCCCCGGGCTATGCCACCCACTACAATCTGTGGAGCTGAAGAGCAGTATTTTTTTTCTGTGCCATTTGGGTGTGGTATTACTGGTGCAGCTTGAGAAGATCCAGGGCTCACATATAGAGATGCTAGTCATATTACGCACTGCAATCTGCTCAACTGAAGTACCCAGATCGCAACAGGAATGTTCCTTCCAAGTATGCAGAAAAGCCAGCGAAAAAGACTACCTACTCCTACTACTCATTTCTACAGTGCTACTAGACGTATGTAGCGCTGTACACATTATATGCAGGCACTTTCTCTGTCCCTAGAGGGCTCACAATCTAAGTTTTTGTACCTGGGCCAATGGCAGGTTAAGTGACTTGCCCAAGGTCACCAGGAGCTGCAGTGGGAATTGAACCCAGGTTGCCAGGATCAAAGCCCGCTGCACTAACCATTAGTCCACTCTTCCTCTCTATTCCTGTCAATAATTATTTATGAAACCTGCCAAACATATTTAAAACTCCAAATCAGCTGTAACTATAACCATGTTTTCTAGCAACAAAGTCTGTGGGTTTGTTGTGCATGTACTGAAAAAACTGTTTTTGAAATGCCCAGCCAAAGAGCAGCAATTTCAGCGCCATCAGGAGAATAAAATAAGTCTGTCCAAGTTATTTGCTTACATGTCTGTAATTGTGTCTGTTTTGCTCACAATAAATAAATTTAAAAAAAAAAGCAAGAACTGAAATTATTTATCATGAGTTTGTGAACTGAATAAGAGCTAAAATACTTGGGCGAGGACTGAAAAAAAAAAACTAAAATTAACACTGTTGAACTACAATAAAATTAAAATTACATGTTTTATGCATGAATAAAAACTAGAACTAACATTTTTTTTTTTGCTAACTAAAATATCCATGGGCAAAACACTGGCTGCAATGATTAAAATACACTGGCTCCCAATCCAAGAACGCATTGCATTTAAATCTGCGCCCTCGTTCACAAAATCATCAATGCTGAAGCCCCAGGATACATGTTAGGCCTCATAGACCTCCCAATCAGAAATACAACAAGATCAACACGAACATACCTAAATCTCCACTACCCAAGCTGCAAAGGACTCAAATACAAATCAACCTACGCATCCAGCTTCTCCTATATAAGCACACAAATATGGAACGCACTACCAAATGCCGTGAAAACAACATATGACCACATAAACGTCCGGAAACTACTAAAAACTTACCTGTTCAAAAAGGCATACCCGAACAACCCAACTTAAATGCCTCAACTCTGCAACACAACAAAACCAAAACACAATTGGACATAAATTACCTCTTCCTCCTTAGGATTACTAAATCTGACTGTCATGCACAAACTTTTCTCTATCACAATTTCACTTTGTACTTGTTCATACCGATATTGGCGATAGCCTCTACGGTATTATGTAAGCCACACTGAGCCTGCAAATAGGTGGGAAAATATTTAGTGTAACTCTTGGGGCCCCGTTTACTAAGCCATTCTAGAGGCACATTAGTGTTTTTAGCACGTGCTGTGTAGGTGCCCACAATATTCCTATGGGCGCCTACACAGTTAGCGCGCACTAACTTTGTGCATGTGCTAAAAACGCTAGCACACCTTAGTAAACAGAGCCCTTGGTTTGTTTGAGGGCCCGGGAGGAGCTCAGAGGTTATAAAAGGTAAGTTCTGGGGAAAAGGAATGTCCTTGGTTGCCTGAGGTCTGGGCCACGGCCACCTATAGCCCCCTCTCAGTTGACCCATTGCAATAAAGTGGGTTCCTCTAGTGTCAAACCCAGTGGACTGGATTCACAGACAGTAAGTTGTCACATTAACAGGCTTCTTTTCGAAAGAGAAGGGCGCCCATCTTTCGACACAGATTGCAAGATGGATGTCCTTCTCACAGGGTCGCCCAAATCGGCATAATCGAAAGCCGATTTTGGGCGTCCTCAACTGCTTTCCATCACGGGGACGACCACAGTTCACGGGGGCATGTCGGAGGCGTAGCGGAGGCAGGACTGGGGCGTGCCTAACACATGGAAAAAAGAAGGGCGTCCCTAGTCCTTTTTTTCTTACAACCAAGCCACAAAAATGTGCCCTAAATGACCACCGGAGGGAATCGGGGATGACCTCCCCTTACTCCCCCAGTGGTCACTAACCCCCTCCCACCCTCAAAAATACATTTTTTAAATATTTTTTCCAGCCTCTATGCCAGCCTCAAATATCATACCCAGCTCCATGACAGCAGTATGCAGGTCCCTGGAGCAGTTTTAGTGGGTGCAGTGCACTTCAGGCAGGCAGACCCAGGCCCATCCCCCCCCCCCCCACCTGTTACACTTGTGGTGGTAAATGTGAGCCCTTCAAAATCCACCACAAACTCACTGTACCCACATGTAGGTGCCCCCTTTCACCCATAAGGGCTATGGTAGTGGTGTACAGTTGTGGGGAGTGGGTTTTGGGGGGCTCAGCACACAAGGTAAGGGAGCTATGCACCTGGGAGCAATTTCTGAAGTCCATTGCAATGCCCCCTAGGATGCCCGGTTGGTGTCTTGGCATGTCAGGGGGACCAGTGCACTACAAATGCTGGCTCCTCCCATGACCAAAGGGCTTGCATTTGGTCGTTTCCGAGATGGGCGTCCTTGGTTGCCATTATCACCGAAAATCGGGGACGACCATCTCTAAGGTCAACCTAAATTTCGTGATTTGGGTGTCCCCAACTGTATTATCGAAACGAAAGATGGACGCCCATCTTGTTTCAATAATACGGGTTTCCCCACCCCTTCACCGGGATTTCCTCAGGAAAGCTTGGGCACCCCTTTCGATTATGCCCCTCCACGTCAGCCATTTGAGGAGCCAGAAGCTCGGCAGATTGAGGAGTATGGAGGTACCGGGGCTTGGGTAGGACGCAGACTACCCATGGCTGAGGTGAGACTTTCAGGGTGGCAACCCAAAGGGAAAAAAACAGTTATAAGAAGTCTAGCCCAGATGGCATTGAAGTACATCGGGAGAATGAAATCCGCTCTGGGGTTCAATCAGGTCACAGGATAGGCATAAAAGTTTTGCACAGTATATAAAGAATCTAATAGTAATATATACATCAAGCTAGAGAAGGAAGTGATGCGCTTTAGGATGCTGATGAAGGTACATCTGTTTACTGTGATGTTTGGTGGGCCCTGAGACCTAAGTCCTGTGTCCTGAGACCAGAGCAGTGGAAAAATAAGTATTTGAACTAAGTTGCCAGATGGGTGTGGTGCATAAATGTTGATAATGGAGGAATGATGTGGTATGGATGTGGTGTTAGTGATATCTTTGGTTTTTATTTGATTTATGTACGTTATGAATTATTTCTTACTAGTAAAAGAGGCCCGTTTCTGAGCAAATGAAACGGGCACTAGCAAGGTTTTCGTTGCCAACACCCCCCTCCTCCCTCCCTGGCCAACCCCTTCGTTGTTCTGCCATTGCTCCGGCCCCAACATCATGACGTTTGAGGCGAGGGCGGGGCCCGGAGTGATTTCCCGTCTCCCTGCCCCCCTCCCTGCCAACCCCTTCGTTGCTGTGCCATAGCTCTGCCCTCGAGGGCGGGGCCCGGAGCGATTTTGGTGGCTTCACCACCACGAACCTTCGAACCTTTTTGAAGGAAGTCAGGGCTTGGCTTCACTGACATCAGTGTCCTCAGAGCGTTGAGGGTGAGTTTTATTATAGTAGATGTTTGTTGCACCCACCTAGTACTGGGGATAGTTTCTTATGTTTGTTGCACCCACCTAGTACTGGGGATAGGCGAGTTACAAATAATTTAAAATAAATAAATAGAGGGGATTATGTCAGATGGCTTGAAAAAGTCAAATCTACTTAGAGAAAATACCAGTTTTGTTAGTAGGCACGTGGTTTCAAGTGGAAAAGAGGGGCAGATGATGCCTATCTGCAATGACAGCTCCTGAAGAAGAATCTGAAACGGGCTCCTCCTTGAGCTGCAGTGTTTTCAGTCTGTTATCAGTGATTATTGAAGCATAGATATAAGTGATTTGAATGATTTTTTAAATTTTGAGCACTTTTTGTATGGGCATAATTATGTTTGTCACTTTATTTTGAACATGAACTCTCAAAGGTTGCTGGTTTATAAAATTGTTCACAACATAGGACACTCGAGGATGTGTGAGCAAAGTCACCATTAAGAGTGATAATGACCTAAGTAGGCTTCATATCTGATCTCTGTTGAGACTTTGAATAGTCCTGAGGTGACACACTCAGAGAACCTATATTTAATCAGTATAGATGCTTCTCTATTTAAGAGTTCCCAGCCACCTTTGAGATTAACGTAGTTCATTTTTACATATGTTTAGGGAGTCTTTGGTGGTATGAGAATCTAAATAAAGGCATGTTTCTGCCGACTTACACTTTCATTCCATAAAAACACACGCATAAGTGTTTTTCTAGAAGAGTGCGCAGCACGCATAAATTTGGTGCTTTATTTCTAGTGCCCAGTTACGGAATTGCCCCTTTAATCATATGATAGGAGCCTGCAAATTCAGCAGTTCAAGCACTACATGAACATCAAGACACCAATACAGGTCATTCACTGGCAGAGGGGCAAGAAGTCATTCATACAATGCAAACATGTTGAGTATATTCAAACATTGAATGAGATGTAAACCAGAGGGGACACTGCAACAGAAAGTATGGGCTGTGTGAATCATTTCCCATGAAAAGTGACAAAGGCTGATTGTGACAGTATCACCTGGCTACTTTCAAATACTCATATACCTAGGAGCCTATGCTTCTTCCATGAGAAACATCGAGGCTTAATGGTACAATATTACCTCCCAAAACCCATCAGCACTCAACCATCAAGGGTTTTGATGGCCCTGAGGGACACCTATGGCTAACACTGAACAGAATATGTAAAGAATCAGCAGTCCTGAAAGAGCTCCTCACCCGCCTACATACAACATAAAAGGGCTCAGCAGCTTGACATAATCTCACCATCCCTCCCCCAGCAGACAAAAGATCCAGGGGACTTGTGATCTCAAGCAACCTCCAACTCCCCTTTGGACCCAAGATCAGGGGCCTTCATTATCTCATTGCCTTTCTCCATTCTCCCATCAAGTTCCTTCACTCCCATTCCTTCTTTTGACAAGCTTTAGAAGACTGAGGCAGGCGAGAGCATAGTCCTTGCATGCTTCTGTTGACCACATTCAAAATGGTACTGACTGACCTGTTGTGCTTCTTTGCCCTGATAATGGTGGGTATTAATTTCCACATTAATTGCATACCCAGTAAATAGTGCATTGAAGAAACAATGTTATTTGATATGCATCCAGCTACATCCTAATTTACATTTAAGTTTTCGTCATTTATATGGATGCACACAATAAATCTAACACATAACCATGTCTTTTGACCTCAAGTTAGTATGCACACTAGGGCCATAGTGGATAGCCTGCTATTTCAGGTGCATAATAAGAGGGGAATTCTATAAAGGGGTGTCTATTTTTAGTTGCCAGGGCAGCGCCTACTTTCCATTATAGAATACTAACATAGTAGGGGAAATATGTGTTTTGAAAGGACATGGTCGTGCCCTGGTCATGTGGGTGAAGTAGTTAAGCTACAGAACCCTGGTTTCTTAGTTCAGGATAAAGAAAAGGTGCAGCGAAGGGCAACTAAAATGATAGCGGGGATAGGACGACTTCCCTATGAAGAAAGACTAAGGAGGCTAGGGCTTTTCAGCTTGGAGAAGAGACGGCTGAGGGGAGACATGATAGAGGTATATAAAATAATGAGTGGAGTGGAACAGGTGGATGTGAAGCGTCTGTTCACGCTTTCTAAAAATACTAGGACTAGGGGGCATGCGATGAAACTACAGTGTAGTAAATTTAAAATAAATCGGAGAAAATATTTCTTCACCCAACGTGTAATTAAACTCTGGAATTCGTTGCCGGAGAACATGGTGAAGGCGGTTAGCTTGGCAGAGTTTAAAAGGGGGTTAGACGGTTTCCTAAAGGACAAGTCCATAAACCGCTACTAAATGGACTTGGGAAAAATCCACAATTCCGGGAATAACATGTATAGAATGTTTGTACGTTTGGGAAGCTTGCCAGGTGCCCTTGGCCTGGATTGGCCGCTGTCATGGACAGGATGCTGGGCTCGATGGACCCTTGGTCTTTTCCCAGTGTGGCATTACTTATGTACTTATGACTTTTGCCTTTAAGAAAGAGAGAACTACAAACTCTAGAAAGTGGGGGCGGGGGGGGGGGCGGTGAGTTTTGAGATCAGAGAGCTTGTCTAAAGGGGAGGGTTCACCAAGAATAGTTCAGAGGGAGAAGGACCAAAATGGAAAATTTTTCCCAAAGGGGGTGGAGACATAAACCCCTAAAGAGTAGAGAGTCAGTAAGGGTGTATCCGGAGAAGGCATGATATAAGAAATGCCACAGCCCTGGGAGGAAAGATTCTCCTGACTGGTCCAGACTAATGAGAAGAGGCTAAAAAGATTGATAAGCAGAAAATCAAAAAGGGGAAGGGAAAAGTTCAAACAGACTCCCAAGAATTCTAGTAGGTAGACTCCACAGCTCCAACATTACTGATAGAAAAGGATTCAGTCACAGAGAAGGGGGATGGGAGGTGTTAGTTCCTCTGGGACCCACATAAACTTCCCTGAGATAAGTGAAGGGGATAGGGGGGAAAGAGGAGCCCTCTGCTCAGGTTCCTGGTGTCACGTCTGTGGCCGTGACCACCCTCAGACTTACCTTATTTCTGGGGGTCAGCTTCTAAGCTGGCTTCTGCCTATCCTTTCTGGAGTAGTTTTCCTTCTGTGTGCTGGTTGCTTCCAGCATGGCTCTAATTACTCCACTCTACTGCACCTGGGGGTGCTGCCTGAGTTAGCTCTACCTCTGTCTCCAGCCTGGCTCTGTTTGCTCCTCTGTGCTGCACCTAGGTATTCTAAGTCTCTCTATGTTCTGTGTGCGCTCTGCCTGCTCCTTGGTTTGTGCTCCTCTCACCCGCTGGTGGCCAGAGCCAGTGGCTGCCATAGTTTGTCTTGCTGTTCCTACCCGTTCCAGACTTTAGCCCAGTCTGGTCCAGGCTGCTGGACTTGTCTCTCTTGTTTGTGCCTGGATAGCCTCCGTAGGTGCTTACTGATGGCTGCAGCTGCTCCTCAGGTGTTGAAGGGTTTTATTAATCACTTAGAGACTGCAGCCTTGGCCTTTGCATCGTCTAAGGTCCCTGGTATGTTAGAGTGCTCTGTGCACTGCTACCTTGTCCAGTTCAGTGTGAGTTTCTAGCTTGTTACTAGTAGCTTGGGCATAGCTTTTCTTGTTGGCTTGTGTACAGCTTTACTAGTTCTCCTGTGTGTTGTGTTATGTTGTGTGAGTTCCTAGTGTGTGACTAGTTAGCTTGGGCATAGCTTTGCTTGTTAGCTTGTTAGCACTACAGCTTTACTAGTTCTCCTGTGTATTGCTTAGTGTGAGTTTCTAGCTTGTGACTAGTTAAGCTTGGGCATAGCTTTCTTGTTAGCTTGTGTACAGCTTTACTAGTTTTCGTGTGTTTAGCTTTACGATTTTCCCATGTGTGTTTTCCTTTGCTTCTGGAGCTTCAGCCCTAGTCCTGTCCGCTGCCAGTACTCCTTGCTACTGGAGCTGCAGTCATAGTCTTGCTGCCTGCTGCTTGACCCGACTACTGCCTGAACCCCAATACTTGTTGCCTGCTGCCCGACCTGACTATTGCCGGAACCCGGACATTCCCTGCCTGTCTGCCTTGCTTTCGCCTAGGTGCCAGGGGGCACTTCTGTATCCTAATTCCTGTTATTCCTGCTTGCTAGTTCCAGTTCCGGTTTTCCTGTTAGCCCTGCTGGCTGCCCGAACCTGAGGGCTCAACCCTCAGGGAACGGTGGCTAAGCGCAAGTGAAGCCTAGGTCCAGTGTGTTCCTGTCCAGCGGGTTCCGGTCCCATGTGTTCCAGTCCAGTGGGCTCCACTCCAGTGTGTACCAGTCCAGTGGGTTCTAGTCCAGTGCGCACCCGTCCGGTGCATTCCAGTCCTGTGTATTCCAGTGCAGAACTCCAGTCTGGGGTTCCAGTCCAGCCTTGCCTCATCTCTGCTTTGAAGGTGACCTTGCCTGCCACTGCCACTCCACGGTAGAGGTCCAAGGGCTCACAAACCCAGTGCTTCCAGGGAAGAAGCCTTACACCTGGAAAGAAGCTAACCTGAGAACCCTGCCACAGGATCACAAAACACAAAGGTTGAAAAGGAGAGGGGCCTCTGTTGTCAGGTGGGAACAGTTTAAAGGAAAAGGTACTTGGTACTTGTTTTCTGTATGAACACTGTGGAAGACAGCATCCAAGGCAGGACAGCCTTAAACTGCCAGGGAAATGAAAGCTGCTGCTAAGACCCGAAGAAGAGAAATCAGAAGGATGTTTTCTTTGTGTTTTTTAATTCTTTTTGTAAGACAGGCAGGGCTGGAAGAAAGTAGCTAAGTGTTTGGTGTTTTATTAACCTATGAGGAGATGGCTGTTCAGGCTGAGCTGTGCCCAGTGCTTGATAAAAGGGAAGCTAGTCTTTTTGCACTATAGAAAAGACTGTGAAAGGAGAATTACTGAGAAGTTGTTATAGCCTTAATTCCTAAAGCCTGAGATGGTTAAGAAGCTAATTTGCATATCTGCTGAACTCTTAACAATTTGGCTTTGATTTGTTCTTCTTCTAGAGAAAAAAAGAAATACAAAACTTTGAAGGACTAAGAACATCCATGACAGTGTTTTAGCAATAATGTTGTACTTCACTAGGGAAGTGTTAGTGTGCTATTGCTTTTCACCCCGAGTGTACTAGTGGTAGCCAGTGAAGATCACTACAAGCTAAGAACTGCAACCTCTGGTTGTTTCATGCAGTTGAGTCGTTAATCCCTCAGCCCTGATGTGCTTGTGGTTGGCCCAATTCACAGTGTGCATATTTTAGGTGTGACCATTTACACCAGCCATTGAGCCGATGTAATTGATTATACCTAGATTGCTGAAAACCATATGTAGCTTACAGTATATTATAATTTATATGCATAATTATGCACCCCATCCACACTCTACCCATGAGTATGCCCATCTTTAAACTATGCACCTTCACATTTAGATGGTATTTTCTGGAACAGCATGTAGCCAGAATATTGATGTTTGTGCAGGTATTTTGGTAATTTATATGTGTTCTTGGTGCCTAATGTTGGCGCCGTCCTTATAAAATTACCCCCTAAATGTCTTTAGCATGCAAACTAAACTTTACTGCAGAAGTCCCTTAATTTTGTCCAATTTAGCTCAACAGAACTCAAAGCAAATTATTCAGTTTTACAAAAAATCTTCAAAATTTGGCATGACACTTCTAGATCCTGACAAATATTTACACATTCACAAATTTAAATCATGTTCACTGTGCAACTGGTGATCCAGTGAACATTAACACAGACTATCTTTTCAAGCCAGGCTCTAAAAGTGGTCAAAAAGGACATGACTGCATCTATTTCACTTGCTATAACCAAGCATGTCAGCTGAGACGGTTACATCATCCTTTGGTAAAAACAATCCTTGTTAAAGCAGTTTCCGAGCTATATTCAGCCTGGGGTAGTCAGCAGCTTTAAAGCCTTTGATAGTCGTAGGCTAAGTTAGACCTACATATTCAATGCCAGGCCATGTCTGAGCATCAGCACTGAATACTCAGGTACTCACCGGACTCAAGAGGTTATGCAGGTGCTGGCCAATATTCAGTACCGCTACCTGCATACCTTATCAGGTAAACAAAGGACTGCTTCTTGTGTGGTCCTATCTGCCAGCTTACTTATGCAGGCATTAGCGCTGAGTATCGCCAGGGCCAGAATAACTTCTGGGTTCACTCTGGTTCCTCCCACAGACCAACCTGGCACTAACCAGACAGTGCCCCAACAGTCAGAGGGAATATTCAATGGCACTGCCTAGTTAAATACTGCTGAATGTCCTCTTCCTGGTCCACTGATCAGGGTTTTAGCGTACAGCAGTCTCTTCTGCCTGCTTAAACCCCTTTAAATATCTCCCCCTTTTTCTGCCATACCAGTTCAAAAATAACTATCATCAGGGGCAGCAGGACACCTTTTATTTTATTTATTTATGACATTTTTACCCCACGTTAGCCCGAGAGTGACTCAGGTTCAATGTGGCTTACATAACAAACAATTAAATAAATGATATGTATTAAAAATTACATAAACAGATTATAAAGTTTAATAAATAATGATTTAACATTGGCTTTATAAAACAAATATAACATATGTGGTGAATTAACCTGGATGCAACTGATCTTAAGGGTAGATGGATAGAGAAGATTAAATCATAATTAAGTTTGTAAACAAAGAAGTGAAGATGAATAAATATGGGTATAATTAGGGCTAGATAGGATCAGGGAGGAAAGAAGTGAAATTAATTGTATGAATGGATAATGTTCAAATAGAATTCTTTGTTTTCTGAAAGGCTACATTTAAAAAAATGAGTTTTCATTAGGTTTCTGAAGGACAGGTAACCATCTGTGCATTTCATTGTTTTTGGTAGCGAATTCCAAATTTTTTTTATAGATTACATTCCTACAAATAGGGAAATGCAGAATGAGATATTCTCTGGATGATGGTATGGCATTACATGGGGGTAATTCAATGAGATTGTTCATATATGATAGAGCAGAACCATATAGAATTTGGTGAATAAAAACACAAATATTCTATCTTTTACTGGTAACCAGTATATGTTATATAGAAGAGGAGTTGCTTTGGTGAAGTGAAGTGATCTACATATTTATTTATTTGGATTTATACTACTGAAAAAGGTGTGATCAAAATCCAAATAAATAAATACATATGAGGCGTGCAGCAGTATTTTGAGAAGTTTGTAATTTTTTTGATAAGGCTGCCTTTAATTCCTGCATAAATGGAGTTGCAGTAGTCGAATTTTGTTAGTACTAGGGATTGAACCAAAGTATGAAAGACTGATTTTGAGACAAAAAGGATGAGAGGGCCAAACAAATCAGTCTCCACCCCTGCTAGCCCAAATGTCTTAGTTACTGATGCTATATTGGGCTGTGGCTCCTATGGCCCATTCCATTCTGTTGCCCATGACTATCATAACAGTTTAGTGTAAGCTCTGACTTTTGGAGCTCCTTCAGAAACCTCCCTGATCTAGGCAACTGCCTAGACTATGTTCTGGAGCAAGCGAAATGGTCGGGTACACAATATTTTATTTGTTAAGGTGTGGTCCAGGACTGGAGAAAACCCCAGGAAGCCGAATAAGGCTATGCTCCACACATTTGAAGTTACTCAGTTCTCAGAATAAAAGCAGACCACAGGGTTGATGTGCTCTGAACCACAATGATAGTTTACTTCAAAAATAAGCAGGATTAAACAATCAGGGACAATTAAGCCAGAGGCTTTAGAAAATATTTACACTTCTCCTTTACAGCGTTTCACTTAACTCCCAGTGGAGGAGGCTCTGTGAAGAGTCCCCCCCCCCCCTCTCTAAATCTTTCTCCTCTTCAATCTCACATAACACCAAGTACAATTTGGATGCTAAATAGGAACAGACAAGGTTCCCTGATTTCCACTTCACTGGATAAAGAGCAGAGGTCTGGGTGACACAGATTTCTTATTTAGCTTTAGGAGCCAGTGCAAAAAAGGCATCCATTAAATACGAGTGCCTCTGGAAAACTTACTAAGTCACAAGCAGCAAACGATGCACAAATGGGATCGCATGCAAATGAAACGCATGGATCCCCCTTTGTATGTCAGTTGCTGTTTGCGACTCAAAGCTGTCAAATGTATTTGACAATAAACCAGTACCCCTCCCCTACATGTCCAGAAATATCCCTGGTGGTCTAGTGCACCCCCTCCTGACCTCTCTGGTGCCCCTGCAACCCCTCCATGACCTCACGAATCAAAAATCCCTGGTGGTCCAGTGGACCACCTCCTGACCACCCCTCCCTCCCTCTAAACAATTAACTCCCTGGTGGTCTAGTGACCCCCCCAACCCCCACATGCCTTAAATGCACTAGAGGCAAAAAGATAGGAGCAATGCTTCCTCCCTCTGCCTCTGGGCCCAGTCCTCTCAAAATGGCAGTGACCAGCCCCTGCTGGGAGGGGCTAATCACCTAGATAAGCATAAGGTAGTTTTAAAAGTCTCCTTAGATCTGTCAGCAGCTTTCAACTTAGTCCACCCTACTTTGCTGCTTAATCAACTCTCTTCTTTAGTGTCACGATTGTGACTGTATCCCATGCCTACACTCACCTCACCTCCTGGTGACCAGGCCCTATGGCTGCTATGGACTGTCTTCTTCCTGTTTCCCAAATATGTGCCAGAATTCATTCCAGTCCTATTCTGATGTTCCAGCATCCAAGCCTCGCTGTGGTGTTCTTGCAGCTAAGCTGTGCTCTGGTGTTTTTGCTGCCAAGCCTCACTCTTGCTAGTGACTTCATCTGTAATTGTCTTTATTAAGCACCTGGGAACTTTCAGGCTTGCCTTTGCAACAGAGGTCTTCAGATGAGTTTTCGTCTGTGTGTGTTTGTTGCAGTTCCAGCCCTGCTAATTCTTGTCTTGCCAGTCTTCAACTTCTACTCCAACCCTGCTTGTTCCAGCCCTGCAAGCCTTCAGCTTCAGTTCTAATCCTGCTTCTGTCTGCCCTGTTTTGTCTTCAGCTTCAGTTCCTCCACTGTTTGTTCCAACCCTGTCTGCTTCCATTCCAGCCAAGCCTGTTTGAGAATCCTGAATCCTGTTTGAGAATCCTGAATCCTGTTCCAGCCAAGTCTGTTTGAGAATCCAGAATCCGGTTCCAGCCAAGCCCTTTCCAGAATCCGGTTCCCTCCAAGCCAAGTCCGTTTCAGCATCCGGTTCCAGCCAAGCAAGTCCGTTCCAGAATCCGGTTCCAGCCAAGCTCGTTCCAGAATCCGGTTGTTCCAGTCCTGCTTATTCCAGCCCTGCTCATCTACTGCTTCAGTTCCCATCCTGCTAGTTCCGGTCATGCTTGTACCAGCCTGTCTGTGTTCAGCCTTGCTTCCTGTTTGGGTGGTTTACCTGCTGCTGCCGGTCACTGTCAGTGGCCCAAGGGCTCACTACTCCGGACTCCGTGACAGTCCGTGACATTTAGGGATTTCGAGACTGTCCTGAGTTGGTTTCCAATTGGACTTTCAGGGTTATTTCACCGAAGGTTTCCTCAGATATTCAACTTTTACCCTCTGGGCTCTATACTTTCTCCTCTCTTAGTTAACTTATTTCTGAGTCCCCTAGCTACTTTAATCCAATTAATGATATCTTGATAGTCTATCCAACAGATCTGTTTTCTCCAAACTTAGGTCCATTACAGAATTGCTTTAACTTTATAGCGGATTGGTTGTTTGAACACCAATTGATGCTAAACATGGAAAAAAACAGTTGCTTGCTGATTTCTGGTCATGTTTCTCCACCATCAGCTGCTCTTTCATTATTTGGGCATCCTGTCATGCCAGTCAACTTGTTTAAATATCTCAGGTCTTCCTGGACTCCAACCTTTCCACATTTCACATTTAACTAAGGTTAGTTGCTATACTCTTCAGCAATTATGGTCAGTTAGGCATCTATTTTTCATAGGCTTATTCTTTTGCTTCTGATGACAAAGTTGGATTATTGCAACATTATCTATGCTGGTTTACCAAATGCAATAATGAAAAAGGTACAATCAATTTTAAAACATAGTAGTTTGGTTATGCAAAAAGATCGGACCATGTTACATCCTTGTTTAAAAAGTATCACTGGTTACCTATAAAACAAATAATTATCTACAAGATTTTAATGATCACTTTTAAAGCACTTAAAATAGGTCTTCCAGATTATCTTGTCGTTCTCACAATTCCATATATACCCTCCAGAGGCTTTCGCTTTCTTAAATGATTAATTTAGTTTTGCCCATAAATGATTAATTTAGTTTTGCCCAACCCAAAAGAAGCATGGCTTGAATCTATACGACATGCTGTTTTTTATTTCTTTGCCCCTACTATTTGGAATGAGCTACCTCTGTATATATGTAGTATCTCTTCCCTAAAGGAATATAAAACTGCAATAAAAATTTGTCTTTTTGGTCAAGCATTTCATACTCAGACTATGCGGTTGTAGTCTTTCCCTCTGGCAGTGTATCTCTTATTGCCTGAAGTCTTATTCATTCTTGGTTATGACTTAACTCTATTCTTTGATTTGTATGTGGTGACCATGACTGACCTTTCTTCGGTGCTATGTGTACTCTGTCCTTTATACCATTGTAGTTCCTTTGGTTTCTGATTATTTCCTTTTTTGAAACTGTGTACACTGCCTAGCTCTGCACGGCAGTTTAAGCGGTATAGAAAATAATAATAAACTGCACACTGATTTTCCTCTGACCCGAGAACACATCAGGCTTTTTGGTGGGCAGCTAAGTACTAGGCACCCAACACACAGTAGTGGCCCTACCATTAGGCTAGCTGAGGCAGGGGCTTCAGGCAGCACTCTTCCCTTCCCTCCTCAACCCTCTTCCCCATGTTTACCTTATTTTGTTTTTCATTTCCAAAAAAGTGGCAGTGGCAGCGATTTCCATAGGCTGCCGTGCCGCTGGCACCGGCCTGTTCTCCCTACTGTGGCCCACCTCTTAACATAACTTCCTGTTTCATCAGAGGTGGGACACAGTGGCACCACAGCAAGGCAGCCTATTGGAATCGTTGCTGCCTTTTGGAAAAGACAAAAATAAGGTAAACGTGGGGACAATGGTTGAGGAGGGAAGGGGGGAGATGCCAGACCAGACGAAGCAGCATCTCATCCCTGCCTGAGATGGCAGATTGTGTAGGCAGGGGTAGCCCAAGACATTCTCATAGTTTTGTAAAAACAATGTATTAGCAACCTTCTGACTGTTTTATGAAAGAACTGCATAGTAAGGATGGGGGGGGGGGGGGGGCAGAAAAATTTTATTTTCTTTTTTGCTGCTCTTGTTATTATGGTTTTCTCATGTCAAAACAAATGTTGTTAAGAATGCACACTATGTAAACATGGGGCAGGGGGGTTAAAGTTAGGCACCAAATAAACTGGGCGCTAAGCTAGTATTCTATAATGGCAGAGTTGGGCGCCAAATCTGTCATAGAACACTAGCATAAGTCTGCAGTTTCACACCTAACTTTAGGCACAACCTCTTACACCATGTCTATGGCTCGTGTAAATATTGGCGCCTAAAATCAGCAGTTGGGTGCGTAACCTGGTATTCTATCAAGTGTGCGCCAAAATAGTCGTAATGCCTATGACTCGCCCATGCAGTTACATGCAAGAATGCTTAGGTGCCCAGTTACAGAATAGCACCTAAGTGCACCATTTTCAGCCTGTTTTGGAACCTAATAGCCATTAGGTTCGGTGCCTATTCACTTCTACCTTTAAGTGTCATTTATAGAATTACCCCGATAGCATGTACTTTTCTTAGAGTACAAACTATTTGAAAATAATGCGCACTCTTTCCCGATAGTATGTGCAGACGTGTGCGCTGGTTCATGCATGTGTGCACTGTGTGTAAATCTAGCACACTATGGGCTAGATTCAGTAATTGGCACCCAAAAATTGGCACTGAACAGTATTCTATAAAGGGTGCTCCGGGATGGGTGCCCTTTATAGAATAGTGTGTAGCGCCGGGATCCGCACCCAACTTTGGTCTCAAATATTTATACCAACTGAAGCCAGGTGTAAATCCCATACTTTTCTAGATCCGCACCAGGGGTGGACTGGCCATTCAGGTAACCGGGCAGTGCCCAAGCACCCAGAAGCTCCAGGGGGCCCAGAGGCTCTCCCTGGATGCCCAGAACGTCGCTGGTGATCTAGGGGCCTGGCTCACTGGTCTACTGCTATTCCCCCCCCCCCACCCGGCACCACCGTATTTTAAAAATGGCAGCCAAGACTCCCTGTGGAAGTCTCGCAAGACTGTCTCGGCTGCCATTTTGAAAACACGGCAGCGCCGGCAGGCAGGGGAACTTGCCCCCCCCCCCCCCACCGGCAGAGGCCACCAGACCACCAGGACCCCTGAGGTATGACCGGGGTAGCGGGGACATCGGCTGCGGCGGCAGGGAGGGTGTCGGGCAGTGGCTGGGCGGGGGGCCCAGACCACCCTCAGTCCACCCATGAACCGCACTATTCTATAACAGTGCATGCATTTTAAGAGAACGCCCCTGACCCATCCATGTCCCAACCATCATTAAGACCCTTTTCAGATCTGCAAGGAAACACTTTGGCATTATAAAATAACAGGGCACGTAAGTGTAATTGCGTGTGGATCTGCCATTTTCGGGGTATTTCAGCACCTTGCTTCTGTTATAACAGTTTTTTGTGCCGAAATATCAGCACACAAATAGCGCATGTGGGCCCTTGTTCTAAGCAGTGGCACGGCTGACGAGCGGGTAGCGCATACCCATTCTGAAGTTGGTGTGCACTGTTTCCCATGGTAGAAAATCATTTTCTAATTTCTACCATGGGGGCATTTCCAGTGGTAATCGGCAGTGTGGCCACATTGGTACGAGCTGCATGATTGCCACAGTCATAGCGCGTGAGCCCTTACCACTAGGTCACTGGGTGGCAGTAAGGGCTCAGGCAGTGAATAGTTGTGCGCTACTTTTCATATTAGCGAATGGCCATTTACTGCCCCATTAAAAAAAAAACCATGATAAAAAAACGACCCAGTGTGTGCCCAAAAAATGCACCCATACTACCTCAGGCCATTTTTTACCACAGCTTAGTAAAAGGATCCCAATGCTAGGTGCCATATATAGAATTTCCTAGTATGGGTAGATAGTGCACACTGTTATCAACATTCATTTACTACTTATCATTTCTACTGTTACAAGAAATGATGCTTATACCATAACACTACTACTTATCATTTCTAAAGCGCTACTAGACCTATGCAGCGCTGTACACGTGAACATGAAGAGACAGCCCCTGCTCTACAGAGCTTACAATCTAATTAGGACAGACAAACAGGACAAACAAGAGATAAGGGAATATTAAAGTGAGGATGATAAAATAAGGGTTCTCAACAAGTGAATAAGGGTTAGGAGTTAAAAGCAGCATCAAAAAGGTGGGTTTTTAGCTTAGATTTGAAGATGGAGCTTGACGTACCGGCTCAGGAAATCTATTCCAGGCATATGGTGCAGCAAGATAAAAGGAAAAGAGTCTGGAGTTAGCGGTGGAGGAGAAGGGTGCAGATACGAGAGATTTACTCAGTGAACAGAGTTCCCGGGGAGGAATGTAGGGAGAGATGAGAGGTACTGAGGAGCTACAGAGTGAATGCACTTATAGGTCAATAAGAGGAGTTTGAACTCTATGAGGAAATGGATAGGAAGCCAGTGAAGTGACTTGAGGAGAGGGCTAATATGAGCATAACAACCCTGGCGGAATATTATATATAGAATTTCCTAGTATGGGTAGATAGTGCAGTTATCAAAATTCATATAAACAACAGCTGAGTCCTACTGAATAGCAAGTCATAGACCAAAGCCTGGCACAAGCATATCCATGCCTTTTACAAGTGAATTTCACATACTACTACTACTACTGCTATTTAACATTTCTAAAGCACTGCTAAGGTTACGCAGCGCTGTACAATTTAACAAAGAAGGACAGTCCCTGCTCAAAGGAGCTTACAATCTAAAGGACAAAAATGCAGTCAATCAAATTGGGGCAATCTGGATTTCCTGGATAGAGGTCCAAATCCAGGTTTTATGAAGCATTACACAATGGCTTACGTACAGGAAGACTGTTCTGAAACAAATTATCCACCGGAACAGCTTGACACTCAGCTGTGCAATGCAGCAATAGTAAATTGGCACCAGGCTTGGCTAATAGGAAACTTAACAGCTGTTTGTATAAATGATTAGTAATCAGAGATCAGATGGAGAGATGATCTGCTCCATAATCACAGGGGAGGCAAAGGATTGCTCCTGCTGAATTATCCTGATCAGTTTAAAAAGTTACACTTAAAAAGCCTTTTTGGGATGTATAAAGAAATGATGGTGTGAGCTCCCTTATCATTGCTGGCCTTTAATCAACATCTGCTATTTGCAAGACACCCAGCCACACAGACATCTTACAGTGAGATGCTGAAAGAGTTATCACTTTGGGGAGAAAATTCACACATCTTCCTAAAGAAACAAGTTTCAATGAGCACCTCCCCCTATACAGACAGCAGAGATAGGCTAGAAGCCTCCAGCCGTAAAAAGAGCAAAGTGCATAATCATGCAAAAAACTAAGGCTAGCATATACTCTTGCATGATTTAATTTAAAAGTAGCCTTCCTGACAGATGTGTACACTTTTCATAAACCCTCTTGCTATGGTTTTGTATAAATTAACCAATACACACTTCACATTTAACCATGCACACACAGAACAGTTTAACCAGGCAAATGCTAATCTTGAGTTTTTATATTCTGACTTTCTGGTCTACCCAATGAAGTTTGAAACAATGCAAAAAATGCACAAAAACTTTTTTAAATAATAAATACCAATTAATACATTTTAAATGCATGAGAATTAATACATAGAAATATTTTTTAAATGGGCCGGATATTTAAAATACTTCACCAAAGCAGGCCTTTTTACCTCTGCTCCACCTTAATGCATATTTAATTCATCAAATTGATAAAATCCATGGAAGAAAAGGTTTGTCCTACCGTACCAAAGGCTCTTTAGTATCCATAGGAATTCGTTAGATTTCTACAGTTCCGGGTAGATGTTTCCCATAAAGCCGTCCAGGCAGCACTGCTTGAATTGCGAGGGGTGCTGGGATCTGAGCTCAGTTTATTTGCACTGCCTCGTTTGCTTTAGAGCTTTAGCCAATGCAGGGGTGGCAGCTGTCCTTGGGGACAATGGCTTTACTGGCAGATGTTCTTTAAACAAAGACGCTGCTCACAGGATTGAATTCACTTGCACATGTGACCTTTTGCCTAAAATGACTAATACGAGAATAGAAAGTGCCGATACAGTGGAGATATCCTACATGCATGAACTTGCAGTACAATACTGAATAGATTGCTGACCGATGCCCTGAATACAATATACAGTGGTTCATTCCATTATCATCAATTCATTAATAACCACCACAGTGTGAGTTTTTATCCACTACCCAGTGTCTGTCAAGGTGAGCTGTGGTATTTGGGGATCGATTTACCGCCCAAAGGTTTGATGGGGGAATAGCAACCATAAAGCACCAGTTTGCAAATATCTAATACCATTAAGAAAAACAAATACGTGGCTTCTATTCAGCCTGTTTTTGAAACTTGCAGAGATATTTGGAGTGACTTTAAAAACATGGGAAGTGAAGCCAGCCTAGACTCTCCATCAAGCAGGGGCGTAGCCAGATGGTCAAATTTGGGTGGGCCTGAGCTCAAGGTGGGTGGGCATAGAATTCACATCCCCCCCCCCCCCCAATCCCCCTCTGGTTTGCTCCTCTCTCCACCCTTCCCTGCCCACAGACCCCAAATATTAAATACTTGAGCAGGCGGGGATCCCCAAACCCTGCTTCCCGAAGATTTCCTTCTCCTCCTCGGGCAGCCAGCACTCTTCCAAACGGCAGCCGACAGCACTTGCCTCAAACTGATGCTGCTACCAGCTTGTTGTGCATGCTCAGTGCTTATGCATGTGTGACAACTGAGCATGTGCAGAAGGTCCGGTCTCCAGGCAAGTGCCGCTGGCTGACGTTTGGAAGAGCGCTGGTGCCCAAGGAGAGAAAATCTTCAGCTGGCAAGGATCCCCACCAGCCACAGCAAGAGTGTCACAATTTTAGGTGGACCTGAGTCCAAAGTGGGTGGGCCCTGGCCCAGCCAGGCCCACCTGTGGCTACGCCACTGTCATAGAGGTTAGCTCCATCCCAGTTGCCATCTAAAAAAGGTGATTCGCCCCAATTCCCCCTTTGTTTTTTACTTGCCTGATTGAGCCGTGCACCGCACGTTTACTCTAGATGGCTTCTCTTTCTTTGGATATTTTCAGTTGTTTCCTAGAGGATCAAAACCTGAACTATTTTCTTTTCCTTTCAAGGCAAGCAATGGCAGGCGGAAACTGCACACTTATTTGTCCCCCTTTTTTTTTTTATCCTATGAGACTGCAATCAAAGCCCAAAAATGGTTTTGGAAAAAGCTGAAAAAGATAGTCCCAGTAAGGTGCATGTCTCTGACCTATTGCCTCAGCATAAGAGGCAATTCTTTAAATTGCCACTAAATTTCAGGTGCAACAAAGAGGCACATTTAGGGCCGGATTCTATATATGGTGCCTAGAGATATGTGCGGAAATCCAGGTGTAGTCTATAAAAACGTCTATAACGTAATTGGCTTAACAAGCTAATCAGCATTGATAACAGCTCTTAAGCAATAAAAGCTCTAATTGGCAATAATTAGAATTTATGTGCACAACTCGCTAAAGGTATTCTGTAATGAACTGCGCCTAGATTTTAATGCGTACAGTAGTGATGCCAATTCAAGATTCGAATTGATTCAGAAAAAAAATCGGGAGCCCCAATTCAGGACTTCCTCACCTCCCTCCCACTGTCACCATGCTACTGTTGATTCCCTCCCTGCTGCTCGCTAGCTGTCACCCAAGCCGCTGCAGCTGCTTCTCTCCCTCCTTCTCGCTGTCACCCAAGCTGCTGCTGCTGCTTCCCTCAGCAGCAGCAGTGACAAGAAGATAAACTAACTTACTCAGGGCTAGTCTCTCTGTTGGCGCAGGCTGCAGACTGTACTCCGGAACAGGAGAAAGTGGCAACAGGGGTGTGGGACCGGCAGCCGTGCCCAAAGGTGCTGACTCCACGGGTGTTGTGGGTGCTCGAGCACCCCCAATATTTTCTAACCCACCATCACCTGACCCAACCAGAATGAGCCGTCGGAAGTTCCGGTTCCAACCCCAGCCTGACCTGCCCGCCCTCTTCTCCCTCAACAGTCCTCCGTCCTCGCCTTCATGCCGCCCAGAATTTAAAACTAATTTTACCTCAGATCGTGGCAACAGTGAAAGGCGAGCAGGCTCATCTTCAGCCTTCCCTTCTCTCTCAGCTGTGGTCCCGCCCTCATTTCCTGTTTCCGCGAGGGTGGGACCAGAGCTGAGAAAGAACTGCTCGCCTTTCACTGCCACCGCGACCTGAGATAAAATGAGTTTTAAATTCCGGGCGGCAGGAAGGCAAGGACGGAGGACTGTTGTGGAAGAAGAGGTTGGACTGGGGTTGGAACTGGAACTTGAGGGGGACTGAAAAGGGGCAGGTGGTGTTTGGGGCGAGTTACTGGACATGGAGGGGAGGGCAGGAGGGAGAGAGGAGAAATCGCTGGACATGGAGGGGAGGGGAGAGAGGAGAAATCGCTGGACATGGAAGAGAGGGCAAGGGACAAATGAGACTTCTTGGTCATGGATGGATGGAGGGAGGGGAGGGAGGGCAGGGGAGAGAGAGGAGAAATCGCTGGATATGGATGAGAGGGAAGAGAGGAGAAATCGCTGGACATGGAGGGGAGTGCAGGGGAGAGAGAAGAATTGCTGGATATGGATGGAGGAGAGGGCAGGAGAAATGGAAGACACATAGGCGCCCGGTATAAGAGGCTTGGCGAGTGGCGCCGTGAGTGTCCCCTTCCCTCCCTTTCCGTTTATTACTATATCTGCCCCGCGCCATCTTTAATTTACCTCCGCTCCGTCCCCAGTGTTGGCCACATCATTTCAAAGCCCGCCCTGCTGCCTGTCTCTATTCTCCCCTCGCTCCCTTCGCAACGTGATTCGTTCTGCAGACAGAGTCCCGCTCTCGAGGAAATTATGTCAGAAGGCGGGACTCTGTCTGCGGCACGAATCACGTCGCGAAGGGAGCGAGGGGAGAATAGAGACGGGCAGCAGGGCGGGTTTTGAAATGATGCGGCCGAGTCGACGCTGGGGACGGAGCGGAGGTAAATTAAAGATGGTGCGGGGCAGATAGTAAGTAAGGGGAGGGAAAGGGGAGACCCAGGGCGCCGCTGGCCCAGATGGATGGAGGCAGGGGAGAGGAGAATCGGGCTGGGTATGGATGGAGGGGGGCAGGGGACAGAAGGGAATTGCTGGATGTGCATGGAGGGCAGGGGAGAGGAGGGTTGCTGGAATGGGTGGGTGGATAGAGGGGATGGCAGGGGAGAGGAGGGTTGCTGGACATGGGTGGGTGGTTAGAGGGGAGAGCAGGGTTGCTGGACATGGGTGGGTGGATAGAGGGGATGGCAGGGGAGAGAGGAGGGTTGCTGGACATGGGTGGGTGGCTAGAGGGGAGAGCAGGGTTGCCGGACATGGGTGGATGGAGGGCAGGGGAGAGAACAGGGTTGCTGGACATGAATGGAGGGAAGGGCAGGGGAGAGGAAGGTTGCTGGACATGGGTGGGTGGATAGAGGGGATGGCAGGGGAGAGGAGGGTTGCTGGACATGGGTGGGTGGCTAGAGGGGAGAGCAGGGTTGTTGGACATGGGTGGGTGGATAGAGGGGATGGCTGGGGAGAGAGGAGGGTTGCTGGACATGGGTGGGTGGCTAGAGAGGAGAGCAGGGTTGCTGGACATGGGTGGATGGAGGGCAGGGGAGAGAACAGGGTTGCTGGACATGGATGGAGGGGAGGGCAGGGGAGAGAGGAGGGTTGCTGGACATGGGTGGCTAGAGGGGAGAAGAGGGTTGGTGGACTTGGATGGATGGAGGACAGGGGAGAGAGGAGGGTTGCTGGACATGGATGGAGGGAAGGGAAGACAGGAAGGAGATGCACATGAATGAAGGGGAGAAATTCTGGACATGCATGGAGAGGAGAGAAGACAGATGAAGGAGATGCACATGGATGGAGGGAAAGGGAGAGAGAAAAAATGCTGGGCATGGATGGAGGGGAGGGAAGAGAGAGGAAGGAGATAAGATGAGGGAAAAGGGAGAAAACCTGCACATCGATGGAGAAAATAGGCAGAAGCTGGATCCACTGGACAGTCAAGTCTGCAGAGGACCCAGCTTTTACTTACGGATGTAAGGCAAGAAATGAAGAAGAAAGGCGGAAAGTAAAGAAATAAATGGAAAGGAAGCCCTGGAAACGGAGTTAAGAGGACAGATAGCAGCAGAATCGGATACTTGGCCAGCATGATCAGAAAAACAGTCACCAGACAACAAACGTAGAAAAGATCATTTTATTTTCATTATAGTGTTTGGAATATGTCCACTTTGAGACATTAAAAGTTTATATTTTTTACTTATTTATGGCATTTTATCCCACATTAAACATGAATTAGGGTGTTTTGTGGCTCTACATGAGAATTGTGATATTATGATCCCTTGTTTCATATTGTTGACGGTCTGCATTTTCCATATGGGTGGTATATTGGTGTATTAGGTTCTGCCCAGTGTAATATTTATGGTACAGTAAGGTTCTGAGTGTGTTTTTGCACAAAGTTGTGCATAGTGTTTTGCAGTTGAGCGATTGTGGTTAGTATATGCTTTGAGCAACCACTTTATTCTTTGACATATGATACATAGCTAATATCTAAATTTAATAAAAGGTATTAATTGTGACTTTTATTTTTATTTATTTATTTTTTCTGTGTGTTATCAGACAATTATGGATTTAAGCTCCACCCATGGCCCCACCCCTAACCCCGCCCCCTTTAGCCTCCCCAAACAGTTGGGCCACCGACCGCCTATGGGAAGACATGTATGGAAGAGAGGGAAGACAGGAAGGAGATGCAGATGGATGGCGAGAAGGAGATGCACATGGATGGAGGGCAGGGGAGAAAGGAGAAATGCTGGACTGCACATGGAGTGGAAGAAAGACAGAGGAAGTAGATGCACAAGGAAGGGAGAGGAGAAATGCTGGACATGGATGGAGGGGAGGGAAGACAGAGGAGGAGATGCACATGGATGGAGGGGCAGAGATAGAGGAGAAATGCTGGACATGGATGGAGGAGAAGGAAGAGAGAGGAAGGAGATGCATACTGACTAAGAAGAGGGAAAGGGAAAAGAGGAGAAAAACTACACATGGATGGAGAAAATAGACGCCAGATGGAAAGGGGGAAGAGAGGGGGCAGACACTGGATGGAAAGGGAGGAAGAGAGGGGGCAGATGCTAGATGGAAAGGGGAGAGAGAGGGGGTAGATGCTGGATGGAAAGGGGGGAGAGTTAAGATTGAGGAAAGAAGAAACAAGAGACTGAGACCAACACAATTAGAAACAGTAAACGGCCAGACAACAAAGGTAGGAAAAATTTATTTTATTTTGAGTTTAGTATAAAGTAGTGTGGTAGCTGTGTTAATAAATACAGAAAATGGAAATAAGGTAATATCTTTATTGGACTAATTTTAATACATTTTGGACTAATGTTTGGAGACCAAACCCTCCTTTCCCATGTCAGAACAGAATACCGTAAGAGCAGTGGCGTACCAAGGGGGGGGGGGGGCGGTCCGCCCCCGGGTGCATGCCGCTGGGGTGTGCCACGGCACGTGCCTGTCGGCTGCGAGTTCGAATCGCTACGCTAAATTCTCTCGTTCGCTGCAGCTCCCTCCCTCTGCCCCGGAACAGGTTACTTCCTGTTCCGGGGCAGAGGGAGGGAGCTGCAGCGAACGAGAGAATTTAGCGTAGTGAACTCGCAGCCGACAGGCGCACGCCACGGCACCCCCCCCAGCGGCGTGCACCCAGGGGGGGCGCATCGGTGATCCGCCCCGGGTTTCGCCAAGGCTAGGAACGCCACTGCGTAAGAGCAGTATACTGTCCTGACCTGAGGAAAGAGTATATCTTCAAATGATTTAGCCAATTATTTCTCAACAAAAATTGACCGAACATATAAAGAGGAATCCAATAAAATTTATATGGAAATATAATGTTTGATTTTAACAAAATATTTCAAAAAAGCAAGGAAAAGATCTCAAAACGCCCGACCGCTTACTTTCAGTTTTCAGCGGCTTTAACTGGGGGCAGCACTAAGTTATGGTCAGATAAAGAGAGAGGAAAAAAATTTTCTCAATGCTTTCCCTGTCGAAGCACAGCCCTTGAAAAAGCCCACAAGCGAAACGGATGGGGCCACCGTCGGGCAACAGATAAGTGCTCGACTTTATCTTTGTAAAGCTGCTTTAGAGCACTTCATGAGAATCAGTGAAGGTTTTTATGAACCAAAGAAAATTTGAAGTTAGCATTGATATTGTCGATATATTTAAACATTTTTCTTGTAAAAAGAGCAAAATTGTTAAAATCTATTTGGAAATAAATTAAAAGTTAAAATAATTATTTCCAAGCAAGGTTTTTATGACCAGTGATGAACACCACACCCCCAGTTAAAGCCACTGAAAACTGAATGTAAGCGATCAAGCGTTTTGAGGTCTTTTCCTTGCTTTTTAGAACTATTTTGTTAAAATCAAACATTATATGTCCATATAAATTTTATTGGATTCCTCTTTATATGTTCGGTGATCTTACATCTTGGAGTCCTGTATGGTAATCCTCTTACTATTGTCAACAAAAATTGAATCGTTTCAGGCAAATCTTCCACCATATACTTTGACCCCAGAACCTTTTCCATCTGTTAGTCTGCTACCTGGATTTCATAAGTACATAAGTACATAAGTAGTGCCATACTGGGAAAGACCAAAGGTCCATCTAGCCCAGCATCCTGTCACCGACAGTGGCCAATCCAGGTCAAGGGCACCTGGCACGCTCCCCAAACGTAAAAACATTCCAGACAAGTTATACCTAAAATGCGGAATTTTTCCAAGTCCATTTAATAGCGGTCTATGGACTTGTCCTTTAGGAATCTATTTAACCCCTTTTTAAACTCCGTCAAGCTAACCGCCCGTACCACGTTCTCCGGCAACGAATTCCAGAGTCTAATTACACGTTGGGTGAAGAAAAATTTTCTCCGATTCGTTTTAAATTTACCACACTGTAGCTTCAACTCATGCCCTCTAGTCCTAGTATTTTTGGATAGCGTGAACAGTCGCTTCACATCCACCCGATCCATTCCACTCATTATTTTATACACTTCTATCATATCTCCCCTCAGCCGTCTCTTCTCCAAGCTGAAAAGCCCTAGCCTTCTCAGCCTCTCTTCATAGGAAAGTCGTCCCATCCCCACTATCATTTTCGTCGCCCTTCGCTGTACCTTTTCCAATTCTACTATATCTTTTTTGAGATACGGAGACCAGTACTGAACACAATACTCCAGGTGCGGTCGCACCATGGAGCGATACAACGGCATTATAACATCCGCACACCTGGACTCCATACCCTTCCTAATAACACCCAACATTCTATTCGCTTTCCTAGCCGCAGCAGCACACTGAGCAGAAGGTTTCAGCGTATCATCGACGACGACACCCAGATCCCTTTCTTGATCCGTAACTCCTAACGCGGAACCTTGCAAGCCGTAGCTATAATTCGGGTTCCTCTTACCCACATGCATCACTTTGCACTTGTCAACATTGAACTTCATCTGCCACTTGCACGCCCATTCTCCCAGTCTCGCAAGGTCCTCCTGTAATCGTTCACATTCCTCCTGCGACTTGACGACCCTGAATAATTTTGTGTCATCGGCGAATTTAATTACCTCACTAGTTATTCCCATCTCTAGGTCATTTATAAATACATTAAAAAGCAACGGACCCAGCACAGACCCCTGCGGGACCCCACTAACTACCCTCCTCCACTGAGAATACTGGCCACGCAATCCTACTCTCTGCTTCCTATCTTTCAACCAGTTCTTAATCCATAATAATACCCTACCTCCGATTCCATGGCTCTGCAATTTCTTCAGGAGTCTTTCGTGCGGCACTTTGTCAAACGCCTTCTGAAAATCCAGATATACAATATCAACCGGCTCCCCATTGTCCACATGTTTGCTTACCCCCTCAAAAAAATGCATTAGATTGGTGAGGCAAGACTTCCCTTCACTAAATCCGTGCTGACTTTGTCTCATCAGTCCATGTTTTTGTATATGCTCTGCAATTTTATTCTTAATAATAGCCTCCACCATCTTGCCCGGCACCGACGTCAGACTCACCGGTCTATAATTTCCCGGATCTCCTCTGGAACCCTTCTTAAAAATCGGAGTAACATTGGCTACCCTCCAGTCTTCCGGTACTACACTCAATTTTAGGGACAGATTGCATATTTCTAACAGTAGCTCCGCAAGTTCATTTTTTAGTTCTATTAATACTCTGGGATGAATACCATCAGGTCCCGGTGATTTACTACTCTTCAGCTTGCTGAACTGACCCATTACATCCTCCAAGGTTACAGAGAATTTGTTTAGTTTCTCAGACTCCCCCGCTTCAAATATTTTTTCCGGCACCGGTGTCCCCCCCAAATCCTCCTCGGTGAAGACCGAAGCAAAGAATTCATTTAATTTCTCCGCTACGGCTTTGTCCTCCTTGATCGCCCCTTTAACACCATTTTCGTCCAGCGGCCCAACCGACTCTTTGGCCGGTTTCCTGCTTTTAATGTATCTAAAAAAATTTTTACTATGTATTTTTGCTTCCAACGCTAATTTCTTCTCAAAGTCCTTTTTTGCCCTCCTTATCTCCGCTTTGCATTTGGCTTGGCATTCCTTATGATCTATCCTGTTACTTTCAGTTGGTTCTCTTCTCCACTTTCTGAAGGATTGTTTTTTGGCTCTAATGATTTCCTTTATCTTACTGTTTAGCCACGCCGGCTGACGTTTAGTCTTTTTTCCCTTTTTTCTAATACGTGGAATATATTTGTCCTGAACCTCCAGGATGGTGTTTTTAAACAGCATCCACGCCTGATGCAAGTTTTTTACTCTGCGAGCTGCTCCTTTCAGTCTTTTTTTCACCATTTTTCTCATTTTGTCGTAATCACCTTTTCTATAGTTAAACGCTAGCGTACTTGATTTCCTAGTTTCACTTCCTTCAATGCCAATATCAAAACCGATCATATTATGATCACTGTTATCAAGCGGCCCTCGTATCGTTACCCCCTGCACTAGATCATGAGCACCACTAAGGACTAAGTCTAGTATTTTTCCTTCTCTTGTCGGCTCCTGAACTAGCTGTTCCATGAAGCTGTCCTTGATTTCATCAAGAAATCTTATGTCCCTTGCGTGTACAGATGTTACATTAACCCAGTCTATATGCGGGTAATTGAAATCCCCCATTATTATTGTGTTGCCCAGTTTGTTTGCGTCCCTGATTTCCTTTAACATTTCCGCATCCGTCTGTTCGTCCTGGCCAGGCGGACGGTAGTACACTCCTATCACTATCCTTTTCCCCTTTGCACATGGAATTTCAATCCACAGTGATTCCAAGGAGTGTTTTGTTTCCTGCAGAATTTTCAATCTATTTGATTCAAGGCTCTCGTTAATATACAATGCTACCCCTCCACCAATCCGATTCACCCTATCACTACGATATAATTTGTACCCCGGTATGACAGTGTCCCACTGGTTATCCTCCTTCCACCAGGTCTCAGAGATGCCTATTATATCTAATTTTTCATTTAGTGCAATATATTCCAACTCCCCCATCTTATTTCTTAGGCTCCTGGCATTCGCATATAGACATTTCAAACTATGTTTGTTGTTCCTAAGTACATCATGCTTAGTACTTGACAGTATTAATTGGCAATCTTTTGTCTGATTTTTATTGTTATTTAAAGATACCCGATCTACTACAATCTCTTTTGCAACCTCACTATCAGGATACTCTATCTTCCCTGTTATGGTGATATCTTTGAAAGATATCATCATATTTTCCATTTTTTGTTTTATTTGTATTTGTTAACCTATAGCATAGTGATTGAAATATGTCAGTTTTTGAAATTTGCATCTCCTTATATTTTCACAGTACATGGGGGCTGAGGGGCAGGACTGTTCAGGGAAAAAATCCTGATGCAGGTTGCAGGCAGCCTTTGAGTTGTCGTTCTTTATTGTTGGTAGCATTTTTATTTAATCTCACTTATATTTTCAAACATACCAGCTTGTCACGGAACCCAGGATGGTGAGTCCTTGGGCTGCAGCCAGGCTGCAGCAGACAAGTCCTCTGGGGAGGCGCAGAGCAGAGGCGAACCAGACACTGAATACAAACAAGATACCATACATGGCAAGTAGACAGAGCACACTCAAGACAAGCAACAAACACCACCAGAAAAGGGAGATAGACCACTCAGGCGGGCCACAAGGCCGATCCGGAGCCCACTCGTACAGAGCCCAAGCGTATGGGCCTCACGGCCGAACTGGAACCAAATCATACCAGAGGGAAGAGGAAAGAAAGAGAACGGAATCTATTGAGCAAGTACTACTCAAGCAGTGCACACACTCTGCACTAAACAGAGCCACAAACAAGGGGTCAAAAGACCCTACACACAGGCACAAAGAAACTGAAGGGGAAAAGACAACCCCACTTAGACTCACGTGGTAGAAACCACAAATAAAAGATAAGAAAAACACACAGGAAGGCAGCACAGGACTGGGCTTAGAACCCCAGCTATAAATGAATAGTCCTACCAAGCCAAACAGACATCATACAGAGAGGTAGCTCAAGGCTAAGCTAGGGAAGAGCTGACCACTCTTGCCACACAGAGAGGCAGCTCAAGGCTGAGCTGGTAGTCACACAAACAGAAGAACCACCCACTCAAGCAGAATCAGAGAGGATGAACAGGACTGTGCTAGTAGACACAGCTAAACGGAAGAACGGCCCACTCGTGCCATGCAGAGAGATCGCTCAAGGCTGCGCTTGTAGTCATAGCTAAACGAATAATCCTAACCAAGTCAAACAGAAATCACACAGAGAGGTAGCTCAAAGCTGAGCTAGTAGTCACGGATATATGGAAGAGCTGACCACTCGTGCCACACAGAGAGGCAGCTCAAGGCTGAGCTAGTCGTCACAGCAAACAGAAGAAGCACCCACTCAAACAGAATCAAACAGAGAGGATGCACAGGACTGTGCTAGTAGCAGGGCTTTTTTTGAGGGGGTACTTGGGGTACTGAGTACCAGCACCTTTTCCATTGTCTGCTAAAATTGACCCCTGACCCCCAAGTTTTAATGAAAGAACTCAGGCTCCACACACCAAGTCTGCCTTGTCATAGATTCTGTGACTGGTTGCAGGGGGCCTGGCTATTGTGGGGTGGGTTCCTGAGTTATCACCCCACCCCCTGAAGGGTGGCCAGGTATTTGAGTACCGGCACCTCTTTTGCTAGAAAAAACGCACTGGCTAGTAGACTCAGCTAAACGGAAGAACGGCCCACTCGTGCTACATAGAGAGACCGCTCAAGGCTAGTAGTCGCAGCTAAACGAAAAAGCAATCCACTCAAACACAATAAAAACCTCACAGAGAGAACTCAAACAGAATGCACACAGGAAAAACTCAAGACAAGGCCACACAAAGGAACACACAGCTATGCCATACAGAACTCAAGGATAAGGGAAGCCACTCATGAAGGAACACTCTAAGCTGTACCATAAAGCACGCAGGGAAGAGGGAAGCCACTCAAAGGAATACTCAAGGGTGTGCCACCAGGCACTCAAGGGAAAAAGGGAAGCCACTCTTAGGAATACACAAGGCTATGCCACATGGCACTCAAGGATAAGGGAAACTACTCATGAAGGAACACTCTAGCTGTACTATACAGCACTCATGGAAAAGGGAAGCCACTCAAAGGAATACTCAAGGATGTGCCACCAGGCACTCAAGGGAAAAGGGAAGTCAATCATAGGAATACACTAGGCTGTACCATACAGTACTCAAGGGTAAAGGGAAGCCACCTATAGGTATACACAAGGCTGTGCCACACAGCACTCAAGGGTAAAGGGAAGCCACTCATAAGAATACACAAGGCTGTGCCACAGAGTCAAACAACATACACTAGAGACAAAGGGAAAAGCAAGCAAGCAGGGAAAGCAGCCTTTACATACACAAATCAGATAAGGAGGAATGCTCACAAGAATCAGGATACAGACACAGCAGACAAAGAGTTAAAACATGCTAAAGGGAAGGAATGCTTCTAAAACACATCAGAAAGAAGCAGGGCTTACACTGCAGTCAAAGGTTTAAAGCAAACAAAAGGAAAAACAACAATGTTCTTACCAGAACTCAGCCAGCACACACAGCCAGGTAAGGTAGGGAAAGGCAGGCAGAGACAGAGCACACCCAGCTGCATGGGAGCAAGGTAATCAAGGAAAGCAGCTGGGCTGGCAACAATCAGCTCTCTGAACAGTGAAAGGTAACAAGGGAAACCACACAAGGAAACAGAATAGGCTTAAGTTGGAGAGCCTAGATAACAAGAAAGGAATCTATTCAGGTTCAAACCAGAACCACACACAGAAAAACAGAACAGGGCTTTGCTTGGAAGCAAAGTTAACAGGCTAGTAATCCATACAGGTTTAAAACAGAAAACACACAGAGAACCAGAAGAGGGCTTTAAGCAGAACAACCCTCACAGAGAAACAGAAGAGGGCTTTGCTTGAGAGCAAACCTAACAGGGAAGTAATTCATACAGATTCAAACCAAAACCACTCACACAGGGTTCAAGGCTGTGCCCAAAGGCACAGCATAACAAGAAGACCAGTTCCCTCAGAATCACACACCAGTACAAGAAAAAGGAAAATAGATCTTTTGCAAAGGCAACGCAGGAAAGCTCCCTGAGTCCTTATAAAGGAGTAGGCTGATGATGTCACAAGTAGGAAATGAAGCAGAAGCAGGGAGACCAAAGCGAGGCTTGGCTAACAGGAAGAACAACAACATGAAAAAAGGCAGACTGGAGAGGTCACAGAGCTAGATACAGTGAAACAGTAGGTCTGAACATAAGGGCATGGCCACAACCGTGCACTTGTGCAGCATACAGATGAACACAGAGGAAGTATAATAATGGAATAACTTTTCATAGGTAGAGTAGTTATTTGTTATAAATCACAATCAGTGTATCATTTGGAGGGGCTGGTTATAGGGACACCCTAGCACATGTTATATTCATGCAGAGATTTTTTTCTGTGATTATATATTTATTTCTTCTTCAAGTCTGGCTATAAAGGGCCCTTTTTGAGGGGGGAGGGGAGGAGGTGGTTAAACTTTGTCTCCCGGCTGTGTGTTTATATATAGATGAAGTTTATCCAAGTCAACGTTAAGCTTCGTAATATGATTTCATAACAGTATTTTCTTAGTTATTACCCAAATGCGAACACAATTATAATGTTAGTTAAAAAGTTTGGGACGTTACTGAATTCTTTTATTCTGTCTCACTGTATTTCCAGTTTTGGCACAGTATAGGTCATCAAACCAATGGACTGCATTAAAAGAAAAAGGTGGAATGTGGGAACTTGCTCCTTTTGTTTTGTGGAATGCAGTGGTATATTATAAAAATGCACTTTCCTTGTTTTATTACTACTATTTCACAGAGAGCTATTGAATAATGAGGGAAGGGCTTCCTTCACATAGAGGTTCTGTCCTTTATCCAGTCCTTACATGCTTTTTAGTTGTTGTTGTTGTTCTTCTTCTTCTTCTTTATTAAAGATTTTTTTTTTAAAGAAAAAAAAATGTCATGCGGCTCTTCTTGTTTGTCTGCTTTTTGGGTGAAGGAAGTAGCTTCATGGCAAGAACATTTTAAATTTCCTCTCTGATCTCAGATTGGTGACTTTCTGGCCCTTTGTCCCACAGGCTCAAGGAACTGAGCTGGATTGGATGGTATTCTTAGTTCTTGGTCTCCTCTGGCAATATGTTAGCTTTAGGATCACTTTTTTTATGAAAACATATATTTTGAATTTAATATCATGTCCTACCTATTCATGCAGGGCCCTTTTTTTGTGGTGGTGAGGGGGTATGTTTTGAACTTAATTTTAATACTGAACAATAATTGTTGAGATAGCGTACATTTTAGAGAAGTAGATGCTGATGCAGTTTAACCTGTCATCGCAAATGCCAGGTCCAACAGGCATTAGGATGCTGGAAGAGGGGCCATTTTTACCGTTGGGGTAAAATGGCCAATTTTTTGTATTTTCCTTACTAATGGCCATGCTCTGAGCCCCTGCAGCTACACACTATGTAGTCAGAAAGGGCTCAAGCGCTATTCGTTAGCATGCAGCTGCACTAACCGATTAGCGCAGAACATCCCCACTCTCTGCTCCTAGAGCTAAAAATAAAGTTTATTTTTTAGCATGTAACACGCACACATGCAAAAATTACCGCGGGATGTCTGAGCATGCCCCACAGTAAGGCATTTTTTGCTGTGGTAAGCATGCGTTAGTGCTTATCGCAACTTAGTAAAACAACCCCCTAAGATCTTTTTTTAAAAATGCCCCTCCTTTTTACAGTTTTCAACCATAGATTTGCCCTCTATTCTATTGATACAAGTGCTCTGATAAGCTGACACATAGTTTTCTCTTTGTCTTAAAGATATATATTTTCCCACATGGACAAATTCCCTCACTAGCACAGTTAGAAAATAATTTAAGAGTATATTTCATTATACTGTTGGGGATATCAAAAACTTTTTTTTTTTGTGGTGTTATATGCATGCTACATTTATAACACTTATAGGACCAGATTCTATATAAGGTGTCTAAAAAATCTGTGCAGTAAACATTTCTGTTTCTATAAGCAGCACCTAGATTTAGTCGTAGTATATAGAATACGCTTAGCTGATATCCCAGCGCCTAAAATTACATGTCTCCATTTACACCAATGAAAATGTGGCGTCAATCCCTGCACATAGATTTACGTGCACTGGGTCATATTGTATAACTATGTGCATACATTTTAGAGCGCCCACGAAACACCCATTTCCCCACCCATAACCACACCCCCCTTTGAACTGCGCACAATAGAATTTAGGTGTTCACTACAAAATACGCTTAGCGAGTCATACGCATAAAAATCAAATTATTGCCAATTAGTTCTCATTATTGCTTGTTAGGTGCTGTTATCAATGCTGATTAAGTTGTTAAGTCGATTAAGTTACATGTGTTGTTATGCAATATGCTTAGATTTCAGCACAGAATGCTAGGTGCACTATATAGAATCTGGCAGATAATGCCCACTTGGTCATCTATCAATTTTCATAACATTCAAGGCAGATGGTACCAAAATATTGTCACGCTCCTCATCTTGGCGAGGGGCCTTCCTGCGGCGGGCCCGGCACTCCGGGAGTTTGTCCTGCCCTGCGCTCTGGGAGATCTTCTCGGTCAGCTCCGTTCCGGGTGGGTGGTTAACGGTGTGGCTTGCCTTCCTTAGGAACGCCAGACTCTTTGCCCCACCTCCTGCTCCACTGGATTGGAGCCCTGTGGTCAGCCTCCTCCTTCTCCCTCGACGGACTAGCCAACGGGAGACTTCTCTTGCCAGCTGATTCTTGTCTCCCTGGGAACTCTGGACTCTTTGCCCGCCTCCTGCTCCACTGGATTGGAGCCCTGCGGTCAGGCTCCTCCTTCTCCCTCGACAGACTGGCCAACGGGAGACTTCTCTTGCCAGCTGATTCTTGTCTCCCTGATGGTGGGGGGCTATTTTAGGAGCAGCTTTACTCCACGTCTTTGCTTTGGCTTCTACTCTGGTAGGTAATTGTTTGCGCTGTATCTGTTTCTCAAGCTGTTACCTTCTCGTTGCTTACCACTTCCTGAACTCGGATTACTCTCTGCCTGCTGACTGACCTGACCACTGCCTGAACCCGGATTACTCTCTGCCTGCTGCCTGACCTGATCGCTGCCTGAACCCGGATTACTCTCTGCCTGCTGCCTGACTTGACCCCTGCCTGAACCCAGATTACTCTGACCGAAGCCTGAACCCGGATTACTCTCTGCCTGCTGCCTGACCACTGCCTGAACCCAGATTAATCTCTGCCTGAGTATCGGCTTTCCCTACCTAATGTTCTCTTATTATATCAAGGGGTCCTCTCACCCTCTGGCCCAGGAGAACTCTGCACAGGCAGGTTCTGCCGCTCCTCCTTGTGGAGCTCTTCCAGTCGCTCTTGTGATAGGTCAGGCATATCTGGTGTCTGAGGGCCACTACCAGTGGCTATCAGTATGCTGCTAATCTCCTAACACTACCAAAAAAAAAAACTGAATGGGGTAGGGACCCTGTTACTTCTGCACTTGTTCACTGTGCTCTGTGTCTGGAGGTTACAGATAAAAACAAACTCTGAACCAGTCAGTGCTTGATGACCCTCACTCCATGCACCCAGCCTGACAATCCCACCACATTGCCACCAAAAAAGAAGGACAAAGGTCTGTCACGAAATGCCTAGCACCCACCTGGGGTTAACCCTGCAGCCACCTGGAGGATCTGTCCTCAGCACCGCTCAGGCCCGCCTGCACCTGGGCATGGGCTCTACAGAAGCACCCTCCTCCCCCTGATTGGGTCCTGCTTGCTTCTAGGCGAGCTCCCACTCTCAAGTGATTCCCAGGACACTGGGGCCACAGTCCCACAGTTCCTAGAAAGCACTCACAGACCCAAAACACAAACCAACAGGATTTTTAGTTAGTGTGAGACATCAGAGCTAATAAACTAATGAGTTTATTATCACAGAAATAGAACAGTGGATGATATAAAACAGGTGGAAAACAACAAGCAATAACAGGTAACTGAATATGGATCAATATCAAAGCTATCTAAAAAGTTTGTCACTACCTAGGTAGCATGTGGGGAGTTTCAGGAAAATAACTGTTCACAGTTCTTGAACATGGCCTTAGAGCAGAGATGTTTACCTTCTGCACTCAGTATATATACGTGAAACATCAAAGCATTTCAGTGGCAGTCTAACAGGATGGGAGTGGATAGGTGAGAGACAGGGAGATACACATGGAGGCAGGAGGTGTATTTTCAAATCAGCAGTCTAGTTCAAATATTAGTTAATCATAAAAAGAGTCACTGGCATATAAAACACTGTGAATAAATAAACAGAGTGTAAAACCAGAAATAAAGTTAAATATAGTAAGCAAAGATAAGAGGTCATCAACCTGCTAGTCTAGTCTAGTCTATTAAGAACACTTGAATGTATTCAGGATTGATGTAACTAGACTTGCTTCCAGAAAACTGGACATTTGCTTATCATATAAGGCAGAAATGGCACAATGAAAACAGAAGACAGAGAAATGATACATTTGATATTTTTAGACAAAGAAAAATTATCATCCAGGCTGCTGTGAATTTTGCAACTATAAAGTTTGCTGGAGTCTTCTGAAGACAAGGCACTAGAGATACCCTGCAGACATAGCGAAAGGTCATTTCAGAGCAAATTGTATTATTTATTTATTAATTTCATTTCTATTACAACAATACATACATACATAAATAAATAAATAAATAAATAAATAAATACACATTTATTTATTTATTTATTTATGCATGCATGCATACCCCACATTTTCCAATCAGGTTGTCTGTTCAATATGGCTTAAATTTAATATGGTTGGATATGTAGCATTATCAATATGGTTCACAGTTTGATATAGTTAGACATGTAGCATTATCATTAGTAGTTGGCTCGTGTCACTATTTGTTTTTCTGTTGGTGGTTGGGTTCCATGGAGTGTTGCATTGTTGATTAGTTAATTTGTGCAGGATGGTTGAAAAAAGATTGTCTGATGAAGAGGACTTTCAGGTGTTTTTGAAAAGTTATGTAGTCGGTCATGCATTTTAGGATTCTCGGTATTGTGTTCCAGATTTTGGGGCATATGTATGTAAAACTGGTTGAGTATGCAGATTTGTATTTCAGGCCTTGGCAGCTGGGGAAGTGTAGGGAGAGGTAGGTTCTTGCATCTTCGATTGTGTTTCGCATGGGTAGTTCTATTAGGTTTGTCATGTATTCAGGTGCAAGGCTGAAAATTATCCTATGAACCACAGAGCAAATATTGAAGGATATTCGTGCTTTAATGGGTAGCCAGTGAAGTTTGAGGAACTGTGGTCTTGCGCTTTCAAATCTATTTGTTCTGAATATTAGTCTAGCAGCTGTATTTTGTGCTGGTTGCAATTTTTTTAGCAGTTGTTCCTTGCATCCGGCATACATTTCATTGCAATAGTATGCATGGGTGAGGACCTTGGATTGGATTAATGTGCAGAATACATCTCTCAGAAAGTAGTTTTTTATGTTTCAGTTTCCACATGGTATGGAACATTTTCTTTGTTGTGTTTGAGATTTGCTAGTGAAAGGATAAATTGTGGTCGATGGAAACTCCTAGGATTTTTAGAATGTTAGATATGGGGAGGGATGTGCCCATGGCATCAATATTTGGATAGTGTTCGTTGTAGTGTGTGTTTTCTTTGTTCAGTTTGAGCTTGAATGATGATGCCCAGGATTCCATTATGATTAAGCTGTTTGTGATCCTAGATGCAATTTCATGCAGATTCTTGTGGAAAGGGGTGTAGATGGACATGTTGTCGGTGTATATCAAGGGGTTAGAGCCTTGTTTGGACAGTGCTCGGGCTAGGGAGGCCATCATTAGGTTGAATAGCATCAATGAGAGCAGCGACCCCACATTCCACTTTCTATGAAAGGGAGAGGGAGGAGGTTGTCTTGACCTGATAAGATCTTGTGGTCAGGAAGCTTAGAAGCCAATTAAGCACCTTCCCTCAAAAGCCAATTTTATCGAGGATTCTTTTGCGTATTTGATGGTCGACCATGTCAAATGCGCTCAACATGTCAAATTGTAGTAGGAATACATTTTTCTGTTTGAGATTTCCTTTTTGAAGATGGCCAGTATTGTGATCAGCACTGTTTCAGTGCTGTGATGGGGTCTGAAGCCTGATTGGGAGTCATGTAGTATGGAGAATTTGTTATTGTTGTCAGTTAATTGGTGGCCACTATTCCTTCCATTATTTTAGTTGTTAGAGGTATGGAAGCCACTTGCCTGTAGTTCGAGCTGTCATTGATGCTTTTTTTTTGTGTGTCTTTTGGAAATGTGAGCAATATATTGCCTTTATTCTTTGGGAAATGGCCTTCCTGAAACACGAAGTTCAGGTGGGAGGTGAATTGATCTATGAATCGGTCTGGGGCAGCTTTTAGTACATAGTTGGGACATGTATCAAGCATTTAGTAAGTGGCAGAGAATTTCCTTAACACTTGTGCTACTATCTCATTTGTGGGTTGTGTAAAAGTGGTCCATGTTCTGTCAGCTGGGGCTTCTTCTGAAGAGTGATCAAGTTCATCTATTAGGGATTCAAGGTTTATGTTGTCTTGTTTAAGGTTCCTCCCTAGGTTAAAGATCTTCTCTTCGAAAAATCTGGTGAGGTCCTTAACGGTGCATTTTCGTTGGCCGTCGTCAGAGGTTTGATGTTTATTAGGTTATTAATGATTTTGTATAATTTCTTAGTGTCTTTGTAGTTTGGGCCTACTTCTTCACTATAAAATTTTGTTTTAGCCTGACTAATTTTAATCTTGTACCTGTTTTGTGCTTCTCTCCACGTGACTTTGTTTCATTTTTGTTTTCCCCCCATGCTCGTTTTAGTCTACTGCAGAGGGTTTTGGCTACTTTTAGTTCCTCATCGAACCATGGGACTGGTTTGCGTCTCTGTCCACTTTTTGCTTTCAGTTCCTCATTGAACCATGGGACTGGTTTGCATCTCTGTCCAGTTGTTGCTTTCAGAGGGGCTATTATGTCCAGTATGTTAGTGCACCTTTTGACCCATTCTGATAGGAATCCTTCTGTGTTAGTCATTGGAGACCTTTGGTCTTCTTATATGGCCATCCAAAATTTAGTTGAATCAATGTGTCCTCCTGATTTGTATGGTATTCATGTTTTTGTTGGGTGGGTTCTTTGTTCTTTCCTGTAGACGGTCATATTTAGATTAAAGTGATCAGATCAAGGGGATGCTGTCCAACTTGGGTTTTGTATTTTGAAGTTGTTGTCCTTTGTGAATCTGTATGCTAAATTATGGCATGGCCTTTGGCGTGGGTTGTGACCACTGGTGGTCATTGGAAGTGCATAGTTGGAGAAAGTCATCACATTCTGTGGTGCTTTCTAACTTCTGGACTTCTAGATGTAGATTGATATATCCTATTAGCAAGGTATTGGGGTTGGCAACACGTGGTAGAGATAAAATCCATGAAGTTTCTTTGGGACACTTTCCAGGTTCCTGGGGGGTCTGTAGAATAGAATGCAACATAATTGCTTATGTAGAGTCTGGTCCTTGATTATAAGCAATATGATTTCCAGTTGTGGTGTTACAGATTCCATTATGGCTTCAACCGTTAGGAAAGCTCTATAGATCATTGTGATTCCTCCGCCTCTTTTCCCTTTTCTGGTCCAGTGAAGGATTTTGTAGCCTGGAGGGCATAGATCCAGGACAATAGGGTCTTATTTATCATGGATCCATGTCTCGTTAAGAAAGAACAGACCTAGGTTTTCTTCAGTTATCCAGTCCTTTACTGTTTCTGTTTTGTTTACCACTGATCTGGCGTTGATATATCCTACTGGTATTGGTAAGTATTCATCCTTTGTTAGCGTGACTGTGTTAATTTTCATTAGTTGACATTTGTTTGGGGTTTTGTGTTTGTTCTCCTTTCTTGTCTTCTGTGATCTAATGGTCCCATGGATTCCCTTGCAGGCTTTCTGCTTCTGATGTACCTGAAAACGTTATCACTGTGAGTTTTAGCCTCTGCGGCAAGTTTCTTTTCATATTCTCTTTTAGCTTTCTTTATTAATGCTTTGGATCTGACTTGCCAGAACTTATGTTGTTTCTTATTTTCGTCATTTGGGTCCTTTTTCCATTCTTCGAAGGACAATCTTTTGGCTGTTATAGCCTCTTTTACTTCACCTTTTAACTATGCTGGCTGTCGTTTTCTCTTCTTGCCACCTTTACAAACACATGGAATGCATCTGGTCTGGGCTTTGAATAACATCCATGCCTGATTTAGGGCCCTATTTACAAAGGAATGTTATAGGCGCGTTAGCATTTTTAACGCGCATTAACAGTGTACGTGCCTACAATATCCCTATAGGCGCCTACACAGTTAGTGTGTGCGCTAATTGTAGGTGCGTTAAAAATGCTAACGCACCTTAGTAAGCAGGGCCCTTAGTGTCCTAATCTTAGAAGCCGATCCTTTTAGTTTTTTTTAACCATTTTAAGTAATCCCATAACAAAATGAACAGCAAATAGCACGTTCCATTGTTCCTTCAACATGTGCCACTACAATCACAACCCGTCCCCCACCCCACCCCACCCCTAAAGCTCTGCATCAAGGTTAAAATCCTTGCCCAGTCCCACTTGTGTCTAACATATAGTCCTTTACATAAAGACATGAGGCGCTCCATTTCCACTAAAAGCGACACTTTCAAATGCCAGTCTCAAAGAGCAGGTCCAAGTTGCTGTTTCCAATGGGCTGCAACAACACAGTGAACAGCAGTTAATCCCAAGTGCTTAATCTTTTGTTAACACCAAGTCCCCGAAGTATCTGCGAAACCTAACAAGCAATGTTGGGGGGAGATTGGAAAGTCCATACCAAAATCGGCAGACAACTCCTTCCCATCTCTTTCAGAAAGTCTGCAAGGTGTCACATGCCCACCAAATATGGAGAAAAGTGCCTACCCTCTCCACCACAGCACCAACATCGATCTGACACCAGGGGATATATGGTGTGCAGATGGGAAGGAGTGAGGTACCAATGAGTCAGCATTTTATAAGCATTTTTTGTACCAAAACACATATAGAAGCTCTTTTCACCTCCCTGAAAATCTGCTTCCACTCCTGCACCCCAATAGTAACGCCCAAATATCGTTCCCAATTTGACATAAATGCAAATTTAGTACACTCAAATACCTGAAAATAATGGTATAATATAGAAAGGGGGAGAGAGAGCCTCCCCAAGGCTAACCACAAATTCTCCAAATGCTCAGAATCCACTGGATTTGTCCACAACCAACCCTGTGCTGACATAAAATGTCTGAACTGTAGAGCCTCTCCCAAAGCACTGAATGCAATCATTCTACCCTCAAATAGGTGCCGAAATCTCACTACTCCTCCCACCCCTTCCCATCGTTTAAATGCCTGTCTAATCATCTGCTCTCCAAATAAAGGTTCCAAACTAAAAGGAGCCAAAGTATAAACCCTCTCCCCTCCTCCCAGCGCCTCTGAGTCTTTCCCCGAATCCCTAATGTTTAGAAAATAGATCTGGCATTGCTGCTTGCTTCTCCCATAGGGAAGAAAAGAGCCACAGAACATGTTCCAGGGGGAAGAAGGGACAGAAAGTTTGCTGAATAAGAGTAGCAGGATTATCCTCTCCAATCTCCCAATCCAAAAGAATATACAATTGTGCCACCCAATAATACCAATGAACATTAGGCATCGCTCTCCCACCCTGCTCAGGACTACTCCAAATAATCTTCCTGGCCAGTTGAGGCTGCTTACCACTCCAAACAAAAGAAAAATAGTCGTGTTGCAATCGCTGCAAAAGCTCTCTAGGAATTGCAATGGGCAAAGTTTGAAATAAAAACAAGTGAGGTAAGACATTCATTTCAACACTGAGATACGACCCCACCACAAGAGCCACAACCTTCTCCACTGTCCTAAATCACCCCAAACTTGTATCATTTTCAAGTAATATGGCTAAATAGCTGAGTCAGTTCATGTGGGAGCATGATCTCCAGATAGCAAAGTGCCTTTTGGGTAATCTTAAATGGAAAAGTTTGCTGTAGAAAAGTCTCATCACATTTGTCATAATCCTGCAGTTCTGCCAAGATGACTGGCAGAGTCAACTCTGGGTGGCAGACATAACAGCAAGATGTCATCTGCAAATAGTGCTAATTTGTATTCATGGGGCCCCACCTGCAGTCCCCTCACATCCAAGTTTTCCTGAATATGGATGGCCAAAGATTTGATCAACAATGCAAAAAGTAAAGAGGACAAGGGACACCCCTGTCATATGCCCCGCCCCACAGGAAAAGCATCAGAATAGGTCCCATTAACCCGCACCTGAGCCAACGGCATGGCATACATGGCCTGCACCCAGGTACAAAATCCTGGGACAAGGTCAACCTGGTCCATCACAGCTCATAAGGAAGCCCAGTGCACCCTGTCAAAAGCCTTTTCGGTATCTATAGCCAACAATACTGCCTCATCTAGAGCCTGCTGGGCTCCCCACATCAAATGCAATGTCCGCCGTAAATTGTCTCCCCATATTGTCTCCTAATAAACCCAGACTGATCAACATGGATGAGTCCAGGAAAGACCCAATCTAAGCTATCCGCCAAAATCGTGGCAAGAAGCTTGACATCCCGGGTTCAAGAGAGAAATGGGCCAATATGACCAACATACCAGGCTTCAACAACGCTGAAATCCCCGCCTCCCATATACAGGAGGAAGAGGGTGACCCTCCAACAAAGCTATGCCCATCCTCACCAAGAAAGGTCCCACCTCCCCTGCAAAGGTCTTATAAAAAAACACTTGAAAAGCCATCCAATCTGAGAGATTTATGTGTTTTAAGTTTTTTTAATACTCCCCATTATGTCCTCCAGGGTAATAGTTTCATCCAACCGTTTCATCCAACTATCAGCCTCCATCAATTGGGGATTTGAAATGGAGGTAAGATAAGCATCAATGGTTGCAGGTGACACCCCTGCTTGCTCTTCATAAAGTTATTTGTAATACTCCACAAATCTCCACTGGATCTCCTTGTCAGTGTAATATAGTCTATCCCTCCTCCCTTTGATTTTCTGGATATATATAGCAACTCGATGCCCCTGTAAAAAAAACTAGCTAGTAAGGAGCCTGATTTATTGCTATATTCAAAAAACCTCTGTCTCAACTTCCGTCTCTGAAACTCAACTTCTGCAATTTGGAGCTTCCCAAACTCACCCCATAAGGTGTGTAACTATCAACAACTTTGGGACATGGGTCCTCTTATACTGTTTTTCCACCTCCAAGAAATGCTCCCACACCTGTAAGAATAGAGCAGCCCCTTCCCGCTTCTTCCTCATGCCCCATTTAATAAGCACTCCCCAGATCACCACCTTAAGAGAGTCCCACAAGATGCCATTAAATTCTAAGAATTGGGAGATAGAGGAGCGAACTTCGTCACAAACCCTCCTACCCACAAGAAGGGACCAATTGAGGCACCAAAACCCTCTGCCTACAGATCTGCCTAGGCCAGAAAAGCTCACCCAGACTGAAGTATGATCCGATACATGAATGCTCTCCACACCCACACCCACATCCAATATACTACCTCACATGTTTCGATGTGCCCAGATCAATACGGGTATAAGTATCATTAGCATGTGAGTAAAAGGTGAAGTTTTTCTGTGTCCTATACAAAATCCTCCAGCTATCCATTTCCAGGTGCCTGATCAGTTGCAATAAATCTCTATGATGCTTCTTACTATACTCCCCCCCCTCAAGTGGTCCAACCACGAGTCAGGAGTGACACTAAAATCTCCCCCACTATAAGGTCCCCTTTCACAAAATCCCCCAAGGATCCCTACAAGCCCATAAAAAATTGGGCTTGATTGGAATTTGGCTCATATATGTAAACCAGTGTTATAGGATGTCCCTTAAAAGATCCCCGAATCGCCATACAGCAGCCCTCAGGATCTCTGTATTGACCTATAATCTCAAAGAGAAACCCTGTGTGAAATAGAATCACTATTCCTCCTGCTTTTGTGCCCCCTGTCTCTCTATGAGTCAAAACCATCCCATATTCCCTATGTCTCAGAAGATGGGCATTTTGCTTCCAAAGATGCATTTCTTGCAAAAAGACAATGTCCCATCTAAGCCTTCATAATTTTTTGAAAACCCTACCCGTTTCCCAGCATTATTGAGACCATTGACATTCCAAGATCCCACTAAAATCTGTGTCCTTTTATAGATCATACCAGACTGTACTGAGTCCCGAGCCACAGGATTATTCTTTAACTGAACCCTCCCATCCGTCTTGATTCTCCAGGATTTTCCTTCCACTGTAATCAACAAAGTAAATGGAAACATCCAGCGGTATTTGTATCAACTATTACGCAAGAATAAGGTAATTTCATGGAAAGAGCACATCTTCTGCAATATAAGCCATGCCAAATCTTGAAATACCAGGACCTTAAGGTCCTTCTACACCACTTCTCGTTGCTGACGGGCTTTCCACAGGACTTTCTCTTTAGTTCCATAACCTGCAAAGCAGGCAATTATATGTCATGGGAGACCTTCTTATGGCTGGCCCAGTCCTCTATGTGCCCTAACCAGATGAAAATCAAAATGTTCCAGTTCCGTTTCTCCCTGAAGAATGGTCCGTCACCATCGCTTTGCAGTCATTAAAGGCCTCAGATTCCAGGATGCCTTTAAATCAGAGATTACACTGATGGGACTGATTTTCTAGGTCCTCAATCTGGTCCCGCATCTCATGGAGGGTAGCCACCTCCCACTTAAAGTCCACTTTAACTGCAGACATGTCCACAGACAGTATACTCACCAAATACTCCGTCTGCCCAATACGTGCTCCCAGCTCCCCAACTTCTGAGTGGATTCCTGCCAGGGCCACTTGCATATCTTGCTGAACTGCTCCCATCTCTTTCTTAAATTCTTTAAACCAGTTCAGAACCTCTGTCTTCGAAATGTCAGGACCATCATCCCCCAGTGGTCCCGAGTCATCTACCTCTGAATCAGAACTGTGGGTTGCCATGCTGGCCTTACCACTTGGGCCCACCAGCGCATTCCCCTTCTGGCGCTCTCCTGAATCTCCTGCATAGTGAAATTTCTTCAGTTTTTTCTGGGTGGACATCGTTCAGAAGCTATATGCTCCTGTGTCAACCCTAAAATATTTGCATGGGTGGCGCATGTTCTTCAGGCAGCTATTACCGAACCTGACATCACTTTCTCTGGTGCTTCACTTTTAAGCATGTATTTAAGTGGATATGCTAGTATTCTATAAATGAAAGTAGGTGACTAAGTTCCTGTATAGAATAGGCTACTACCAGGTACCCAGTTATAGAAATGCCCTCTAAATTCAAAAGTTATTATGACACATACCCACATGAGGCTAGTGTGATCTCTTTTCTTCCCTTCAGAAAATAGCTTTAAAAAAGAATTAAATAAAGTACAGTTTGAAGAAATAAGACACAGTCACAAAAAAGGATATCTAGAAGTAAAGGCAAAAGTGGAAGGAGGAGTGCACATGTTAAAGTATCTAGCGTGTACTGCTGCTTCAGGTCTATTTATAGCATGACTGGGGGTATGCCATGAATCGTATTCATGTAGCAGTTCCTAAATTCCAAGACTTTTAAGTATGGGTTCTATTTAAAAAAGAAAAACAAACAAACCCACAGACCACATATAAGAAATACCATGCTGAGTCAGACCAACAGTCCATCGAGTACAGCATCCTATGTCCAACACTTCCTGCTCTGCACATAAGCATGTCTGGGCTAGGAGGAGAAGCCAGTGTACAGTATCGGACTTTAGGACTAGATGTGATGGAAGCTTTCTTGATTGAGAAAGTTCTCTCATTTTCAATTCAAATCAATTCAATTTAGGCTTTATATACCGCTAATATCCCCTATTTAGGGTTCAGTGCAGTTTACAGCATTTGCAGGATAATACAATGGATGAATACATTCTTGTTGGATCAATATGATGTATAGTGTTTTACAGTGTGATTATAGTCTGTGTTATATTTTGACTGGGAAAGTGTTCTGATTTTATGCACTAGGTAATAAAAATGGGTAGGAAATTCATGTGGATAAAATAGAGTACTTGTGTGTAGGTCCTTCATTGTTTCTAACAATTTTGCCTGCTGTGTAGTTATGTACTGATGAACTTCCTTCTAAGTCCTAGGAATTTAGGGGTTTTATAAGAGAGAGGGCTTGGATTTGGAGTGCCTTATTTTAGAGTGGTTAAGAAAGCTTTTTATTAAAATGGTGTATGATAAGGCAACTGCATTTTATTTTGGATTTGGATATGTGCATTGGTTGATAATTGTATATCTAGATTATTGTAATGCTCTTTTTATGTTCCTTCACAATTATTTAAAAAAGTTGCTGGTTTTACAAAATGCGTTTGGACTATATAGTTATAGGTCTGTCTGTTATTAAGGGAATTGCGTTGGCTGCTATTCACCCTTAGTGTGAGGTTTGAGGTATTAACTTTGATGATTATGTCTCTCCAAGGAATAGGTCACTTATACCTGCAGAATAAGTTTTTGTGATGTGTTTCCTTAAGGGGAAAGTGGATAGAATTTGATATATACTGCCTTTCTGTGGTTATAACCTGTAATAAGACCAAGTCCCTTTTGCTTCCTGAGAAGCTTCAGGATCCAGAACTACACTACCCAGAATCCATCAGGGAGGAGGTAGGGAGTCAAAACCAGCCAGGTACTCTTTATCCGGGAGCAGGTCTCATCAGGTGCAGAGAGGGAAAGTCAATCTCGCCATTGGCCAGCAGGGGGAGCGTGAGCCAGGAGGACCAGTTCCCTTGGATAAAGAATCAATATAAAATCCCTGTCACCTGAGAGGAGAGATGGAATGGGAGGAGAGCCTACAGCCTTCCCAAGCGGTTGCACCGCATTCTGAGGAACAAATGAACACGGAATAAGTTAAGATAAGCGTCTGGAACTGTATTTGGAGAGAGAAGTGTGTGGGTGGCCACAGACTCTACAGCAGGGAACCAAAGTGCTAAGGTTCTTGGCTGGGGGAAAAAGGTGAAGTGAACTGCACTTGAAGGAAACTGTAACCTTGAACTGTAAATCAAAAGTGACTGAACTATAAAGAAAGGGAAAAGAGAACTCTCCCAGAGCATTTTTCTGTTTGAGGAGGGGATAATTTCTTTGGGGGATTAACTGACTGACTGACTAGCTGGCTGAGGGAGCTAAGTTTCAAGCCCTAAACTCCTTCTTGTTTCCTCCTGCTCTGGATTACACCTTTTTTTAGGGGCACAGGAGAACTGTGTTACGTGCATCTTTTTGGGGAATTTTGGGATCTTTTTGGTCTGGCCGAGTGTGGAGGTGTTGTGTGTTAGCAGAGAGGTCCTTCAGATTGTGAGCTGAGCCCAGGAGGAAAAGACCCCACAAGGCCAGGGGCTTTTACAAACCAAAGCAGTTTACATATTATATACAGGTACTCACTTTGTACCTGGTGTAATGGAGGGTTAAGTGATTTACCCAGAGTCACAAGGAGTTGCAGTGGGAATCGAACCAGGTTCCCCAGGGTCTGCACAAACCATTAGGCTACTCCTCCACTTAGGAAACTGAGATCTAGTTAAGAGTATCACAAGCTGAGGGTGCATTCTTGTAAGATACTTGGCAACTCCAAAATTAGATGGGGGGGGGGGGGGGGTAATATTCAGTCCATGGTGGTAAACAGCTTGTAAGCCACTTTTATCTATGGGCTGACCTAACCCTGGATATTCAATGCTGAAGCATGCATGGCTCCTGACACTGAATATCCATGTATGTGCATTGACCTGAAGATAACCAGACACTGGCCAATATTCAGACTGGTGCCATGTTAAGTCAGCACATAGTTAGCCTTTTTGCTATCCTAATTTTATATGCTTACTTAGCTGGTTAGTGGGCTGAATATTGCCAAGCAAGTACTGTGCCACACGCTCCTGTTTCTGCCAGTCATGCTAGCATGATACTATCAAACGTTGCTGAGAAATCCAACAGTACTAACGCCAAGACAAATCTCCCAAGTTTCTGTGAAGATCAACTAGTAGGGAGATGAGGACCATTTCCCTTCTTTAACCAGGTCTGAATCCAGATTGGCATGGATCTATCCAGTTTCTCAATCATTTAGCTGAACACAGACTGTTCTCTAAAATTTCCTAGAAAGATTTCGGAAGGGGTCTCTACAAGTAAGAGAGAATCCCCAAAGTTTCTATCACAGACTCAAAGTAGTAGCCCAGAGATGGCTCGAACTAGAGGGGAAGACTGGTTTGGAAGTAGCAAGAGTCATCCTCCTTGAACAATTCCTGGTGGGGCTATACCTTCTTACTTGAAACAGTGGGTGAGGAAACACCCTAAATTGTCACTGGAAGGCACACTGGAGGCAGCCGAGGCCTTTTTTCAAGCTCAACTTGCAGCTAACCCCTACAAAGACAGGAGACAAGTGGGAAGTCCTGAGAAGAGAAGAGAAAAGCATGTCAGCATATTTAAATCCAGGACTTTGAGTTTTGAGTGGCTGCCCTTCTCTTTAGCTGTTATATTAAACCAAACTGTTTGATGTTCACTAATGCCCAGGTAGGCACCCATTTGGATATTAAGCATACTTTTCCCTTTTGTGAGCACCAAATCAAGCATTGCTCCTACCCTCATGATTCTGTCACCATCTACCTGAGAAAAGTACTTTGAAAGGTATCCACGAACATTCTCCTTTCTTTCTAATTCTGCAGATGGTATTTTCCAATCCGCATCCGGCAGGTTGAAATCTCCCAGCAACAGTACTTCCCCTTTCTTTCCCGCCTTTTGGATATCTACAACCAGATCATTATCAAGCTGTTCCGATTGTGTTGGAGGTCTGTAGACAACACCTATGTGGATACAGGTTCCATCTTCTCTTTTCAAGGTGATCCATATTGCTTCTTCCTGTCCCCAGGTCCCTTCCATGTCAGTCACTTTGATATTGTTTCTCACATATAGAGCTACTCCAACTTTTTCAACCATCTCTGTCCTTCCTAAGTAGATTATAGCCCAGTATGTTTGCATCCCATTCATGGGAGTCATTGACCCATGTCTCTGTGATAGCAAAACTATCTACATCTGCCTCTAACATCTGGGCTTGAAGTTCATGAACTTTGTTGCTTAGACTGCAAGTATTTATGGTCATTGATTTCCAGCTACTTTCAGTGGCAGTCTCACCTTCTGTCTTGCTAAGAAATTAATTGCTAAGATTGTTGTTTACATTGGTTTCTTTACTACTGTCATATTTTGTCTTTTGCTGGGAATGACTGTAAGAATTGACCTGCTTCCATATGTCACCTCCATCTTCTAGTTAAAAAAAAATGCCTAGAAACTATTGTCTAACGGTTTTTCTTCTCGTTTTGTTTTTTTCTTGCTCTTGAAAGGTGATATTAGCTGATTGCAAGAATTTTTCATCTGGCTAAATTCTAGAGATTAGAATCTAAAGTTTTAAATGTAGTACGAAGAGCATGAGATTCCATATCTCGATATAATGATCAAGAAGAATAGATATCAGTTCACTACCACAGTCTACAAAAAAACCAAGGATTTATTTCCTGCCACAGTGAGATGGAAAGGGTGCCGGTACTCAGTACTCCCTCAAAAAAAGCCCTGGTTATCTATATATGAGTAGCAAACCAAGGGGTGGGAGGGACTATAAGTCTCAGCACCACATTAAACATGTTCTCTAGGAGGGGCAAGCAATGAGACAATTTGAAACAAAATCAAGTTCTGCTAGAATCTAACTTTTCTCCTTTAAAACCAAATATTCCCAATAAATATGGCATTTTCTTTAATGTAATCTCCAACTGCAAATTAAACCAGCTATAAGACTAAAGCAACTCTGTTGCCTAGGACTGAGAATGGAAAATAAACCTTGCAGAGTTTACCTACAATTCAGTAGCCAAAATTAGGAAACTTCTGCAAGGAGTTAGCAATGTGAAAGACCAGAGACGATTTGAAATGCCTATCCTCTCTACTATCAGAGGTAGGTACAGAGGGAAAGAAAGGTGTGTTTTGGTTTTGGTTTTTGTCTAAATTAGACTATTCTGTAACACATGCTTTATTGATGCCTAAATTGTAGGAGCCAGCTTATAGAATTGCCATTTTTCAATTTTACTTTCTCCTTGCAGTTTCCAGAAAGGAAAAGGTTTATTTATTTTTGAAATTTATAACTCACATATTCAAAAAACCATATTAATAAAATCATAGAACAAACCATACAATGAGGTGACAACATAACAGTGATGCTACACTAGCCAAAGACATAGGATGCTAGGAAACAAGGGGGACAGGGATGTATAGGTCATCCCAAAAATTGCTCTCAGGAATACTGACATTGCAGATGCCTTTCCTGTATTCTGGTCATGTGATCTGAGCATTACAGGTCATCCCACAGCAAGTCACTACTTATTTCCTGCCTACAATGGCATTTTTCTGATGACTATCTGTAATGCTTAGTGAGATATTGTTTGGTTACTGGGCTCTGTGTCGCTCGTTAGTACCTGTATACAATATGTAAGCCGCATTGAGCCTGCCATGAGTGGGAAAGCGCGGGGTACAAAATGTAACAAAAAAAATTGCTCTCATGAATACTGACATCGCGAATGCCTTCCCTATATTCGGGTCACATGACCCACGCATTACAGGTCATCCCAAAGCAAGTCACTACTTATTTCCTGCCTTCAGCGGCGATCACACCGCTGTGGCACATGCCAAAGGAGCACGCATAAGGAGTATGCTTCTTAGGCTTCGCTTCTTGGGGTGAGCATATTATTCCTTGTGGTTTCTACTTTAGTTGTTTCTTGATGCAGTTTTTGAGTAGTTTGAGTTGTCTTTTCTGGTCTGGGCTTTTCCTTTTTGTCTTCTTCGTTTCTCTTGGGTTCTATCTATAACAATAGACACCTCTCCTATTCCTAGTTGGTGAGGGCATCATCTTCCAGTTAAAGTATGGAATTTGGCCTCTTCTTCCAGACAATTGCTTTCTTGTCCTATCTCCTCTACTCCTACCCTTTCCTATTTGGCTCTGTCCTGAGCTTTATTAAACTGCCATTCTCTGAAGCAGAAATCTCCTCTTATTAAAGATCTTTTGACTTCTAATCATTTGGATTTGTTTGGGTTTACTGAAACTTGGCTTCTTCCGGGGGAGGAAGCTTACCTTTTCCAGTGCTTACCACAGGATTATTTTGTAATCTAATTTTCTCGGGTACGGAGCTGTGGGGAGAGGGGCATTTGCGTTATTCTTCTATGCTGCATGTCACGGAAATTACCTCTCATAATTTTACCTATTCTGAGCTTCTTTGGCTGAGATTTCTTCTCATCCATCGAATATATCTCTTTTTAGTTTATTGCTCCCCTTCACTGAAGGCAGAAGATTGGGAGAATATATCAGACCTTAGCAGATGCCTCAGATAAACTTCCCAATCTTCTCATAATGGGTGATTTTAATACACATGTGGATTCAATTGGACACCCACTTTCTGCATATCTGTCCTCTTTGATCTCAGATTTAGGTTTGTCACAGCATGTTTCTTTTCCAACTCATGCTGCTGGTCACACTCTTGATCTGATTATCTCTCCTCAACTCTCTTCATTTAGTCTCACATCTTTATGCTCTACACTGATATCTTGGTCCAACTATCATTATCTTTCCTTATCACTCTCTATATCTACTTGTTAGTAAACCAGGGACTGGCGACTTCTGGTCAAGATGTCTTGGTAGGATCGATCCTCTTACTCTTTCTTCCATGCGAGACTGTCTTCCTTCTAACCTTTTGGACCTACCATTAGGTGGAGCAGGTAGACATTTGGAATTTCACCTTAAATGAAAAAGTTGATATAATTGCCCTTCTTACCTTGGTAAAGCAGCAGAGGTCTGCTTGTCAACCTTGGTTCCATCCTGGTTTAAAACGTTGTCAATGCCAAGGAAATCAGAAACTTCTAAAAGGATAGCCAGAAATGTACAGCAGTATTATGTGGCACAATTGCATTCCACAAAATGAACATTCTATTCCAATTAAATTTGACAGGCATCTAGTTCTGTAAAGCAACTATTGAAAGTTTTTAATACTCTCACTTCTGCATCTTCACAAGTATATCTTCAAATGATTTAGCCAATTATTTCTCAACAAAAATTGACCGAACATATAAAGAGGAATCCAATAAAATTTATATGGAAATATAATGTTTGATTTTTTTTTTTACATTTGTACCCCGCGCTTTCCCACTCATGGCAGGCTCAATGCAGCTTCCATGGGGCAATGGAGGGTTAAGTGACTTGTCCAGAGTCACAAAGAGCTGCCTGTGCCTGAAGTGGGAATTGAACTCAGTTCCTCAGTTCCCCAGGACCAAAGTCCACCACCCTAACACTAGGCTACTCCTCCACAAGATGTAAGATCACCGAACATATAAAGAGGAATCCAATAAAATTTATATGGAAATATAATGTTTGATTTTAACAAAATATTTCAAAAAAGCAAGGAAAAGATCTCAAAACGCCCGACCGCTTACTTTCAGTTTTCAGCGGCTTTAACTGGGGGCAGCACTAAGTTATGGTCAGATAAAGAGAGAGGAAAAAAATTTTCTCAATGCTTTCCCTGTCGAAGCACAGCCCTTGAAAAAGCCCACAAGCGAAACGGATGGGGCCACCGTCGGGCAACAGATAAGTGCTCGACTTTATCTTTGTAAAGCTGCTTTAGAGCACTTCATGAGAATCAGTGAAGGTTTTTATGAACCAAAGAAAATTTGAAGTTAGCATTGATATTGTCGATATATTTAAACATTTTTCTTGTAAAAAGAGCAAAATTGTTAAAATCTATTTGGAAATAAATTAAAAGTTAAAATAATTATTTCCAAGCAAGGTTTTTATGACCAGTGATGAACACCACACCCCCAGTTAAAGCCACTGAAAACTGAATGTAAGCGATCAAGCGTTTTGAGGTCTTTTCCTTGCTTTTTAGAACTATTTTGTTAAAATCAAACATTATATGTCCATATAAATTTTATTGGATTCCTCTTTATATGTTCGGTGATCTTACATCTTGGAGTCCTGTATGGTAATCCTCTTACTATTGTCAACAAAAATTGAATCGTTTCAGGCAAATCTTCCACCATATACTTTGACCCCAGAACCTTTTCCATCTGTTAGTCTGCTACCTGGATTTCATAAGTACATAAGTACATAAGTAGTGCCATACTGGGAAAGACCAAAGGTCCATCTAGCCCAGCATCCTGTCACCGACAGTGGCCAATCCAGGTCAAGGGCACCTGGCACGCTCCCCAAACGTAAAAACATTCCAGACAAGTTATACCTAAAAATGCGGAATTTTTCCAAGTCCATTTAATAGCGGTCTATGGACTTGTCCTTTAGGAATCTATCTAACCCCTTTTTAAACTCCGTCAAGCTAACCGCCCGTACCACGTTCTCCGGCAACGAATTCCAGAGTCTAATTACACGTTGGGTGAAGAAAAATTTTCTCCGATTCGTTTTAAATTTACCACACTGTAGCTTCAACTCATGCCCTCTAGTCCTAGTATTTTTGGATAGCGTGAACAGTCGCTTCACATCCACCCGATCCATTCCACTCATTATTTTATACACTTCTATCATATCTCCCCTCAGCCGTCTCTTCTCCAAGCTGAAAAGCCCTAGCCTTCTCAGCCTCTCTTCATAGGAAAGTCGTCCCATCCCCACTATCATTTTCGTCGCCTTTCGCCCGTCGCCCTTTAATGTTTCCTCTTTAGAATCTTTCACCAAAATAGCACTTTTTGTTCTTTGGATCCTATTCCTTCAAACTGGCTAAAATTACCATCTATAGGTTTGTTTACATGTCTTTACTCTATTCTTATCAACATTTTAAGAGTTTAAGTACATAAGTACAGCCATACTGGGACAGACCAAAGGTCCATCAAGACCAGCATCCTGTTTCCAACAGTGGCCAATCCAGGTCACAAGTACCTGGCAAAATCCTAAAACAGTACAATACATTTTAGAAATAAGCAGAGGATTTTCCCCAAGTCCACTTTAATAATGGTCTATGGATTTTTCCTTTAGGAAGCCGCCAAACCTTTTTTAAACCCCACTAAGCTAACTGCCTTTACCACATTCTCTGGCAATGAATTCCAGAGTTTAATTACATGTTGAGTGAAGAAACCTTTTCTCCATTTCGTTTTAAATTTACTATTTTGTAGCTTCATTGAATGCCCCCTAGTCCTACTATTTTTGGAAAGAGTAAACAGATGCTTCACATCTACCCTTTCCACTCCACTCCTCTATCATATCTCCCCTCAGCCGCCTTTTCTCCAAGTTGAAGAGCACTAGCTGCTTTAGCCTTTACTCATAGGGAAGTCGTTCCATCCCCTTTATCATTTTTGTCACCCTTCTCTGTACCTTTTCTAATTCTACTATATCTTTTTTGAGATGCAGTGACCAGAATTGAAGTCTGGTAAATTACAAGTCCCTTTGAAGTCAGCCCTTATTAAGACTATTCTGAAAAAGTCAGATCTTAATCCTATGAAGGCCAAAAATCATTGCCCTTTTCTTTCTAAAGTTGTGGAGTCAGTGGTTTAGGATCAGCTGTTTACTTAAATTGAGTCCATTAATGTTTTACACCCTTGTCAATCTGAATATCGTGTCAGCTTTCGTATAAAAACAGCACTTTCTGCCTTGTTAAGTGAATTACATAGTAATTTGGAAAGAGAAAAATTGCACTATTAGTCTCTCTTGATCTGTCAGCAGCATTTGAGCTTATCAACCATAATCTTCTTTTACATAGTCTTTCCTTTCTAGGTGTCTCTGGTGTAGTTCTGGATTGGTTTGTTTCTTTTCTTTAGCAATGATTTTTTGATTTTTTTTCAGATGTTTCAGTCTTCTTCTATCTCAACTCTTTTCACCTTGACATTTGACATCCCTCAGGGATCCGTGCTTTCTCCAACACTTTTTAATGTGTTAGTCCTTTGGGATCAGTTCTTATTCTTATGCAGCGGGTTGGCTATGAGATCATCGTTTAGTTTTGAATCCTGAAAAAGCTGTAGCTTGTTGGGTCACTGGGGCTCTGTCTCCACCATCTATTAATCCTTTTCTCTTTGGTAGGCACATTGTCCGCATTTCATCTTTCTGTTATCCTGGATTCTGCCCTGTCTTTTGGCCTGCAAATTTCCAAACATAACCTAAAGATACTGCAGACTTTGCAAAATACCACAGCACGTATACTATGTTGAGTTTCTCATACTGATCATGTTTCACCTCTTCTCCGGCAGCTTCATTGGCTACCTATTGATTTTAGGGTTAAATTTAAATTTCTAACTCTAACCCCATAAGGCTCTTCACAGTGGATTCTCGGCTTATCTTGCTTCATTGGTGATTCCTTACACACCTTCTTGTACTTTGCGTTCTTTGAATGATAATAGATTAGTTCTTCCCCACTCCTCTAAAGCTAGATGGAATCCACTAGATCAAGTGTATTTTACTTTTTGTCACCTGCACTTTGGAATTCCTTACCGCAGCAGCTCCGTCTTGAAACATCTTATACATCCTTTTGCATTCTATTGAAACCACTCCTCTTTCAACAGGCTTTTTCTGTTTAGGTTGATCCTGAGAACAGAGACCAGGACTGGTAGATGGAAGCTGAGTGAATGATTATTTAAGTTGGATTTTATTGTGAAATTTTGTCTCTGTACGTATGCTTCTGTTTTCATGTATGAGTTTTTCTAGTTTGAATTGTATTTTCTTGCTTTTAATGTAAACCGCTTTAATTTGCTTGCAACTAAAGTGGTATAGCAAATTTGGGGCTCTGTTTACTAAGCCGCACTGTAGGTGCGCTCACTTGACACGTGCTAAAAATTAGCACACGCTAATGCTAGAGACACACATAGGAATATCATGGGCGTCTATTTTTATTTTATTTTTTTTTATTTTTGTTACATTTGTACCCCGCACTTTCCCACTCATGGCAGGCTCAATGCGGCAGGCAATGGAGGGTTAAGTGACTTAAAAGTGTGCGGCTTAGTAAACAGGGCCCTTAATAAACAATAAATGATAAATGGAACACAAGAGGTAAAATGCCAAAACAAAAAGAAAAAAAAAAAAGAATTGTCAGTCCATCAATGGGTGTCAACTTGAATGCAGAAAGACCTGGAAGAGAAGTGGAACAGTATTTTAGAAAGGATATCCATCTCAGAATAAGGATGTCAAGGTCAATGACGCTAGTATTTTAGAACAGGATCTTTCGATACACAATCTATTCTAACATATATGAGAAGCAGACATCCATGTGCTAGTTAAATCCAGCATGAACATCCAATTTTACAAACTGAAATGTCCAAACTACGAATTGGGTAAAACAAAGAACATGGACATCACTGTGGCAGCATAGGAACATCCATGTGGAAAGGAGGGGTAGCCTAATGGTTAAAGCAGTGGGATGAGAACCAAGAGACCTTGGTTCGAATCCCACTACAGCTCACTACAGTAGTTACAACTTCTGAATGTACACTGTTTCAATAGCCTTTGAGCTTGCAGTTGGTAAACACAGTAACATAGTAACACAATGAATATGCATGAGATAGATCTCCATACCAAGGAGGCAGTGTATACAAATCTATCTCATGTACATTCATTGTGGATATCCTGAAAACCCAACTGGCTGGGTGTGTCCTGCAGGCTGGGTAGAGAACACTGATCTAGTGAACTGGTACAGTGGGATCAAGCTTTTCAGATACGCTCTAAAAGAAACCAGATTTACTAAATGTCTCTGATATATAATTAAAGACTACTAAAGTAGTAATTTCCAAGTTTGGGAAACTAGGATAAACATTTGGTAAACACTTAAAAGGCAAATGGTTAACAAGCTATGTCTTGAATAAAAAGCCATTGCCAAAAAAAAAAAAAAATCAGATAAAAATAAATTAACCATTAAAATTTACAAAATAGCTCACTATGGGGCTCATTTTCAAAGTACTTAGACTTACAAAGTTCCATAGGTTATTATGCAACTTTGTAAGGCTAAGTGCTTTGAAAATACACCTCCATGTATCAGTCCTTATTTGAAAAGACTTTTTTCAGTACTTATGACAAGCACTGTTTTCAAAGATTACCCTATGTTTCTCATCTATAAGAAAACAATTAAGAAAAATATTACTGCTTTTTAAAGAATTCTCCCATTTTGTTCCTATAGTTTTCTGCCCCCCCCCCCCCCCAGAAATCTTCTTAAGGCTAGTTTAATTTTTTCAGGTTTTACAGTTTATGCAGTGGAAAGACCACAATAATAAAAATCTTCTGCTCCTATCTATAGTGCAAATGTTCGTAAAATATAATGTATCAGGTTGGGGCCAGTGGCAGCCTCTTTCACTCTAGTTATAATGGGAAAATGGAAGCAATTTCCAAAAAGCTGCACGTTGGCAACCTGGCAGAAAATTATCACCACCTATTTTTACTGGTGAGGTTAAGATTAATTTCATTGAGCTATTAAGGAAACAGCTTAGGGGCCTTTCACTAAAGTATGCCAGTCACCTCATGATACATACCCAAAGTATCAAGCAATAATTGCAAAGCCTCTACATTAACTGTTACGGCTCTTGCCTGCATCTGCCCCTGCAATTAGCACAGAGAAAATACATTTATCGCAAGTTAAGTGCACGACAGATAATGCAAATGTGCTTAATTCCACTTACTGAGTTACCATTAAGTAATGTGCATTCTCTGCTAACAGCTAACATACAGTAAGTAGGCATGTATTATCTGCAAGGTGCAGTCCATGCCCATTCCCTGTACCATTTAATGCTATGCAGTTAATATGGGAATTAGCTGTCAAAGCACATGTTAAGTGTTTGTTTGGCCATGTGCTAAAAGCAAAGCAAATTCCCACATTAACTGCTTAATGCACTTTAGTAAAGGGGCTGTTTAGTTTGTCTTGGTATTTGTTCTTCTCTATTTTTAGAACATAATAGCCATACTGGGTCAGAACTGATGGACCATCTAGCCCAGTATCCTGCTTCCAGCAGTGATCAATCCAGGTCACAAGTACCTGCAGAATCCCAAAGAGTAGCAAGATTCCATGCTATCATTCCCAGGTATAAGTAGTGGCTTCCCCCATGTCTGTCTTAATGGCAGATTATGGACTTGTCCTCCAGGAACTTGTCCAAATCTTTTTTAAACATAGATACGCTAACTGCTGTTACTACATCCTCCAGTAATGAGATCCAGAGCTTAACTATTCGTTTAATGTAAAAATGTTTTCTCTTCTTCGTTTTATGTTTCAATCATTTTTATTAATGACCACTCACAGAACATATCCAGAAATTCCAACTACAATCAGCAATATCTCACAACCAAGAGAAAAAAGAAAAAAAACAAACAAACCAGCAATTAGCTTTGTCATTAGTCATTTTACCATTGCAACCCCCTCCCCATCATGCTATCTTCCAATGAATTTCTTAGGGATAAACCAGGTAATCCTGCGCCGCAGCGCCATCCGGCATCTGCAGTCGGCAATGTCTATCCATTGTCTGTATTCCCCTGTAATGTAGGATTCCTCTGCCCCCCTTCCCTCTATACTCCCTCTACCCTCCCCGCCCCCCTTAAGTATTTTTTGAAAGGGTAAAAAAAAAATCAATTCAAATTTACCTGTTCTCCTCCACTTAGAATTTTGTAGATCTCTATCATATGCCCCCTCATCCGTCTCTTTTCCAAGCTGAAGAGCCCTAACCTCTTATGAAAAGAATTCCATCCCATTAATCATTTTGGTAGCTCTTCTTTGAACCTTTTCTAATTCTGCTGTATCTTTTTTGAGATATGGTGACCAGAATTGTACACAATATTCTAGTAAGGTCACACAAAGGAGCGATACAGAGGCATTATAATACTCTATCTTATTTTCTATCCCTTTCCTAATAATTCCTATCTTTCTGTTTGCTTTATTGGCCACTGTCACATGCTGTGCAGACATTTTCATCATATTGTCCATGATGACACCTAGATCCTTTTCTTGAGTAGTGACTGCTAACATCAGACAACTATGATTTGGATTATTCTTCCCAATGTGCATCACTTTACAGTGAGCACATTAATTTTTATCTGCTATTTGGATGCCCAGTCTTCCAATTTCCTAAGGTCTTCCTGCAATCTTTCATAATCTGTATGCATTTTAACAACTTTGAATAGTTTTATGTCATCTACAAATGTAATCATTTCACTCATCATTCTGATTATCAGACCATTTATAAATATGTTAAATAGCACCGGTCCTGCGAGACAATCCACTATCCACCTTTCTGCATTGGGAGAAATGGCCATTTAACCCTTCCTTCTGTTTTCTATTAACCACTTCCCAACCCACAAGAGAACATTGCCTCCTATCCCAAGGCTTTTTCATTTTCTTAAGAGTCTCTCAAGAGGGACTTTGTCAAAAGCTCTCTGAATAGGATCAAAGAGAAAAGAATGGAAATATTTGCCAATCAAGAGTGTCCTCTCTTACAGGAAGGAAATGGGCTGTGCAATTTTTCATAATAAAACGTTAGGGTTGCAAATGGTGAAGTTCACTAGGCCTGAAGGAATAGGCTAAAAAAAAAAAAAACATTCAAATGTCTACATAGTTTACTGCAAAAATATAATATAAATAGACTGTTCCCAGAATACAGGGAACCTTCTCCTAATATTAAGAGCTTTCTTCAAAACATTTACATTTGACAAAACATAACCAATATAATTCCTGCAGAGCTCCTTGGATAATAGAAAATCAAAAGCAGTTTCTGTCTGCCTGACAAGGGATAAAGATTCCACCTGACCTCTGCTGGATCAAACAGTTGGCATTAGACAGTATGAATGGACTGCATCAGCAAATGCTAGTTCAAAGGGGAAAAATATCAGCCAAAAGCCAGGACACACACACACACATTATATATATATATATATATATACTAGTAAAAAAGCCCCGTTTCTGATGCAAATGAAACGGGGGCTAGCAATGTTTTCTTCTGTGTGCATGTGGGAGTGTGTGTGTCCCTGCCCTCTCTCCCCTCCCCCCTCTGAGTCCTTCACTGTTACAGAGCCAGCGATTTGATTTCATGCTCTGCTGTTTTCCTTCACTGACTGTGTTACAGAGAGGGCGGGGCAGACACTCATAGGGAAACCGGATATCTCGCCCCCTTCACACTTCCGTCTGGAGGCTTCATAGAACGTTGGTGTTGCCACACATCTCCTCGGTATCAGGTCTGATGCTGACTGGTCCCAGCACCCGATGTCAAGGCAGGCACAGACCTCCTCGATGCTAGTTCACTCCCAGTGTCAGATGCAGCTCTACCAGCCATGAGGACCATGCTTCTGATGCCGATGTTGATAGACCAGCCTTAGAAGTGCCAAGTTTCTCACGCTGAACCTTTCTACTTTTAATGTGAGCAAGTGCAAAGTGATGCATGTGGGAAAGAGGAACCCAAATTATAGATACGTCATGCAAGGTTCCACGTTAGGAGTCACGGACCAAGAAAGAGATCTAGGTGTCGCGTTGATGATACGTTGAAACCTTCTGCTCAGTGTGCTGCTGTGGCTAAGAAAGCAAATAGAATGTTAGGTATTATTAGGAAAGGAATGGAAAACAAAAATGAGGATGTTATAATGCCTTTGTATCGCTCCATGGTACGACCACACCTTGAATATTGTGTTCAATTCTGGTCACCGCATCTCAAAAAAGATATAGTGGAATTAGAAAAGGTGCAGAGAAGGGCGACGAAAATGATAAAGGGGATGGGACAACTTCCCTATTAGGAAAGGCTAAAGCGGCTAGGGCTCTTCAGCTTGGAGAGCTGAGGGGAGATATGATAGAGGTCTATAAAATAATGAGTGGAGTTGAACAGGTAGAAGTGAAGCATCTGTTTACGCTTTCCAAAAATACTAGGACTAGGGGGCATGCGATGAAGCTACAAGGTAGTAAATTTAGTAAATTGGAGAAAATTTTTCTTCACTCAATGTGTAATTGAACTCTGGAATTCGTTGCCAGAGAATGTGGTAAAGGCAGTTAGCTTAGTGGAGTTTAAAAAAGGTTTGGAGGGCTTCCTAAAGGAAAAGTCCATAGACCATTATTAAATGGACTTGGGGAAAATCCACTATTTCTGGGATAAGCAGTATAAAATGTTTTGTACTTTTTTGGGATCTTGCCAGGTATTTTTGGCCTGGATTGGCCACTGTTGGAAACAGGATGCTGGGCTTGATGGACCTTTGGTCTTTCCCAGTATGGCAATACTTATGTACCTATGTAAGAAGCCCTTAGTGAGTTGAGGTTTCATCGTGACTCTATTGTCCAACGTTACTCCCAGTAACTTCAGTTCTCTCTTCACAGGAACACATATCTGCCAAATAAACTCTTCTAATTCTTCCCTCCCCACAATCATTACTTCTGTTTTGGACACATTCAAAACAAGACCATTCGTGGCCATCCAATCTATTTTCCCATAAAAAAACTGGAAAGAAAAATTGTACATCAGCATAAAATCGATGGAAAACCCCTAATGACTGAAACACCTTACCCAAAGGTGCTACGCAGTACCCCACAATCGACCTCAACTGGGATGAACACCCAAGAACCACTCCACACAATCATTGATCTCTTAGTCAAATAGGAAGTAAACCACTAAAGCACCTGTCCACCTATGTGTAATCCCTTCATTCTGACAAACAACAAGCGGAGATTGGGTGGAAACACCGGTAATTGGGAAGCAAAACCAGTGCTGGGTGGACTTCTACGGTCTGTGCCCTGATCGTGACTGAATAGATATGAATGGGCTGGAGTGTAAATTTGACATTAACTTCAGAAATTTTAGTACAAGAACAGTGATGGGCAGACTTCTACGGTCTGTGCCCTGAAAATGGCAAGGACAAATCAAACTTGGGTATAAATATAAAGTATTGCATACCACGTATAATGAGTTTATCTTGTTGGGCAGACTGGATGGACCGTACAGGTCTTTATCTGTCGTCATTTACTATGTTACCAAATCAAGAGCACCAGATATATCCAGATAAACCAAACAAAACCAGGTATAGCGAATGCTACATACCTGTAGAAGGTATTCTCCGAGGACAGCAGGCTGATTGTTCTCACTGATGGGTGACGTCCACGGCAGCCCCTCCAATCGGAAACTTCACTAGCAAAGGCCTTTGCTAGTCCTCGCGCGCTCATGCGCACCGCGCATGCGCGGCCGTCTTCCCGCCCGAACCGGCTCGTGTTCGTCAGTCCCATATGTAGCAAAACAAAGCAAGGGAAGACACAACTCCAAAGGGGAGGCGGGCGGGTTTGTGAGAACAATCAGCCTGCTGTCCTCGGAGAATACCTTCTACAGGTATGTAGCATTCGCTTTCTCCGAGGACAAGCAGGCTGCTTGTTCTCACTGATGGGGTATCCCTAGCCCCCAGGCTCACTCAAAACAACAACCATGGTCAATTGGGCCTCGCAACGGCGAGGACATAACTGAGATTGACCTAAAAAATTTACCAACTAACTGAGAGTGCAGCCTGGAACAGAACAAACAGGGCCCTCGGGGGGTGGAGTTGGATCCTAAAGCCCAAACAGGTTCTGAAGAACTGACTGCCCGAACCGACTGTCGCGTCGGGTATCCTGCTGCAGGCAGTAATGAGATGTGAATGTGTGGACAGATGACCACGTCGCAGCTTTGCAAATTTCTTCAATAGAGGCTGACTTCAAGTGGGCTACCGACGCAGCCATGGCTCTAACATTATGAGCCGTGACATGACCCTCAAGAGCCAGCCCCGCCTGGGCATAAGTGAAGGAAATGCAATCTGCTAGCCAATTGGATATGGTGCGTTTCCCCACAGCCACTCCCCTCCTATTGGGATCAAAAGAAACAAACAATTGGGCGGACTGTCTGTTGGGCTGTGTCCGCTCCAGATAGAAGGCCAATGCTCTCTTGCAGTCCAATGTGTGCAGCTGACGTTCAGCAGGGCAGGAATGAGGACGGGGAAAGAATGTTGGCAAGACAATTGACTGGTTCAGATGGAACTCCGACACGACCTTTGGCAAGAACTTAGGGTGAGTGCGGAGGACTACTCTGTTATGATGAAATTTGGTGTAAGGGGCCTGGGCTACCAGGGCCTGAAGCTCACTGACTCTACGAGCTGAAGTAACTGCCACCAAGAAAATGACCTTCCAGGTCAAGTACTTCAGATGGCAGGAATTCAGTGGCTCAAAAGGAGGTTTCATCAGCTGGGTGAGAACGACATTGAGATCCCATGACACTGTAGGAGGCTTGACAGGGGGCTTTGACAAAAGCAAACCTCTCATGAAGCGAACAACTAAAGGCTGTCCTGAGATCGGCTTACCTTCCACACGGTAATGGTATGCACTGATTGCACTAAGGTGAACCCTTACAGAGTTGGTCTTGAGACCAGACTCAGACAAGTGCAGAAGGTATTCAAGCAGGGTCTGTGTAGGACAAGAGCGAGGATCTAGGGCCTTGCTGTCACACCAGACGGCAAACCTCCTCCACAGGAAGAAGTAACTCCTCTTAGTGGAATCTTTCCTGGAAGCAAGCAAGATGCGGGAGACACCCTCTGACAGACCCAAAGAGGCAAAGTCTACGCTCTCAACATCCAGGCCGTGAGAGCCAGGGACCGGAGGTTGGGATGCAGAAGCGCCCCTTCGTCCTGTGTGATGAGGGTCGGAAAACACTCCAATCTCCACGGTTCTTCGGAGGACAACTCCAGAAGAAGAGGGAACCAGATCTGACGCGGCCAAAAAGGAGCAATCAGAATCATGGTGCCTCGATCTTGCTTGAGTTTCAACAAAGTCTTCCCCACCAGAGGTATGGGAGGATAAGCATACAGCAGACCCTCCCCCCAGTCCAGGAGGAAGGCATCCGATGCCAATCTGCCGTGGGCCTGAAGCCTGGAACAGAACTGAGGGACTTTGTGGTTGGCTCGAGATGCGAAGAGGTCTACCAAGGGGGTGCCCCACACCTGGAAGATCTGTCGCACTACACGGGAATTGAGCGACCACTCGTGAGGTTGCATAATCCTGCTCAACCTGTCGGTCAGACTGTTGTTTACGCCTGCCAGATATGTGGCTTGGAGCACCATGCCGTGACGGCGAGCCCAGAGCCACATGCTGACGGCTTCCTGACACAGGGGGCGAGATCCGGTGCCCCCCTGCTTGTTGACGTAGTACATGGCAACCTGGTTGTCTGTCTGAATTTGGATAATTTGGTGGGACAGCCGATTTCTGAAAGCCTTCAGAGCGTTCCAGATCGCTCACAACTCCAGAAGATTGATCTGCAGATCGCGTTCCTGGAGGGACCAGCTTCCTTGGGTGTGAAGCCCATCGACATGAGCTCCCCACCCCAGGAGAGACGCATCCGTGGTCAGCACTTTTAGAGGCTGAGGAATTTGGAAGGGACGTCCCAGAGTCAGATTGGACCAAATCGTCCACCAATACAGGGATTCGAGAAAACTCGTGGACAGGTGGATTACGTCTTCTAGATCCCCAGCAGCCTGGAACCACTGGGAAGCTAGGGTCCATTGAGCAGATCTCATGTGAAGGCGGGCCATGGGAGTCACATGGACTGTGGAGGCCATGTGGCCTAGCAATCTCAACATCTGCCGAGCTGTGATCTGCTGGGACGCTTGCACCCGCGAGACGAGGGACAACAAGTTGTTGGCTCTCATCTCTGGGAGATAGGTGCGAGCCGTCCGAGAATCCAGCAGAGCTCCTATGAATTCGAGTCTCTGCACTGGGAGAAGATGGGACTTTGGATAATTTATCACAAACCCCAGTAGTTCCAGGAGGCGAATAGTCATCTGCATGGACTGCAGGGCTCCTGCCTCGGATGTGTTCTTCACCAGCCAATCGTCGAGATATGGGAACACGTGCACCCCCAGCCTGCGAAGTGCCGCTGCTACTACAGCCAAGCACTTTGTGAACACCCTGGGCGCAGAGGCCCTTAGGTCTAGGATGGGACGCATCCCCCCTGTTTTCTTTTCCACAAGGAAGTACCTGGAATAGAATCCCAGCCCTTCTTGCCCGGATGGCACGGGCTCGACCGCATTGGCGCTGAGAAGGGCGGAGAGTTCCTCTGCAAGTACCTGCTTGTGCTGGAAGCTGTAAGACTGAGCTCCCGGTGGACAATTTGGAGGTTTTGAGGCCAAATTGAGGGTGTATCCTTGCCGGACTATTTGGAGAACCCACTGATCGGAGGTTATGAGAGGCCACCTTTGGTGAAAAGCTTTCAACCTCCCTCCGACTGGCAGGTCGCCCGGCACTGACACTTGGATGTCGGCTATGCTCTGCTGGAGCCTTGCTTTTGCTGGGGAGCCGAGGGGCCTTGCTGAGGTGCACGCTGCTAACGAGAGCGAGCGCGCTGGGGCTTAGCCTGGGCCGCAGGCTGTCGAGAAGGAGGATTGTACCTACGCTTGCCAGAAGAGTAGGGAACAGTCTTCCTTCCCCCAAAAAATCTTCTACCTGTAGAGGTAGAGGCTGAAGGCTGCCGGCGGGAGAACTTGTCGAATGCGGTGTCCCGCTGGTGGAGCTGCTCTACCACCTGTTCGACTTTCTCTCCAAAAATGTTATCCGCATGGCAAGGCGAGTCCGCAATCTGCTGCTGGATTCTATTCTCCAGGTCGGAGGCACGCAGCCATGAGAGCCTGCGCATCACCACACCTTGAGCAGCGGCCCTGGATGCAACATCAAAGGTGTCATACACCCCTCTGGCCAGGAATTTTCTGCACGCCTTCAGCTGCCTGACCACCTCCTGAAAAGGCTTGGCTTGCTCAGGGGGGAGCACATCAACCAAGCCCGCCAACTGCCGCACATTGTTCCGCATGTGTATGCTCGTGTAGAGCTGGTAGGACTGAATTTTGGCCACGAGCATAGAGGAATGGTAGGCCTTCCTCCCAAAGGAGTCTAAGGTTCTAGAGTCCTTGCCCGGGGGCGCCGAAGCATGCTCCCTAGAACTCTTAGCCTTCTTTAGGGCCAGATCCACAACTCCAGAATCATGAGGCAACTGAGTGCGCATCAGATCTGGGTCCCCATGGATCCGGTACTGGGACTCGATCTTCTTGGGGATGTGGGGATTAGTTAAAGGCTTGGTCCAGTTCGCCAGCAATGTCTTTTTGAGGACATGGTGCATGGGTACAGTGGACGCTTCCTTAGGTGGAGAAGGATAGTCCAGGAGCTCAAACATTTCAGCCCTGGGCTCGTCCTCCACAACCACCGGGAAGGGGATGGCCGTAGACATCTCCCGGACAAAGGAAGCAAAAGACAGACTCTCGGGAGGAGAAAGCTGTCTCTCAGGAGAGGGAGTGGGATCGGAAGGAAGACCCTCAGACTCCTCGTCAGAGAACTATCTGGGGTCTTCTTCCTCTTCCCACGAGGCCTCACCCTCGGTGTCAGACACAAGTTCACGGACCTGTGTCTGCAACCGTGCCCGACTCGACTCTGTGGAGCCACATCCACGATGGGGGCGTCGAGAGGTAGACTCCCTCGCCCGCATCGGCGAAGCTCCCTCCGCCGAGGTAGTCGGGGAGCCCTCCTGGGAACACGCGGCACTGACGCCGGAGACCTCACCTCGGGCGATGGGCCAGCCGGCGCCACGCTCGACGGTACCGGTGGCGCAAGCACCGCCGGTACCGGAGGGGTAGGGCACAACAGCTCTCCCAGAATCTCTGGGAGAACGGCCCGGAGGCTCTCGTTCAGAGCGGCTGCAGAGAAAGGCATGGAGGTCGATGCAAGCGTCGACGTCAGAACCTGTTCCGGGCGTGGAGGCTGTTCCGGGCTGTCCAGAGTGGAGCGCATCGACACCTCCTGAACAGAGGGTGAGCAGTCCTCTCGGTGCCGATGCCTGGTGGGTGCCGACTCCCTCGGCGACCCAGAGCTCTCGGTGCCGACCCGGGAAGGAGACCGATGACGATGCTTCTTCGATTTCTTGGAATGAAGCATGTCACCGGAGCTTCCCGGCACCGACGAGGAGGACGTAGAATCCAGTCGTCGCTTCCTCGGGGCCGAAGGAGGTCGGTCTCGGGGGGGGCTGTACCGCAGGAGCCCTCAGGGTAGGGGGAGACCCACCCGAAGGCTCACCGCCACCAGCAGGGGAATGGACAGCCCTCACCTGCACTCCAGACGAAGCACCACCGTCCGACGACATCAGCTGACGAGGTCCCGGTACCACCAACGTCGATGCAGCTATCCGATGTCTCGGCGCCGATGCAGAGGGCCGATGCCTCGATGCACTCGATGCACTGGCGGCCGAGGATGAAGCTCTGGACGCTGAAGACGTCGATGCACTCGATACCCCCGGTGCCGATGCTGACGAAGAGCCCGAGAACAAAACGTTCCACTGGGCCAATCTCGCTACCTGAGTCCACTTTTGCAAAAGGGAACACAGACTACAGGCCTGCGGGCGGTGCCCAGCCCCCAAGCACTGAAGACACGACGCGTGCCTGTCAGTGAGCGAGATGACCCGGGCGCACTGGGTGCACTTCTTGAAGCCGCTGGTAGACTTTGATGTCATGGGCGGAAAAATCACGCCAGCGAGATCAAAAGTCAAAATGGCGGAAAAGGCACCGAAAAAACAAGGGGAAGAAAACTTCGACCCGAGGCCTAAAAGTGGCCTACCCCGACGACGAAAGAAAACTTACCGGGGCGAAAGCTGGAAATAGCGGGGAAAGAAAAGACCAAGAGTCTTTTCCCACACAGAATGGATTATTAATTTTTCTCTTTCGAAAACACACGACGAACGCGCGAGGTCGACTTTGCGGGGCCCGACACGGCGAAAACACGACCGTACCGAGCGCGGACAAAAGAAGACTGACGAACACGAGCCGGTTCGGGCGGGAAGACGGCTGCGCATGCGCGGTGCGCATGAGCGCGCGAGGACTAGCAAAGGCCTTTGCTAGTGAAGTTTCCGATTGGAGGGGCTGCCGTGGACGTCACCCATCAGTGAGAACAATCAGCCTGCTTGTCCTTGGAGAATATCATCAATATTTCTCTTAATTAAATCCACTGTCGAAACCAGCAAAGTTTCAACACAATGTGCCCCTCTAAACTCAAACTGAAATAAATCCAACCTTCCTATATCCTCTACAAATTCATCAAGCTGTTTCAGCGCCACCTTCTCAAGAACTTACCCAAAAAAGGAAATGTAGAATTTGGTTGATAACTACCTAACTCATCAGGGTCAAGGCTAGCATTCTTTAACAGTGGCGTCACAGTTGACCGTTTACAAAACTGGAGGAAAACACCACTATTCAATGATTCACTCACTATCCAACATACCGACAGAGTAACCTCATGTGTGATAGCACGCATCAGTCCTGACAAACAGAGATCTTTCATTGAGCGTATAGGTGTTACTGAGAACACTATTGCCTCAACCTCCTTGTCTCCCACTAGCACAAACTCAGTCCATTGCGCCCCTACACCATCGAACAGGTCCATTTTTTCCTGAACAAACTAAGTCCACCACCACCACTCAGAAAGATGTTTAAAAAAGCCAGCCCAAGGACTGATCCCTGTGGCACACCACTGATAACATCCTTTTCCTCAAAGCAAACTCCATTTACCACTACTGTCAGTCTCCTTCCACTTAATCAGTTTCTGATCCAGTTAGTCACTTCAGGAATCATACCGAGTGCCCTCAGTTTATTTATCAGCACATTTGCTAAAATCTAACTACACCATATCTAGCTCTCTCCCTAAATCCAACTGTTTGATCATCTAGTCAAACAAATTGATAAGATTTGCCTCTAGTAAAACCATGCTGCCTCAGATCCTGAAGTCTATTTGATTCTAGAAACCTCACATTCCTCTGATTCAGAAGTGTTTCCATTACTTTACTCACCAAAGAGGTAATTCACAAACTCCTTATTTCCGCTTCTATGGAGAGGAACTACATCTGCCCTTCTCCAGTCCTCTGGGTCCACTCCAGACTGTAATGTAGTATTGAAAATGTCAGACAGCAGAGCCACCAGAACTTTTCTGAGTTCCCCGAGTACCCCTGGATGTATGCCATCAGGCCCCATCATTTTGTCTACTTTTAGTTTAGCTATCTCCTCACAAACACAGTCTTCTGAAAAAAAGTCCAGTTCTACCACAAATCCATTCCCTTCATCCGTGAACACAGAGCAGGCATATTTGTTAAGCAACTCGGCTTTATCCTTAATACATATTTAATGCCATTCACATACCTTTTTAACTTTTTGTTTACATAAATGCTATATAAAAACAGGCAGAAAGTTCACCAAGTAAAAGCTCTGCCAGGCAAGTACACACACATTATCTTCTTACTCCCAAAAGGATTCTATTTAATAAATCACTAGAACTAGGACTTCAGCTTTAATAAGCTTTAAGCTAGTTTTCAACAACTGATGAATGTTGAACAGAATAATTCAAGCTTGAATTATTTTCAGCCCATTCATTCTTTTCAAAAAAGGTAGCATAATCATATACTATATACTAATGATGAGGAGTGACGCTTATATACTATACTAGAAAAAACAGCCAAAACAGTCAAATCACATATAGCAAAAATGCATTTATTAACATTTCTTTGTTGAAACAAAATAACTAAAATACTGTTGAGATACTTTAAAAAATAGTTTCCTATGGCTGGGTTCTCTCCCAAGCCAATTTCCCTAACCATATACAAAATTTCACCTTTTCCCTTCAACTATTTTCCCTGCTACTGGAACACCTTCTACTGAGATCCAGGATTTCCTGGCTTGGCAGATGAATAAAAGCAGTATGGATACGAATGCCTGATCTCTCAGCCCACATGGTACCAATGTGTTGGAACATGAGTAGAATAGTTTTACAAATAGAACAAAATCCAAACACAATGAAACAGCATCAATAACAAGAAGAAAATAAAAACAAGAGACATAGAAAATACAAAGGAAGGTAAAACCAACTTTATTAAAAAAAAAAAAAAAAGTGGGGAAAAAAAAGAGTGAATAGCATTTGTGGGTCCCATGTTTTACCAATTGTTATTGAAAATGGAAAACTTTGAAAATAATGTCTACTATATTAGAATGGGTATCATCAAAACAGAGGACCATGTAGGTGAAAGATAAAGTCATTTAAAATTATCCAAGCTTTGATATCAAAAATAAAACTTATTTCTGATTTACTTTGGGCTACTCTTCAGGAAAATATATTTTCAGTCTTAATATCTTTAATCACATACCTGAAATGATATGTTGGCAGAAATGCTGAAGACATTATTAATTTCTAAATTTAAAAAATGCAATATTTTGATTTTTGTGGAAAATATATTTTCAGTCTTAATATCTTTAATCACATACCTGAAATATGTTGGCAGAAATGCTGAAGACATTATTAATTTCTAAATTTAAAAAAATGTAATATTTTGATTTTTGTGGAAATCAAAATAGTTACTTCTGCTAAAATTACATCATTACCAGAACAAAACTTTATAAGAAACTGCATCTTCAGAGAAAAGCTTTGCATTAACCCCCACCCCCTCCAATTCTGCCATTGTCATTGGAAGAAGTTGTACTGCTGCTTGTGCTACTTCAAAAACTTGTGCAAAGCTCTAATGATTTAAGTGACAACCTGAGATAGGAAGTAACAAATAAAAGCTTCTGCCTTTATCACATACAGGTTGCTCCTGGAAATACTGACTTAATCATAGATTTGGTAGTTGCTTCTAGTTCAAACATTATTCTTCATCAAAGGCTGTGAAACATAATTGAGCTTGACCGAGATATGGGGAACCATGTTCCTGAAGATGCAGGCAGTGCAATCCAACTGTTGCAAAAAGCAGTCTGCCACATTCCAAAAAGAAGTGGAAGGATTCGGGGAAAGCACGTTGAAAGATCCATTATCAGAAAAAGGGCAAAAATTTCTAATATAAAACCTTTACAACAATTTAGGGCTAGAAGAAGCAAAAAATGTTTAAATAATTTTTAGAAAGTCTATAAAGTTGTTATATCATTTGAAGAGTTAACAAACTCTTTTTATTTTGCACAGCTTCTGTATTTGTCCTTAAATATACACTCCAGAGCACTCTGCAAATGTTCTTAGTCTGATAGGTTCTACCTCAGTCTGAAAGAGAGGGAGAATGGATTGATCGACCACTGGCCGGACTGTTTGAGAAAGTAAAGGGCTCTCGTTCCTTTTCTTTGCTCTCATGCTTATGTTTATGCTTGTGCTTGTGTTTGTGTTTCTTCTTCTTCTTCTTGTGATCATGGTGGTGGTGATGGTGATGGTCACTATGTTTTGATGAACTTGATTCTTTAGTGAACACTGAAAGGGGAGTTGTTGGTACTGGCAGCATATGCAAATCCAGTGAAGACTGTTCTTTACCTAGAAGCAAACAGACTGAATCAGACCATGACAGAAAATTGTTATACATTAATAATTGCTATACATTATTGCAAATCCGCTTTATCAAATCTGAATTAAAATGTATATAATGTAATGAAGTAATTTGTAGTACTCCTAGACTTCTTTTTCCATATAGGTTCAAGGTTCAATTTATTTAATATAATGCATAAACCTGGAAACCCTGGCAGACCAATCATACCTGGCATTGGCACACTTACAGAGGAAATATCTGGACTTATAGAGAAGATTCCTTAAACCCTTCATACAAGACTCCACAGACTTTCTGAACAAATTAAAAAACATCAAGCAGCTACCACCGAGTACTCTTCTGGTCACAATGGATATAGAATCACTATAGCTGCATATGATAAATTCCTAAAAACATTTACCCTGGACCACCAATACTCATCAGAAACTATTACAAAATTAATCAAATTCATTCTAACTCACAACTATTTCCATTTTAACTCTGATATCTACCTGCAAATCATGGGCACTGCTATGGGCACCAGGATGGCACCACAATATGCTAACCTCTTCATGGCAGAACTGGAAGAGACATTTTTGAATACATATCAAACTAAGAGACAGATGCACAAAGGTCCCACTAAGGATCCGTCTGCATTTCCAAATCAGTAAAAATGTACCGATTTAGAAACAAGGGATTCACAAAGAAAATCGCATGCAATTGAGTTGCTCGTTGCTTTTGCGACCCAGCTCATTTGAATGCGATATGGGGGAAGGGGGAAGTAGGTGAACTGAGCATGCGCAGAACAGTCAATCACTATGTGTGGCTGCTCTGTGCATGCTACAGACAGCTCTCGTACACACAGCTTAAAGCAGTAGATTTAACCTTTTCTTTTTTTGCAAGCACAAAAGCACTTTTTTTTGGATGGGCATACCTGTATTGCAGCTCCCTGCCTTCTGCTGCTGAGAAAAAGTGGGAAAAACCTCTCTGCTGCTCTCAGCTCTTCTGTGAGGAATCAGCACCATCAGGGCTTGGTTCCACCCCCAGCAGTTCCTGCTGTTTCATTCTATTGGCTGGCTGACATCCTAGAAAGTCCACCTCCCTGAAGATGGACTCTCATTGGCTGGCTGCTGTCCCAACTCCTCCTCCCTGCAGGGCTTCCCTGATGACATCACTTTAGAGCTGTGAACTGACTGGATCCAAACTTCCTGGTGTCCCCCTCCAGTAGTGAGTGGGCGGGACATCCCAAGCTGATGCTGTCCAATTGGTTTAGCCCCTCTCTATGGAGGGGGACACCAGGAAGTTCGGATCCAATCAGTTCACAGCTCTAAAGTGATGTCATCAGGGAAGCCCTGCAGGGAGGAGGAGTTGGGACAGCAGCCAGCCAATGAGAGTCCATCTTCAGGGAGATGGGCATTCTAGGATGTCAGTTGGCCAATAGAAGGAAGCAGTAGGAACAGCTGGAGGTGGAACCAAAGCCAGTTATGCTTTACATTTTGGTACTACCCCCCCCCCCCCCCCCCCCAATTTCTTGCCAGTAAAATGTCATTTGAAAAAGAAACATATGGCATGGCTTTCGTACATGCAAAGAAGCTGCATGTAAACTAGTATACTTTTTTTTTGTGCTCCATCTTCCCTGCCTTGTTTCTCCCCTTCTCCTACTTGTGATAATGAAGAACCGGCAGGTCTAGACCTCTCGTAAAATTTCCACGGTAAAGGTAGGGACTGCTTTTGTGCATGGGGTCGGAAACGGTAGAGCATCGCATCGCATTGCATTCACATTATAATAGTAATTAGCTCATTATAATAACTTTGCATTCCGTTTTCGTTAGCTGCTACCGTGACAGGAAAATGGCTCGGAGAACCCTTTTGTGCATGTCCTGGTTTACTACTTGCACGCTAAACTGGCTAGAATTAGTTTAAAAACCACGTTGCTGGCTCGTTAAGTTTAGTGCATCTGGCCCTGAACCCTTAAAATACTACCAGTATATCGATGACATTTTCATGATCTGGACTGAAGGAGAAGAGACTCTCAAACAATTATACAGTTCCTTCAATACATACTACTACTACTATCAAATTCAAAACTGACTACTCCCCAGAAAAAGTCAACTTTCTAGACACCAGAGTTTCCATCAGCAATGGCTATATACAAACATCTATATACAGGAAACCTATGGACAGATGCAGCTATCTCCACAACTCCAGCGTCCATCCTTCACATACAAAAAATATCCATTATACAAAGCCAAGTCACACCATACCATTATATCTGCTCTGACCCAAGAGACTGAGATAAACACATCAAAATCCGGACTGAATCATTCAAACATAAATGCTACAACCCCAAAATCTCCAAGAATATTGCCTCTTCCCTTAAAAATAACTACACAAAACCTATTGCAGTACAAAGAGAAGAAAGCCATAGAGAACTCCCCCCCCACATTGTAGTGACATATAATCCAGAGCTACCCCAGGAGGATGAAGTACTTAAAGAGATATTCCCAGCCCCGCCAGTGCTGGCCTTCCAACAGACACCTAATTTGAAACAGAAATTAGTGAAAAGCAAGCTCCCAATAAAAGCTCAAAAAGAAGAGAATGGCACATATCCCCGCAATATACCCAGCTGCAAACTGTGCATATCTCACAGGATTCCGCAGTCACTCACATGGGAAAAACATTCAGCAAAAGGGGATCTTTCACATACTCATATTCAAATGTAGTATATATCATTCAATGCAAAAAAGTGTGAAGAAGGATGCTATATTGGAGAAACAAGCCAGATGCTAAAGATGAGACTCAATTTACATAGACATAATATTACATTCCAGTGCCAACAAGGATGTCACCTCTGTGGGACAACACTTTACAAAAACTAGAACACTGCAGCAATGATCTTATGGTAAGAATACTAAAAGGAAATTTTAAGACAATCCAGGAATGTAAGACCTTTGAAGTCAAAATGATGAAAAATGTTTTGAAACCCACCAGACAGGACTTAAAAATCTAGGCTTTCCATTCCATTATAAACCATAAAATTATATTGCTTTGCCACCCTCTTATCAGTCATCCATCTCGCTCTGTCTCTCACCTAACCCGCTCCACCCCCTCTTCCTGTGAGACTGTCATTGGAATGCTTTTGTGTTTCACTTATAGATTCTGATATTTGCCAACATTTGCTTATTTCTGATCTGAAGAAGAGTTACCTTCGAAAGCTAATTGAAAAATGTTTTAGTCCAATAAAAAAGGTATCTTATTATCTTTTCTATTTTTTTATTTATTTAATTTATTTATTTTTTTTGTAGCATTTCTATGTATTACCTAAAATATATTGCAAACTTTCAAAATAAATTTAAGCAGTTTACAATCTATAAAAGTATATCAGGGAAGGGAGAAAATAACAGGACAAGACAGCACAAAACACAGAAGGATAGTGGGGAAAGGAAAGTAAAATCAGGAAGCTTGGGACTATCTCAGACACATATCAAGGATTACAGGACACTTGGTGGGAAAGCTAGAGAAATATATTAAGTTTTCAGCTGGGATTTAAAATTATTGAGAAAGCCTTCCAGTCGCAGACACAAAGGAAGGGAATTTCAGAGAGCTGGAATGACTATGCTAAAGCAGGATCTTCTGGAGACATCTAGGAAAACCTGATGGAAGGATAAAACTGTTAAGAGACCTTGTTTAGCAGACCAAAGAGATCTGACAGGGGAATAGGGAACTAAGAGACTGGCTAAGAAAGAAGAGAGACCTAAGGATTGGACTGGATGTGATAAAATATTAATCTTAAAGGAATCCTATAGGCAACTGGAAGGATGTGCTCTGGGTAAGAAGAGAAGTAGCATGATCATAACATGATCTTAATTCTTTCGGCCATGGAGAAGTTTTACCGCAGTATTTTGCACTAGTTGGAGCCTGTGTATAATTGATAAGCAGATAAGCCTATGAGAACAGAATAGCAATAATCCAGTTTTGATAGTACCGAGGAATAAAGAAGAATGAGAAGGGAACCAGGCTCTAAGAGGAAGCTAACTGAATGGAGATGTCTAAAAGTGAAAAGTGAACTTGGATTATTTGCACTGTAAAACATGGTTAAATTGTTTTTAAATCCATTGCATTGTATCTGCAGTGAGTGGAGGTGATGGTGGCAGATCTTAAACACATGTAGAACAATTTAGAAGCATACTCGTTAAAAGGGGTATCCCTCAGGCAAGAGACCGGGCAATCTTAACATAGCCTGACTAGTTGCAAACTATGAAGGTACTTTTAATATACTTACTTCAGGAACATTTTCAAAAAGAAACAACCAGGTAGTTATCAAGTGCAAAGTATATTTACTAAACTCATCTGTGTACTTTGCACCTACTTCTGAATGCAGTAGAAAAAGGGGGACGGCAACATAGCACATATGGATTTGAAAATGAATGGTACCTGTACTGATTGCTTCCCTAGTCCTAAATGTACTCACTATTTAATGTGGCTCAAATGTGTGCTCTAAGAAATCAACACATACTTTTAGCCATGATTGAGGACAGCAATGTCAGTCAAATCATTTCACCTGGGTAAATACCTATTTCCTTAGGTAAATGTTTTCGAAAACTGTTCTCTGTATTTACAAAGGGAGAAAGGTGCTTCTAAAGTCACTGTAGATGTTCACTTGAGGGTTGGTGTGGTTTAATATAAGAGTAAAGCATAGAGGTACCAATTTATTAAGACTGAGGGAGAGGACAACTGGCAAGAGGAAGAGAAGGGATTTTGGATTTACCTCATACCTTTTTCAGTAGTAGCTCAAGGCAAGTTACATCCAGGTACAGTACATAATTTCCCGTCTCAGGAGGGTTTACAATCTGTACCTCAGGCAATGGAGGGTAATGTGACTTGCGCAAAATCACAAGAAGCAGTAGTGGGAATGGTGGGTTAAACTAATATAACGACGTACACACAGAAGCAATTATAAGGGCAACAAATCTTTATAGTAGGAAAGTAAAGAAAATACAGAAAAAAAACCCCAGCGAACAGTATGGCTTTCAAAAGAAGTCACTGAATGCATGTATTTCAATGCTTGGTCAGTATGCAGGAAGGCCCACATAGTCAGTGACTTCATAACCAAATCCTCCCCAGGCCTAGCTTTCATAACAGAAACATGGATTCTTGATCTCAGCTTGCCCCACATCCTATCAATCTATCCTGCCGGCTAAAAGGCTATAAACTGTCCAAGACAAAAAAACAAAAAAAGAAAAGAAGGAAGGAGGGCTCGCCCTGATCTACAAAGTGTTTTTTTGATATCAGACTCATCAAAAGCCATTGTGACGACCACTTGGAACTTATGACCTGCCAATTCCAGAATGTCTGCAAGAAGAGTACCTGTAATTCGTTGGGTTGGTCGTGAGCCCTTGGGCCATGGCCAAGGCCAGCGGGGCGCCGACCCAGGCCAAGGGGAGACCGACCTACCACCACACACCCTAGCTACACAATACCCCTAAGCTACCCCTCCCCGCAGTCCCTCAGGAAGAAAGGAAATAGGCAAACAGGCGGGCCTCGCGGCCGAACCGGAACCCACGCACACAAAGCCACTCGTGCGGGCCTCATGGCCGAACAGGAACCCAGACACACACCAGGGGAGGGGGGTGAAAGAACCCAGAGGGCCCCCCGGGACCCCAAAATGTCAGACACGCGCTGAACACCAGCGATGGGGCAAAGGGAGAAACAAAAGAACCAGAGCGGGCCACGTCCACCCCGGGGACTAGCACAGGGCAGGGGAACTAACACAGCAACCCCCAAAAGGGTTAGGAAGCCCCAGGCAGAAGCCAGAGGAACCAGACACAAAAGGAAGGCAGAAAGCCTTTGCCCCAAACCCACAGCAGACAGAGGCAACCAGAACACAAAGGGTTAAGCTTGTAGAGCCAGCAGGCACACCAGAGAGAGAGAGAGAGCTCCCTAAATCAACAAACAAACAGAGAGAACGCTTCACCGAGGGGAAGCAGGGCAGATAGAACAAACACACTGACAGAGGCAGGGACACAAAACACACAGTACACAAAGGGTTAAACTCACTGAGCCAGCAGGCCGGGACACTGGGAAGAGAAATTCTTAGAGTAAACAAGCAACCAGAGAGGACGCTCTCAGACAAGCAGCCTAGCTGAGACGAAAGCTGAACAAAGCCCAGCCCCCACTGAGGAACAAGCAGCTGGCTTCCCACAGAGAGCAGCAGCCAGCGAAGGGAAGCCCAGCTGGAGGCAAGAGAACTAATTAAACATACACACGCTTCCCCCAGCTAACACAAACAAAGGGAAAGGAAAGAAATCCCTGAACAGGAAACTCAGATCAAAGTCAGAGCACAGAGCACGTTCTGACCAAGAGCTGCGGCTTTCAAGTCACCACAAGAGTGTGAGTAATGCCAAAGCAAGGCAGGGAGTAACACGCAGGCTTAAGTAGACTCACAGACGTCAGCACAAACCCTGGCAGTCAATCAGAAGAAACGTCCCCCCTCTCTCCCTGCCAAGCCGGCAGAATCATAACAGTACCCTAGGGCTAGTGCTGATCTACAGACCACTCAAACACTGACAAACTACCCAACAGAAATTACTCAAAAGAATCACGTACTATACCACACAATTTACAAATCTAATACTACTTGGGAACCTAAACCTACATGTACAAGATTCTTCCAATCCAGTTGTGGCACACTTCCTGCAGTTTTTGGAGTAGTCATAGACCCACCATTACCAACACATCAGAGAGGCCACAAACTGGATTTTGTGGCCTATTCCAGAGACTCTAACCTCATAGAGTTAGATCACTTAAAATGGGAACCACTGATCTGGTCATATCACTTCCCTCTCTCCTTCTATCTAAAGTTTTTCAACATACAAACATATACCAATAGAAAGGCTCAAACCATATTTAAAAGATGCAGATCAGACCCGGCAAGTTTCTAGAAAGAAGCTTCACTCAAACTAAGTCAATTCACTAATACCTGCAAGCTAGAAACATGGGACAACACTGTCTGCAAAACCTTACATGATCTGGCACCTTTGAAAGAGACAAAAATCAGAAAAAGAAAAAACATATGGTATAACTATGTGTCAATGCAGGTGACTGGAACACAACTGGAGGAAATGCGGTGACGCCCAATCATGTATAGTCTGGAGGAAAGAAGTTAAGTCCTACAAGAATCAGACAGCAGAGGCAAAAGGGTTTTTTTTTTTCAGTCAGGGCATAAGAATCTCAAACAACTCACCAAAAGCCCTTTTCAAATCTTTGAAAATCTAACAAACACAAACCAAATATTCATGATCCCAGAAACAGCACAACCATGCGCCGACGACCTGGCGCAACATTTCCAGGCTAAGGTGGACAAAATCAAAAACTCCTTTGCTGAAGTTCACCTAGGCAACCTGACAGAGAGAGTCCTACATCACCAGAAGGACATCCCAGCAGACAGAATATGGGACAAGTTTGAGGACATTTCTATTATTTCAATCTCGAAAATTCTTGCTAAACTCTCAAAAAAATCATGCTGTTTAGACACCTGCCCGTCATATCTGTTCAGTGAGGCACCACCACAGATCCTACAATAGCTACCAACCTTTGTAAGCAAAACACTAAAATCAGGATGTTACTCACAGTCTCTCTCTGAAATTATCTTAACACCATTGCAAAAGTCCACGGGGGCTGACCTAGCCAAGGTAGAAAACTACTGCCCAGTATCAAGCATACCTTGGATGGTTAAGCTTCTGGAATTTCTACATCCTTATTGTAACACATCATGGCTTTAGATCCCAACACAGAACAGAAACTCTGCTCCTTGCTCTCACCACCAAAGTTAGGCATTTCCTAAATATAGACCAACAGGTCGTCTTATTTCAGTTTAACATCTTGTCAGCATTTGATATTGCAAATTATTCAATCCTTCTTTTTTTTTTACTGAACAAGACAGGCATTACCAGGATAGTGCTACATTGGTTCAAATTATTTCTGAAGACCAGATCAAGGTAAGAATAACAAATCATCAAGCTGGAACCCAGAATGTGGGGTACCCCAGGGCTCACCGCTCTCACCCACCCTCTTTAATATCTATCTAAGCATACTCAGTAACCACCTGTCAGACGGGGGGATAGATGCATTATCCTATGCTGACAATATTCTCCCTCCCTTGCCCGGTACAGGAAAATCTCAAGGACACCTTAGAATCCATCAGACACCACGTCTCCGATATCGACGGCTGGGCCACAAACCATTTCCTGAAACTAAACGAGCAAAAAATAAAAATACTATGGTTTGGAGAGGTCAGCTCACTCCCAGTACAGTTGATTACACTGAACATAGGAGAAATCCTAAAAATCGAAGACCGCTTGAGGGTGCTAGGCATCATACTACACTCAGATCTCAGATTTGACAAACAAATTAATGCCCTGGAAATTATTTTAAAGACTTAGACAATTAAGGACAACCAAATCACTATTCCTAAAAGAAAACTTCAGGATTCTTGCCCAAAAATTCTTACTTCCACAACTAGACTACTGCAACTCACTATACCTTTGTATCTCAAAAAAACTACTTAACCATTTACAGCTATTACAAAACACAGCTATTCAATTGATCTGCGGGCCAAGTTGCTTCGACAGTGTGTCCTCACCAATGCGTGACCTCCACTGGCTGCCAACATATAAACTTTAAATCCCTCTGCTTAATATAGAAATCAGTTTTTGGATCACATTCAGAAGGGTTATAAGATCTCCTAGTCATACCCTCCCCCAGCAGAATTATAGGTTTCTTGAGAACATAAAATCAGGATTTCTAGTCCTAAGTCACATTCGTTTCAAAATCATTATTTAAAATTCCTTTCCCTTTGCAGGGACCAGATTTTGGAATATGCTGACAACAGATCTAAAGCGTTTACCCTCATGCTTCACCTTCAGAAGGGCCTTAAAAACCCATCTGTTTGACAAACAATCTGGCACCACATCAGTATCTCCCGACCACTCAGCTGGCAGCCACCCCCATCCTCCATTACTCAGTACTCACGAAGTCATTTCGCTCTATATGTAGAGTCTCTTTCTCTGCTATAAACCACCATGAATCCTGATCAGAAAAGGGCGGTATATAAGACCCCATTAGAACAGAATAGAATAGAGAAAAAAAGAATAGTATTAAAATGGTGCAAGTGATCTAAAAAAAAAAGGAAATAAAAAATACCTAGAAAGACTTGAGGGAAATGGGGAAGGTAAGCAAGATGGCAGAAAGCATAAATGGAGGGAAAGCAAGGTGACAACGCTATTTGTTTTATAAAACTTCATAGCCTCGTACATTTTTCAGCTCCTGCTGTCTAAAAAATACAGTTCAGAATGCATTAAGGTAGGAAATTGTATCACTAATTTACATAACATTCTCTGCACTTTCAACTTGAAAGAAAAATAATAGAAATATTAATTAAAAACAAAGAAAGTTTCTCATAGCAAACAAATGAATTCTGTTTCCAAAAACTGTCTTAAAAAGGCCCATAAGTTAAACACAGCCAACATGTGCCCAGTCACGTTAGTTGAGCGGATCTAAACACTGCTAGCTGAAAATTCAACCTGTTTCTGCTGTATGGAGTGAATTTCAATTAAGGGTCTAAACATTCTGAACATGGTGTTAGCCCCCCAAAAATAAAAACAACCAAAAAAAAAAAAAACCAAACCAAATTCTGGGATAAAGCTAGACTCTCATGGGAGACTCCTGAGAAAATTAAAGAGTCATGGGATAAGGAGGCAAGGTTCTGGTGTAGATTGGTTACTGGACAGAAAACAGAGGGTAGGGTTAAATGGTCATTTCTCTCAATGAAGAAGGGTGAACAGTGGAGTGCCACAAGGATCTGTACTGAGACCGGCACTATTTAAACATATTTATAAATTATATGGAAATTGGAACGAGTGAGATGATAAAATTTGCAGATTATACAAAACTATTCAAGGTTGTTAAAACACGTGCGGACTGTGAAATATTGCAGGAAGACCTTAGGAAATTGGAAGACTGGGCGTCCAAATGGCAGATGGGTTAGAAGGAGGACCAATAGGGCTTGTCCGCATTGTGCATTTGACCCCTGAAGCTGGCATATGCTGAAACACAGCCCGTGTCTTTTAATAAAGATTGCTTTTCACACTGTTTCCCTGAGGCCCACATGCTTTCTTCTTCTGGTATCTGAATTTCTAGCAACAACTCCTCTTGCAAATAGTTGTACATGGCAGATAGGGGACAAATAATGGACCACTATCTTTTAGTTTAACATTAACAATGAATTTATATTCCGCCATATATCTTTCGGTTCAATATGGATCATAAGCTCTAAAAGGACTAGGCATTCCCATCATTAAGCAGAAGAAATCAAATATTGCTTGGCAACAATATTCTAATCATAATCATTTAGAACTTTTTTTAAATCATTTTTATTGAGTTTTAAATAAATAAGTCTTTATCTGTTTACGAAACAGATTGCAATTGACTCTAGACAACAATAAATCTTTAGTAGTCTTTACCAAATGAACTGCCTGATATATATATATATATATATATATATATATATATATATATATATATATAAAGAGTATCAATTAATCTACTTCTTAAATTCTTTAAAGGAGGGAAAGTAAAAAAAAACTCCAATGTTCTGGTAACTCTAGATTGTTGTGTTAAAAAAAAATCACTCACAAGCTATACTGGAGCTAAACCATATATCATTTTGTAAATAAAACAAGAAAGTTTGAACAATACCCTGGCCTGCAATGGAAGCCAATGAAGTTTTTCATAATAGCGAATGATACATACCTGTAGCAGGTGTTCTCCGAGGACAGCAGGCTGATTGTTCTCACGACTGGGTTGACGTCCACGGCAGCCCCCACCAACTGGAAGAAAACTTCGCGGGCGATCCCGCATGCAGGGTACGCCCACCGCGCATACGCGGCCGTCTTCCCGCCCGTGCGCGACCGTTCCCGCTCAGTTGATTGACAAGCAAAAAAAATGAGTAAAACGCAGCTCCAAAGGGGAGGAGGGAGGGTAGGTGAGAACAATCAGCCTACTGTCCTCGGAGAACACCTGCTACAGGTATGTATCATTCGCTTTCTCCAAGGACAAGCAGGCTGCTTGTTCTCACGACTGGGGTATCCCTAGCTCTCAGGCTCACTCAAAACAAGAACCCAGGTCAATTGAACCTCGCAACGGCGAGGGCATAACAGAAATTGACCTACGAAGAACAACTAACTGAGAGGGCAGCCTGAACAGAATATATCGGGTCCTGGAGGGTGGAGTTGGATTCAAACCCCAAACAGATTCTGCAGCACCGACTGCCCAAACCGACTGTTGCTTCGGGTATCCTGCTGGAGGCAGTAATGTGATGTGAAAGTGTGTGCCCTTCCTGCCCGGTGGCACGGGCTCGACCGCATTGGCGCTGAGAAGGGCGGAGAGTTCCTCTGCAAGTACCTGCTTGTGATGGGAGCTGAAGGATTGGGCTCCCGGTGGGCAATTTGGCAGAGTGGAGATCAAATTCAGGGTGTATCCACACCGCACTATTTGGAGAACCCACTGGTCGGAGGTTATGAGAGGCCACCTTTGGTGAAAAACTTTCAACCTCCCCCCGACTGGCAGGTCGTCTGGTACGGATACTTTGATGGCGGCTATGTTCCCATGGATCCAGTCAAAAGCCCGTCCCCTGCTTTTGCTGTGGAGGCGCAGGGGGCCGCTTAGGCACACGCTGTTGACGGGAACGAGCACGCTGGGACTGTCCCTGTGCCTGAGGAGGCCTTCGGGCCGGCTGGGTGTACCTACGCTTGCTGTAGGCGTAGGGTGCAGCCTGCCGGGCCAGGGAAAAACGTCCACCTGCAGAGGTGGATGCTGAAGGCGTCCGGTGGGAGAGCTTGTCGAGAGAGGTTTCCCTGCTGGTGTAGTTGGTCCACCAACTGCTCGACTTTCTCGCTGAAAATGTTATCCCCCTGGCAAGGGACATCCACCAGCCGCTGCTGGGTGCGGTTGTCCAGGTCAGAGGCACGCAGCCATGAGAGTCTGCGCATCACTATACCTTGGGCCGCAGCTCGAGATGCCACATCACAGGTGTCATAGATACCCCTGGACAGGAACTTTCTGCACGCCTTCAGCTGCCTGACCACCTCCTGAAAAGGCCTGGACTGCTCCGGAGGGAGCTTGTCGACCAGGTCCGCCAGTTGCCTCACATTGTTCCGCATGTGGATGCTCGTGTAGAGCTGGTATGATTGGATGCGGGTCACGAGCATGGAAGATTGGTAGGCCTTCCTCCCAAACGAGTCCTGAGTGCGAGACTCCCGCCCAGGGGGCGCCGAGGCGGTATCCCTCGAACTCCGTGCTCTCTTGAGAGCAGAGTCCACGACCGCCGAGTCATGAGGCAATTGAGGCCGCATCAACTCTGGGTCTGAGTGGATCCTGTATTGGGACTCCGCTTTCTTGGGGATGGTGGGATTAGATAGTGGCTTCAACCAGTTCCGAAGTGAATGATACATACCTGTAGCAGGTGTTCTCCGAGGACAGCAGGCTGATTGTTCTCACGACTGGGTGACGTCCGCGGCAGCCCCCACCAACCGGAAAAAGCTTCGCGGGACGGTCGGCACGCAGGGCACGCCCACCGCGCATGCGCGGCCGTCTTCCCGCCCGTGCGCGACCGCTCCCGCCAGTTGAATGACTATCAAAAAGATGAAAACGCAACTCCAAAGGGGAGGAGGGAGGGTAGGTGAGAACAATCAGCCTGCTGTCCTCGGAGAACACCTGCTACAGGTATGTATCATTCACTTTCTCCGAGGACAAGCAGGCTGCTTGTTCTCACGACTGGGGTATCCCTAGCTCTCAGGCTCACTCAAAACAAGAACCCAGGTCAATTGAACCTCGCAACGGCGAGGGTATAACAGAAATTGACCTACGAAGAACAACTAACTGAGAGTGCAGCCTGACCAGAATAAATTCGGGTCCTGGAGGGTGGAGTTGGATTTACACCCCAAACAGATTCTGCAGCACCGACTGCCCGAACCGACTGTCGCGTCGGGTATCCTGCTGGAGGCAGTAATGTGATGTGAATGTGTGGACAGATGAGACCACGTTGCAGCTTTGCAAATTTCTTCAATAGTGGCTGACTTCAGGTGGGCCACCGACGCTGCCATGGCTCTAACACTATGAGCCGTGACATGACCCTCAAGAGCCAGCCCAGCCTGGGCGTAAGTGAAGGAAATGCAATCTGCTAGCCAATTGGAGATGGTGCGTTTCCCGACAGCGACCCCTAGCCTGTTAGGGTCGAAAGAAACAAACAATTGGGCGGACTGTCTGTGGGGCTGTGTCCGCTCCAAGTAGAAGGCCAATGCTCTCTTGCAGTCCAATGTGTGCAACTGACGTTCAGCAGGGCGGGTATGCGGCCTAGGGAAGAATGTTGGCAAGACAACTGACTGGTTAAGATGGAACTCCGACACCACCTTCGGCAGGAACTTTGGGTGGGTGCGGAGCACTACTCTGTTGTGATGAAATTTGGTATATGGAGCATGAGCTACTAGGGCTTGAAGCTCACTGACCCTACGAGCTGAAGTAACTGCCACCAAGAAAATGACCTTCCAGGTCAAGTACTTCAGATGGCAGGTATTCAGTGGCTCAAAAGGAGGTTTCATCAGCTGGGTGAGGACGACGTTGAGATCCCATGACACTGTAGGAGGCTTGATAGGGGGCTTTGACAAAAGCAAGCCTCTCATGAATCGAACGACTAAAGGCTCTCCAGAGATGGCTTTACCTTCCACACGATAATGGTAAGCACTAATCGCGCTAAGGTGATTCCTTACTGAGTTGGTCTTGAGGCCAGACTCCGATAAGTGCAGAAGGTATTCAAGCAGGTTCTGTGCAAAGCAAGAACGAGGTTCTAGGGCCTTGCTCTCACACCAAACGACAAACCTCCTCCACTTGAAAAAGTAACTCTTTTTAGTGGAATCCTTCCTAGAGGCAAGCAAGACACGGGAGACACCCTCAGACAGACCCAACGCAGCAAAGTCTACGCCCTCAACATCCAGGCCGTGAGAGCCAGAGACTGAAGGTTAGGGTGCAGCAACGCTCCGTCGTTCTGCGAAATGAGAGTCGGAAAAAACTCCAATCTCCACGGTTCTTCTGAGGACAACTCCAGAAGAAGAGGGAACCAGATCTGACGGGGCCAAAAGGGCGCTATCAGAATCATGGTGCCGTGGTCTTGCTTGAGCTTCAGTAAGGTCTTCCCCACCAAAGGTATGGGAGGATAAGCATACAGGAGGCCGGTCCCCCAATGGAGGAGAAAGGCATCCGACGCCAGTCTGCCGTGGGCCTGTAGTCTGGAACAGAACAGAGGCAGCTTGTGGTTCGTCTGAGAGGCGAAAAGGTCCACCGAGGGGGTGCCCCACTCTCGGAAGATCTTGCGTACCACTCTGGAATGAAGCGACCACTCGTGCGGTTGCATGACTCTGCTCAGTCTGTCGGCCAGACTGTTGTTTACACCTGCCAGGTATGTGGCTTGGAGAAGCATGCCGAACCGGCCGGCCCAACGCCACATCCCGACGGCTTCCTGACACAAGGGGTGAGATCCGGTGCCCCCCTGCTTGTTGGTGTAATACATCGCAACCTGATTGTCTGTCCGAATTTGAATAATTTGGTAGGACAGCCGGTCTCTGAAAGCCTTCAGTGCGTTCCAGATCGCTCGGAGCTCCAGGAGGTTGATCTGCAGATCCTTTTCCTGGAGGGACCACAGACCCCGGGTGTGGAGCCCATCGACATGAGCTCCCCACCCCAGGCGAGATGCATCCGTCGTCAGCACTTTCGTGGGCTGCGGAATTTGGAATGGACGTCCCAGGGTCAAATTGGTCCGGATGGTCCACCAGAGCAGTGAAGTACGGCAACTGGTGGAGAGGCGGATGACATCTTCTAGATTCCCGGTGGCTTGGAACCACTGGGAAGCTAGGGTCCATTGAGCAGATCTCATGTGAAGACGAGCCATGGGAGTCACATGCACTGTGGAGGCCATATGACCCAGAAGTCTCAACATCTGCCGAGCTGTGATCTGCTGAGACGCTCTGGTCTGCGAGGCCAGGGACAGGAGGTTGTTGGCCCTCGCTTCGGGAAGGAAGGCCTGAGCCGTCTGGGTATTCAGCAGCGCTCCTATGAATTCCAGAGACTGGGTTGGCTGGAGATGGGACTTTGGGTAATTTATCACAAACCCCAGCAGCTCCAGGAGTTGAGTAGTGCACTGCATGGACCGGAGGGCTCCTGCCTCCGAGGTGTTCTTGACCAGCCAATCGTCGAGATATGGGAACACGTGCACTCCCAGCTTGCGTAGATACGCCGCCACCACCACGAGACACTTTGTAAACACTCGTGGGGCAGAGGCGAGCCCAAAGGGCAGCACACAATACTGAAAGTGCCGTGTGCCCAGGCGGAATCTGAGATACTGTCTGTGAGCTGGCAGTATCGGGATGTGAGTGTAAGCATCCTTTAAATCCAGGGAACATAGCCAATCGTTTTTCTGAATCATTGGCAGAAGGGTGCCCAAGGAAAGCATCCTGAACTTTTCTTTGACCAGGAATTTGTTCAGGCCTCTCAGGTCTAGGATGGGACGCATCCCCCCTGTTTTCTTTTCCACAAGGAAGTACCTGGAATAGAATCCCTGCCCTTCCTGCCCGGGTGGTACTGGCTCGACCGCATTGGCGCTGAGAAGGGCGGAGAGTTCCTCTGCAAGTACCTGCTTGTGATGGGAGCTGAAGGATTGAGCTCCCGGAGGACAATTTGGTGGCAGGGAGGCCAAATTCAGGGCGTATCCGCACCGCACTATTTGGAGAACCCACTGGTCGGAGGTTATGAGAGGCCACCTTTGGTGAAAAAATTTTAACCTCCCCCCGACCGGCAGATCGTCCGGTACGGACACTTTGAGGGCGGCTATGTTCCCGTGGATCCAGTCAAAAGCCCGCCCCTGGCTTTTGCTGTGGAGGCGCAGGGGGCTGCTTAGGCGCACGCTGTTGACGAGAACGAGCGCGCTGGGGCTGTCCCTGTGCCTGACGAGGCCTTCGGGCCGGCTGGTTGAACCTACGCTTTGCAAAAGAATAGGGTGCAGCCTGCCGGGCCCGGGAAAAACGTCCACCTGCTGAGGTGGATGCTGAAGGCGCCCGGTGGGAGAGCTTGTCGAGGGCGGTTTCCCGCTGATGCAGTTGGTCCACCAGCTGCTCGACCTTCTCACCAAAAATGTTATCCCCCCGGCAAGGGACGTCGGCCAGTCTCTGCTGGGTGCGGTTGTCCAGGTCAGAGGCACGCAGCCATGAGAGCCTGCGCATCACTATACCTTGGGCCGCAGCACGAGATGCCACGTCACAGGTGTCATAGATACCCCTGGACAGGAACTTTCTGCACGCCTTCAGCTGCCTGACCACCTCCTGATAAGGCCTGGACTGCTCCGGCGGGAGCTTATCGACCAGGTCCGCCAGTTGCTTCACATTATTCCGCATGTGAATGCTCGTATAGAGCTGGTATGACTGGATGCGGGTCACGAGCATGGAGGATTGGTAGGCCTTCCTCCCAAACGAGTCCAGAGTGCGAGACTCCCGCCCCGGGGGCGCCGAGGCGGTATCCCTCGAACTCCGTGCCCTCTTGAGAGCAGAATCCACGACCGCCGAGTCATGGGGCAATTGTGGCCGCATTAACTCTGGGTCAGAGTGGATCCTGTACTGGGACTCTGCTTTCTTGGGAATGGTGGGATTAGTTAATGGTCGCATCCAGTTCCGAAGCAGTGTCTCCTTAAGGACATTGTGCAGCGGTACCGTGGAGGACTCTCTAGGTGGTGATGGATAGTCGAGGACCTCGAGCATCTCAGCCCTCGGCTCATCCACAGAGACCACGGGAAAGGGAATGCAAATAGACATATCCCGCACAAAGGAGGCAAAGGAGAGACTCTCAGGAGGCGAGAGCTTCCTCTCCGGTGAAGGCGTGGGGTCCGAGGGAAGGCCCGTAGACTCCTCTGAGGAGAAATATCTAGGGTCCTCCTCTTCCCCCCACGAGGCCTCATCCTCGGTATCGGACATAAGCTCACGTAGCTGTGTCCTGAACCGGGCCCGGCTCGACGTCGAGGCACCGAGGCCTCGGTGTCGTCGAGCGGTGGACTCCCGCGCCGGCGGGGACGAAGCTCCCTCCATCGACGTCGACGGGGACTCCACCTGCGTGGCAGTCGACACCGGTGCCGCAAGCGGCGTCGGCAGCCTGAGCATCGGGCCAGAGCCCACAGGCGCCTCCATCAACGGCGCCGGGGGCCCAAGCACCCCCGGTGCCGGCAGAGCCTGGCACATCAGCCCTTCCAGGATCCCGGGAAGGATGGCTCGGAGGCACTCGTCAAGGCCTGCTGTCGGGAAAGGCAGAGGGGCCGGTGTGGGTGCCGATGCCGGAAGCTGCTCGGGTCCAGGAGACGGTACCGAGGTACCCGCGGACTGACGCAGCGACACCTCTTCGACCGAGGGGGAACGCTCCTCCCGGCACTGCCGCTTCCTGGGCGTCGAGTGGTCCCTCGAAGTACCGGAGCTGGCAGTCCCGTGTGCCGTGGGCGACCGATGACGGTGCTTCTTTGCTTTCTTCCGATGCCCGTCATCGGCGCTCGGCGGCAGAGACGAGGAGGAGGTGGAGCCCCCCCCCGGCCTTGAGTAATCGGATCCAACAGGGTTCGGTCCCGATGGCCCTGGGCAGAGGGAGTGGCCGGGGCAGACTGCCCACGCGGCCGCTCACCCCCACCGTCACGCCGGCGGGCCAAAGGTACCTGTACTCCTGGGGTCGGTGCCATAGTCGGCGCCGACTTCGCTGACATTGGTACCGAAGACCCGGCCGACCACACTTTTTGAATCCGCTCGGGACCTTCGAGGACATCGACGGAAAAATCGCGTCGGCGAAGTCAAAATCGTTGATGGTGGCGGTGAAAAGCACACCCGAAAAAGAAGAAACGACCGCGCGGCCACAAGGCCGCGACGAAGCACCCTCGCAGCTAAAAACGACGAGGACAACTCTTTTTTCTCTTTCTTTTTTTTTTTTTTTGAAAAAGAAATTAACACACGAACGCGTACAGTAAAGAAAAGAAAAACCGCGGCTAGGCCGCAATCTGGTTTCTGGGGCTAAGAGAGAGACGGGAACACGTCTCTCTCCAGCGCGGAATAGAAATAAACTGAGCGGGAACGGTCGCGCAAGGGCGGGAAGACAGCCGCGCATGCGTGGTGGGCGTGCCCTGCTTGCGGGACCGCCCGCAAAGTTTTCTTCCGGTTGGTGGGGGCTGCCGTGGACGTCAACCCAGTCGTGAGAATAAGCAGCCTGCTTGTCCTCGGAGAAACCAAGATACACTATCAAACTTTTACAAATAATAAATCGGACATAATGCAATGTTCTGTATGGTAAGAAGTTTCTTTAGTACTTGTTTAGACTTAAGATTAAAGCTTGGAATATAAGTCGAAAATGATCTGGATCGAAATATTTCTGGATATGATGTAAGTTGCGCAACAGAAAAAATGATCTTTGTGAAGAGTATTAATTTGTGTCTCTAGCGATAGTTTATTATCTAACCAGACTCCCAAAATCTTAATAGCTGAAGAGAACTGACAGCAGGCTGATTATTCTCACAATCCAACCCACCTCCCCTTGGAGTTGGATCGGAGACCCGTGCCGGCTCAAGAACCGGCATTTAGTACAATAAAAAAAGTTTGCTGGAACCTTCCAGCGCGCCACACATTCTACTGCACATGTGCCGAGTGCATTCTCACCCACCGCAGTCCACAGTTCAGTCATGAGTAAAAACAGATAGAGAAGACAGCTCCAAGGGGAGGTGGGCGGGTTTGTGAGAATAATCAGCCTGCTACAGGTAAGTATCTTCGCTTTCTCCGAGAACAAGCAGGCTGTATTATACTCACAGTTGGGGTATCCCTAGTATCCAGGCTCAGCCAAAACAACAAGGTTGATCAATTGGACCTTGCAACGGCGAGGGCATAACATAGATTAACCTGAAACTATATACAACTAGCTGAGAGTGCAGCCTGGAACAGAACAAAAGGGTCTGGGAGGTGGAGTTGGATTCTAAACCCCAAACCGACTGTCGCATCGGGTGTCCAGCTCAAGGCAGTAGAATGATATGAATGTGTGGACTGAAGACCATGTTGCAGCTTTGCAAATCTCTTCAATGGAGGCTGACTTTAAGTGAGCCACCGACGCAGTCATGGCTCTGACATTATGAGCCATGACATGGCCCCCCAGAGTCAGCCCAGCTTGGGCATAAGCAAAGGAAATGCAATCTGCTAGCCAATTGGAGATTGTGCGTTTTCCGATGGTGACTCCCCTCCAGTGGGGATCAAAAGCAACAAACAACTGGGCAGACTGTATGAAGGGCTTTGTCCGCTCCATGTAAAAGGCCAATGCTCTCTTGCAGTCCAAGGTGTGCAAGCTGCTTTCGCCAGGGTGGGCATGAGGACAGAGAAAAAATGTTGAAAAGACAATCGACTGATTCAGATGGAACTCCGACACCACTTTTGGCAGGAACTTAGGAATGAGTGCGGAAGACTACTCTGTTGTGATGAAACTTAGTATAAGGTGCACCCAGTACTAGGGTCTGAAGCTCACTGACCCTACGAGCTGAACAGCCACCAAGAAAATGACCTTCCAGGTTAAGTACTTCAGATGGAAGGAATTCAGTGGCTCGAAAGGAACTTTCATCAGCTGTGTGAGAATGACATTGAGATCCCATGACACTGGCGGAGGTTTGATAGGGGGCTTCGACAAAAGCAAGCCTCTCATGAAGCGAACAACTAAAGGCTGTCCAGAGATAGGCATACCTCCTACATGCTGATGATAAGCACTGATTGCACTAAGGTGAGCCCTTATGAAGTTGGTCTTGAGACCAGTCTCTGACAAGTGTAGAAGGTATTTAAGCAGGGTCTGTGTAGGACAAGAAAGGGGATCTTTGGCCTTGCTATCACACCAGACGGCAAACCTCCTCCATTTAAAAGAGTAACACCTCTTAGTGGAATCCTTCCTGGAAGCAAGACTTGGGAGACACCCTCCAAAAGACCCAAGGAAGCAAATTCTAGACTCTCAACATCCAGCCCTTGACAGCCAGAGACTGGAGGTTGGGATGTAGAAGTGACCCCTTGTTCTGACTGTTGAGGGTCGGAAAACACTCCAATCTCCACGGTTCTTTAGAGCGTTCCAAATTGCTCAAAATTCCAGGAGGTTGATCTGAAGATCTGTTTTCTGGGGGGACCTGGCTCCCTGAGTGCGAAGCGCATCTACATGAGCCCCCCCTACGAGAGATGCATCCGTTGTCAGCACTTTTTGTGGCTGAGGAATTTGAAATGGGTGTCCCACGGTCAAATTGGATCGAACAGTCCACTGGAGAGAATGGACAAAGTCGGTGGACAGACGGATGACATCTTCTAGGTTCCCCGTGGCTTGACACCACTGAGAAGCTAGAGTCCATTGAGCTGATCTCATGTGCAGTCGGGCCATGGGCGTAACATGAACTGTGGAGGCCATGTGCCCCATGAGTCTTAACATCTGCCGAGCTGTGACTTGTTGAGACTCTAGAACCACGGACACCAGGGACAGAAGATTGTCTGCCCGAGTCTCAGGGAGATAGGCTTGAACTGTTCTCGTGTCAAGCAAAGCTCCAATGAATTCCAATTTCTGTACTGGATTGAGATGGGACTTGGGGTAATTTATTACGAACCCTAATAAATTACCCCACCTGAATAGTTGTCCGCATGGACTCCGGAGCATCGTCCTCCGAGGTACTCTTCAACAGCCAATCGTCGAGATAAGGGAACACATGCACTCCCAGTCTGCGTAGCGACGCCGCAACCACTGCTATGTATTTTGTGAATACTCTGGGCGTGGATGCCAAGCCAAAAGACAGCACACGGTACTGAAAGTGCTGTGTTCCCAGCCAAAATCGAGGATACTTCCTGTGAGCTGGAAGTATCGGGATATGAGTGTAAGTGTCCTTTAAGTCCAGAAAGCAGAGCCAATTGTTTTCCTGAATCATGGGAAGAAGGGTGCCAAGGGAAACCATCCTGAACTTTTCCCGGACTAGGAATTTGTTCAGGGCCCTTAGATCTAGGATGGGATACATTCCCCCCTGTTTTCTTCTGCACAACGAAGTACCTGCAATAGAATCCCAGCCATTCTTCCCCTGGTGGAACGGGTTTGACCGCATGGGCCTTCAGAAGGGCGGAAAGTTCCTCTGCAAGTACCTGCTTGTGCTGGGAGCTAAACGAATGAGCTCCTGGTGGACAATTTGGAGGCTTGGATTCCAGATTGATGGTATATTCCAACCGGACTAAGAACTCACTGGTCGGAGGTTATTAGAGGCCACCTTTGGTGAAAAAAAATTAATCTCCCTTCCACCAGCAAGTTGTCCAGTACGGACACTTTTAGCTTGGCTATGCTTTCCTGGAGCCAGTCAAAAGCCCGTCCATTGCTTTTGCTGGGGAGCAGTAGGGGCCTTTGGCGCACGCTGTTGACAAGAACGAGCATGCTGGGGCTGAGCCTGAGTAGGCTGGCGAGATGTTGGAGTGTACCTACACCTAGACAAGGAATAGGGAGCAATCTGAGGCCCACCAAAATACCTCCTAGATGTGGAGGTGGTAGCAGAAGGCGCCCAGCAGTAGAGGGAAGCCATAGCATCTATGTGCTTCTTGATCTGGTCAACCAGATCTTCTACCTTCTCTCCGAAAAAATTATCCCCCCCTGCAAGGAACATCCGCTAACCTCTGCTGGACCAAATGGTCCAGGTCAGAGACACGCAGCCATGAGAGTCAGCGCATCGCTATACCTTGAGCGGAGATCCCGGATGCTACATCAAAAGTGTTGTATGCGCCCCTGGCCAGAAATTTACGACACGCCTTCTGCTGCATGACCAGCTGGCAAAAAGGTTCGGCCTGCTCTGAATGGAGGGCATCGTCCAAACCAGACAGCTGCCGCACCGAGTTCCGCAAGTGGATGCTCGTGAAGAGCTGGTATGATTGTATATGGGCAGCGAGCATAGCAGACTGATACATTTTCCTCCAAGGGGGTGCAGAAGCATAGTCCCTAGAACTCTTGGCTCTTTTGAGGGTGGAGATCACCACCATGGAGTTACGGAATAACTGAGACCTCATCAACCCAGGTTCCCCGTGGATCCAATACTGGGAATCTGTCTTCTTAGGGATCACAGGCCCAGAGAAGAGGGGGTGCCCAATTTCACATAAGGACTTCCCTGAGTACCTTATGCAAAGGAGCTGTCACTGCCTCCTTGGGTGGAGAGGTGTAGTCTAGGGCCTCAAGCATCTCAGCCCTGGGCTCATCCTCCATGTCTACGGGGAATAGAATGGCCTGAGCCACCTCCCATACAAAGGATGAGAAAGAGAGGCTCTCAGGAGAAGACAGTCTCCTTTCAGGTGGAGAAGGATCAGAGGGAATCCCAAAGGACTGATCTGAGGAAAAGTACCTTGAATCTTCCTCTGACTCCCACGAGCATTCCTCCTCTGTATTGGAGAGCACTTCCCTCAGTGACTTCCAAGAACAGATCTGCCTTGACACCGAAGACCCGTGGCTCGATGGCAATGTTGAGGGGCTGACTCCCACACACACTGCGGCGAAACTTCCTCCAACGACGTCGATGGGGAGTTGACCTGGGTGGCAGCCGATACCGGAGCTGCAAGCGGCACATAGCGCAGGGACCTCACCGCGGGTGTAGGGCCAAACACAGCTGCAGCAGACGGCAAGGTAGGGACAAGCACCCCTGACACCGATGCAGATTGACGCAGCAGTCCTTCCAGAAGTTCTGGAAGCAAGTCCCAAATGTGCTCGTCGAAAGCCGCCATTGGAAGAGGCTGCAGGGCCGGTGAAACAGTCGACAGAGCTGCCTGGGGCTTGGGAGCAGTGACCGAGCTGCTGAGAGACCGAGATGCCGGCACCTCTTGTATGGACGGTGAGCGGTGCTCTCGGCGTCAACGCTTCTTGGGTGCCAATCTTACATTAGTATAGGCACAGGGAATAGGTAGATACGAGTGAATTATATATTGATTCACAACATGCTTCAGAGTTAATAATGCCTTTTGCCTATCTATATAAATAATTCTCACCTCCAATTCTGAAGCTCACTGTGTGTCAGGGAAACACTGAAGCCCTGTATTGTTGTAGCCTGTCAGCACCACTCACTCTCACTCATACACCCGCCCTCAGCCACGCCCCATCCGGACATAATTCGCAACCCCAACGTTCTAATGAAGCCCCAAAGCTCCACCCACTTCCGTGAAGGGTTCATTACTTCGTGGTGGTGAAGCCTCTCCACTGCTCATGTCTCTCTGTCACGCCCTCGTGTCGACCGTGATGACGTCGAGGGCAGAACAATTTCGGTCAACCAAAGGAACGTAATGGAAAGGCAGGAGTAGGGAAACACGCTCCCCTACCAACGATGTCCACACTCCCCCCTCCCTCCGATTGCAACACCCCCCTCCGCGTTACTGCCCCCTGGACCCCCCTGCCGCGACCCTCTGGACACCACCCTTTCCTCCAAAAAACCTCCCCCGAAGCCTTCGCCTACCTCTGCTGACGGACACTAACTTCTCTTCTCGTCTGCGGGGCGTGGCTTGATGAAGGAGTATCTGTCCAAGTCTCTGTGCGTGCGTCTGACATCAGACGCACAAACAGAAACTTCAACAGATGCTCATTCAACAAGGAACGCCCCGCAGCTGAGAACAGAAGTTCACCTCCGTCAGCAGAGCTACGCAGAGGCTTTGGGGGAGGTTTTCCGGATGAAAGGGTGGTGTCCACAGGGTCGTGCCATGGGGGGGGGAGGGGGCAGGCAGTAACGCCAAGGGGGAGGTCAACTCGGTGGGAGGGGCGTGAAGGGGGCCTTCAACTGGGAGGGAGGGGGTCTGCAACTCGGGAGCGACGGAAGGTATGGAACTCGGCAGGGAGGAAGGATAGGTGGGAATTTCCCTTGCTAGCGCCCGTTTCATTGCGTTTCGAAATGGACCTGTCTTACTAGTTATTAATATGATGTAATGGACGACGCATCACTTTGGTTTCAATATTGTGCTATAAATATTAATACCTGTAATTAGTAGAATACTGCTTAATGTAGACATCTGAATAAAATATTGATTCAACATTATGTTGATGAAGCCCTAGTCCCCCTGAAAAATATCAGTCAAAACACTATCCAGATATACCAATCCATAATAATCATCGAATCATAAAAGAGAGTTAAGAATAAAATAAAAACAATATATGGTTGAAAAGAGATACATCTATTCAACCTTAGAAATTAATGTATTATTTCCAGCTGTAGGATTTTGGTGATTGCTGGAAAAACCTCATGGCATATCTCCTGGGTTCCTTCCTTAAAGAAAGTCTTTTTAATAATAACTATAGCAGATTCATCCAGTTGTCAGTTTTGAACTGGGAGTAAGGGAGAATTGTTTCAGGACCAAGAATGTGCTATGAATTACAATTCTTTACACTTACCTGGTGTAGATGGCCTCTCTAACATACTCAAATGATGGTAGATGAAAGCTTGACTATCATGGACAGTATCCATATCAATCTCTTCTTCCTCTTGAGAGTTTGAGAACTAAAATATAACAAAACCCACAAAATATAAAACAAAAAAGGAGCATTGTCATTTAATATTTGCTTCCTTCCAAGTGAAGATGCCTAATTAAATACACACAAAAAACGTTTAAACAAAATATAGAAAGGAATAAGGAATTTAACATAAACAATTTCATCTCATTATTTCTAGTAATCTACCAACATAAAGGATTTTAAAGGGGTATTATTTAGTGAAAGTTAATGACAGTTATACCTACTCTGTAATTCTTAATGGGGGTAATTTTACAAAGCTTATGTACCAAGTATGCATCTAAAAATTGCATATACAGTACACGCATACAGCTCAATCCCATTATAACGCGGTGCTTGGGGTCCAAGGAATCACTTTGTGATATAAGCAGATTGGTTTAAAAATTTCAACCCATTTTTCTGCATCCAACTTATACAGTACTTGCTGTCATTTCGCATGTGTGTGATAATCGCAATACTATAGAATAATGATACTACATATAAATCATGTTTCACTGTTTTATTGATGAACTGTACAACTGTCTAAGATTAAATCGAAAAGGGAAAATATAATGCAGTATTGATATTGGGTGACTTCAAGCTACTTCATGTAGATTGGAGAATCCTATATGCAAATGTGGAAAGTAGAAAGATAGTGAATGCCTTGCAAGAGACACTACTCAGGCAAATGGTGAGAGAGACAACCAGGAACCAAAAAAAGTAGTGTAACCAATAGAACACTTCCAAAGAGACTCGTGGGAGTTAAATATTCAAGTTTATTTAATGAAAAAGATCTGATACGACACCCTGTTTTGGCGGTAGTGCCTGCTTCAGGAGTCTCATCAAATGATGGTAATAACTTGTATTGAGTGAAGTAAAAGTAAACAAAACAGTATTTAAAAAGACAGCAGCCTGCAGCATGGAGTTGGATTCTAATCTCTAGACAGATTCTGAAGGACTGCTTGGCCAAACCTATTGTCACATCTACAGCCTTTTTCTAGGTAATATACTCCTGCTGGAGTTCTGCACCCAAAAAAAAAAAAAAAAAAAAAAAAATCAAAATTCTGCGCACAAAATTTGCAAATTCATAATTTAACCAATATTACAGCCCCCCTCCCTGTAGAGATAACATCCATATTTTCCCAGCACCCATATTTTCTTCCAGCCCCCTCCCTGCACCCACACATAGCATCCACCTTTTTTACAGCCTCCCTCCCTCCACATACACACATACCATCCACCTTTTTTTTATAGCCCTCCCTGCACCCATAGCATCCATCTATTTTAGGGCCCCTCCCTCTACCCACCCACAAATAGCATCCAAGACTCAGGGGAACAGGGGGGAGCCAAGCATGCCTTTACCGAGGGCTGGGGAGGCCGGTCAGAGCTCAGATTCTGTGCAAAAATGTTGAATTCTGTGCTCTGCGGTCGCGCAGAATTCCAACAGGAGTAGAAATACTGCAAGGTGAATGCACAGAGAGGTGCCCATGTTGTGGCTCTGTAAATCCTTTCTATGGAGGCCAATCTCAAGTGAGCTACTGACGCTGCCATAGCTCTGATATTATGAGCTGTGACATGACTCTCTAGCGATATGTTTGCCTCAGCTTAAGTGACGGAAATGCAATCTACTGGCCAATTGGAAAGCGTGTGTTTGCTGATGGCAGCCCCCATTCTGCTAGGGTCAAAAGTAACAAAACGTTGGGTGGACTTTCTATGGGCTTTAGTCTACGTCAGGTAAAAGTTAAGGGTCTCTTGCAATCCAAAATATGCATTATGCTATAAATTTTGTGGGCATAAAGCCTGGGAAAAAATATTGGTAGGACTATTGAATGGATAAGATGGAATCTGATACTACCTTGGGAATGAACTTTAAACATGTAGTATAAGAAAGATCAGTTACTAGGGCCTAGAGCTTATTTACTCTGCAAACTGAAGTTATCAACACCAAAAACAAAACTGTCCGTAAAAGATACCTTAGATGGCAGGTATTAATTGGCTGAAAAGGAAATTTCATCAGCTCCAATGATACTGTTAGCAGCTTGATGGGAAGCTTCAGCAGAAGCAAATTCCACATGAAGTGGACAAACTACAAGCTGTACAGAGGGGTTTACCTTCTACATAGTCATGAGCACCAATTGAACTAAGGTGTGCCCTAATAGAGCTGGTTTTGAGACTTGACTCGGAAATGTAAAAGATAGTAAAGCAGTTTTCGTGTTGGACAGAAAAAATTATCTAGGGTCTTTCCATCACACCAAATGGCAAACCTCTTCCATTTTGAAATGTACAACCTTCCAGTAGGATCTCTTCTGGAAGCCAACAAGACCTGAGAAACATCATCAGGAAAGTTCAGGGAAGCCAATGCTAACCTCTCATCATCCAAGCTGTGAGGGCTAGGGAGTCAATGTTGGGATGTAGCATCATTCCCTGATCTTGTGTGATCATTGTTGGAAAGCATTCCAGTCTAACAAGGACTCCTGAAGGGAAGTTCCAACACAAAATGGAATCAAACCTACCTTGGCAAATATGGGGCTATTAGAATCATATCATTTCATTTATTAAAACTTATAATACCGTCATCATCTGATAAGCAGGTCAAGCAGTTTACTATCTAAAGTAATTCAAAAAAAGGAATGCCATAAAAAGTAGGATAGAAACTCCCTTTCATACCAAGGGGGAGCAACTATACAATATACAAATAGAAGACCTACAGCGGTGTCCTGCTAATGTGAAATTAATTCAGAAGCTATTGCATACAGAACAAATTGTATAATCAGCTTGAACAAAATCTGTCTTAAATTAGTCTAAGATGTGCCATATTTATATTGTATAGCATTATCAAAAGTCACTAAACTGAGGAATCTTCTTGTTGAAAGCAGTGGTAAATAAAATGTACTGAGAGGGTGCCCCACTTTTGAAGAACCTTGTGGACAATTGCCTTGGATTGCATTGTCCAAGGATCAGTCATAGGAAAGTAGGATTTGATTCAGTTTGTCCACTAGGAACTTGTTCTTGCCTGCCAGATATGTAGCCCTGAGTCAGGGCCGTGCTGATGCAGTAAGCGAGCTAAGCGCCGCAGGGGGGCGCTTGCCTTCGAGGGGCGCAACTGCCCTGCTCACTTGCAAAATCTTTCACCTGAACTTGTGATTCTCCTATTTCCGCTGCCCTCCCCTTTTCATGCAAAGGAGCAGTATTAATTGAGGCAGGCAGGCTCTTCAAGTTACATGAGAATACAACCAGATTGCTATTTATGCTTCAGTTTGGGGCTAGCTCCTCAGTCAGGGTGAGTTTCAGAGCTTGAAACAGCATTCAAATGAAAGAGAACCTGAAATTTTAAAAGTGCTAAAAATAAGTTTTAAAAGTATTTGCCTTAAATCTAATTGCAGAATTCAGGTGCTGGGAGTCTGTACTTGGTTGTCATATGCTCAGATTTGTTTAAATCATATGCAAATTAGTCCGGTGTTTTTCACTAAACATTCCCATGAGTGTCTGTATGTTAATCTGCATTCAAATAGAGCTCTCTGATTGGATGATCAGCTTCTGTTAAGAAATCTGCCCAGGAAGTGAACAGAGTGAGAGCTGTCCTTTGCCAAGAGAGACATCCAGCTGTGACTTCCTGTGTTTGTTGACTGAAGTTATAAAAGAGTGCCTGATTGTGGTAAATGAGAAAATATAAGTGAAAAGAGATTGGTGGCGATTGAAGTTTCTCTAGTGAGAAAAGGATCTGAATATTTCAGGATTACTTGAAGTTTATGAAGAATAGAAAAGGGTGAATTTCAGTTTAAGAGTGTTTAAATCCTATAAGCTATATAAAGGCTAGGTAGATTTAAGTGACTGTAAGCAAGGAAACCTTAATATTTGATCTGAAATAAATATTTGATCTGAGATAGTTGATCAGAGATAAATGTTTGATCTGAATTATATCCTTTGGTGCAAAGGAGATTAGAATGCAATAGAATATTTCTTTCTGTTTACCAGTACAGTCAAATAATTCCATTCCACTTAAATAATTTTTTGTTATATATATGAGGGAGTAGTATCTGGATTTATTGTAAATCAAATTGATTCCATTCACAGGAATTCATATTCACCTTCATGCATTCATCTGATATTATCTTTTAAGGATGAAGTTTTATTTTATGTTCACTCTGTCTCTTGTGAGCTGAGCACAGTTAGTTTCCTCGGCTGGCACGACTACATATTAGAGGTATTTTGATACTGTGTGAAGTTTTACCACAGACGGGTGACATATATAAAACATTCTCCTTGGATAGGATGTGATATGTGAAAATACATTTTGCTTTAATGAAATTGCTAAACTTTAGAGTCAGAGACTTATCAATGAGGGATACATACAGTGCTATTTTTTCCTGAGGTCCGGCTTACTTGCCTGCTCCCTTCTGTTCCTGCTCTGCTGGACGGGGGGGGGGGGGGGAGCAACCGATAGTCTGCAGGGGGGCACCAGAGACCCTAGGCACGGCCCTGCCCTGAGTGTATTCCACAAGAAATGTCCCAGTTCCATATTCTGTCTCCAGGTATGATCTTGTTTATAATACATGAGTCTGCCATAATTAGCATATCTTTGCTGATCAACCAATCTACTTAAGCCTTTAGAGCAGTCAAGTGCTATTGCTGCATAACAACTAAGACATCCCATCACAATACCCAAGGAATCAAACCCAGATCTTCTGCATGGCAACAGGTAAAATATGTGAGCATTTTCAGCTGTTGGTTGAGACAGTGGGAAGTTGATAAGAATTACTGTGTATTGTTTTGGGAAAATTGCTGTATTAATGGGTTATCAAGGGTGGGAGGAATGCAAACGAATTACTTCAGGTTTCACTGGGAAAGGAAGTGGTACATAACTCATAATATATAAATGAAGTGGGGTGAAGCACAGGCCAGAGCAGCAGCTCCTACACATAAGCTGCCAGCTGGGCAGGCAGTTCTGCAGGCACTTTTTCCACAATATCATTAAGTCCCAGGACAAATGTTGGGTTTTCTTCAGAATGGTGAGTCACAGGCAAAAGGGAAGACTTGGCTCTAGTTGCTTGGTTCATTCTCATACAATGTTTATATACCATCTGGCCGCCTTCTCTTGTCTTTTCAGTGGTTTGAGGAGGAAGAAATATTTTAATCATGACTGACTACTGTTGCATGGTTTTATTGTCAGAGAACACTGAAGTATCAGAAAGCTGTCACTACTGCATATGCTACAGTTTAATAAATCTTTGACTTGTTTGACTCCATTTCCTTTACAGTTCACTTTAAGTAGTAACCTAGTGGTTAGTGCAGTGAACTTTGATCCTGGGGAACTGAGTTATATTTCTTTCCTTTAATCCTTGTCTACGCCTCAGCCAAAACAGCTGTGTAGTTAAGTGGTTTAATACAGCTTTGAAGGTAGGTTGCACAGCTAACACATTCTACAGATATTTGGTTGAAGGTAAAGGCCGAATGAGAGAAGCTCGCATCCAGGAGCTAAATGTGTGGCTGCATGAATGGTGCCAACGTGAGTGCTTTGGTTTCCTAAATCATGAGATGACTTTCCAAGAGCTAATGAGCAGTGATGGTATCCATCTATCAAGGAAGGGATGGAGTATCTTCAGCAACAGACTAGCTAAAGTACTAAAGAGTGCTTTAAACTACACTTGCTGGGGATGGGTAAAAAAGGCCCCAAAGCCATAAATAACCCTCAGGAAGGTAGGACATCAAATGCCCCTATAGAAGAGGAAAAAAAGAAGGACTTGGGGGTGATTGTGTCTGATGACACAAAGTTATTCAAAGTCGTTAAATCGCGACAGGATTGTGAAAAATTACAAGAGGACCTTACGAGACTGGGAGACTGGGCGGCTAAATGGCAGATGATGTTTAATGTGAGCAAGTGCAAGGTGATGCATGTGGGAAAAAAGAACCCGAATTATAGCTACGTCATGCAAGGTTCCACGTTAGGAGTTACGGACCAAGAAAGGGATCTGGGTGTCGTCGTCGATAACACACTGAAACCTTCTGCTCAGTGTGCTGCTGCGGCTAAGAAAGCGAATAGAATGTTGGGTATTATTAGGAAAGGTATGGAAAACAGGCTTGAGGATGTTATAATGCCGTTGTATCGCTCCATGGTGCGACCGCACCTTGAGTATTGTGTTCAATTCTGGTCGCCGCATCTCAAGAAAGATATAGTAGAATTGGAAAAGGTACAGCAAAGGGCGACTAAAATGATAGCGGGGATGGGACGACTTCCCTATGAAGAAAGACTAAGGAGGCTAGGGCTATACAGCTTGGAGAAGAGACGGCTGAGGGGAGACATGATAGAGGTATATAAAATAATGAGTGGAGTGGAACAGGTGGATGTGAAGCGTCTGTTCACGCTTTCCAAAAATACTAGGACTAGGGGGCATGCGATGAAACTACAGTATAGTAAATTTAAAACAAATCGGAGAAAATTTTTCTTCACCCAACGTGTAATTAAACTCTGGAATTCGTTGCCGGAGAAAGTGGTGAAGGCGGTTAGCTTAGCAGAATTTAAAAAGGGGTTGGACGGATTCCTAAAGGACAAGTCCATAAACCGCTACTAAACGGACTTGGAAAAATCCAAAATTCCAGGAATAACATGTATAGAATGTTTGTACGTTTGGGAAGCTTGCCAGGTGCCCTTGGCCTGGATTGGCCGCTGTCGTGGACAGGATGCTGGGCTCGATGGACCCTTGGTCTTTTCCCAGTATGGCATTACTTATGTACTTATGACCTCAAAGTTTCCAAACAGGTAAAAGTACATAAGTAATGCCATACTGGGAAAGACCAAAGTTCCATCAAGCCCAGCATCCTTGTTTTCAACAGTGGCCAATCCAGGTCACAAATACCTGGCAAGTTCCCAAAAAAGTACAAAACATTTTATACTGCTTATCCCAGAAATAGTGGATTTTTCCGAAGTCAGTTTAATAATGGTCATAGCTAGAAGCATGCTTGGGTGCATAAGGAGAGGGATGACCAGCAGGAACAAAGAGGTGATAGTGCCCTTGTATAAATCTCTGGTGAGGCCCCATTTAGAGTACTGTGTGCAATTCTGGAGACCACACCTATGGAAATATGTAAATACGGTGGACTTGGTCCAGAGGGCGGCTACAAAATTGGTAAGCGGTCTTGAATATAAAATATATAGGAACAGGCTTAGGAACCTCAACATGTATACACTGGAAGAGAGGAAGGAGAAAGGACATATGATAGAGATGTTTAAATATCTCAGGGGCATAAATGTACAGGAAGTGAGTCTTTTCAAATGTAGGAAAACTCTGGAATAAGGGGGCATACGATAAAGTTTAGAGGAAATAGGCTTACGAGGAATCTAAGAAAGTGTTCGTTCATGTAAAGGGTGGTGGAAGCATGGAATGGCCTCCTAGTGGAGGTCGTGGAGATGAGGATTGTGTCAGAATTTAAGAAAGCATGGGACAAGCACATGGGATCCCTTAGGAAAAGGAAGAGTTAGTGGTACGGAGGATGGGCTGACTGGATGGGCCATTTGCACTTTATCTGCCGTCATGTTTCTATGTATATTTTTTATAATGCATATGACTGTATCCTTGGCCTTCTAATGTAGCTTCAATGTTTGTCTCACTGCCTACTTGTTTGATGAGTGTAAATCACTTATATTTTGATTATGATTACATTTCCCCTGTTCTTATCAATCTCCATTGGTTGCCAATTGAAAAAAACAATTCAATACAAAATTTTGATGCTCATCTTTAAGGTCTTATACAATGGGATACCCAAAGCAATTTCTTCCACTTTACAACATCCATGAGCATTAATGTCAAATTTCAATGAGTCTACTAGATGACCCATCTATTTGCTCTGTGAGACTGAACGAGTAAAGGTCTTCCATCTTTTTAAAAGTAGGACCAAAACTATGGAATTTATTACCATCCTCACTTAGAGCTGAAAAGAATCAATTATCACTTTAGAAAAAATTAAAGACTTTTCTGTTTCAGCAAGCCTTTAGGAAAAAAAGTATTGGGCAGTTGTTAAACAATATTTGCAGTGAAATAGTATGGCCACTATGTTAGACAATCTGGACACACAGATAAAAAGTTTTTAAATTTAAGTTCTATATACTTTTAGTCTTTCTATTTATCATTTTATGTTTTATGGAATATTAGGTAGGTTTATTATTACCCAATGAGAATGTTTGATTGAGCAGGTTATAAATTTGTAACTAACTAAAGAATTCTAGATTTGCAGTGTATCAAATGTGAAATATGAAAGTCTTACTGAAACTGCCATTTACAAAATGTACAGACACAAATCTATGGATGTACATTTCTATGTATCTACATCGGAGTGGGGTAGGTTAGCGGTAGGGAGAGGGTGAAGGAGATATGCCTACTTTATAAACAGTGTGACCCCTTCCTCACTGTTTATAAAATACAGGTGCACATTTAGGCAGCCCTCTTTTCTGGCATACACAAATGCTTCCACCAAATCTACAATAAAATTACCTCCATAAGGATATTTCAGAGGTAGTACAGCCAAATAAATGCACTTGGATGTAGTACAACCTACATATTAGATGTAAATCTAAATATATATTACATACTCGTATCTTTAGTTTAACTTTACTATTGTCCTCATTTTTCTCCAGCACTTGACCAGGTTCTAATGGGGATCCAAGTGGTGTGTCCGCCTTCCTTTTTATCCCCTGCTGTTGAATAGGCACAATGCATGATTCTTCTTTCACAAAGAGGTCATCATCCAGAAGCTGTATAAAAAAAATCCAAGTTAGAATCTGACTAGAAAACTAGGGTGCTTAATATATCCTACACGTGAAACAAATGTTGTGCCGATCGTACTTAGTAAAATTAAATTTATGAAAATGTGTTTTAAAATCTGACAATTTTATACGTCCTTTTAACAAAGTAAACTAAACATGTAGTAGAAATCAGGAAGAACTGAACAAACTATCACATTGATCTGGATATTATTTTATTTTTCAACAATGTCATCAAGAGGGTAATTCTATAAAGTAGGCGCTAATATTTATCTGCAAAAGAGGCCTCGTGGTGAAATCAGTAGAACACTTCCTGAACTTAAATTCTGTAATAGCATGGGATTTCTGTCAGGTAGTTGGCCTCTGGCCAACTCATCCATACTTTCATTTTTGGTCAGTAAATGAATACCTAGCCTTGGCAGGTAGGTAAAGATGGCTGGAAAATGCAATGACAAACCATGTCATACAAGTGTTAGCCTCCATAAGTCGTTCATGATTTGGTACTTGTGCACAGGGTACTACCCATCTACGTGCCTAAATGTTTAGAGTGCTAGCATATATTAAGCATGTATGCATAAATGTCCATACGGCATCTAAGAACTATTTAATTATGCACACATCTTTGACAGTGTGCAGTTGGAAGGTGGGTGTATACATGGGTAGCACCTGGGCAGGGCACACATTTACATGTGCAATTTATAGAATTCTATAATATATGTGCATATCTCTGGAATACAGGCACACACATTTATGCTAGCTCAATGGATGGCATAAGTGTTTGTGCATAAGTGCATACATTTGTATAGATGTGGTTATGCTAGTATTCTATAAAAGAAAGTAGTGCAGAATTACAGAATTACACACATTTGTATAGATGTGGTTATGCTAGTATTCTATAAAAGAAAGTAGTGCAGAATTACAGAATTACCTCTTGATGGTGTACCTTTTAACAAGTGGGCTCATTTTCAAAAGACAAAAAACGTCCAAAAAGTGGCATAAATCTGTATTTGGATGTTTTTCTCACAAAAACGTCCAAATTGATATTTTTGAAACCAATTTTTAGACCCTTTTTTTTTATTTAAGTCCATAAGTGCATTCAAATCACAAGGGGGCATGAAAGGGGCAGGATCTGGGCTTTCCTAGCACCTAGATGTTTTTCTGCCATAAATGGAACAAAACAAAAACATCTAGGGCTATATGTTGGACGTTTTAGTCTACACTTGTTTTATTAACGAATAAGCCACAAAAACTGCCCTAAATGATCAGATCATCACTGCAGGAAGAAAGGAATGACACCCCTTACTCCTTCAATGGTCAATGACCCTGTAAAGATGTAAATGAAACAGTACATGCCAGCCTCTATGACAGCTTCAGATGTTATGGCCAGTCCTATTAGAGCAGCAAGCAGGTCCCTGGAATAGCCTAGTGGTCGGTGCAGTGCACTGTAGAGAAGGTGACCCAGGCCCATAATCCACTATTACACTTGTGGTGGAAAGTGTCAGCCCCCCAAAGCCTACTGTACCCACACATAGGTGACATTTACAGCCATAAGGGCTATTGAAGTGTTGTATAGTTGGGTACAGCAGGTTTCTTCATGAGTTTTTAAGGGCTCACCATACAATATAAGGGGGTAATGATGAGATGTGTACCTTCGACCTTTTATGTGAAGTTCACAGCAGTGCCCCCTAGGGTACCCCACTGCTTTGCTGGGATGCCTGTGTGGCCAGTATACTAGGAATACTGACTCCTATGTCCCAATGGTTTGTTTTTGTGAGTTTTTCACTTAGACTTTTTTTTTTTTTTGGAAAATAGTCCAAAAAGACAGACGTACTAAACACATCATCATCAAGGAAATGGTCATTTTTAAAGATAAAAGATAGAAGTTTTTCTGGTTTGAAAATGGTCATTTTCACTACTTGAGTTTTGGACATTTTCAGCAAAACGTCCAAAGTCAGATTTAGACATCATATCGAAAATACCCATCAACATCTGGCACTTGATGATATATATTGGTTTTCTTTGACACAGCAGTCTCCCTTCTGCTCCTTCTACATTTACAACTAAATCAGAATTAGGAGCGGGATCTAGCACGATGAGACTTCATTCATAATTGCCTGTAATTTTTCCCCTATTTTTTACATCCCACATGACACACCTTGTCTTGTCACTAAAGTGATGACATATTTTCTAGTCTAAGAACACATTTACAAAAATAACATAATTGAAATTTAGCCCCAAGGGCGAACACCTCTTGATGCAACAACAGAAACATTTTCCTTCTATCCTGAGCCAATCTAGATATATCAATATGTAAGCCACATTGAGCCTGCAAATAGGTGGGAATATGTGGGATACAAATGCAATAAATAATAATAATATCCTTGTAAATGTGTTCTTAAATTAGAAAATAAGTCACTTGTTTTTTATGAACCTTCCCAACTGAGATTTGTTTTTTTTTTTAATTCTAAAAGGAGTCCCACAGTTTTGACTTGATTGTTTCCAGTTCAAACTTATGGAAGAAATGGGGAGCGATTAAAATCCATGCCATTGCTTTAATTTTTCTGCATGTCTGGTTATTGTAGTGATAGTCATCAGCAGGAGGTTTTGCAGCAGAGCTCATTCCATAACCCTACAATTAAGGACTATAAATCTAGCCACAATGATGACACTCTTCCTCTTCCCATCAAACCCTACTGACATAAGAAACAGAAGACCCAATGCAGGGAATGAATAGGGAATGTTCCACAATTACATTCATGGGAATTGCCACCTGAGCCACTGGGCTAGCACATGATTTATTATTACTGACAAAATGAATATGCAATTTTATAATTACATGGGTATGCATGCTAACCTAAAGAAAATACCACCATCATTTTCTTTAAAATACTGAAGCACAAAATCTTCCAGTTCTAAGCCTTTAAATAAAATGGTTTCCTAACTTGTGGGATACAATGTAGCACCAAAGCAGGCATCATATATTTTCAGTGTAGCCACACCTTTTATCTTTTTGTACATGATTTTACAACCACAATATATTGTCCACTTTGCACATAAAAAACTCTTACAGTGTTATGAAATCCAGGTAACTGACTCTGAAGACCAGGATTAGGCAAAGACTCCTGAATGATTGCTGTTGGCTCTGGAATGATAGTAGGATTGAGTACCGCCTTCTTTTCCTTCAGATTAAGAACCAAGCCAAGCTCTGGTAATGGCAAACAAGAGGGTCTACTGAGTCCAAACAGTACATGATAGAGATCCACGGCCCCACATCTAAGCCTCCAGTCATGGGAAGTTCCTAAAAAGAAGAGGAATCATTAAAATATTTAAACCTACTTATAGACGGTGCACAAACTAATCTTTTACAACCATCAGTCCAGCATCAAAACTGTTTAGGTTGATGTAAGACAAGAGAACCAAAGAGTAAAAAATGATTAAATAAAAACAAACGTTTGTTGCATAAAATAAGGTGAAATTGCTTCCCTAATGGATATATGTGAGCACACTGCATTACAACAACACATTTTAACACAGGGACCCCAATGTAATAAAATATAAATAAAAGTTTATGCTTATAATTAGCACACATTTTACTTTACTTACACTTGAAAAAAAATTTATAATGACCAATGCTGTAAACTGCTGTGCTTATGCATCAGATGTTAAAAAATCTATGCTAAAACAAACAAAAAAAAAAAACATGCATTCAAAATCTGAGTCATTTTATACAAGTTTTTTTCATATACAATGTTAATTTACATGCTGAAAAAGCCTTTTATAAAATTCTGCAAATATATACAAATATAAATACCCACACTGACAACACGGGGGACATAGTTTGGGTGGAGTAGTAAAATATGTGTGTATTTTATAAAATATGTAAAGACACGTGTAAGCCCAAGCACACATTTACACCTACCTCAGAGCAGGTGTGAACTTGTACATCAGCATTTGCATACTACTGGGGCTGGATCTGGGATCCTATTTTACAAAGGCATATAATTGTCAACGTTGCCTTTTTAAAATAAACTTAAAAGAGGTGCCTTTTTGGACTCTTCACATAGGTGTCCTATTATAACATCTGGCCTTACGAGATGAAATAAGGGAAAATTAGGTTCTTACCTTGGTAATTTTCTTTCCTTTAGTCATAGCAGATGAAGCCATTACGTATGGGTTATGTCCATCAACCAGCAGGGGAGATAGAGAGCACTCAAACTTTCACAGTGCCCTCTTGGCCAGCTAGCTCCACTGCCTCTTCAGTATTTGAAGCTTCCAAAGCAGTATGGCAAACCGCAATGGGAATCACAAGAGCTTTCCTCACAGCGAACGATGGCCCATCACAAGGGCATGAACTCATAAAGGAGGGAATGCACATCCTCCTGGAGGGAATAAACTCATCCTCCTTATTGTATAAGTGGAGGGGAACACACGCGCCTCCTGGAGGGAATCACACATCCTCCCAACACACAGGAGGGAATGAACTCATCCTCCTATTTATAGAACTGGAGGGGAACACACGCGCCTCCTGGAGGGAATCACACATCCTCCCAACACACTGGCGGGAATGAACACATCCTCCTAAATTTAAACTGAACATGAATCCTGAAGATTGTTTTCCAACTTTCTCCCAAGGAAGGAACTTCAGGAAATTAGAACAGAACCTGAAAAACAGATTCACAGCATACAGACAATCATACAGGGAGGGCTCATGGCTTCATCTGCTATGACTAAAGGAAAGAAAATTACCAAGGTAAGAACCTAATTTTCCCTTCCTTGTCATCAAGCAGATGAAGCCATTACGTATGGGATGTAACAAAGCAATCCCTAGATAGGGTGGGAACAAGCCACACCACGCGCTAGCACTTGTGCACCAAAACGCGCATCCCTCCTGGCAGCCACATCCAGCCTGTAATGTCGGGCAAAGGAGAGCTTAGAAGCCCATGTTGCTGCACTGCATATCTCTTGAAGAGAGAGTGCTCCAGTTTCAGCCCAAGAGGAAGAAATCGCTCTAGTAGAATGTGCCAAAGGCTAAAGGCGGAACCCTGCTGGCCAGCAGATAAGCTGAAAAGATAGTTTCTTTGAGCCAGCGGGCAATAGTGGCTTTAGACGCTGGAGACCCTCTGCGAGAACCGGAGAGCAAAACAAACAGATGATCAGAAGTCCTGAAAGAGTTAGTAACTCGCAGATACTGCAGCAGAGTCCTGCGCACATCCAAAAGGTGCAGCTGCCCAAAAGATTCTGGAAACTCTTCCTCTGAAAAAGAGGGCAAGAAAATAGGCTGGTTTAGGTGAAAGGCTGAAACCACCTTAGGCATAAAGGAAGGCACGGTCCGAACCGTGACTCCGGACTCTGAAAATTGCAGAAATGGGTCTCTACAGGACAGCGCCTGGAGCTCTGACACCCGTCTCGCCGAGGTAATGGCCACCAGAAAAACGGCCTTCAGTGTCAAATCTTTCTCCGATGCTCGCCGAAGCGGCTCAAAAGGAGATGCCTGCAGGGTTTTCAAAACTAGCCCCAGGTTCCAAGCTGGACAGGGTGCTCGCACTGGAGGTCGGAGCCGAAGCACCCCTCTAAGAAACCGTGCCACATCTGGGTGAGCAGCCAAAGACACGCCTTCCACCTTACCACGAAGGGAGGCCAACGCTGCCACCTGCACCCGCAGGGAATTATAGGCCAAGCCTTTTTGTACACCTTCCTGCAAAAAGTCCAGAATCGGCGAGACAGGAGCCCGCATTGGAGCAATGGCTCTGGAAGCACACCAAGACTCAAACAGGCACCAAATCCTGGCATAAGCCACAGAAGTGGACCGCTTGCGGGCTTGCAGGAGAGTGGAAATAACTTTATTGGAATAACCTTTATCCCTCAATTGCGCCCTCTCAATAGCCATGCCGTAAGACCAAAGTGGCCGGCGTCCTCCATGGCTACCAGTCCCTGAGTCAACAGGTTCGGTACCAGAGGTAACGGCAGAGGAGCCTCCAGGAGCATCTGTCGGAGGTCTGCATACCAAGGTCTCCTTGGCCAATCCGGGGCGATGAGGACCACTTCTCCTGGGTGCAGCCGAATCCGCAAGAGCAGGCGCCCTATCAAGGGCCATGGGGGAAACACATAAAGTAGACCCGGAGGCCAGGGTTGAGCCAAGGCATCCAACCCCGCCGAGCGAGGATCTCTCCGTCTGCTGAAGAAGCTCGGGACTTTGGTATTGGCACTTGTCGCCATTAGATCCATCACGGGCTTGCCCCATTTGGCACAGATCTGCAGAAATACTTCGTCTGCCAGATTCCATTCTGCTGGATCGATCTGATGCCTGCTCAGATAATCGGCCTGCACATTGCTCTGACCTGCAATATGAGCTGCCGACAGACACTGAAGATGCAGCTCGGCCCAGTGGCAAATCAGTTCGGCCTGCGCGGCTAGTGCTCTGCACCTTGTTCCACCTTGTCGATTTATATAGGCCACCGTTGTCGTGTTGTCCGACATCACTCTGACAGCCAATCCTTCCAGGGTCACTTGAAAGGCCAGAAGCGCCTGAAACACCGCTTTCAACTCTAGGCGGTTGATGGACCACTCCGACTCCTCGGGTGTCCATAGACCCTGGGCATGCTTCCCCTTGCAATGTGCGCCCCAGCCCTTCAGGCTGGCATCTGTTACCACTAGGCACCAAACGGGGAGCATCAGCGGCATTCCTCGCCGCAGCATGCTGTCCGAGAGCCACCACTCCATGCTGAGTCGGGCCACAAGGAGCCAAGTAAGTCTGCATTGGTAATCCTGAGAAATAGGAGACCATCTCCGGAGTAGGGAATACTGTAGAGGTCTCAGGTGCGCTCTCGCCCAGGGTACCGCTTCCATCGTGGCTGTCATCGATCCCAGCAGCTGGACAATGTCCCAAGCTCGCGGGCGGGGCATCCTCAGGAGCAGACGAACCTGATTCTGAAGCTTGCACCGCCTTAGCTCTGGTAGGAACACATAGCCCAAGACTGTGTCGAACCTGGCCCCCAAAAACTCTAGAGATTGTGAAGGGGTCAGGTGACTTTTGGCCATATTGACGACCCAGCCTAGAGATTGCAGTACTGAGACCACTCTGGCTGTAGCTTGTAAGCTCTCTGTTGCAGAGTCTGCTCTGATGAGCCAGTCGTCTAGGTACAGGTGAACCCTGATACGTTCTCGTCTGAGAAAAGCAGCTACTACCACCATTACCTTCGAAAAGGTTCGGGGAGCTGTGGCGAGGCCAAAAGGCAAGGCCCTGAACTGGAAATGTTTTCCCAACAGCGCAAACCTCAGAAACTTCTGGTGCGGGGGCCAAATCGGTATGTGCAAGTAAGCTTCTTTCAGGTCTAGAGACGTGAGAAACTCTCCTGGCTGTACCGCCGCAATGACGGAGCGCAGGGATTCCGTGTGAAAATGCCGCACTCTCAGGGACTTGTTCACTTCTTTTAAGTCCAGAATAGGGCGAAAGGACCCACCTTTTCGCGGCACCACAAAGTAGATGGAGTATCGGCCGCAGCCTTGCTCGGCGGGAGGCTGACAAGGTCATAAAGGGCATCAGCCAGAAAGGACAAGGCCACCTCCATCCGCGGAGCCACATCCAAGAAGGGCTCCGCTCCATCTCCGGGCTGAGCCACTGCCTGTTGCAGCCAAGCTAGGCAGGCTCTAACAGCATAACAGCTGCATGCAGACACCCGAACAGTGAGACCTGCAATTTCAAAGGACCGTTTCAATGCTGTTTCCAGCCTACGGTCTTGAACATCCTTCAGGGCAACACCTCCTTCAACAGGGAGGGTAGTTCTCTTTGTCACCGCAGTGACTAGGGCATCCACTGTAGGCATTTGAAAACGAGCCATATGTCCCTCACGCAGAGGGTATAACTGCCCCATAGCCCTGGAAACTCTCAAAGGTCCCTCGGGCTCAGCCCACTGAGCCGAAACAAGCTCTAGGATGGAGTCATGCAAAGGGAAGGCCCGAGCAGCTTTCTTGGTACTAGCCATCCTGGGATTACCCGAGGAGGCCATGCCACTGTCAGGATCTTCAATCGAGAGGGCCTGCAGGGTATCTGAAATAAGCGCTGGCAGCTCATCACGGTGGAAAATCCTCACCGCGGAGGGATCATCCAGATCCTGTGGTAAATCCGCACCTGACTCTGGTTCCTCAGACCAAGAACGTCTGTCAGAGTTCTCCGAATCCTCACACCCCGACCACAATCTGAAGGGGAATTAACCCTTCTGCGCTTATCTTTAGGCCAAGCATCCGGGAAAAAAGCCTCACTGGGCAGTCCCAGGCCAGAATCCATCGGGGGGGGGGGGGGGGGGGGGGGGCAATCAGAGGAGCCTCAGGCGACCCTTGAGGAAGGGCTCTTTTCATCATGTATGCTTTATGCAGCAAAAGCACAAAATCCGGGGAGAAAATCTCACCCTGGGCACCCAAATCCTGTCCGGTGCTAGCCACTCCTGAAATAACCTCATCTCGAGGTGCCCCACCCGGCTCAGGTCTCTCCGTGTCCACGGAGGCCGCGCCATGTGGTGTAAGCAAAATGGCGCCCGCTGCCAGCTCAGAGCGAGAAGAAACATCGCTCGCCATGCTCGGGCCGGCTCCTACGCCAGTACAGCACGATTTACAGAGCCCTGCTGCTGATTTGCGCTTGCCACAAGTGGAACAGCGCTTTACATTGTCCGCAGCCATCGCTGAAAAACGGCGGTAAAATCCAAAATGACGGTTTCGCGTGAAAATCGCCCCGATCGCGGGTCCACTCCGGAGGAGTTGGAAAACACTCTTACCTCAAAGGATCTAGTGTACAACTACGATCCTGCTGAAAATCAGGTCAAAAACCTCTGTTCCAGCGTCTCTGCGTTTAAAAACGCGACGCGACTTTTTTTTTTTTTTTTTTAAGCTGTGAGGAAAGCAGAGGTATTGAAGACTCCGGAGGCTCAGATGAGTGGGAACGGCAGGGAAAGGGCAAACCTATATGCCTGCATCCACTGTTGGTGGGTAAGGACAGGGAAAGCAAGGCAATATGTCCACATCCACAGAGGTATGGGTAAGGCAGGGAAAGGGCTAACCTATGTGCCTTTAAAGTGAAGCTGCTATAGCCTCCAACACCCCGGTTAACAACTGGCAAGCCAGGAACCACCTCCCGGCAGATTTTTCTGGAGCTCGAACAAGCTGCAGCCACCCTGCTAGGGGAGATAGAGAATACTGAAGAGGCAGTGGAGCTAGCTGGCCAAGAGGGCACTGTGAAAGTTTGAGTGCTCTCTATCTCCCCTGCTGGTTGATGGACATAACCCATACGTAATGGCTTCATCTGCTTGATGACAAGGAAAGAAGTGTTTTAACAATGCAGTTTTCTGCACTAGAAATGATTCCATATACAAGACTTGCTCATGTATCGGTATGGAAAGTGTGTTAAAATGAAGCAAAGGTTTACTACATTTGGAAGTAATTTTAGTGTGTTCAAGTTCACTTTATTTCTTGATATACCACCTATCACAACAACAGCTAAGTGGTTTACAACAACAAATTTATGTCTAAGTAGTTCATGAGAATAAGAAAAAGGGAGAAATAAAAGGATTTACAATACAGTCAAACTAAAAAAAAAGATAAAGTCAGAAAAAGCAGAAAGGGTATTTGTTGTGTGTTTCAGTCTGGCACTAAGGTCATCCCTCCCCTTATGGGCAGTATTGTGTTTTGTGTTTGATATACTGCCATTCACAATAAGTAACAGAGCATTTACAAGTTCTATAAAAATGCAGGAAACAGAACTCCATCAATTAACAGTATATTTTTCTTCAAGGAACTACGTATATGCTCATAGAATATTTGACAGAAAGATGGAATGGAACAATGGATCAACAAAATGCTGACTGGATAAACGCAAAGTTCTACTTGGTTCATAAGGGATCAAGTACAGTGAAAGAAATATTGGGAATCCAGAGGAATATATCTAGTGAAGGCATTCTGCTCTCTATAGGCAACCAGTGTTCTTCCTTGAGTAACAGAGTTACATGGTCCTATGTTTTGGCACTCAATATTATTTCTATGGTTTTATTTTGAATGATTTGAAGATGCCTCAAAAAAGAACCTTAGTGTTGCCACACTGGGACAGACCGTAGGTCCATCAAGCCCAGCATCCTGTTTCCAACAGTGGCCAAAAACGAAAACAGGAGGAGCATCTAAGTCAATAAGACCAAACAAAGTAAAGTAGAGGCTGAGCAAACTGGAGTTGTTAAGTAGAAAATGCTTTATTGATGCTGATATTGTGGGACCCAACACGGTCCGTGTTTCGGCGTCATGAAATGCCTACATCAGAGGTCAAATAAGTAATTTCTCAGGAAAAACCTTTATTCTAAATCAGTCAGGAAATAACAAACCAAGGAACTGTAATAAATCCAAACAGATAGATCGACACTAACAAACTGCAAGATTCCAAAACAGTAAAATAGATTTTATGCTGTTTATCCTAGAAATAAGCAGTGAATTTTTCCCTAGTCCATCTTAATAATGGTGTATGGACTTTTCTTTTAGGAAGTTATACAAACCTTTTTAAACTCCGCTGAGCTAACTGCTTTTACCACATCCTTTGCCAAAGAATTCCAGAGTTTAATTACACACTGAATGAAGAAATATTTTATCTGATTTGTTTTAAATTTACTACTTTTTAGCTTCATTGTTTGCCCTCTTGTCCTAGTAATTTTGGAAACAGTAAAGAAGCGATTCACATTCTCATTTTTGTTTTACATTCCTTTTCTAATTTATTTATTTATTTGTTACATTTGTATCCCACATTTTCCCACCTTTTGCAGGCTCAAATAATAATACCTAACCTTCTATTTGATTTTTTAGCTGCCGCTGTACACTGAGCAGAAGTTTTCAACATATCATTAAGTAACACCTTGATCCTTTTTCCTGGGTGGTGACTCCTAATGTGGAACCTTGCATCAGCTAGCTTGGGTTCCTCTTTCCCACATGATTCACTTTTGCGCTCACATTAAACGTCATCTGCCATCTAGATGCCCAGTCTCCCAATCTCATAATGTCCTCTTGCAATTTTTCACAGTCCTCTTGCAACTTAACAACTCTGAATAACTTTGTGTCATAAGCAAATTTAATTACCTCACTAGCTATTCCCATCTCTAGATCATCTATATAATAAAACTCACCCTCAACATTCTGAAGACACTGACGTCACTGAAGCCAAGCCACTGACGTCACTTCCTTCATGAAGGGTTCATGGTGGTGAAGCCACCGAAATCACCAAGTCTCTGGGCCCCGCCCTTGCGTCAAACATGATGACGTCGAGGGCGGAGCAATGGCGTCACACATCGAGGGCGGAGCAATGGCGTCAGTGGCTTCAGAATGAAGAAGGAGATGAAGGTGCGTTGACGAGGTGCGGAGCAATGGTGTCAGTGGCTTCACAACAACGAAGGGGTGGGGGGGGGTTGGGGAGGAAAACCTTGCTAGCGCCCGTTTCATTTGCTCCAGAAACTGGCCTTTTTTACTAGTTTATAAATATGTTAAAAAATAGCTGTCCCACAACAGACCCCTGGAGAGCCCCACTACCTACCCTTCTCCACTGAGAATACCGACCATCTAAACCTACTCTCTGTTTTCTATCTTTTAACCAGTTTTTAATCCACAACAGGACATTACCTCCTATCCTATGACTCTCTAATGTCCTCAGGAGTCTTTCATGAAGTACTATGTAAAATGCCTTTTGAAAATCCAGATATACAATATCAACCAGCTCACCTTTGTCCTGAATATGTAGTACTTGGAAAAGGGAATTCTATTGTATTATCTGTTATATGAAGAGGCCTGATTAAGGTGGTTTCTGCATCACAAGAAAACATAAAACAGAAAGCATTCTTAAAACTCACCACGGTATCAAACCTCTGCAGCCCATCCCTAGAAATCCTAGCGTTTACTATAAGTGATCCTACCCTCAAGGGACACTCTGGTGGTCATTACTCTATAGATCACCTGGCAGTTGTGCCAAAGCCAGAGACGATTTCACACAATTCATTTCCAATATATGTACTACCTACTCCAATGTACTGCTCATAGGAGACAAATATTCACCTAGACAATCAAAATGACCAACATACCCAGGAAGCCCTCTACTTTCTAATGTCCTGGAATATTCCCAAACCAGTCAGGACCTCAACACACAGTAAGGGCCAACAAACTACATCTCTTCATGCACAAACTATCGTTACACAATGGCATATTCATATCAAGCATCACCTGGTCGCCCATACATACCCTGGTCAGACAACAACAAACTTAATTGCATCCTAAAATGGAAAGAAGTAACAACGAAAACTCAGCCAATCAAGATTCCCACATGAGGTAAGATCAAAGCTTCTGAATTTTCGGATAAAAACCCAACTTATCCACCACTGGAACCCAAAAATACAGACTTCCTCAAAAACTGGAACCACCGGAGTGAGGCCATAATAGATGAAATTGCCCTTATACAACTGAAAAACAAACGTAATCATCAATCATCCCCCTGGTTTAATGAACAGCTACTGACCACAAAAAGACTCTGCAGACTAGAGAGAAAATGGGTCAAAGAATGACACATGGAGACAAGCAGTAAAGGCTACAAATACCTTATCAAACAATAAAGCGAAGATACTTACCTGTAGCTGGCATTCTCCGAGGACAGCAGGCTGATTATTCTCACAACTGGGTTGACGTGCGGGAACAATAACAAAAAGAAAAAATTTTGCAAGAATCTTCTGGCGCGCGAGCAGCGCGCATGCATGGACTGAATTCCTGGCCATTGCGCGACCGCATTCTTCAGTTAAGTTCTAAAGCATAAAGAAATAAAAGAACTCCAAGGGGTGGGCGGGTTTGTGAGAATAATCAGTCTGCTGTCCTCAGAGAATACCTGATACAGGTAAGCATCTTTGCTTTCTCCGAAGATAAGCAGGCTGAGTTGTTCTCACAACTGGGGAATCCCTAGCATCCAGGCTCATGGAAAACAATGAACTTTGGTCAATTAGGCCTCGCAACGGCGAGGACAAAATGTAGATTAACCTGAAACTATATACAGCTAGCTGAGAGTGCAGCCTGCAACAGAATAAAACGGGCCTAGGTGGGTGGAGTTGGATTCTAAACCCCAAACAGATTCTGCAGCACCAACTGCCCAAACCGACTGTCACATCGGGTGTCCTGCTCAAGGCAGTAGTGTGATGTGAATGTATGGACTGAAGACTACGTTGCAGCCTTGCAAATCTCTTCAATGGAGGCTGACTTTAAGTGAGCCACCAACGCAACCATGGCTGAAGGGCTTCGTCCGCTCCACATAAAAGGCCAACGCTCTCTTGCAGTCCAAGGTGTGCAAACTGCTTTCACCAGGGTGGGCATGAAGATGGGGAAAGAATATTGGCACGACAACTGACTGGTTCAGATGGAACTCCGACACCACCTTCGGCAGGACTACTCTGTTATGATGAAACTTAGTATAAGGTGCATCCACCACTACTAGGGCCTGAAGCTCACTGATCCTACGAGCTGAAGTGAAAGACACCAAGAAAATGAACTTCCAGGTCAACTACTTCAGTTGGCAGGAATTCAGTGGCTCAAAAGGAGCTTTCCTCAGCTGCGTGAGAACGACGTTGAGATTCCATGACACTGGTGGAGGTTTGACAGGAGGTTTTGACAAAAGCAAAACTCTCATAAAGCGAACAACTAAAGGCTGTCCAGAGATAGGTTTACCCTCTACACATTGATGATAAGCACTAATTGCGCTGAGGTGAACCCTTACGGAGTTGGTCTTGAGACCAGACTCTGACAAGTGTAGAAGGTATTCAAGCAGGGTCTGTATAGGACAAGATAGAGGATCTATGGCGTTGCTGTCACATCAAATGGCAAACCTCCTCCATTTAAAAGGGTAACACCTCTTAGTGGAATCTTTCCTGGAAGCAAGCAAGACCCGAGAGACACCCACCGAAAGACCCAAGGAAGCGAATACTATGCTCTCAACATCCAGGCCGTGAGAGCCAGGGACTGGAGGTTGGGATGTAGAAGCGACCCCTCGTTCTGAATGATGAGGGCTGGAAAACACTCCAATCTCCACAGTTCTTTGAAGGACAATTCCAGAAGAGGGAACCAAATCTGATGTGGCCAGAACGGTGCAATCAGGATCATGGTTCTGCGGTCTTGCTTGAGCTTCAGCAAAGTCTTCCCTACTAGAGGTATGGGAGGATATGCATACAGAAGGCCTGCCCCCCAATGTAGAAGGAAGGCACCTGACTAGTCTGTCATGGGCCTAAAGCCTGGAACAGAACTGAGGGACCTTGTGATTGATTTGAGTGGCAAAAAGATCCACCGAGGGGGTGCCCCACGCTCGGAAGATCTTTCTGGCGACAGCCATGCTCAGTGACCATTCATGAGGTTGCATTATCCTGACTGTTGGCCAGACTGTTGTTTAAGCTGGCTAGATAAATGGCTTGGAGAAGCATGCCATGACGGCGCACCCAAAGCCATATCTAGACGGCTTCCTGACACAGAGGACGAGATCCAGTGCCCCCCTGCTTGTTGGTACAGTACATCGCAAACTGATTGTCTGTCTGAATTAAGATAATTTGGTTGGACAGCTGATCTTTGAAAGCCTTCAGAGCGTTCCAGATTGGTCGGAGCTCCAGGAGGTTGATCTGAAGACCTGCTTCCTGGAAGTACCAAGCTCTTTGAGTGTGAAGCCCATCCACATGAGCTCCCCACCCCAGGAGGGTTGCATCCGTTGTCAGCACTTTCTGCAGCTGAGGAACTTGGAATGGTCATCCACTGGTCAAATTTGGCCGGATTGTCCACCACTGAAGAGAATTCCAAAAGTTGGTGGACAGCTGGATGACATCTTCTAGATTCCCCGCAGCTTCATACCACTGGGAAGCTAGGGTCCACTGAGCAGGTCTCATATGTATATGTGCCATGGGTGTAACATGAACTGTGGAGGCCAAGTGCCCCAAGAGTCTCAACATCTGCTGAGCTGTGATTTGCTGAGGTGCTCGAACCATGGACATCAGGGACAGAAGGTTGTCTGCCCATGTCTCAGAAAGGTAGGTCCGAACTGTCCTCGTGTCCAGCAGTCCTCAAATGAACTCCAATTTCTTAACAGGAGTGAGATGGGACTTGGAGTAATTTATTACAAACCCCAGTAGTTCCGGCAATTGAACAGTCATCGTATGGACTCCAGAGCACTGTTCTCCGAGGTGCTCTTCACCAGCCAATCGTCGAGATAAGGGAACACATGCACTCCCAGTCTGCGTAGCGATGCTGCGACTACTGCTAGGCATTTTGAGAAAACTCTTGACAAAGTCGCCAGGCCAAAAGGCAGTACGAAGTACTGAAAGTGCTGCGTTCCCAGCCGGAAGTATCGGGATGTGTGTGCAAGCTTCCTTTAAGTCCAGAGAGCATAGCCAATCATGTTCCTGAATCATGGGAAGAAGTGTGCCTAGGGAAACCATCCTGAACTTTTCTTGAACTAGGAATTTGTTCAGGGCCCTTAGGTCTAGGATGGGACTCATCCCCCCTGTTTTCTTCTGCACTAGGAAGTACCTGGAATAGAATCCCAGCCCTTCTTCCCCCCTGGTGGAACGGGTTTGACCACATGGGCCTGTAGAAGGGTGGAGAGCTCCTCTGCAAGTACCCGCTTGTGCTGGGAGCTGTATGAATGAGCTCCCGGTGGGCAATTTGGAGATATGGATTCCAGATTGAGGGTGTATCCTAACCGGACTATTTGAAGAACCCACTGGTCGGAGATTATGCGAGGCCACCTTTGGTGAATAAACATTAACCTCCCCCTAATCGGGAAGTCATCCGGCATGGACACTTTTACTGTGGCTATGCTTTGCTGGAGCCAGTCAAAACCCCATCCCCTGCTTTTGCTGGGGAGCAGCAGGGGCATTTGGCGCACGCTGTTGATGAGAACAAGCGAGCTGTGGCTGAGCCTGAGTAGACTGGCAGGCCACCAGAGTGTACCTACGCCTAGCATAGGAATACGGAGTACCTCGCGACCCCCCCCAAAAAAACCTCCTAGATGAGGAGAGTGTAACAGAAAGCACCCGGCAGGAGAGAGAAGCCATAGAATCCGTGTGCTTCTTGATCTGGTCAACCAGGTCTTCCACCTTCTCTCCGAAAAGGTTATCCCCCTGGCAAGGTACATCCGCCATCCTCTGCTGGACCGAATGGTCTAGGTCAGAGATTCACAGCCATGAGAGCCTGCGCATAGCTATACCTTGAGCAGAGATTCTGGATGCCACATCAAAAGTGTAGTAAGCGCCCCTGGCCAGGAATTTACGACATGCCTTCTGCTGCCTGACCACCTGGCGAAAAGGCTCAACCTGCTCCTGAGGGAGGGCATCGACCAAGGTAGACAGCTGCCTCACCGAGTTCCACATGTGGATGCTCATGAACAGCTGGTAAGGCTGGATACGGGCGAGCACAGTGGCCTGATACATCTTCCTCCCCAAAGAATCCAAGATCCTACCTTCTCGGCCTTTCAGGTGGAGGGGAAGGATCAGAGGGAATACCAAAGGACTCATCGGAGGAGAAGTACCTGGGATCTTCCTCTGACTCCCACTTTCCGATAAAGCACCTCCCTTAGGAATGTCCGAGATTGAGCCTGCCTCAACGCCGAAGATCGACGTCTTCAATGGTGGTGTTGAGGGGCCGACGCATGGATGGACTGTGGTGAAGCTTCCATCACCGACGTCGATGGGGAGTCAGGGACACCAATATTAGGGACATCTCCGCAGGTGACGGGCCAGACGCAGCTGCAGCAGATGGCATGGCAGGCACCAGCACCCCTGACGCCGAACCAGACTGGAGCAGAAGTCCTTCCAGAAGTTCTGGAAGTAGGGCCTGGATGCGCTCGTTGAGAGCCATCATCAGGGAAGGCTGCGGGGCCGGTGGAGCAGTCAGTGGCAGAATTGGTTGTGGCTCGGGAGCAGGAACCGGACTGCTGGGAGGCCGATGTGTCGGTACCTCCTGTATGGAGGGGGCACAGTCCTCCCGGTGCTGACGCTTCTTGGGTGCTGAATCCTTTGACGCCCTAGAGCTCCCGGGCACCGTGTGTCGAGGGGGAATGGTGACGGTGCTTCTTAGCCTTTGCTCTATGCACATCACCAAGGCTCCTTGTTGTCAACGAGGACAACATTGGATCCTCATGTCGCCTCGGGGTTGGGTCCGACAATGGACAGTCCTGGAAGGGGGGGGGGGGGGGGGAGCTGCACTGCAGGAGGCCTTGAAACAGGTGGAGACCCACTTGATGCCTCACTGCTCCCAGCGTGCCCTCTCAGCAGCCATGCATACCTCTACTCCCGATGTCGATGCGTCCCTCCATGTTGATGTCGACTCCGCCGACCTCGGTGCCAATACTGACGTTGAAGGACCGGACTGAGCCCCAAAAACTTTCACTCTCTGGGCTTCTCAAGCAAGTTGGGTCCTTTTCTTCATACGAAGACAAAGGGCACAACGAGCTGAGCTATGGTCGGGCTCAAGGCACTGGATACACCGGGAATGAGTATCTGTACTTGAGATGGTCCGGTTGCACCGAGTACAACGTTTGAAGCTGCTGGAGTCTTTGATGAGATGGAAGGAAAAACCGCACCAGCAAAATCAAACGGCTCGATTGTGCCAAGAAAAAAGGGCACAAAAAAGGAAAAACCCGACTGCGCTGCCTGAAACAGGGCCGCTGCAATAAAGAAAGGAAACTTCAACTGGGAAAAAAAGCAAACTAAAAAAATGTAAAGGAATGATGATTTTTTTTTTTTTAACAAATGAAAACAAAATGAAATGTAAAAACTGAAGAAGAAAGAAAACACTTTAGTGAGGGCTCTTTCCCAGGCACTAAAAAGGAGAAACATTAAAACAGTGTCGCTCCTCACGAAGAAGAAGAAAAAAACTGAAGAACGCAGTTGCATGGTGGGCCAGAAGGCTCTGGCAAAATTTTTTCTTTTTGCTATTGCAAATGCCGGGTCCCAGGTTGACGCGGATGTTGACCCAGTTGTGAGAACAACTCAGCCTGCTTGTCCTTGGAGAAAGATGCATCCTAGGATACTGAGGAAGCTCAGAGATGTTCTGGAAGTGAATTGAAGGATCTGTTCAACAGATCATTGGAGACAGTCAGAACTAGAAATGAGCAGTCATTGTCCTTTAAAAAAAGTGATAACAGAGAGGAGGCTGGAAGTTACAGGCCAGTTATCTCAACTCAGTGGAGAGGAACAAGAAGAAATACAAGAAAAACAAAAAAGCCAGAGGTACCCCTTACCTATCTTACAGCACTCAAAACTACCACTAACCAACCGTCTGTCCCTTGCTGTTATTTGGCAGCTTGACCCCTAGTGAAAGAATACCACTAGGGATCAGAGGCACTATTTTGAAAATGGGTGGTCAATGGAGAAGGAGCAGCTGGGGATGGTTTCTGCTCGTCACTAGATCTTCAGTAAATTCCTCAGTAATATCTTGGGGAGGGTGAGTTCTGGGTCTGGGAGGTGCTTAGATGTTGGGGGGTTAGGTTCCATTGACTTTTGCACCTGACCCTACAAGCTGGCACTTGCACATACTTCTGTGCAATTGCAAAAGCTGGTGTTTATTTCTTCATATAGACTGGTTTCCCATTGTAAAATAGGAAGCTTATATCTAACTAGTAAAAAAGGCCCGTTTCTGACACAAATGAAACGAGCGCTAGCAAGGTTTTCCTCGGAGTGTGTATGTTTGCGAGAGTGTGTGTGAGAGTGAGTGTGAGAGAGAGAGAGAGAGTGAATGTGCGAGTGTGTGTGTGTGTGTGTGTGACAGAGAGAGAGTGACTCTGGGTGTGAGTGTGTGTGTGAGAGAGTGTCCTCTGGTCTCAGGATCCCCTTCCCCCTCTCAGGTCTGAGGACCGCCTCCTCCCCTCTGTAGCAGAAGGTAGATTTTGAGCGTGGCTTAGTTATTGTTTTGTTGGGGAGTGTGTGAGTTGCATGACCAATCAGTGCTGCCATTTTCGTGTTGGGGGTTTGTCTGGGGGAGGGTACCGTTGTTCCACATAATTGTATGTGTTTCTGTTGTTTGTGGAGGGGTTGAGGGTCAGAGGGTGTGTGTGGGTGATTGAGGTACATAGGTGTGTGTGTGTGTGAGTGACAGAGATGCTATCTGTGCATGGCACAGTGTGTGTTTGTGTGTGTGTGAGTGAGATAGATGGTTTTGGGTGGGAGGGAGGGAGTCTGGTGGAGCTGGGTAACTTGTGTGCTTTCGCTCTGGGGTCTGCCATTGGAACTCAGGCTGTCCTCCTTTATAGCAAGATTTTTTTTTTCTTCTTTTAAAAAGAAGGGAGCAGGGGGGAGGAAGAAGACGCTATCATCTCCTATACTTGCTTGACACCCATCTATATAAATAATTCTCACCTCCAACGATGTGAAGCTCCGAGATCACGTGTGCACTGTTAGTGTTGATGACCGGCATCGCGATTCCTTGGGAGCTAATAATTCTCACCTCCAACGTTGTGAAGCTCCGAGTTCACGTGCGCACTGTTGTTACTGTTGATGACCGGCATTGTGATTTCTTGGGAGCTATGTGCTTGGGGGGAGGGGGTTGGGTGATGCACCGAGGAGGGGGGCGGTGACAGCTGATTTGTAGGCAGGGGGAGGAGTAGGGAAACATGTGGCCCCTGCGTGCCTCGCGGTTTTCTGTGGTTTTGCATTCATCCGACCTTCTTTGCGACTCGTGCCTTCCCCGCCCCACCGTTGACGTCATCGCGTTTTGACGCGAGGGCGGAGCTACACTGCAGCCTATTCAGTGAGTGTCAGTGCTCCGCCCTCGACGTCATAATGTTGTGACGGGAGGGCGGGGCACACACTCATGGGGAAACAGCGATCTACACCACCACGGAAGTTGGAGACTTTGCAGCTTCCGGCTTCATTAGAACGTTGGGGTTATGAATTATGTCTGGATGGGGCGTGGCTGAGGGTGGGTCTATGAGTGACAGTGAGTGGTGCTGACAGCCTAGCCTACCAACAGTACAGGGGCTTCAGTGTTTCCCTGCCACAGAGTGAGCTTCAGAACGTTGGAGGTGAGAATTATTTATATAGATCTTTTTGGAATGCCCAAAACATGCCCCTGGCATATACCCTTTCAATCACTGCATGGCAGGGAGTTAATAAAGCGCAAATAGCAGCTTTATAAAATTTATTTGATGTGTATGCGCTCTATACATATAAATTGTATTATTTACATATATAGATGCCTCAAAACCTACTGTCACTCTGTGGTAAATATGCCAATTTCTAGGAAAGTAGTGCAAGAAAGCAATATCAAGTCAAAGTTCTGAACAATACAAACCTGAATTCATAAGTTTCCAAAGCTGATCAACCAGATCTTCATTACACAAGGGTGACTCCATATTTTTTGTAAATGGTGGATTCTTTGTTAGCATGTGAAGGATCTTATGTCTGAGATAAAATCAAAAACATTTTTGTTAATCTGTTTTTATATTGTTACTTCGTTTGCTACTCAGATTCTTAAGAATTTTGGCTGAGCAAAATAAAGGAATAATAAATTATTGTACAAGAAAATTCTTCATGCCAGCCCATTTAATAATAAATATCTAGTAAATATACCAAAGATTGAAACTGTACAGAAAATATTAACTGCCCTATTGCCCAATAGTGGATCAAAGTTTATAAAAGGAATAGTGGAAACATAAATACAGTCTAGTCTGCCCAATTTTTCTGTCTTCAACAAGATGCAAACACTGTTCAACTGTATACTTTATCTTGGTATACTGTGGTGGGTTACTTCTGGAATTTTGTTGGTATCCTTACCCTTTTCTAATGTTTTTTGGGCAAAGCGCTAGATAGCTACTGAACAATCATTTCTGGGACTATATAGAAACAATTCTACTTATTTTATTTATTAAACCCTTTCCCAGAAAATAGCCTGCCCAAATGCATACATAAAATAAATAAAATATAAAGAAAAAAGAAATCCAATGGGAGAGACAAAATCAAAGTCCACTATAGTAAGTCAATCCTACTATATCATGAACAGGTTTGTAAGTGCATACACCACACCGTGTCTTAAAGAACCTTCAATGATGCTAAATATTTTTACGATAGGGTGCAGAGAGTTCAGTATGGGCTGTCTCCACAGCCGAGCTGATCTTAGTGAGTCTGGCTGCAAAGTGGCTCACTAACACTAACATGTTCCATACATCATTTTTTACTCTTTTGCATGTCACCCCATTTTTTTTGTGTGAAATACAACTTTAATCAAAATACTAACGTGAAGTGTATATCCAAACAAAATTAATAAAACCTGTTGGTATAACTTTAGGAACCCTAATTAATATAATATAACTTCGGTCAGTAAGACCACATGAAAACTGCAAAATATGCACTGGAAAACAGACAAAAGGAAACCAACTTATCTGAATCCTGATTGATTCTATTTCATAAGTCTTCAAAAAAGTTTCCTGAAAATGTTCCACGTCCAACAGAAATTTCCGTTTCAAAAAGGTCTTCATCAGGGATGCCAGTGCTGTTTATCTTAAAGGTCATGACTCAATGCTGCCAGCTTTGGATAAGCGTCTTTTTAACATGAGCATGACATTGATTATGTACCAACAACATCCAATCAAAAATATCCTGAGAAAACACTGTCCAATCCGAGAATGCATCTAATTAAACTTTATTAAAAAAACCTCTCCCTTAATTAAATAATGGCATTCCATTCTATATCTTCATTTAAGCCACCCGGGACTACTGTTTTTACCTCAAATATCCAGTATTGCTCCCGTAATGCCAAAAAAGCATCACGATCACCCTAGAAACATGCAGTAACTTGTTCAATAATTAGCCACTGCATGGCTGCAAAGTTGTGTCCTTGTTCAATACAATGAGATACCATTGGGGCTATTGTTGTTCTATTTTTTTTAGCCTACTCCGATGCTCATTAAGATGTTGTCTAATAGTTCTACTGGTACGTCTTACATAAATTTTTGGGCAAATAATTACATAAATGACATACTTTGAAGAGCAATCCATGGATGTTCTTAAATTGTAAATCTTTAAAGTTTGAGAATGTTGCCATATATTGCCCTCTATTGACACAGGGCATGCTTTGCAGCGTCCGCAAGGTTTATGACCCTGTAAATTGACACCTTTAGTTTTTAGATCAAACAAAAAATTAGAGTACACCAGATGGTTAGACAAGTTCTTCCCTCTAGAATACGCTATGCAGGGACCAGTTTGAAAAATGTCATGTAATTGAAGCACATGCCAGTGCTTGTATATACTTTGTGCAATTAAAGCTGATTTATTTGTATGAGATAAGACACAAACCTGTTTTTCTTGAGATTTTTTTGTGCATACTTAAGAAGCAATTCTGGATTTGCGTATCGTGCCACACAATAAGCTTGTTTCACCACTCTATGTGGATAGCCCTTCTGTAAAAAACATTGTCTCAAAATTTTAGCTTGTTGATGGAATTCTTCCAATGTACTGCAGATGCATCTAATACGTAGAAACTGACTTAAAGGTATCGCTTTCTTTAAATGACGCGGATGACAACTCATATATTGCAAATAATTATTTGGTCTGTATTTTTTCGATACACCGTAGTTGTTAATTGGTTGTTGTATCTCAAAACATTCGTGTCCAAAAAAGTTATCTCCTTGTCACTGAAAGTATAGGTGAACTGCAGATGTTGATCCAAATTGTTTATCCACCTTATAAATCCACATTTATGTTGCACGAAAAAGCAAATCTTCTATATTAGAAGAATTAGCAAAGAACAACTTTACTTGAAGGGAACGCACAATACGTGCCAGATCTCTTCTGGCTGTAAAAGGATCATATCTGACAGAGGGAATGAATGAGAGTTCTATTTGTGCTGAACATAATTCAATGTCCGAGATGTTAACAATTAAAACAAGTCTTGGGGCTGTGTGACTGTGTTTGAGGACGCTCCCTGTCGTCCATCCAGTATCTCACTCTTCCTCTGCGTTTGTAATTGCGTGTATTTCTCTGATTGGAAAAAGAGTCTTGCTGAAAATGGGGCTTATTATAAGCAGCTGGTTTAAATGTTTGTGACTCACCGTCACTACCACTGCTTGAATTGTGATCATCATTAATTCAACATTTCCTGTCTCCCACTCACACCCACACACTCCCCCCCTCAACTAAGTACAAGAAAATCTTCGCCTCATCCTTCCGCTACTGGAGTCCTAAACACTGGAACGCTCTACCTCGCCACCTTAAAGCTCAAGTGGACCATGCCCTCTTCAAGAAGTTGTTAAAGACCTACTTCTTTGCCAAGACTTACTCCCCAAATTACGCAGTTGATTGATGCACCCCTTGTCCCTTACCCCGCCTAGCTCACTGTTAGGTTTTCCTCCCCTATTTTCTTCTTCTTTATTTTCTTAAGCTTTTAACCTTGTTACTTTTACTTAACTTCTGTAGGCCACATTGCACCTGCATGAGTGGGAAAATGTGGGATATAAGCAACCCATAAATTAATTAAAGCCCTCCGTCGATGTATGTCTCTGCTCCTTCTCCTTCTCTGTTTTAGATTTATTCAACCAAGAATAAATCGATCCCTGAGAGTAATCTTGGGCATCACGCTGAAATTTTTTTATTTTGTTTTAACTTATTTCTCAAATGTTCCAGTGTTTGTTGATGCTGTTGTAATTGTTGGAACAATTGAGGCTGAGCATCTGCTTGTAATTGATTAAATAATACATCTGATTGACATGTAACCTCAATAGTTGTTTCTTGTATGGTATCTACTATTAAGTACTAAATAGGAGAAAAACAAACTCTATTGAAATACTCTAACTCTCTAAAAGGAGTTTGTTGTATATAATTAGTTTGTGAGTGTCCCTTTAATTGTGGGAAAAACCCCACTTATATTATATTACAAACAATTGAAACCTCAAATCTCCAAATAGGAAAAAATACAAAAGTATTTATACTATCCTTGTTATATCAGGAGTAAATTAATATCACTGGTTTCTTGAGAAGGACAAAGAGAAAAAAATCCCAGAAGCAAAAAACTCACAATTAGTGAGAAAAAGCAAATGGGGTGAAAAACTCTCTTACCTTCAAATATTAACCAATAAAGGGGCACTCACCCAAACTAATCTACTATTAAGACCATCAAATCTAGGGCGCACTTATTAAGAATAGCCGCCCATTTATCCAAAAACACTTGATTGCTAGTAAACACTCCTGGAACTTTTTAGATGCGTAATCCCCGTGGGATACGTTGATGTTTAATGTATTCTATAAGGAATAAACTATGCATATCCATACACACCAAAGTGCGTTGTAAATTAAGCCATTGATCTAACATTGATGTAAAAGACGACTCTGGATTGCCGGGTTCACTGTCTTGAAACAAGGAGAATCTAGCTGCTAACTGAGTCACATGCTCTGAAGAAAAACATAAAGTACGCTGCCATGCTGGTAGATCCATGGGATTATTTGCCGAAAATTATCAATACAAAGAAACAAGAAATCCAATATAAGGCAACATAAATAAAACACCCAAGAAACCTAACCCTGACCAAGCATATATTGCCCTTCAACTTTCTCCAAATGTTCCAACTGAAGCCTATTCCTCAATTTTGTTTTTAAATTGTCACTTGAGTTCTTTTTTCTCTAGTCTGTACACTGCTCTGCTCTGCCGTAAGGCTGAAGCTGTGTTGTCAGTCTGCATTTGACGCTAATATTCCTCCAATATCCAGTAATTTTCTCAAATCCTCAAATTAATCATTCTGATGAAGTATGAATGTCACCTTTTCTGGAAAAATGTTTACTTTTGAATTTTTTTTCAGCAACTAAGAATTTTTAAATGTGTACTGCTGAATAACACTTTCCTCTTCTACAAATCTACAAATTTCACACTCAGATTGGATTTAACTCCAAATTCATATTCACACTGTGCTATTGCTGCACATTCAAATGCAGACCAATCCTCAATTTCATTTTTGGGGAATCTTTCACCTAAATGCAAAGATAGGAAGTTGATGACAGCTAATATGGAACCTGTATCCACTAAACCGTTTTCTTAGAATTCTTCTCAAGAAGACTGCTAACTTTATCACCAAAGTATTGATTTCAGATCTTATCCAATTTACCATGTGCAAGATGATAAACTTCTAATGGTGTCACACCTCATTTTTGAAATGTCATAGTTAATGATGCTATTTCGGATAACACATCATTCAAAAGTTCTAATGTTATTCAGAATTGTAGGCTACTTTAGCTTTTTTATAACCATATTTAGAATTCGGACTGATCGTTCTCTTGTCTCTTAGATTGTAAGCTCTTTGAGCAGGGACCGTCCCTCTATGTTAATTTGTACAGCGCTGCGTAACCCTAGCAGCGCTTTAGAAATGTTAAGTAGTAGTAGTAGTAGTTTAGAATTTATCCTCTTAAAAATATTCCACAAATTTTTGATAATTGCTTGAAGTATAAAATATCTAGATAACAAGCATACTTCATTTAAAGATCTAAACGCCACTACATCACATTCAGATGCATTTGCAATTTTCTGAAATTTGCATCTTTTAGTGGAAGATCAACAGAACAATGAGTTCTTATTAAGGTTTCAATGTCTTGCATCAATTTTACCTTCTTCCATGCCTCTGAAGTCTTTCCAATGTGCAACACAATGGTGCTGCATTAGAAGTGGAACATCATTTCTCAATATCATTTAGTCTGACCACCATAACTGAAGTGCCATCTGATGTGAACATTACCATTTTATTAAGGTTAACTTTATAATTCTTATAGAATTCCCTGACTGCCATGACTATTAACATCACATCCTTAAACTGTAGCATCTCACTAAATGAGGTTTTATACTCAAGTTGAATTTACTGGTCTGTACTTTTATTGTACTGTATTTGTTAACTGAAATGTCCGTGCTTTGATCAGTAGTGTATGAAACATTGCCGAAGCTATTTCTACCATGACATCATTTTGAATAATGCTGTCTATAATTTCAAGAAATTCATTTTTCAGCTTTCTGGTAAATGCAAGTACTTTGCCATGTGCTTATTAATATCTTTAACACAGACCATGGAAGCATTCATATTAATGACCAGCACAACATTATCTATAATAACTTTCTTCTAGGTGTGAACGCTTCTGTTCATTACTAATTTACCTTTTCTCTTTTTCCGCTGGACTTTCAAGCAGCATGCTAACCAGTCCTCCTCTTAAAGAAGGGTTTTTATTTCTAAGTTGATATACACTGTCGGTATAAGACATACTTGATAGATGGCGTTTTAAGAAATCAAGTTTCCACATGTCATCCTATATTTCTCCCATTGAGAACTCTTCTGGTATTTTGGAAACAGGACAATATAAGCAAACCTCCCCAGTATAATAGTAACATAGCATAGCAGATAAAGACCTGAACGGTCCATCCAGTCTGCCCAACAAGATAAACTCATAGCATAAGGTATGATGTGATACTATATATGCATACTTGATCTTGATTTGTTCTTGCCATTTTCAAGGCACAGGCTGTAGAAGTATATCCAGCGCTAGTCTTATTCTCCAAATAATGGAGCCATCATCGAAGCCCACTACAGCCCATCCAAATCTCTCCAGCCATGATCAAGGCACAGACCATTGAAGTCTGCTTGGCACTGACCTTGTTCTCCAACTACTGAAGCTGAATCTGTCCAGCCACAATCAGGGCACAGACTGTAGCATTCTGCCCAGCACTGGCTTTGCTTCCCAAATACTGGTGCTGCCATCTAATTACTGCTAAGCTTCCATGCCTTCTATACAAATCCATTACTGTTTTCATCTCCACCACTTCCCACTGGGGGGGGGGCATATCTACCACCCTCTCCGTGGAAAAGTACTTCCTGATATTATTCCTGACTCAGCCCCCTGCAACCTCAATTCATGTCTTCTAGTTCTACCATCTTCTTGTCTCTGGAAAAGGCTTGTTTGTAGATTAATACCTTTCAAATATTTGAACGTCTGTACCATACCATCCCTGTCTCTCCTTTCCTCCAGGGTATACATGTTCAGTGAGATGGCCAGTTCTATATCTTGATAGTTTCGAGATTAAGAAGATATAATCCTGTTCATTCTTGCTTGATCAAGTACAGCAATATTTCTCAAGGTAGCATAGGGGGTACAACTTAACTAGTCTGATTTTCAGGTTTATCCTCAATATATTTCCATAATATATGGAGTGGAGGAGTGGCCTAGTGGTTAGAGCACCGGTCTTGCAATCCAGAGGTGGTCGGTTCAAATCCTTGTGATCTTGGGCAAGTAACTTAACCCTCCATTGCCTCAGGTACAAACTTAGATTGTGAGCCCTCCTGGGACACAGAAATATCCAGTGTACCTGAATGTAACTCACCTTGAGCTACTATTATTATTATCATTAGCATTTGTATAGCGCTACCAGACGAACGCAGCGCTGAACATCTGATACAAAGAGACAGTCCCTGCTCAAAAGAGCTTACGATCTAAATAATACAGACAGACAAGACAGTTACGGGTGAGGGAAGTAATGGGTGAGAAGGAAGGAAGGGACAAGGGGAGGGCAAAAGGGAGGGCAATTGAGTAGTGGCTAGGAGCTAAAAAGCAGCAGTGAAAAGGTGGATTTTCAGCATAGATTTGAAAACAGGTAGAGATGGAGCTAGACTACTGAAAAAGGTGTGAGCAAAATCTAAATAAATAAATAAGATACATTTTACCTTCAAGCAGGAAATAGCAACAGGCAAAAGCATACTTCTCCTCCAATTCGACATGTCCAGTGCGTTCGACATGGTAAACCATAAAATACTACTAAGACTCCTAGATTACTTCGGGATTGGCGGACACATACTTAGTTGGATCAAGGGTTTCCTAACCACTAGAACATATCAAGTGAAATCAAGCTCAAACATACCACCACCATGGAAAGAAGAATGCGGAGTACCTCAAGGATCACCACTATCACCGATCCTTTTCAACCTAATGATGACCCCACTAGGCAAATCCTTATCCAACCAAGGCCTTAACCCTTTCATCTATGCAGACAATGTCACATTATACATTCCTTACAAACGTGATCTGACAGAAATCACCAACGAAATCAAGCTCAGCTTGAATATCATGGACTCATGGGCAACCGCATTTCAACTAAAACTCAACACAGAAAAAACACACAGTCTCATCCTCTCATCCCAATACAATACGAATAAACCAGATTATACCCTCCCTATCTCATACAGCCTGAAATTTCTCAGTATTACAATCGACCGTAACCTCACACTAGAGAACCAAGTGAAATCTACAACAAAGAAAATGTTCCACTCAATGTGGAAACTCAAACGTGTGAAACCATTCTTCCCGAGGGAAACATTTTGCAACTTGATACAATCAATGGTACTAAGCCATGTAGACTACTGCAACGGAATTTATGCGGGATGCAAAGAACAAATTATAAAGAAACTTCAGACTGCTCAAAACATGGCAGCCTGGCTTATATTTAGAAAAACGCGATTCGAAAGCGCCAAACCCCTCCGAGAAAAACTGCACTGGCTCCCAATCAAAGAACGTATTGCTTTCAAAAACTGCACCCTGGTTCATAAAATTATCTACGGCGAAGCCGCGGGATACATGACAGACCTCATAGACCTACCAACCAGAAGCAGGATCAACACGAACATACCTAAATCTCCACTACCCAAGCTGCAAAGGACTCAAATACAAATCAACCTATGCATCCAGCTTTTCCTACATAAGCACACAACTATGGAACACATTACCAAAAGCCGTGAAAACAACTTATGATCACCCAAACTTTCGGAAATCATTAAAAACTAACCTGTTCAAAAAAGCATACCCTACCGATCCAACTTAAATGCCTGTTCCCTGCAACACAACTACTACTACTTATCATTTCTATAACACTACAAGGCATACGCAGCGCTGTACACCATACACAAAAAGACAGTCTCTACTCAAAGAGCTTACAATCTAGATAAGGCAGGTAAACAGACAGAACAATTAAGGGTAAGGGAATAAAGAGGTGAGGATAAAAGGACAGGGCAAGTGAGTTAGGAGTCAAAAGCAGTGGTAAAGAGGTGGACTTTGAGTTTGGACACAACGAAACCAAAGCTCGTAATGGACATATAACTTCTATTCCCCTCTATGATTCCCTGTGTCTGTACACACGAACCTTATTCTACCACAACATTACTGTATTTGTTCATACCGGAATTGGCGAACGCCTTTACGGTACTATGTAAGCCACACTGAGCCTGCAAATAGGTGGGAAAATGTGGGATACAAATGTAACAAATAAATAAATAAAATATATTCTTTGTAGACATTGGATTAGGCAGAGGTTCTTAACTTTGGTTTCTGCACACCTTTCCCTGTGAAACCCTCACACCCCCTTCATAAACCACATGTCCACTAGTGACTGACAGCTATATATGTTGCTAACTGCTAGCTGCTAACAGTGTTGCTAAAATTACAATAGTATACAGTTATATTATCAAAGAGGTCAAACTTAAAAGCTACAGCGCTACATAAATTGTATATAATGTTGTTGAATAAAATGACTTTAGAAACGATACTTACTAGGAAACATTTTGCTCAAAAGCATTGCAACAATTTCCGTCATTAAGTCACAGTCTTTGTCATAAAGACATGATTGTGCAAACTGGAGAAGCTAAGTGTGCAAATGAATTAAAAAATTTCAAGTTTTGTCACCATCAGTGAGAGAATGTTGTTGCAGTTTACCCTCCACAAATGCTTGAAATTGCAATTCAAACATGCTTATTATCACATGCATTCAGTCTGCTTCTGTTCAATTTCCTTTGAAAACTGTCCTAATGATTGCCTTCACTCTATCTAGAAAATTTCAATAAATTGCCTCAGATTTAATGCCCTTCACACCCCACAGTGGTGCAGGCACTGCTGGTTAAGAACCCCTGGACTGAGGAGTACTCCAGGACTGATTGGAGGAACACTACTGAAAAACATACAGTTGTGAGCAAAAGTTTAGGCACTCCTTGTCAAGCTATACATTTAGTTGAACCACTAAGGCTAATTTTTGAAAGAGGACGTCCATCTTTTTACAAAATCGGAAGATGGGCATTCTTCTCCCAGGGTCGTCCAAATCTGTATAATTGAAAGCCGATTTTGGACGTTCCCAACTGCTTTCCGTTGCAGGGATGGCCAAAGTTCAAGGGGGCGTATCGGAGGCGTAGCACAGGCGGGACTTGGGCGTGCCTAACACACGTACGTCCTCGACCCATAATGGAAAAAAAAGGGCGCCCCTGATGAGCACTTGGACGACTTTACCTGGTCCTATTTTTCTTACGACTAAGGCACAAAAAGGTAGCTGAAATGACTAGATGACCACCGGACAGAATCAGGGATGACCTCCCCTAACTCCCCCAATGGTCACTAACTCCCTCCCAACCTCAAAAAATAGATTTCAAAATATTTTTTGCCAGCCTCAGATGTCATACTCAGCTCCATTACAGCAGTATGCAGGTCCCTGGAGCAGTTTTTATGGGTGCAGTGCACTTCAGGCAGGCGGACCCAGGCCCATCCCCCTCCCTACCTGTTATGTTTGTGGAGGAAACAGTGGACAGACAGTCCATCGCAGCCACCAGGTCTGACCACCAGGTGGCGAGATGAATGAGAGCATGAAACAGGGGCACAACGGTGACAATACTGACTTCAAGGCTTTGGACCTGCACCAAAAGGTTTTTCTCATTGAGCCTCTATGGCCAACTGAGTTCTTTTCTTCATATGAAGACAAAAGAACACTTAGAAGGGGTATGTTCAGGCCCCAAATAATGAAGACACCAAGATTAAGGTTCTTTGCCAGAGATGGTCCTATTGCACCAGCTACAGCACTTGAAGCTACTGGGAACCTTCGATGACATGGAAAGAAAAACAGCTGTGGCCAAATCAAAGGATTCAATGGTGCTGGAAAAAAAGGGGTGAGGCATCAGAAAAAAGATAGGAAAGCCTGACCAGAGCTGAGGCCTAAGTGTGCCCTACTGAGCGTGGTAAAAATAAGGAAAACTTAAAAGAGGGCAAATATAACTGAAACCATAAGGGAATGTACAAAAAAGGAACTCCAAAAAAGAACAGGGTAAAAGTACCGGGAAGGCAGAAAAAAGTATGCTCTCCTAGTATTTCCAAAGCGAGCTGCGAGAACAGGTAAAAAATGACATCCTCTCCTCACCGCAGAAAAAAAAAGAGAACTGCGGGTCCCATGCTCTCGCGGTGGGTGGGAAGGCACTTGCGCATGAGTGATGGGAGAGTGGCACATGCTCTTAAAGTTTAATAAAGCTTTTTGAATCACCAGACCAGGCAACACAGACCACGTTACCTCCATGTGAGAATTATTGGCCTGCTTGCCCTTGGAGAATTGGTCTTATCGCATTGTGAGAAATATAGCCTGGTGGCCCCATCACCTTTATTCCTTATAGCAGATCCTGTGTACTAGTAAGAAAACTAGATTTAAAGTGGATTCCCCTCTTATCAGTTCCAACCATGTGAGGAGAAACAAGGGAAGTCAAGCAGAAATAAGCAAAGACCAGTATGAAAAGGACTTATTGAAGACCAAACCTGATGTTGCCACGTTTTGGCATCTTCATGAATCAGGGGTGTAATGACCGCGGACATGCCCTGCTGCAACCTGACTCACAGGCTGTTGGTGCTACACAGTGTTCCACAGGCTGATGCTGGTCCTTCGTTTAGGCATATGTCCTGACTCTTCTTTTATAGGACCTGCAGCGGGAGTTCTTCAGGACACCCCCGCCAATGACATCACTGGCTGGGGGCCTTATAGGGATCCTGTGACCTGCCTGTATTGCCTTTGCAACACAGGTCTCCCAGCATGTGTGTGTGTGGGTGTGGTGCCTCGTCTTGCCTGTTGCCTCCAGTCTTATTCCAATCATTCCAGTTTACTTCCTGTTGCTTTGTCTTCTTCCCGTTGTTCCAGCCTAGCTCCTGTCGTTCCAGCCTAGTTCCTGTTGCCGTCAGTCTACTGCTGTGTTCCTGTTGTCCGTCTTGTTCCTGCCTGCTCCAGCTTGTCTTCCACCTTATCCTGTTCCTTGTTCCTGTCTAGATCCCATCCGTGCCCCCGTCCGTGCCCTCCACCTTGCTCCTGTTTGTGTCTGTTGGCGTCTGTTGTAGTTCCTGGCATCTGGGTCTTTTGGCTTCTGCCTCTCCCTGGCCCTGACTTCGTCAGGTCAACACCCTAGGACCCTCTTAAGGGCTATTCCCTGGCCTCAACACAGTTGGGCCAGCACCCAAGGGACCTTTTGTCAGAGCCATCTCTTGCCTCTGACTCTGTGAGGTCAGCCCCCAAGGTTCTTCTAAGGGACACCCATCTTGTCTCGTCTCTGCTGGGGCAAGACTTGTCTTCCACTAGTTGGGGTCTGCCTAGCTTCTGGGCCCGGTGAGCAATGCATACTCAACTGCGGCCTAAGGCTCACTTACTTCAAATGTGACAAGGGGTTATTGCACCATTCTATTATAACATAGGCTTATTAGAATCAAAGGTACATATCTGTAAACACAATTCAGGGTCCGTCTGCATCAGGGTATCACTAAAACATGACCATGTCAGATCAAGACTGTAATTTTGCTGATTCAATCATCAACTGATTGGTGTTGACAAGCATGTATCTTTGATTCTAATAGATCTGTGTGGTAGCATGATGGTTTGCAATTAATATCATGTGAAATCCATGATGCTGGCAGATGTCAAAATGTTGCTGTGTTGAGTTTGGGTCTTAACCAATAAATTTTATCATCCTTGTCATATCAGTATTTGCTGATTTCTCCTTGGCTTGTCATGTGTCTCCTGACTTGACTGTAATCTTCATTGGTTGATGCATCCTTGCCTCCCTTGCTTCTTATCCTCCCTCTGGTCAGTTCTAGGACCAACTGCTCCACGAACCAATCATTTATGGAATCTATAAACCTTAGTTTTGGTTAGGCAGTTACTCAATCAACAGTGGAGAAATTGAAATCTCCCAATATTACTGTGCTAAGAAATTTGTTATCCTCCCTAATTTCTGTTAACATTTTACTGTTTTTTTATCTCGTCCAGGCAGATGGAAATATTTTGCCCTATAGATGGAAATTCTATCTATAAAGATTCTACACTGCATTATGCTTTCTGCAGAAATTTTATCTTGTTTGACACTACGCCATTCTTAACATATAGTGTCACTCCTCCAGCAATTTTTATTTCATTACAATTTGTACCTTGGTATCACGGAATCTGACTGGTTGTCCTCCTCCTCCTCTGAGGTTTCTGAGATGCCTATTTCATTTGACTCTTCATTTACTGCTATGCATTTTGAGCTAGATTCAGTAAATGGTGCCCAAATTTGGGCGCCAAAGAAAATCCACACCAAGCGCCATTCTAGGCGCTCCAAGTTGCGCACTTTTTATAGTATAACACTTAGAGCCAATTTTTGTGCCAAAAACTTTGGGTAAGAGGATTCCCTGGTATTCAGTAATACTGCATGCATATTTAGTGAACGCTTCTGACCTGCTCATGCCCCTCCCATGGCTATGCCCCCTTTTGAGATGCGCACTAAAAAATTTATGCATGGATCATTATAGAATAGCACCTAGCAAGATGCACATGCAAATCCTAATTGGAGCCAATTAACTGCAATAATTGGTTGTTAGTTCCATTAAGTATCAATAAGTTGCACATGCAACTTGGGCGTGCAATTTTGGGTGCCATATATATGGCATCCAGGGGTTTATCTTTAACACACATACAAAAAGAGGTCCAAGGTGGAAATAAAAAGTGAATCAAAAACACACCACCACTGAGCAAAAGCATTGCTGACTGGAAGTAATCCAAGAACTTGTGGCATAAAATAGCACTGGAATTCTCCAAGTAGCCTCAAAAGTAGAGGCACTCATTGCAGCCTGGAATCGAGTGGTCACCCAGGACCATCTTCTAAAGCAGGTCCATTCAATGCCAAGATGGTGCCAAGCCATCTGTAAGAATAAAGGCTGGCCTACCAAATATAAATCATCACTGACACACACACAGTCATGTTTACAAAATAAAATATCTTGACTTAAAACATTTACTATTACAGGCATAATGCCTGAATAGCAGTTGAGCTATGCCAAAATTGCAACATATAGTATTCAGTACCTGTGATTTATGCTCTTCCATATATGTAACATACATTACAGATTCTTTGTACAGGAAGCCACAAAGATTATTACGGAGCATAGTTACAAAGCTGTGTTACAGCACTAATCTGCATTATTTGCCACTTAACGTGTGTTAAAAGGTTCTAATGCTGGTTTTTGTGCCCTGATGCAGCTACATTTGGGTCACCCACCCCATCCTGTTACATAGTAATGAGATGAAAAATATTAAAATACATATAAAACAACTCATTACTATGTAAATACTTTAACGCAGTTTGAATTGTAGCCAATAAAATCTAGGGTTATTTTACCATCAGGCTACCAAGCCACTGCCTGATGTTCCGGGTCACATCTTAAAATGGCTAGCACCCTTAGGCAAGAATGGTGGGCCAAGCGCTGACCCACTGACTGAAAGCCCCTCTTGGGCTACCCTCAAAGTGAAGCTCCCCCCCCCCCCCCCCCATGGTGCTCCAACCAGCCACCCCAACCTAAAGGGCCTCTCCTAGTGACCAACTCCCCTGGAAATTGCCCCTTCCCCAACTGCAGAACCTTCTTTCCTTGGGCTTACCTTATTCAAAGTCGCCATATTCATCATGGGGGAACTAAGGCCGATGCCAGACAGTTTTCTACAATCTGTGTCCCGTAAAAAAATGGCGAAAGACAGATGATGTAGATCACTTTACTGTCATGTGCTGAAAGTGAGAGTGCTGTGTAGCTCAGGGGGGTGGGGAAGACATCTTGACTGGTAAGTTAAATACTATAAGCATATGGTTATAACCAAGACTCCCTCATGGTTGGCATGGTGGAGACTTGACAATTAGTGTTAAACATGGGTGGCAGCGGTGGGCATGGCTCTGGTCAACTTGTTGGGCAGACTGGATAGACCGTGCGGGTCTTTACCTGCCATCATTTACTATGTTACTTTATATCACTGCTGTCTGGTAACGTGGGTAGGAGCAATCCCAGATCGCACCTGTTCTTACTAATGCCTTTACTCAAAACGGCACTGGCGACCAGTAGCGGTAGTCTTGTGGTACTACTGCTATGGGTTATCTTTCTGTATAAGGGCTAAATGGCCTGTATAAGGGCGAGGTGGCTTGCAAGCAGCGTTATCCATTTGTCTCCTGTGGTAAATTAAGGTGCAGTAAAAGCCCCCTAAATATGCACAAATGATGTCAATAATAGTGGCATTCCATATTGCAAGTAACCTAATCCAGAAGGGATGGCAAGACTGGTTTTTAAGAAGCCTAAGCCTAACTAGACTTTATAAGCCAGATGCTTACATAGTAACATAGTAAATGACGGCAGATAAAGACATGAACGGTCCATCCAGTCCACCCAACAAGATAAACTCATTTTACATGGTATGTGATACTTTATATGTATACCCGAGTTTGACTTGTCCCTGCCTTTCTGAGGGCACAGACCGTAAAAGTCTGCCCAAAACTGTTCCTGTACTAAAAGTTCTGAAGCTAACATTGAAGCCCTTAAAATATACACTCCAGCCCATCTATATCTATTCAGCCACGATCAGGGCGCAGACCGTAGAAGTCCACCCAGCACTGGTTTTACTCTCCAATTACTGGCTTCGCCACTCAATCTCCGCAAAGATTCCGTAGATCCATTCCTTCTAAACAGGATTCCTTTGTGTTTATCCAAGCATGTTTGAATTCCATTACTGTTCCAATCACCAGCTCCCGCGGGAGGGCATTCCACGTATCTACCATTTCCATGAAAAAAATACTTCCTGACATTACTCCTGAGTCTGCCCCCCTTCAACCTCAATTCATGTCCTCTAGTTCTACCACCTTCCATCCTCCGGAATAGGTTCGTCTGTGGATTAATACCTTTCAATTATTTGAACATCTATATCATGTCTCCCCTGTTTCTCCTTTCCTCCAAGGTATACATGTTCAGGTTGGCAAGTCTCTCCAAGAACGGTTTGCAACACAAATCCCATCACATTTTTGTAGCTTTTCTTTGCACCGCTTCCAGTCTTTTTACATCTTTAGCTAGATATGGGCTCCAAAACTGAACACAATACTCCAAGTGGGGCCTCACAAACAACTTGTAGAGGAACATCAACACCTCCTTTCTTCTGCTGGTTATACCCTGGCTCTATGTAGCTCAGCATCTTTCTGGCCATGGCCTTGTCCCATTGTTTCTTCACCTTAATATCCTCTGACAGCAACACCCCAAGGTCTCTCTCCTGAGTCGAGCTTACTAATCTCTCCCCTCTTATTTGGTATCTCTCTTTTGGGTTTCTGCACCCCAAATGCATCACTCTGCACTTCTTGGCATTAAATTTTAACTAAATACAAATATAAATGGAAGAAACTTAGCATAAACTTCCTAAGTGATTAAAATTTTACTGCCAGACCCTCAACCATTCTTCTAACTTTTGGAGATCCCTTCTAATTGTTTCTACTCCCTTCAGTGTACCCACTCTATTGGCTATCTTCGTGTCATCAGCAAAAAGGCAAACCTTTCCTTCCAACCCTTCAGCTATATCTCTCACAAATATATTAAACAGAATAGGCCCCAGCACTGACCCCTGAGGAACTCCACTGCTCACCTTCCTTTCCTCCGAGCGGATTCCATTTACCACCACCCTCTGCCATCTGTTGGTCAACCAGTTTCCTATCCAGTTCAACACTTTCGGTCCTAAGTTCAGCCCTTTCAGCTTATTCACGAGTCTTCTCTGGGGGACCGTATCAAAGGCTTTGCTGAAATCCAAGTAGATTACATCTAGTGCACGTCCTTTATTTAGTTCTTTGGTCACCCAGTCAAAGAAGTCAATACGATTCGTTTGGCAGGATCTTCCTTTGGTAAAGCCATGTTGCCTCGGGTCCTGTAACCCGCTGACTTCTAGAAAATTAAATGCTAACGCCTCATTTTTGAAAGAGGCCAGGACTTTTTTTTTTCTTTCACTTGAAGAAGGGCACAAAGGACAGGGGCTGGGCCTAAAGTCTAAAAACGGATGATGGAACAGCCAAAAAAAAAGACTTTCAAGGGGGCAGATTAAGGTTACCTGTAAGCTGCCTGGGTAACAAGAATGACGTAACTGAAGCATCCAGGTATAGTTAATTTTCTTATATTCCGCTAATACTATTTACATAGTTCACAGCGGATTACAGAAAAGAACATTAGAACATAAAAAAAATCTAGGATATAACAAATATAGAACAAAGGAAAAAAACAAAAAGAAAATTAAGAAAGCTAGAACCCACTACTTTTAAGCCACATACGCAGAAAATAATAAAGTCTTAAGGCCTTTCTTGTACATATCATAAGATGAAAGAAAACGTAAATTAATAGATTAAAAAACTCCAAAGTTTGACTGCCTGATACGCAAATAAACTTGTAAAATATTTCTTCATTAGAATACCCTTGGGGATTTGGAAAATCAAACAAAAGAAATTTGTGGTTGTGATACGATGTTCGACCTAACGTATAACATACAAGAAATGTCAAATAGAAAGGAACTAATCCCTGAACAATTTTCCGTAAAAAGCACCCTAATGGCTCAGCTTTTCTTTCTTTTAAGACTTTTCTCTGTTATCTGGGACTGAATTGTATTTCTTTTGTGACCTTCTGACCTGTATTGCTGCTGATGGATTTTTTGATGGATTTTATTTACTGGGTAGACTCAAACTTCAGAAGGCCAACCCTTACACTGCCACATATAGCTGAACCATGTCCACATCTACAAGGCACAAGGACCCCTATATCAGTGACATGGTGTAAAAGCAGTAACCTTATGATCTCACCTTGGACCTGAGTACACCACTTTCATGGCACGCTCAGGACAGACTTGCCTTGATATGTGAGGGATCAGAACACAGATTCTCTGTGCCAAACACAAAGAGAAATAATTTGAGTTTTAGAGTATTCTAACTTTAGTCCAGCTGGAATTGTATATATCTTTTCTAAATCAGAAGAACAGCAATCTTAACATATGGTTTGGCTGATCTAGCAAGAACAGAAGGTTATGCCACTGCTTACAACTTGCAGTCTTTGTTGAGGCTAAGGAAAAAACCCACAAACTTGTTTAATGATACATTGCAATTTTGCAGTTGGTCTGCTTTCAGTATATAAATAAAGATACCACAAAACACAACAAAAATCTGAACCTTGAATCTATCAGCAAGTATGGTACACTGAATTCATCTGGTAACTGTCTAAAATCAGAAGATGAGCAAACTGGTGCCCTTTGAAACACTCTCCTTTTTCCTTAATAGCATTCTCTCTGTTATACAGATTAGATTTAGACGGCAACATGCAGCACTCATATTATTCCATAAAATAACAGTTAAAGCAATTGTTCCATCTACATGACATTTTTCAGATATAGTGGGACAAAGACAAACATGGCTTCCAGCTAGTTATGCCTCCTTTTCTATTTGACAACAAGAGAATTACAACCAGGATGTCTCATCTTAACCATATGTACTTTATTGGTACCTTTACAGAACAATTACTATAATTTCTTACTTTATTTAACTTTAGTCATGTACAGTAGCTCTTTTTTGGTAACTGCCAGCTCAGTGATCTTAATTCAGTCAAACAATTTTGCCAGTGGTCCTTCATATTCTACAGATGTAGTATATGGACTGGAAAGTTTCTCATCAAGGTCTTCACTAGCGCACCAAGTTAGGTTTTATGAAAACCTAACTGAACTATTTAAATCAAGATTTAACAGTTCTTTGTGCCTGCAGATGAGTGAAAAGGTAAGTCCCTGATCCAACTGAGAATAAGTAGTATGTAAAATTTTTCGAACTATTTCATATGGCGGTTAATAAATCCCAATCAATCAATCAATCAATCAATCAATCAATCAATATATAGAAAGAGGAGGACTCAATTCCACCAGAAAGTTGACCTTTTTACTTCGGGCTAGTTCTATGGAATTCTTTGCCTGCCCTTCTCCAAAAGGAATCGTCTTATAAGAAATTTAAGGCAGACCAGTATATACAATATATCAAGTCAACATTGTGTCATTATTCTGAGTAAGGGCTCTCAGAACTGATAGGACAATGGTGATGTTGTCAGTTGCAATCATGGTGTTTCTCCTTGTTTCTTTTTTTGTTTATTGGCATCCCTTTCTCTCTATTTGGATTTCATTTGTAAACTGCTTTGTTGCTTTTACAAAAGGTGGTATAGCAAAAATTGAACATACTTTAAAAAAAAAAAAAATAAAACATTTGCTAACCTGATGTATGGTAAAGCATCGGTCTGAGCCATTTTCAGGAGCCATTGTAGGTCTTCATAGCTTCTGTCCACTAGAAAACATATATGGGTAAGAAAACTATGATCAGTTAGGAACTAGAAAAGTATGACTTTAAGAACAAATATCTTTAAAACGTGATTCTTCTAATAGGCTTTTCCTTTTCTTGAGTAAGAAAACAAATAAGGCCCTGAAGAAGTGTATATAAGCCTCCAGAACTATTTTATACTCCAAAAAAAAAATCAAACTGAATTTATGCCAATTCATTATGGAACTATTTTTGGTTGATTTGTAAAATTATTATGTGGTCCATGTGTGGAAGTTTTAGCAAGGGATTAAAAAGGGACTTTGAAAAACAAAGTATAGCATTTTTAATGCTATTAAAGCACTCCTGTGGTCCTCACATGAGCCAAGCTGAGCCAGACAAGATTCATGTTTAGTCTCCGACAGTAGCCTGTCCCAATCACATGTACCCAACAGAGCCCAAAAAGTAGATTAACTTCTCATTGCTCACGTCTATGGATGAGTGACAGCTCTCCCAAATCTACCTAGCTAATAATTTTTCATGGACATTTTGTCCAGTAATTTGTCCAAGCCACTATGTTACAACTTGGCAACATTCTCCAGCAACAAAGTCTACAGCTTATGCATTGCGTGAAAAAATACTTTCTATGATTTATTTTCAATTTGTATGCTGTTAATTTCATGGAGAGTTCTCTTGGTTTAGTGCTGTTTGAAAGGTTAAAAACCACTCTCTATTTACTGTTCCACCGCACTCAGTTTTTAACTTCTATCATATCATCTCTCAGTTCTCGTTTTTCAACAACGTGAAGAGTCCCAACTTATCTGGCCTGTATTCATAAAAAAGGTGTTCATCCTTTTATCATTTTTCTTGCTTTTCTATAAACCTTTTTTCAGCTTTGTTGTATTGTCTTTGAGATGGAGTAATACAACACTCAAGATGAGAATGCATCATGGACCTACACAGAGGCATTATATTGATTTGATTTATTAATATTTGAAATTTCACCTTTCATACTGGCATCAAATTGCATTACAATAGAATTTAAAAAAAATCAACAAACAAGAAAATTAAAAATACCATATTAACTTTCTCATTAACATAAAATATCCCTTCTACAAACCTTTCCCATAAACTAGAACAAATAAGAAATGTCTTCACCAACTTGCAAAACGCAATTATATTCTTCCGTTATCTCAAAAGGCAAGTCATTCCATATTCCCAGTTTTGTTCTCAATTCCTTTTCGAAATACCCTATATACTTGAATATAAAGCCAGCTGCATAAAAACAGAGGTAACATTTTTCAACCTACAAATGGGGGGGGGGGGGGGGGGGGGATGTTAACTCGAACATAAACCAATTATATATATTCAAGTACTGGTAATCCCCTCTCTCCTTCCTTCACTCCCTCCCCACTGGAACCTAGCATTTCTACCGTGGTGTCCTGCCATGACTGGCTCTGCCGCCAACCCCCCCCCCAACTAGAAATGCTCAGTCCTTCCTTGTAACAAGAACACCCCCCACACCAGACTCACTGTAGGCCCCCCTTCCTGGGCCTAGCTTACCTTCCTGGTGATCCAATGGTGAGCTGGGGCAGAAACAATCCTCCTGCACTCTTGCCCTTGCAGTCTCTATAGTTACAATGGCTGCCATGAGTTTCAGCGGTAGTCTCAGGAGATTGCCGTGAGAACTCTCGGCAGCCAGGCAAGAACAGAGGAGGATTGTTCCTGCCCCAACTCACCAATGGACCACACCAGGGTTGTAAGGTAGGCCTGGGGAGGGGGCCTACAGTGGATCCGGGAGGTGGTGTTCTTTTTACAAGGAGAGACTGAGCATTTCTAGTTGGGGAGGTGGTTGGGGGCAGAGCCAGCCGCAGCAGAACACCTCGAGAAAGGGAAGGGATAGTAGTGCCTGTTATCAGGTGGGCTGGGGACTCAAATATAAACCAAGACCCCCCATTTTTGGGAAATTTTTTTGGCCCAAAAATCTTGGTTCATATTCAATTATATAAGGTAATTCTTAATGCTGTGCTGAAAAATTTCAACATATTAAACTGATTCCAAAATCTTATTCTTGGGTAGTGACTTTTTAACTCCGGAACCAGAATTTTGTACCCATAGCTGGGATTATTTTTTTGTATATGCATCTGTGTGCATCTACCTAATTTTCTTTTTTTTTTTTTTAATTCAGATGCCCAACCTCCTAATATCACAAGATTCTTCTACAATTCCTCACAATTCTCTACTGTTTTATTGATTTAAATTAATTTTGAGTCATCTGCTAATTATCAGCTCACACGTTTCTTCTTTCTTCAGATTATTATTATTTGTTACATTTGTATCCCACATTTTCCCACCTTTTCGCAGGCTCAATGTGGCTTACATTTTACCGTTAATGGTGTTAGCCGATTGCGATCTGAACAAATACATGGTATGAATGAATACAAAGTGATATTGTAGTAGAATGAGGTACATATATGGTAGGTAATTGGGGGGAACTTAGAGAAGGAGAGGAGAGGAGAGGATGCATAGGTGGATTTGTATTTGAGTCCTTTGCTGCTTGGGTAGTGGAGGTTTAGGTATGATTGTGTAGATTTTGTGGTGTTTCTGGTTGGTAGGTCGATGAGGTCTGTCATATATCCTGGTGCCTCGCTGTAAATAATTTTGTGAACAATCGTGCTGATTTTGAAAGTGATCTGTTCTTTGATTGGTAACCAATGCAGTTTTTCTCGGAGTGGTTTGGTGCTGTCAAAACGCGTTTTTCCAAATATAAGACTGGCTGCTGTGTTTTGGGCAGTCTGAAGTTTCTTTATGATTTGATCCTTGCATCCCGCATAGATTCCATTGCAGTAGTCTGCGTGGCTTAGTACCATTGACTGTACCAGGTTACGAAATATTTCCCTCGGGAAGAATGGTTTCAGGCGTTTGAGTTTCCACATTGAGAAAAACAGTTTCTTTATGGTGGACTTCACTTGGGTCTCTAGTGATAGGCTACAGTGGACTGTTACTCCGAGACTTTTCAGGCTGTCTGAGATAGGGAGGGTGTATCCTGGGGTGTTAATGTTTATAGGTTTGTATGTATTGTATTGGGATGAGATGATGAGACAGTGTTTTTTTTCTGTATTGAGTTTTAATTGGAATGCATTTGCCCATGAGTTCATGATGTTTAGGCTGAGCTTAATTTTGTTGGTGATTTCTACCAGATCATGTTTGTAGGGGATGTATAATGTAACGTCATCAGCGTATATAAATGGGTTGAGGCCTTTGGTGGATAAGGTCTTGGCTAATGGAGTCATCATGAGGTTGAAAAGGATCGGTGATAGTGGGGATCCTTGCAGTACTCCGCAGCCTGGTTTCCACGGTGACGATATGTTTGTTTTTGATTTCACTTGATATGTTCTTGTGGTTAGAAAACCCTTGATCCAATTGAGAGTGCCACCACTGATTCCGAAGTATTCTAGGAGTCTTAGCAGTATGTTATGGTTAACCATGTCGAATACACTTGACATGTCAAACTGGAGGAGAAGAATACTCTTGCCTAATGCTATTTCCTGCTTGAATTTGGTTAGGAGAGTAAGTAGTACAGTTTCGGTGCTGTGTAGGGGTTGAAATCCTGATTGTGACTCATGTAGTATATTGAATTTGTTTATGTAGTCATTGAGTTGTTTGGTCACCAGTCCTTCCATTAGTTTGACTACTAAAGGGATAGATGCTACTGGGCGGTAGTTAGTAATGTCGTTTGTTTTTTTCTTGGTGTCTTTTGGTATTGGGGTGAGCAGGACGTTGACTTTTTCTTTAGGGTAGATACCCTGCTGAAGCATGAAGTTTAAGTGGGATGTGAGGTCTGTTATGAAGCGGTGGGAGGCAGATTGTATTAGGTAGCTTGGACAGGTGTACAGTTGACAGTGGCTGTTGGAATATTTTTTAATCGCCTGAGTAACTGTCGGTGCTGAGGAGAGCGAAATATGACCATATACGGTCAGAAGGATATTCACCAGTGGTTGGGTCTGGACCTTTAATGAAGTTTTCTATGTCCATGTTGTTCTGAGGTAGAGTTTTGCATAGGTTTACGATTTTTTCATTGAAATATTTAGCAAGGTTATCTGCAGATGGGATGTCAGTGTTGGTTGTGGTGACCGGCGTTGTGTCTAGTAGTTTATTCACGAGGTGGTATAGTTTTTGCGTGTTTTTGTAGTCCGGCCCAATTTTAGTTTTGTAGTATGACCTTTTGGTCTGTCTTATTGCATATTTGTATTTCCTTTGTAGTTGTTTCCATGCGTTGAGAGTGTGTTCGTCTTCTATTTTTATCCATGCACGTTTCAGTTTCCCAGATTGTGTTTTTAGTTTTTTCAATTCTTCATTGAACCACGGTGTCAAGTTCTGTCTACGTGAAGTTCTTGTTTGTAAGGGTGCTATTTTCTCTAGTATGTTTCTGCATCTTTTGTCCCATTCTGAGAGGTAATGTATGGATTCCGTTTGTGTTGTCCAATCGTTGTTGTACATTTGTTGACAGAAAGTAACCGGGTCTATTTGGCCTCTCGTGGTGTGAGTTGTGTGTTCTTGTGTGTGGGGAGAACCCCTTTTTTGCCATTTTAGGGATAGGTTTAGTTTGTAATGCTCGGTCCATGTTGTTTCTGTCCATCTAGTTTGTGTTATGGTTAGGTTCTGATCAGTGGACAATTTGTATGAGATGAGGTTGAGTGTATGACCCTTCGCTTGGGTTGTTTGCATGTGTGGCCATGTAAGATCACATAAATGAATCCTTGCATTCTCGTGCGTTGGTAGAGTTTGTGTCTTCAAGGTGAAGATTAATGTCTCCTAATACTAGTGTATTGGAGTTGGATACGCATGTATTTGAAACAAAGTCCATAAAGTCCGCCTGGTGGTCGGCCAGGGTTTTATGGTGGATTCTGATTGAGGCTATTTCGAGGTGGGTTGTTATAGATTCCGCAGTGGTTTCAATCGTGAGATGAGATCGGTATGTAAGCGCTATGCCCCCTCCCCTTTTTTCTTTTCTGGTCCAGTGGGTGATTTTATATCCTGGGGGACATAGGTTTAAGACAGTGATGGCGAACCTATGGCACGCGTGCCAGAGAGGGCACACAGAGCCCTCTCTGTTGGCACGCGCGCCTGGTCCGCCCGCACCGTCGCTGGTCCGCCCACTCTCTCTCCCTCGCTCCGAGCACAAGGCCGGCCTCCCTCCCTGCCACAACCAACCAAACAAACAAGCATCAGGCCGCCCGCCCTCCCTCCCTCCCAGCACCAGGGCCCCCCTCCTCCGAAATTTAAAAGGCGTACCTCGGGGTTAAGGCGGCATCGGCAGCAAAAGCGTGTTCTTCGCTCGGTGCACCTTCAGCCTTCCCTTCTGTCTCTGAAGCTCTGGTCCCGCCCAGAGCTTCAGAGAGGGACCAGAGCTTGAGAGACAGAAGGGAATGCCCGCCTAGCGAAGAACACGCTTTTCGCTGCCGACGCCGCCTTAACCCCGAGGTATGCCTTTTAAATTTCAGACGAGGGGGGCCCTGGTGCTGGGAGGGAGGGAGGGAGGATAGGCGGGTGGCCTGATGCTTGTTTGGTTGAAGGGAGGGAGGGAGGGAGGGAGGGAGGGAGACCTGACGCTGGGTGCGAGGTGGGAGGGAGGCCTGATGCTGGGTGCTGCTGTTGCGTGCTGGGTGGGAGGGAGACCTGGTGCTGGGTGGGAGGGAGGGAGGCCTGCTGCTGTGTGCTGGGTAGGAGGAAGACCTGGTGCTGGGTGGGAGGGAGGGAGGCCTGCTGCTGGGTGCTGCTGCGTGCTGGGTGGGAGGGAGGCCTAATGCTGGGTGCTGCTGCATGCTGGGTGGGAGGGAAGACTGCAGCTGGGTGGGAGGGAGGGCGGGCAGGGGGGAGAGGAGGGTGGCTGGATATCTGTGGCTGAAGGGGCGAGGAGGGTTTGCTGGACATGGATGGAGGCAAGAAATGAAGAAGAAAGGAGGAAAGTAAAGAAATAAATGGAAAGGAAGCCCTGGATATGGAGTTAAGAGAACAGATAGAGAGCAGCAGAATCAGCGACAAGTACCAATATGGATAGAAAAACAAAATCACCAGACAACAAAGGTAGAAAAAATCATGTTATTTTCATTTTAGTGTTTGGAATATGTCCAATTTGAGAATTTACATCTGTTGTCTTATTTTGCACTGGGTATACTGGAGCTGTAACAGCTTACAGAAATCATTTATAATGAATGAAAATCATGTTATTTTTTTCTCCTATACTAGAGTAATATTTTCAATGATGTCTGTTTATATGCGCCATGGCTGGTGTAAGGGGTGTGGCTATCATAGGGGTGGGGTCATATGTGGTGACCCCGCCCATAATGAGTACCGGCACTTTGCGATAAATAATTAGATTTTGGGCTGCTGTTTGGGCACTCGGTCTCTGAAAGGTTCGCCATCACTGGTTTAAGATGATAGGGTCCTTCTGATCATGAATCCAGGTTTCAGTGATGAAGAGTAAATCAAGTTTCGCTGACGTGATCCAGTCTGTTATTATTGTTGTTTTGTTTACTACGGATCTGGCGTTGACATAGCCTATTTGAAGTTTTTGCTATGGGTCTTCTGCGTTCAGTGTAATGTGGACTTCTGTTAGTTGTCGTATCTTGGTTTGTGTTCATTTTGTTGAGGTTGTACGGTTGTTGGTTCTCTTCCTTTGTTTTGGTTAGTGTCGGTTTGGTGTGAAGTAGTGTGTCTGGCCAGTGTTCGGTTATTGAATAGTATGGGTATATTGTTGATTTTTTGCGAGTGGGGTGGTCATTGTTGGGTGGATCAAGGATAAGGAGCAGACTGCTAGTAGCAGTTTGGCAGTGCTCATAATGGTGTCAATTCAGTAGTTTTTACAAGACTGTTGCTTTATTCAACATTGAAGATCATTCTCTTGGACCCTCGTATTTGCATAGCATTCTTGTCTTCCTCAAAAGTTGCGAGGCCTCCATCGTGCAACGGTAACGTTATGTTGTAGGGCGTGACTAGCAGGATCTAGCGTTCTCGGGATAGTAAAAGTTTAGTGACAGAACGTGCTCGTCTTTATTTTGCCGGCCGGAGCTGCTTACAGTATGCAGCAATCACCCAGCGCTGTGGTTCTCTATTCTCCTCTTTCCTAGCGAATCTTGAAGGAGGTTTAATAGACTGGAGTGGAAGTGAACCTATCTAGTCCGTTGTAAGCAAGGAAGCCATTTGGTTAATCTCTGTTTCCTATGCCCCATGCATCCGTCATCGGCGTTCACTCAGAGCACAGCAAGGAAGTCATTTGGTTGAACTCTGTTTCCTGTGCCCCTTGCAGCTGTCATTTGCGTTCACTCAGATCAAAGCAAGTAAACCTATGAACTGATGAATCTCGGGGAGGTTTAACAGACTGGAGTGGAAGTAAGCCCACCTAGATCCCTGCAAGCAAGGAAGTCACTCGATTAGTCTGTTTCCAGTGCCCCGCGCAGCTGTCATTGACGTTCACTCAGAGTGTAGCAAGTAAATCTATGAGCTGCTTGCTACATCCACACTGTTGCTCTGTATTACTAATCCATCTGTAGCAACTCTAGCACTGTCCATGTTGGACAGTGCTTGGCGAGCAATATGTACTTGGTGTCTCCCACGCCATCTGCTTGGCTGATCGGCACCCCCCAGGCGTGAGGTTCAGGGCAGCAAGCACCAGCCAGATGCGTCCCAATGACTACTGTCTCCCAACTGGGCACTACAGTATGTAATGCACGCCCAACGCCTCCGCTCTCCTTCAGTCTGCCGTTCAGCACTCCGATTTGAGCAGATGGGCTCCGAGTGAGGTGCCCGGCATTGCGTCAACAAGTCGGGAGGGCCCGTGGTAGGCTCTTGGAGGTGCTCAGCGGACCGTTTGTGGAGAGGTCAGCGGGGTGTCTCGGCTGATCTTAGACACTTCGCCTTTTTAAGCTAATGTCTCCTCTGAAAATCTTATGGGTAGCTAGGTGCTCGGTGTCCCGCTCGTGGGGAGGGCCAATCATTTACAAATATGTTAAACAGCTTTGATCTCAGTATAAACTCGAGGCACTTCACTATTAACTTTTTTTTCATTTAGTCCTACTCTCAAAGTCAAATCTGTTATCCACAGAGCGAAGATACCTGTAGCGGGTATTCTCTGAGGACAGCAGGCTTCACATTCTCAAAAGTGGGTAGACAGATCGTCTACCCACTTGTGAGAATGGAAAGCCTGCTTGTCTTCAGAGAAAGCGAAGATACTTACCTGTAGCAGGTATTCTCCGACAACAGCAGGCTTCACATTCTCACAAGTGGGTAGCACTTATGAGAATGGTAAGCCTACTTGTCCTCGGAAAACAGTTGTTACCTCTGTGATATCCCCCTTCTCACTCAGGGTGACCTGGTTCTCAATATGCAGATCATATGCAAATTAGTGTGCTACCCCTTCTCGCTCAGGGTGACCTGATTCCCACTCAGCACATTAAACAGGTCTCACCAACTGCATCTTTCTCAGGCAACTCTTTATTCCAGCCCCTGGGCACACTTCTTCTAGCTTAACACTTTATGCTTTCATAGATCTTCACATTGAGCCTCCCCACACAGATACATGGGCTCAGTACTCTACCAATACTTTGGGGACTCTCAACCCCAGGCTTTGCAGCCTGCTTCTCTCAGTACTTTGGACACACAGTCCCCTCTTTGAACACACAGTTCCAGACACACAGTCTTTTCTTCTTCGGACACACAGTCCCTCCACTGAACACACAGTTCCTATAAGTACTGAGGACACACAGTCAAACACTAATGCTTTAGGGACTTCTTACCCCAGGACTTTCAGCCTGCTGATCTCCTTTGGACACCCAGTCCACCCCCAAGTCCATAAGGTTAGCCAGTATCTTTCAGGGGCTCTCTCTTCTTCTGCTGCTAGCTCACTTCCCTTCCTTTCCCAACTCAGGTGGGGTATAAAGTGGTTAATTATCTACACAGGACCCAGCCCATAACCGTCTGCACCTGTGGACCTCCCAGGGCTCTCCCAGGTCCTAGCAACCTCCATCTTCTTCTAGCACCCTCTAGTGGCCTACACCGTATAGGACACCCTCTTACTTATCACACCTCCTATCCTGTCATTTTGAAATTTCCTATGGATTCTCTCAGGGGCCAGTTTATCAAATGCCTTGTAAAAATCCAAACACACTACAAACCCTAATTTGTATAGGATGTTTATGTCAGAAAAAGAACATCCAAGTTCAGATGTTCACAACTTCCTGGATATTTTACAAAAGAGGCTTGTAGGAGTACACATGTATCTGGTGGCAATTAATCAGAATGTTTACAAAAAAAAGAGTGCCTTCACTCATGGTGAAATTGCACAATTGGAACTTACACTTTTTAGCCAGCCCTGCTTTATAACTTTAAATCCCAAAGCTGTGTGGTATTTGTAGTCCCACTGAAATCAGAACTACAGGTCCCATAATGCATTAAGGTAGGGTCATTAGAAATCCAGGACTGACCTAAAATTCTCCTCCTGTAATTAGGAAACTTGGTAGCTCTGCAAATTATATTATTATTTTATTTGGTATATTTGTCATATCGCCAAATCATCAAAAATATCAAAGCACTTTACAATCCAGAAATGAAACTGAAAACCTAAAACAATCACAAATTGACAAGAGGGAAATATATGAGACTTGGGAAATAAGGTGTAGCACAACAAAAAATCACGAGTACAATGGATTATAAACAATTATCTGCAGGTGCACATAATACATAGTGGTGGGAATGGGAATGGAACTAGATGTACTGCCTTTCTGTGGTTACTACTACTACTACTATTTAGCATTTCTATAGCGCTACAAGGCGTACGCAGCGCTGCACAAGCATAGAAGAAAGACAGTCCCTGCTCAAAGAGCTTACAATCTAATAGACAAAAAATAAAGAGGAAGGTAGGTGGAGGCGAGTGGTTACAAGTGGTTACGAGTCAAAAGCAATGTTAAAGAGGTGGGCTTTCAGTCTAGATTTAAAGGTGGCCAAGGATGGGGCAAGACGTAGGGGCTCAGGAAGTTTATTCCAGGCGTAGGGTGCAGCGAGACAGAAGGCGTGAAGTCTGGAGTTGGCAGTAGTGGAGAAGGGAACAGATAAGAAGGATTTATCCATGGAGCGGAGTGCACGGGAAGGGGTGTAGGGAAGGACGAGTGTGGAGAGATACTGGGGAGCAGCAGAGTGAGTACATTTACAGGTTAGTAGAAGAAGTTTGAACAGGATACGAAAACGGATAGGGAGCCAGTGAATCGACTTGAGGAGAGGGGTAGTATGAGTAAAGAGACCCTGGCGGAAGATGAGTCGGGCAGCAGAGTTTTGAACCGACTGGAGAGGGGAGAGGTGACTAAGTGGGAGGCCAGCAAGAAGCAGATTCCAGTAGTCTAAATGAGAGGTGACAAGGGTGTGGATGAGGGTTTTGGTAGAGTGCTCGGAAAGAAAGGGGTGGATTTTACGGATGTTGTAAAGAAAGAAACGACAGGTCTTGGCGATCTGCTGGATATGAGCAGAGAAGGAGAGAGAAGAGTCAAAGATTACCCCAAGGTTTCGAGCTGAGGAGACAGGGAGAATGAGAGAGCCATCAACAGAAATAGAAAACGGAGGGAGTGGGGAGGTGGGTTTGGGGGGAAAAATGAGAAGCTCAGTTTTGGTCATGTTTAATTTCAGGTGGCGCTGAGACATCCAGATAGCAATGTCAGACAAGCACGCTAAAACTTTGGTTTGGATGCAAGGTGAAATATCAGGGGTAGAAAGGTAGATTTGGGAGTCATCAGCATAGAGATGGTAGGAAAAGCCATGGGATGAGATTAATGAACCAAGGGAAGAAGTGTAGATAGAAAAGAGGAGGGGACCAAGAACAGAACCCTGAGGTATGCCGACAGGCAGAGGGATAGAAGTAGAAGAGGATCCACCAGAGTGAACACTAAAGGTGCGGAGGGAGAGGTAGGAAGAGAACCAGGAAAGGACAGAGCCCTGGAATCCAAGTGAGGACAGGATATCGAGGAGTATGCTGTGATCGACAGTGTCAAAAGCAGCGGAAAGATCAAGAAGAATGAGGATGGAATAGAGACCTCTGGATTTAGCCAGTAATAGGTCATTGGAGACTTTAGTAAGCGCAGTTTCGGTTGAGTGAAGAGGGCGAAAACCAGATTGTAGTGGGTCAAGAATAGCATGTGAGGAGAGAAAATCAAGGCAGCGGCGGTGAACAGCACGCTCAAGTAATTTGGAGAGAAAGGGAAGGAGGGAGATGGGTCGGTAATTAGAGGGACAAGTAGGGTCGAGTGAAGGCTTCTTAAGGAGAGGTGTGACCACAGCATGTTTAAAGGCAGCAGGGACAGTCGCAGTGGAAATTGAGTGGTTGAGAATGTGACAGATAAAAGGAATAAGAGCAGGAGAGATGGCATTAAGAAGGTGGGTGGGAATGGGATAAGAGGAACAGGTGGTACATTTTGAGGAAGAAAGGAGAAGTGTAGTTTCCTCAATAGTAACTTCAGGAAAGGAGGAAAGGGAATGAGGGGGAGGAGAGAGAGGGGAACGGACTAGTGGAGGGAGAGGTGGCGAGGTAGAGAATGCAAGGTTTATCTTTTGAACCTTGTCGTAAAAAAAATCAGCAAGGGTCTGAGGAGATAATGAAGGGGGGGTTGGGGGAGGGGGCACCTTGAGGAGAGTTCAATGTGGTGAAGAGAAGTCGAGGGTTAGAGCCAAGAGAGTGTCTTGCAACTACATTCAAAGCAGTTTACACAGTATATACAGGTACTTAGTTTGTACCTGGGACAATGGAGGGTTAAGTGACTTGCCCAATCACAAGGAGCTGTAGTGGGAATCGAACCCAGTTCCAAGAATAGATGGTATGGAGCCATTTAGGAATGTTTAGATCCACAGAAAAACCAGCAATACATTTACTGGTTGTCAGAAAACATAAATGGCTTTTAATATTTCATTTTCTGCTTAATAGATAGTTCTTGTATTATATTTCACATATCAATGTGCCAATACACTGGCAATTATACAAGCTCTCTAAGTCTTTTCCTTAAGAATTCATGAAAAAACAAAGCATATACTGGGGCTTTTTTGACTGAAGTGTGATAAGGTTTGCAGTTGCCCTTGCTGTGCATTAGCTGCAAAAACTAGCGCACATAAGGACAAAGCCTGTGTGGTGAATGTAGGGGATGTGTCATAAATCAGCCTTGAATTTACCACGCAGAGCAGACACAAACCACATGGTACTGCATTACTTACACTGCCAAAGAGCCTGTGTGAGACTGCAGGCAATGTGGTACCTTTTCTAATTCTGCTTTTTTTTTTTTTTGAGATGTGAAGAAAGAAAAAGAGAGAGACAGGATAATGCTGGATGGGGAGAGAGGAAGAGAGAGAGGTATGGCCATACTGATTGTGAATGGAGAGAGAGACAGAAAGGAGATTGCTGGATGGCAGGGGTGGAGAGAGGGAGAGAGGATGCTGGATAGCACAGGGGAGACAGAAAAACAGAATGGAGGATATGCTAGATGGGAGGAGGGATAGAGAGGATATATGCTGCTAGATGGGAGTGAGGATAGAGAGGATATATGCTGGATGGCAGGGGAGAGAGAAAGAGAGAGACAAAGAGGAGATATGCTGGATGGCATGGGAGGGAGGAAGAGAAGCAGTAGAACAAGTAGGAGTAGAGTAGAAGTAAATCGATTTTTTACTCGTTCCAAAAGTACAAAGACTAGGGGACACGGGGAAGTTACATGGAAATACTTTTAAAACAAATAAGAGGACATACTTTTTCACTCAATGAATAGTTAAGCTCTGGTACTCTTTGCCGAAGGAGGTAGCAACAGAAGTAGCATATTTGGGCTTAAAAAAAGGTTTGGACAAGTTCCTGGAAGAAAAGTCCATAGTCTGCTATTGAGACAGACATGGGAGGCAACTGCTTGCCCTGGGATTTGTAGTATGGAGTGTTGCCACGATTTGGGTTTCTGCCAGGTACTTGTGACCTGACTTTGCCACTGTTTGGAAAACAGGATACTGGGCTAGATGGATCATTGGTCTGACCCAGTATGGCTACTCTTATGTTCTCATCAGACAGAGACAGGTAGGAGGAGATATGCTGGATGGCAGGGGAGAGTGTGTGTGTGTGTGAGGGGGGGGGGGTGAGAGATACACAGAAATGTTGCATGTCATGGAGGGGGAGACAGAGATGATGTTACATGATAGGAGAGAGATGATACTGGATGGCATGGGAGATAGAGATAGGATGCTGGATGACAGGGGGAGGGAGGGAGAGAGATAGGATGCTGGATGACAGGGGGAGGGAGGGAGAGAGATAGATAGAGAGAGGATGCTGGAGGCATTGGGGAGAAAGAAAGAAGGAGAAAAGATGCTGGAGGCAGGGGGAGATAAGATGTTGGAGGCAGGGGGCGAGAGAGATGAGATGCTGGAGGCAAGAGAGATAAGATGTTGGAGGCAGGGGGCGAGAGAGATGAGATGCTGGAGGCAGGGACCAAGAGAGATAAGATGCTGAAGGCAGGGGGAGAGAGAGAGACAGAAGATGCTGGAGGCAGGGAAAGAGAGAGAAGATGCTGGAGGCAGAGAGAGAGAGAGAGAGAGAAGATGCTGGAGGCAGGGAAAGACAGAGAAGATGCTGGAGGCAGAGACAGAGAGAGAGAGAGAGAGAGAAGATGCTGGAGGCAGGGAGGGAGAGAGAGAGAAGATGCTGGAGGCAGGGAGGGAGAGAGAGAGAAGATGCTAGGAGGGGGAGAGAGAGAAGATGGAATATGGTAGATGGCAGAGGAAGCAAGAGGAAATGCTTGATAGCACAGACAGCGAGAAAAAGTTCAAAAATGACTGGGAATACAAAGGAAATGGGAGGGGCTAGGTGAAGATAGCATCCTCATCTAGGAAAGGAGGTTTTGGCCTGAGAGCTAATAAAAAAAATGTATTAAATTAGTGCAATACATAGGTACAACCTTATTTTCTATTAATTTATTTTATTTGTTACTATTAATTTTTAATTTATTGAGTAGAATATATCATTTTTTTGAAATCTACATTTGTCATCTTTATATTTTACATAGTACAGGGGAATATGCATCACTGTTTCTCTGGTTTTGCATTGTATACACAGTCTGGTGTCCTGAAGGGTTCAGTTTAGTTTTCATCTGCATATTTCTATTTTTAGTTTGTGGTTACTTACTCTAGACTTGGTAAAAAGAACTGGTATTCTATTAGCATTGAATGTCTGTGTAAGATCAATCTGCACTAACCTGACTTGTCTAGTACTCCAGCAGTTGTATTGATGTTGAAATGCCCACTGTAAACTTTACAGTGCTTGCTTTTTCCAAGATAGGCCTTTGTTGATGATGGCATATTAGAACTGCATTATAGGTTCTGAGTGACTTTTGTAGGATTTTGTATTAATTCGTAATATCCGTAGTAGTGGATTTTGGATTTGGATTTAGCTCTAGGTGGTACTTTTTTCATTAGTAGCTCAATGTTAGTTAAATTCCAGTAGAGTAGGTATTTTCCTGTCCCTGAAGAGTTAAGTGACTTGGCTAAATAGCAGTTGGATTTGAACCTTGGCCTCCTTGGTTCTCAAACTGCTGCTCTAACCACTACAGACAGCTAAAACATATTCCAGACATGTTTGGTAACTCAACAATAAACTAAAGGTCAGCAGATCTGAAGCTGGGGATCATTTGGAAACCCACCAAAAACAGTTGCCAGTACCCACATGATTTCTGTTACAATACTGCTGAACATCATTGTTCACATGGTCCATAGGAAGATGCTGGACTCCGGGGCTAAGCTGACTGTGAACCAAGTGTTAGCATACTTGAATGTATTTCCAGAATACTGCAAAAATCAGTCATTTTAATATGTTCTATTATCTTGGTGCACTGTTTAGATTTTTTGGAATCTAATTCCATGGATTGTATTCAGTGTGCATTTTACCATCAATACCAGAGGTACTGGGGGTGCGAGGCAGCTGGTGCAACTGCACCAGAGCAATACAGTGAAGGGGTCCTTCCCTGCTGTGTTCAAAAGTGTCCCCACTGTCCAATTACTGCTGACACCCTAAAGATTTTAATTTGTCTCAACCCGTTCTTGCATCCCGACCACCTATGATTAGAAACAATTTTTCACTCAAACACTTCATCCATTCTTCACAGGGTCAAATTATGCCAACAGTTCAACTTCACCAAGGAAATTTATATTACTAGAATCATTTAGGGCTCCTTTTACTATGTGGCGGTAAGCCCAACGCGGGCTTAGCACTCGCTATACAGGCAGTACTGCTGGGCTACAGCAGCAGCTCGGCAGTACTTCCCACCCCTAGTGTGCCATCATTACCGGCGCTACAAAAATTTATTTGTAGTGCCAGAGTGTACCCGGAAGTAATTGGGCAGGGCCGTGCGTAGCCTGGTTACCGTGGAAGCCCCTACTGCCACCTCAATGGGTGGGGATAATGCCCCCCCCCCCCCGGAATAGTCGTGCAGCAAGTGCTTTATTTGCCTCACAGCCATATCCTGCAGGAAGGCGAGACTTCCCTTTTACCAGTTGCAGTAACAGGGGGCCTAGGCACACGTGTAAAACACACGCCAACACCAGTATCGACCCCCTTTTGCCGCAGCTTGGTAAAAGGGGCACTTAGTCTTCAATAATTAACAAAAAGCCGGATTCCATTCTGCCAAATTAGAAGAAATGGAAAGGATTTCCATGAGAACAAATCACCAGCAATTTCATCCCTTTGCAATTAACTCCATATTTACACTGTCAACAGTTTTATTGACAGAGATTCCTGTTTTCACTTCCTACCATGCCTCTATGTTGCAGTCCAACTGACTCTCTCATAGGTTCTTTGAATCAGGTGTACTTGAAAAAGCTTTTAGTAATATTTCTTGCCACCACAAAAAAGCTTATTTTCTAAATCTCTTTTGGTCTGCTTTATTACTTTTTTTTTTTTTTTTAAGATCAAACTTGCCCATTGTTTATGTTCATTTCTGTTTTCTTCTTAGGGGTTGCTTTGCATTTTAATTTAATTTCATGACCTAAATTCTGCTACTTGCAGACAATACAAATTGCTCAGAATGCTGCTGCTTCTTTGCTCAGATATCTCTTACTTGGCTCGTATTACACCAGTACAGTGAAGATACTTACCTGTAGAAGGTATTCTCCGAGGACAGCAGGCTGATTGTTCTCACATGTGGGTCGACGTCCCACGTCAACCCAGGAAACGGAGCAAATTTTTGAAGCAAAAATAAAAGGTTTTGCCCAGAGTATTCTGGCGTGTGAATCATGCACACCGAGCATGCGTGGACGACTTCCCGCCCGTCGTGTGAGCGTGCCCCTTAGTTAAATCAAAAAAGCATACAACAAACTAGTAACAACTCCAAAGGGGAGGTGGGCGAGTTTGTGAGATCAGTTTGCTGTCCTCGGAGAATACCTGCTACAGGTAAGTACCTTCACTTTCTCCAAGGACAAGCAGGCTGCTTGTTCTCACATGTGGGGTATCCCTAGCACCCAGGCTCACTCAAAACAATGAACATTGGTCAATTGGGCCTCGCAACGGCGAGGACATAACACAGATTGACCTGAAACCATAAACAACTAACTGGGAGTGCAGCCTGGAACGGAACAAAAATGGGTCTAGGGGGGAGGAGTTGGATTCTAAACCTCCAACAGATTCTGCAGCACCGACTGCCCAAACTGACTGTTGTGTCGGGTATCCTGCTGAAGGCAGTACTGAGATGTGAATGTGTGGACTGATGACCACATTGCAGCCTTGCAAATCTCTTCAATGGAGGCTGACTTTAAGTGAGCCACTGACGCGGCCAGGGCTCTAACATTATGAGCCATGACATGACCCCTCCAGAGTCAGCCCAGCTTGGGCATAAGTGAAGGAAATGCAATCTGCTAGCCAACTGGAGATTGTGCATTTTTCGATGGCAACTCCCCTCCTATTGGGGTCGAAAGAAACAAACAACTGGGCGGACTGTCTGAAGGGCTTTGTCCGCTCCACATAAAAGGCCAATGCTCTCTTGCAGTCCAAGGTATGCAAACTGCTTTCGCCAGGGCAGGTATGAGGACGGGGGAAAAATGTTGGCAAGACAATTGACTGGTTCAGATGGAACTCCAACACCACCTTTGGCAGGAACTTAGGGTATGTGCGGAGGACTACTCTGTTGTGATGAAACTTGATATAAGGTGCATGTACTACCAAGGCTTGAAGCTCACTGACCCTATGAGCTGAAGTAACAGCCACCAAGAAAACAACCTTCCAGGTCAAGTACTTCAGATGGCAAGAATTCAGTGGCTCAAAAGGAGCTTTCATCAGCTGAGTGAGAACGACACTGAAATCCCATGATGGGAATCCCATGGTGGAGGTTTGACAGGGGGCTTTGACAAAAGCAAATCTCTCATGAAGTGAACAACTAAAGGCTGTCCAGAGATAGGCTTACCCTCTACACGGCGATGAAAAGCACTAATCGCACTAAGGTGAACTCTTACGGAGTTGGTCTTGAGACCAGACTCTGACAAGTGTAGAAGGTATTCAAGCAGGGTCTGTGTAGGACAACAAAGAGGATCTAGGGCCTTGCTGTCACACCAGACGGCAAACTTCCTCCATTTGAAAGAGTAACACCTCTTCGTGGAATCTCTTCTGGAAGCAAGCAAGGCTCAGGAGACACCTTCTGAAAGACCCAAGGAGGCAAATTCTAAGCTCTCAACATCCAGGCTGCGAGAGCCAGATACTGGAGGTTGGGATGTAGAAGCGACCCCTAGTTCTGAGTGTTGAGGGTTGGAAAACACTCTAATCTCCACGGTTCTTCGGAGGACAACTCCAGAAGAAGAGGGAACCAAATCTGATGCGGCCAGAAGCGTGCAATCAGGATCATGGTTCCGCAGTCTTGCTTCAGTTTCAGCAAAGTCTTCCCCACTAGAGGTATGGGAAGATACGCATACAGAAGGCCTGTCGCCCAATGTAGGAGAAAGGCATCTGACACTAGTCTGTCGTGGGACTGAAGCCTGGAACAGAACTTAGGGGCCTTGTGATTGATCTGAGTGGCAAAAAGATCCACCGAGGGAGTGCCCCATGCTTGGAAGATCTTGCGGACTACGCCCATGTTCAGTGACCACTCGTGAGGTTGCATTATCCTGCTCAACCTGTCGGCCAGACTGTTGTTTACGCCTGCCAGATAAGTGGCTTGGAGAAACATGCCGTGACGGCAAGCCCAAAGCCACATCTGGACGGCTTCCTAACACAGAGGGCGAGATCCAGTGCCCCCTGCTTGTTGGTGTAAAACATGGCAACCTGATTGTCGGTCTGAATTAAGATTACTCGGTTGGACAGCCGATCTCTGAAAGCCTTGAGAACTTGCAGGGATTTAGCTTTTAATTGATAGACCAATAATTAACTCGCTCAGTTGCTTGCCTCAAAATATTTCTGATTAACTAATTGAATCTTGTATTGAAGTTTACCCGCCCATAGATTCCTCAACTGATCCCTAAGATTTTGCAGTTTGGAGGAAACAGAGGAAGAAAGGTGTTTAGAAAACTGCAGTTCAGTCAATTGTATCTGCTTTCGTAAAAGAGCATCTTGGTGAATCCTCTGTTTCTTCAATCTACTGGACCCTTTGATAAGGTGGTCACAGACATATGCCTTGAAACCATCCCACAACATACCCAGCAAAGTATCCGGGGATGAGTTCAAAGAAAAATACTCTGGAATTAACTTATGAAGGTCTCCCACTACCTCTTCTTCCGCTAAAATACTTTCATTAAACCTCCAAAATTGAAATTTCATGTCTGGGGCACCCAACAGACAGGAGAGCCATACCGGGGCATGGTCAGACCAAACTATGGTTTCTATTCTTTTTACTTGGGGCAACAAAGATTTAACACAGAATAAGAAATCTATCAGAGTATATGACTTGTGTGAGGCTGAGTAAAATGTGTATTGAGATACCCTAGGTGATCTCTCCAAACAGCAATTAACCCAAAACTCCTAATAAACGCCTTGAGGACGCATCTGTCAGACTTATGGAAAGAAAAGCCCAAGTAACTGTCTAAAGGTGTGAACCGAGTCACGTTTAGGTCAAACTTAATTATGCAAACCTCAGTAGGAAGCTTAAACAAATTACTTTCCAGAAGTTCATAAAATTCTTTTTGGTGTTCATTCGGAGCATATAGAGATGCAATATTATACCCACACCCCTGAAACTCAGCATGGATTGCAACAAACCTCCCTGATGGATCGGCTACAGTAGCTACAACAGTAATCTGTACATTTTTAGGTATTAATATTCCCACTCCATGGACTATTTTATTGGGATGTAAGTCCAGCATGCAGGTAGAAAAATACTGGGCTTTAGGTACTCCTTCTGCTTTCCTTTTTAAGTGAGTTTCTTGCACCAAGAAATTTGAGGCAGAAAATCTTTTAGCCTCTTTAATAAGGTATTACCTCTTGTAGGGAGAATTCAGACAATGAACATTCATGGAAACTATTCAAATCTCAGTCATTGCTATGGAATGGAATGTAGATTAAATACAAAAAGAGTACAACGGCATAAGAAAGCTTCCACTGTAAACACATCCAAATCATTAACTAACTCCAAGATTCTTCCTCTCCCCCTGCCCACCCCCATTTCCATGAACCAGCCTCCATCCATCTCCAAAATGGAATTATGGAAGCAGGAAGGACTCCACTAATCCAGGATACACAACAAAAGCAAATAAAAAAACAAAACCATCAAAAACAGTCAACTTACACATGGAAAAAGAGAACCACAGTCCTCCAGAGGAAGAAAATGGACTGAAGATGTGTTCCCACTGCTTCATATGCATCAGTATGTTAATGCCACTAGAAAGGAACAGACAAGATAACCATAACTCAGGAAAGTAGATTTTCATTTAACACTAGTGGAACCCTTGTTAGTAGCTTCAAGATGGCTCCAAAGGTGTCCTCTACCTGTGGAGTATGCTGCCATTTGGGCAATGAATGCTTTGCAGCTGGGGCAGCTTGCAAAGATTCTTCGCCATTCCACCATCCAGGGAGCGCAGGGTCGAAATCACCTCCTCCCTGGTGGTAATTTGGTAAGACTTCTACTGTGCATGGAAAGCCAATCCATCTATATTTATGCTATGTTATGCTATTTTGTTTTGTATACCACACAAATTATCCCGAAAAGTATTTCTAGGCAGTTCGCAATAAGAAAAGCTCTTCTCGCCAAGAGAGAACAAAACAAATTTATAGCACAAGAATAAAATACTACTTAAAAAATCTTTAAAACTCAAATCTAAGAAAACTCAAAAAGGGAAGTTTTCAAAAATTTCCGAAATTCTAAAAGGTGACAACTTTTTTCAGACTTATTGGTATTAGTTATTTCAGTTCCTGGAAAATAACTTATGTATAATTTTATAACGTATCGTCTTGGTGTGTATAAATCCCAAAAGTAATGTCCTTGAAAAACATAGCCGCCAGCTTTGCAATGAGTCAGCTAATAAATCAACTACTCCCTCAGAATTGAATCCATACACAGTTTTGTAAATCATTTAATAATCTTAAACTGTACACACTATTTAACCATTAACCAATGCAGATCATGTAAAACTGAAGAGATTCTATCAAATTTATTCAATCCATAGATAAATCTAGCCGTCTTATTTTGCAAAAACTGCAAACGTCTCAGCAATTCAGATAAGATACCACAATAAAGAGAATTGCAATAGTCTAGATGCGGAAGTATCACTGCCTGGAATAACTGATCTAAAATTATTTTGTGTTAATGAGGATCTAATTGGTGTCAGCTGTCTCAATCGAAAGAAAACTCTTTTACTAAGAGCATTTATTTGACTTTCATATGATAATTTTGAATCAAGAATAATGCCCAGCACTTTCGAATGATCTTCTATCATCAAATTTTCTCCAGAAACCAGTGTTTTCTGAAAGCAAATCAAAATCCCTAAACCAGACAAGTTTGGTTTTTTGCTTAAGTTCAAAAAATGAGTAGTAGTCCGTTAATCTATAATGGAGATATAGCTTTCTACCCTTTTTGATAGTTTCTGTAGTTGTGATCAAAACAGGACACAACAAAAATATATCATCTGCACAGGATAATGCAAAAACTCCCAGTTCTGTGAGATATCTTCCTAGTGAGCTCAAGTATATATTGAAAAGTGAAGGAGACACTGCAGACCCCTGTGGGCCTCTACAACCTGGGTTCCAACTATAAAAAGCTCACTCCTTCCCCCTAACCATATAAGATCTTAAAGTCAAAAATGGTCAAACCAGGTTTAATACCGTGCCTGTTACGCCCAGCTCACTTAATCTGAGAAGCAATACAGTGTGATTTATAGCACCGAATGCTGCAGAAATATCAAATTGGAGCAGTATAACCTGCTATCCTTTGCTTAGATGTTGCTTAATTTCATAAGCACCAGGAGTAAGGTCTCAGTACTGTGTCTTGATCTAAACACGTGTTGAATTTTGTGCAGAATGTTATATGTCTCAATAAACCTTTGTAACTGCTCATATACTAAAAATTCAAGTAACTTCACCATCCACGGGATATTTGCCACTGGAAGAAAACTTTCAAACAGAGACAAACTTGCCCCTATAGATTTTGGGAGTGGGGTCAGTACAATACCTGAAAGTTCTTTTGGATAACACCCTAATTCAAGAGAATTATTAGCAAAAGCAGTTAGCCATCTAATGATTTAACTCTCTGCGCCTCTTTAGTGTTAGAGGAGAAAGGTCTGGAAAGATCTTGAGAAGGAAAGTGTCCCAGTCCTTGTGAGCTGCACAGTAAATACTGTCCTTTTGAGTACAGCTATGATAACAAACCACAATATCTTTGGTTTGGTTGGCCCAGGAAGGACCCCAACGCTCGGTGAGCACTCTCAATCTTGATAGCCTTAGGCATTATGGTGACACCTGCTTTCTCCTAGATGCCACTGAGAGCTTCTAGACAGGAAAAGCACAATATAGATACCCTGAAGTTTCAGGTAGTCCTCTAATTCAGAGATTATTCCATCTAATCCTGTTTTCTAACTCCTCCAGTCTGTCGGCCAGTTCGGTTTGATGCTGCAGCAATGTAGCTGCTTTTTGTGCTAGTTCTGCATCTGAGTGCTATGGTCGTCAAGTCTCACTTCGTTCTCTTCTATGCTTTGGCCCAAGTCAGCCATATCTGCATGCAAATCAGTACCTAGATTGTCCAAGTCAGCTCTAGTTGCTGCCATCTCTGCTTTAAGTTCATGGAACCAGCCACAGAGTTTCTCAAAAGCTGTTTGCAAGAACTCTACATTGTTGAATCGATCTCCAATCGACACGCCCAAGAGTTGGGCAGCACTCATAGTAGCAGTTGGGGCCATGTCATGCTCTATACATAGCTGAGAGGGGCCTTGGTAGGCAAACTCCTGCAAATCGTTAGATGACTTCTTATGAGCCATCGGATATCTCAAAAGGCACTCTGGCAAGTTTATTGTACCAATTTAACGTAAAAAAAAAAATAGAAATGGGAAAGATTGATGGTGTTAGATTTCCCATGTGTATTGAGGTGCTGAGGGCTCAAGCATCCATTCAGCTTGGGGACATCACTTCCTACCCATGAAGAAATAGGGTTTGGTGGTCAGGTGCTGTGCTGGCGTTTCTTTTTTTGGACATAATAAAGTTATAGGGTAAGATTATGAGGAGAGTGATCTTAAAGAACGGAATTACATTGGGGTGTCCCTCAGGGTTCACCTTTATCCCCATTTCTTAATATTTATATTTCATCCTTAGGTGCTTTGGTGTGTACTTCTGGTCTATCATTTTATGCCTATGTGGATGACAATCATGTGCTGCTCCCTGTAGAGGGTGAAAGGAGAGAGCAATATTCAAGGATGCAGCATTGTATGGATATGGTAAGAGTTGTTTGTTACTAGTGTCTTGGTATGGAATGTTGGAAATCAGTGGCATTTTGCTTTGGAGATGCCTCTTGGTCCTCTGTGTTTTAAGGTGGAAGTACGCTCTGAATCTCTTCCATGTATGGAGATTGTGAAAGTCTTGAGAGTGGTTTTAGAGGAGAATGAGGTTGAGTCACAGCAGGCTGCTGGTGTGTTGTGCAGTTGGCACGAAAGTTGTATCCATTTTTATCAGAAGAGGCATTTCGATCTGTAGTCCAACAGGAGGTGGCCACTGGATTGCGTTATTGTAATTTTGTGAAAAAGAAATACTACTAATAGGTGATTTTAATATGGCAGCTGTTGACTGAGGTATCCCTATTATGGGGTCCTTTAAAAGTAGGGAGATCCTAGATTCTCTACAGGGAGTATTATTCCAGCAGCTGGTAATGGAACCCATGCAGGATGGGGCCATACTGTACTTAGTGTTTATGAATGGGGAGAGTGTTTCTGGTGTTATAGTATGAGATCATCTAGCATCCACTGATTACCAGATGGTGTGGTTTAATATTAACATAGGTGTGGCGAGTGTTCATTCAAAAGTGACGGCTCTAGACTTTTAAAGAAACTAACTTTGTTCAGATGCGGGATTACCTCAAAGAATTATTGTTTGGATGGGAACATCTGGAAGAAGTTGGAAAACAGTGGGCAAAACTGAAAGGAGCTATTGTAAGGCAACAAACCTTTTTGTAAGTAAATAAAAGTAAGAGGAAAAGGAGTCTGTTTTGGTTCTCAAAAGCAGTAATTGAAAAGCCTTTATAAACTACAAAAGATCACAGAAAGAGGAAGACAGAATACAATATCTGGAAAAGCTAAGAGAAGCCGGTATAGTCAGGCAAACAAAGAGGCAAATGAAATAAAAAATAGCCAATACAGTAAAATGTGTGTGTGTGTGTGTGGGGGGGGGGGGGGGCAATACATTTTTTTACATATGTTAATATAAGGAGGAAGTTCAAAAGTGACATTGAGAAACTCAAAAGTGAAGGGGAAGAATATGTAGAAACTGATAAAGATAAGGCGGAATTGCTTAACAAATATTTCCATTCTATGTTCACAACTGAAAGGCTTAGAGCAGGACCACAGAAGACAAACACAAATAGAAATGGAGGGCAGGTAGTCTCTGAACAATTTTCAAAGTACTGTGTTCATGAGGAGCTGGCTAAACTAAAGGTGGTCAAAGTGACGGGGCCAGATGACATACATCCAAGGGTACTGAAGGAACTTAGAGAAGTTCTAGCAGCATCGCTGGCTAACCTTTTCAATGCTTCTCTAGAGTCAGGAGTGGTACAAGTGGACAGGAGAAGAGGAGATGTGGTGCCTTCTCCACAAAAGCAGAAGGAAGGAAAAGGTTTAGAACTACTACTACTTAACATTTCTAGAGCGCTACTAGGGTTAGCAGCGCTGTACAAATTAACAAATAAGGACAGTCCCTGCTCAGAAGAGCTTACAATCTAAAGGACAAAATGTCAAGTTGGGGTAGTTTAGATTTCCTGAGAAAAGGTGTAGTGATTAGGTGCCGAAGGCGACATTGAAGAGGTGGGCTTTGAGCAATGATTTGAAGATGGGTAGGGAGGGGGCCCGGCGTATGGGCTCAGGGAGTTTGTTCCAAGCATGGGGTGAAGTGAGGCAGAAAGGACAAAGCCTAGAGTTGGCGGTGGTGGAGAAGGGTACTGAAAGGAGGGATTTGTCAAGAGAGCGGAGGTTACGGGTGGGGACATAAGGGGAGATGAGAGTAGAGAGATAAGGAGGGGCTGCAGATCGAGTGCATTTGTAGGTGAGTAGGAGAAGCTTGAACTGTATGCGGTATCTGATCGGAAGCCATTGAAGTGATTTGAGGAGAGGGGTGATATCAGTATATCGGTTGAGGCGGAAGATAAGACGTGCGGCCGAGTTCTGGATGGACTGAAGGGGGGATAGATGGCTAAGTGGGAGGCCGGTGAGGAGTAGGTTGCAGTAGTCAAGGCGAGAGGTAATGAGAGAGTGGATGAGAGTTCGAGTGGTGTGCTCGGAGAGGAGGGGGAGAATTTTGCTAATGTTATAGAGGAAGAAGCGACAGGTCTTGGCTATCTGCTGGATATGCGCAGAGAAGGAGAGGGAGGAGTCAAAGATGACACCAAGGTTGCGGGCAGATGAGACAGGGACGATGAGGGTGTTATCAATTGAGATAGAGAGTGAAGGGAGAGGAGAAGTGGGTTTGGCTGGTATGTCTGACTTCTGTGATAAGTACATCAATGGAAACGCTTTTAAAACAGAGAATAGTAGTAGTAGTAGGATAATTTACCAAGTTGGATTGATTTTCTTATATTCTTTGTCTGGAAAGCGAATGCTACATACCTGTAGAAGGTATTCTCCGAGGACAGCAGGCTGATTGTTCTCACTGATGGGTGACGTCCACGGCAGCCCCTCCAATCGGAACACTTTACAAGCAAAGGCCTTTGCTAGTCCTCGCGCGCCGATGCGCACCGCGCATGCACGGCCGTCTTCCCGCCCAAACCGGCTCGTGTTCGTCAGTCCCATATGTAGCAAGACAAAGACAAGGGAAGGCACAACTCCAAAGGGGAGGCGGGCGGGTTTGTGAGAACAATCAGCCTGCTGTCCTCAGAGAATACCTTCTACAGGTATGTAGCATTCGCTTTCTCCGAGGACAAGCAGGCTGCTTGTTCTCACTGATGGGGTATCCCTAGCCCCCAGGCTCACTCAAAACAACAACCATGGTCAATTGGGCCTCGCAACGGCGAGGACATAACTGAGATTGACCTAAAAAATTTACCAACTAACTGAGAGTGCAGCCTGGAACAGAACAAACAGGGCCCTCGGGGGGTGGAGTTGGATCCTAAAGCCCAAACAGGTTCTGAAGAACTGACTGCCCGAACCGACTGTCGCGTCGGGTATCCTGCTGCAGGCAGTAATGAGATGTGAATGTGTGGACAGATGACCACGTCGCAGCTTTGCAAATTTCTTCAATAGAGGCTGACTTCAAGTGGGCTACCGACGCAGCCATGGCTCTAACATTATGAGCCGTGACATGACCCTCAAGAGCCAGCCCCGCCTGGGCATAAGTGAAGGAAATGCAATCTGCTAGCCAATTGGATATGGTGCGTTTCCCCACAGCCACTCCCCTCCTATTGGGATCAAAAGAAACAAACAATTGGGCGGACTGTCTGTTGGGCTGTGTCCGCTCCAGATAGAAGGCCAATGCTCTCTTGCAGTCCAATGTGTGCAGCTGACGTTCAGCAGGGCAGGAATGAGGACGGGGAAAGAATGTTGGCAAGACAATTGACTGGTTCAGATGGAACTCCGACACGACCTTTGGCAAGAACTTAGGGTGAGTGCGGAGGACTACTCTGTTATGATGAAATTTGGTGTAAGGGGCCTGGGCTACCAGGGCCTGAAGCTCACTGACTCTTCGAGCTGAAGTAACTGCCACCAAGAAAATGACCTTCCAGGTCAAGTACTTCAGATGGCAGGAATTCAGTGGCTCAAAAGGAGGTTTCATCAGCTGGGTGAGAACGACATTGAGATCCCATGACACTGTAGGAGGCTTGACAGGGGGCTTTGACAAAAGCAAACCTCTCATGAAGCCAACAACTAAAGGCTGTCCTGAGATCGGCTTACCTTCCACACGGTAATGGTATGCACTGATTGCACTAAGGTGAACCCTTACAGAGTTGGTCTTGAGACCAGACTCAGACAAGTGCAGAAGGTATTCAAGCAGGGTCTGTGTAGGACAAGAGCGAGGATCTAGGGCCTTGCTGTCACACCAGACGGCAAACCTCCTCCACAGGAAGAAGTAACTCCTCTTAGTGGAATCTTTCCTGGAAGCAAGCAAGATGCGGGAGACACCCTCTGACAGACCCAAAGAGGCAAAGTCTATGCTCTCAACATCCAGGCCGTGAGAGCCAGGGACCGGAGGTTGGGATGCAGAAGCGCCCCTTCGTCCTGTGTGATGAGGGTTGGAAAACACTCCAATCTCCACGGTTCTTCGGAGGACAACTCCAGAAGAAGAGGGAACCAGATCTGACGCGGCCAAAAAGGAGCAATCAGAATCATGGTGCCTCGGTCTTGCTTGAGTTTCAACAAAGTCTTCCCGACCGAGGTATGGGAGGATAAGCATACAGCAGACCTTCCCCCCAGTCCAGGAGGAAGGCATCCGATGCCAGTCTGCCGTGGGCCTGAAGCCTGGAACAGAACTGAGGGACTTTGTGGTTGGCTCGAGATGCAAAGAGATCTACCAAGGGGGTGCTCCACACCTGGAAGATCTGGCGCACTACTCTGGAGTTGAGCGACCACTCGTGAGGTTGCATAATCCTGCTCAACCTGTCGGCCAGACTGTTGTTTACGCCTGCCAGGTATGTGGCTTGGAGCACCATGCCGTGACGGCGAGTCCAGAGCCACATGCTGACGGCTTCCTGACACAGGGGGCGAGATCCGGTGCCCTCCTGCTTGTTGATGTAATACATGGCAACCTGGTTGTCTGTCTGAATTTGGATAATTTGGTGGGACAACCGATCTCTGAAAGCCTTCAGAGCGTTCCAGACCGCTCTTAACTCCAGGAGAATGATCTGCAGATCGCGTTCCTGGAGGGACCAGCTTCCCTGGGTGTGAAGCCCATCGACATGAGCTCCCCACCCCAGGAGAGACGCATCCGTAGTCAGCACTTTTTGTGGCTGAGGAATTTGGAAAGGACGTCCCAGAGTCAAATTGGACCAAATCATCCACCAATACAGGGATTTGAGAAAACTCGTGGACAGGTGGATCACGTCTTCTAGGTCCCCAGCAGCCTGAAACCACTGGGAAGCTAGGGTCCATTGAGCAGATCGCATGTGAAGGCGGGCCATGGGAGTCACATGAACTGTGGAGGCCATGTGGCCCAGCAATCTCAACATCTGCCAAGCTGTGATCTGCTGGGACGCTCGCACCCGCGAGACGAAGGACAACAAGTTGTTGGCTCTCGTCTCTGGGAGATAGGAACGAGCCGTCCGAGAATCCAGCAAAGCTCCTATGAATTTGAGTCTCTATACTGGGAGAAGATGGGACTTTGGATAATTTATCACAATAGTCTGCATGGACTGTAGAGCTCCTGCCTCGGATGTGTTCTTCACCAGCCAATCGTCGAGATAGGGGAACACGTGCACTCCCAGCCTGCGAAGTGCCGCTGCTACTACGGCCAGGCACTTCGTGAACACCCTGGGCGCAGAGGCGAGCCCAAAGGGTAGCACACAGTACTGGAAGTGACGTGTTCCCAGCTGAAATCGCAGATACTGCCTGTGAGCTGGCAGTACCGGGATGTGCGTGTAGGCGTCCTTCAAGTCCAGAGAGCATAGCCAATTGTTTTCCTGAATCATGGGAAGAAGGGTGCCCAGGGAAAGCAGCCTGAACTTTTCCTTGACCAGATATTTGTTCAGGGCCCTTAGGTCTAGGATGGGACGCATCCCCCCTGTTTTCTTTTCCACAAGGAAGTACCTGGAATAGAATCCCAGCCCTTCTTGCCCGGATGGCACGGGCTCGACCGCATTGGCGCTGAGAAGGGCGGAGAGTTCCTCTGCAAGTAACTGCTTGTGCTGGAAGCTGTAGGACTGAGCTCCCGGTGGGCAATTTGGAGGCTTTGAGGCCAAATTGAGGGTGTATCCTTGCAGGACTATTTGAAGAACCCAACGGTCGGAGGTTACAAGAGGCCACCTTTGGTAAAAAACTTTCAACCTCCCCCCGACCGGCAGATCGCCCGGCACGGACACGTTGATGTCGGCTATGCTCTGCTGGAGCCAGTCAAAAGCTCGTCCCCTGCTTTTGCTGGGGAGCCGTGGGGCCTTGCTGAGGCGCACGCTGCTGACGAGAGCGAGCGCGCTGGGGCTTAGCCTGGGCCGCAGGCTGTCGAGAGGGAGGATTGTACCTATGCTTACCAGAAGAGTAGGGAACAGCCCTCCTTCCCCCATAAAAACGTCTACCTGATGAGGTAGATGCTGAAGGCTGCCGGCGGGAGAATTTGTCAAAAGCGTTATCCCGCTGGTGGAGCTGTTCTACCACCTGTTCGACTTTCTCTCCAAAAATGTTGTCCGCTCGTCAAGGGGAGTCCGCAATCTGCTGCTGGATCCTATTCTCCAGGTCGGACGCAACATCAAAGGTATCATACACCCCTCTGGCCAGGAATTTTCTGCACGCCTTCAGCTGCCTGACCACCTCCTGAAACGGCTTGGCTTGCTCAGGAGGGAGCTTGTCCACCAAGCCCGCCAACTGTCGCACATTGTTCCACATATGGATGCTCGTGTAGAGCTGGTAGGACTGAATCTTGGCCACGAGCATAGAGGAATGATAGGCCTTCCTCCCAAAGGAGTCTAAGGTTCTGGAGTCCTTGCCCGGGGGCGCAGAAGCATGCTCTCTAGAACCCTTAGCCTTCTTTAGGGCCAGATCCACCACACCAGAGTCGTGAGGCAACTGAGTGCGCATCAGCTCTGGGTCCCCATGGATCCGATACTGGGATTCGATCTTCTTGGGAATGTGAGGATTAGTTAATGGCTTGGTCCAGTTCGCCAGCAATGTCTTTTTTAGGACATGATGCATGGGTACTGTGGACGCTTCCTTAGGTGGAGAAGGATAGTCCAAGAGCTCAAACATTTCAGTCCTGGGCTCATCCTCCACAACCACTGGGAAGGGGATGGCCGTAGACATCTCTCGGACAAAGGCCGCGAAAGACAGACTCTCGGGAGGAGAAAGCTGCCTTTCAGGGGAGGGAGTGGGGTCAGAAGGAAGGCCATCAGACTCCTTGTCAGAGAAATATCTGATGTCCTCCTCCTCCTCCCACGAGGCCTCACCATCGGTATCAGACATAAGTTCACGAACCTGCGTCTGAAGCCGTGCCCGACTCGACTCCGTGGAAACACGGCCACGGTAGGATCGTCGAGAAGTGGACTCCATCGCCAGCACCGGCGAAGCTCCCTCAGCCAACGTCGTCGGGGAGTCTGCCTGGGAGGCGGCCGTAGCCGGTACCGCAAGCGGTACCGATACCGGAGACCTCACCTCGGGCAAGGGGCCAGCCGTCGCCTCACTCGAGGTTACGGTGGCGCAAGCACCCCCGGTACCGCAGAAGGGCGCAACAGCTCTCCCAGAATCTCTGGAAGAACGGCCCGGAGACTCTCGTGCAGAGCGGCTGTGGAGAAAGACTGAGAAGCCGATGCAGGTGTCGAGGTCAGAGTCTGTTCCGGGCGTGGAGGCGGTTCCGGGCGTGGAGGCGGTTCCGGGCTGTCCAAGGGGGAGCGCATCGACACCTCCTGAACAGAGGGTGAGCGGTCCTCCCGATGCCGATGCCTACTGGGTTCCGACTGCCTCGGCGACCCAGAGCTCTCGATACCGAGACAGGAAGGAGACCGGTGACGATGCTTCTTTGACTTCTTCAAGCGAAGCATGTCACCGGAGCTTCCCGGTACCGACGAGGAGGACGTAGAATCCAACCGTCGCTTCCTCGGGGCCGAGGCCTGAAGAAGGTCGATCTCGGGGGGGGGCTGTACCGCAGGAGCCCTCAGGGCAGGGGGAGACCCACCCGAAGGCTCACCGCCACCAGCAGGGGAATGGACAGCCCTCACCTGCACTCCAGACGAAGCACCACCGTCCGACGACATCAGCAATAGCGGAGGTCCCGGTACCACTGACGTCGACGCAGCCTTTCGATGTCTCGGTACCAACGATGCAGGAGGTAGAAGCCTCGATGCAGTCAATGCCGATACCGAGGTCGAAGACTTCGATGCTGTCGACGTCGATGCACTCGATGTGTCCCGTGCTGTTGTTGTCGAAGAGCCCGAGAACAATGCGTTCCACTGGGCCAATCTCGCTACCTGAGTCCTCTTTTTCAAACGAGCACAAAGACTGCAGGCCTGCGGGCGGTGCCCAGCTTCCAGACACTGAAGACACGAAGCGTGCCTATCAGTGAGCGAGATTACCCGGGCGCACTGGGTGCACTTCTTGAAGCCGCTGGAAGACTTCGATGACATGGGTGGAAAAATCACGCCGGCGAAATCAAAATTCGCGATGATGACGAAAGGCACCAAAAAGAAGGGAGAAAAAACCCGTACCGAGGTCAAATAGGCCGGTCCCGAAAGCGAAAGGAAACTTACGCGGGGAAAAGGCTGGAAACACGGGAAAGGGGTAAAGACCGGAGCGGTCTCTCTTTTTTTTTTTTTAAGCGAAAATCGCGAAGACGCGCGAGGTCAACTTGAGGGGCACGAAACGGCGGCAAAACACGACCGTCCCGAGCGCGGACAAAAGAAGACTGACGAACACGAGCCGGTTCAGGCGGGAAGACGGCCACGCATGCGTGGTGCGCATGGGCGTGCGAGGGCTAGCAAAGGCCTTTGCTAGTGAAGTTTCCGAATGGAGGGGGCTGCCGTGGACATCACCCATCAGTGAGAACAAGCAGCCTGCTTGTCCTCGGAGAATCTCTAATAACTATACCTAAGATACATTTCATACTGGAGACAGTGCATATATTTATGGCATTTATACACCGCTCTTTCCCGCTTGACAGCAGGTTCAGTGTGGCTTACAAGGTATGGTACAAAGTATCACAGAGATAACACGAAGTGTGGTACAAAGAGTCAAGAGATGATCCAGTTATAAAGAGTAGGGCAGTAGGGAGAGATTTGGGGGAGAGGATTGGAGTATGAGTAGTGCTAGTGTTGTGTATTAAGTTCGGGAATTAAGTTGGGTTGTTTGGGTAGGCTTGTTTGAAGAGGTAAGTTTTCAGCAGCTTTCGGAAGGGAAGGTGTTCATTGGTTGTTCGGATATGTCGAAGTATTGCGTTCCAGAGTTGGCTGCCTATAACGGAGAAGTTGGATGCATTGTAGGTTTTGTATTTGAGGTCTTTGCAATTGGGAAGATGAAGATTGAGGTATGTACGAGAAGATTTGGACCTGTTCCTGGCTGGAAGATCGATCAGTTTGGACATGTAGCTTGGAGATTCGGCATGGAGGATCTTGTGGATCATTTTGTGGGCTTTGAAGTTTATCCGTTCCCTGATAGGGAGCTAGTGAAGTTTTTCACGAAGTGGTGTTGTACTTTCAAATCGTGATTTACCAAAGATGAGTCTGGCTGCTGTGTTTTGGGCGGTTTGGAGTTTTTTCATGATTTAGGCTTTGCAACCGATGAAGATGCTGTTGCAGTAGTCGGCATGGGTGAGTACTGTGGATTGTACTAGGTTGCGGAAAGTATTCTGTGGGAGGAATGGTTTTACTCTTTTCAGTACCCACATCATGTTGAACATCTTCTTCGTCATGGCTTGTGCATATTCATTAAGGATAGTGTAAAAAATGGACAAGCCAATGAGGGATAATGACTGGTCTAATATGTACAAAGTCGTTGGTTTTGTGTTTTCTGTTGATATTTACTATTTTTTTTAGTCTACTTGTCCAAATAAAAATTATTTTCAAACCAATGCCATTAATTTAAACAAAAAAAAACCTCAGGTTCAATATTTCAAAAACTAACATTTTCACAAAGAAGTTTTACTTAACAAACTGATCACAACATACCTACTACACCTGAATTCAAAACATCCTGTCAGCCAACTCGAGAATTATTTGCAAAGTTATACAGAAGCTGCATACAGGCATCATAAAACACTCTGGGGTCCCTTTACTAAAGCTTAACGCAGACTAATGGATATTAGTGAGCACTACATGCTGTGTGTCCTATTTTACACCTATGGGCCAAGTGGCGCCTAGCGCACCCCAAAGTCTGTTAGCGCACACTAAGTTTTAGTAAAAGTGCGAAGCAGATGTTTGTTAAATAGTAATTCAAAAACACTGACCAAAAGTAATAAAGCACTGTTTTACACCACTGCAAGGGAGAATTTCAACAAAGTACAGTTCTGAGTGGTTTATAGTGAAGTGCTGCTTTAAAAAGAGTAAGTTACTTCCTTGTGTAGATATTTTAACAGTTTTCTGCTTACTTTTATTTTGTAGCTTCTGAGAATTATACATTAAGTGAAATAGATTGTACCTTTTGTGTAATCGACAACTGCTTCCAATGCTGCTACGCGAACATCCACAAAGTGCCCATACTCTGCATATGACTTAAAAACAGTAGAATCACTGGGGACATGTCCATTCTTTTGAAGCACACGAATAGCTCTCAGACAGCTAGAAGGAAAATAAATCATACCATGAATTCTGTAAAAGTCAAGCCTGAATAGCAGAGATCTAAAACTTTGGAAAGCCAAATTTATTAGGTCAATTACTGAATCACAAGAAGGCTTGTAAAAACTGCTACAAAATAACTTTTTATACTTTTTATACTATAGGAACACAGACACAGGGTTTTTATCATTCATGGATGACTTCAAACTGCACAGAACACGGCAGCCAGACTCATATTTGGCAAAATGAACATAGTAACATATAGTAACACAGTAGATGATGGCAGAAAAAGACCTGCACGGTCCATCCAGTCTGCCCAACAAGATAACTCATATGTGCTACTTTTTGTGTATACCCTACTTTGATTTGTACCTGTGCTCTTCAGGGCACAGACCGTATAAGTCTGCCCAGCACTATCCCCGCCTCCCAACCATCGGCTCTGGCACAGACCGTATAAGTCTGCCCAGCACTATCCCCGCCTCCCAACCACCAGCCCCGGCACAGACCGTATAAGTCTATCCAGCACTATCCCTGTCTTCCACCACCGGCTCTGGCACAGACCGTATTCTGCCCAGCACTATCCCTGCCTCCCAACCACCAGTCCCGCTTCCCACCACCGGCTCCGGCACAGACCGTATAAGTCTGCCCACACGACACAGTGTCCCTCCGTAAACTATTGAAAACTTATTTATTTAAGAAAGCATACAATAACAAATTATCCTAAATGCAAATTAACAAAACGCAACTATACAACATGTATTTTCTATATCTCAACTGTTTTTGCTAATTATCTTGATTTCCAGTTTAATGATCCTAATTGTTCAAGCTATTTTTGTCATGAACGAAGTTTAACCTATTACCTTTAGCTCTTATCATAGGACGAACTTTCCTCCTGTAACCTAACCTAATCTGTCCCTCTACCTCAACTATGTATTTCTCCTATCCGGAACTGGTAATCACCACTTACGGAACTATGTAAGCCACATTGAGCCTGCAAATAGGTGGGAAAATGTGGAATACAAATGTTATAAATAAATTATAAGTGTGGGCTACTGTTAAGATGGGTTATTTTACTGTTAAGTCAGGATATTCACACCTAGTCTCACTCACTCACACAAGGGGTGACTCAAACTGCACATACTGCAGGGGGACATGTTCATCCACTCCTACCCTAGCTGAGATAACAATTAACCATCTCTCTGACCTCATGTGCAACTTTCTTCAAATCAATGACCTTACTTTCTAACTCTTCCTACTTTCTTACCCATCTATATGTTAAAACTTTGCCTTACCCTTCACTATCAATTATAATGTTTTATTACATATTGTGTTAACATTGCAAGTAGTATACCATGCAATACTTTGCATTGTTAGTTGAATATTTTTACTGCTGTAATTGCCTATTGCTCATGTTTGATCTATTCTTACTATACACCGCCTTGAGTGAATTCCTTAAAAAAGGTGGTAAATAAATCTGAATAAATAAATAAACTGCATAAAATGGGATCTATGCTAAAACAGCAAATGTTAGCGGTAAAATAATTTCTGAACTTCCCCCATAAGTCATTCAAATATTTGTAACTTAGTATAAACTATGATCAAACACACATATTTTCATACTGAAATGATTGCTGAGTCCATAGCATCCCAATTAGAAATTGCCTCAACCAGAATTCATAATAAATACCTGGTCGATCACTTAAATTGTATCCTATTCTATAGACCACCCGGCAACTGGAACGAATGTCAGTCTAACCTTATGGACTTTATATCAAACATCTGTGTATCCAATCCTAACATCTTAATACTAGTTGACAAATCTCTACCTAGAAGACATCAATTCTACCAATATACGAGATTGCATGGATTTCCTCTATACTTGGGATTTCACATTCCCACAATTGTATGCTACCCATATTAAAGGGCACACATTGGACCTCTTCTCTTTCAAACTATCCACTAACCACAACATATTAATGTCTGATTTTAAGTGGTCAGAAATTCCTTGGTCTGATCATCATAAATTAAACCTCTCATTAAATTGGTGGAAGAAGAGTTTATATCATACACCAGTACATAGAACTTACAGCACAAGAGGACAAATTGACCCAATAAAATTTTGGCAAAAGATATATGACAATGAATGGAAAGCTTGAACGGATTCCACACATTACCTCTCTGACTGGGACGATATATGCAGTAGCGTATTAGACGAAATTGCTCCCCTTAGTACAAGAACTTCACAAAGACATAATGTTATTCATTGGTTCAATGATGAACTAAAAAACTTAAAACATTAACCAGAAAACTTGAACGTGCATGGAAACAAATCAAGGATGAGCATAAACATTGCATGGAAACAAATACAAAGAAAATACAAATATACAGTAAGACGAACTAAAAGATCCTATTACAAATCTAAAATAGGACCAGACTACAAATGTGAAGTACAATAAAAATACATACCATCACAACATTAATTACAAATATAAATGGGCAAGAAGGAAGTGACATCAGTGAGGGAAGATGGACACAAAGTAAGTGCTCCGTCGTCAGCCAGTGAAAAAACCCTCTTTCTGTTGCTTTAGGGCGGCTTCTTACCTCCAGCGATACTGCTCAGGATCGATGGTGCCTGGTAGCTTGAGATGGCATTGAACTGACAACCGGAGGACAGTAAACTGGCTTCCTGGGCAGCAGATTGGCTATTGAGCAAGGGCCCACGTGGTGCGGGCCTGGTTGAGGAGGAAGGCCTCAGTGTCGGGGCTGGTGAGTGGAGCCTGCATGTGGACCAGAATGTGCAGATGGCGGTGTAGGAGTCAACAGTGACTAAAGCTGATTTCCAAGCGTGGATGAATTTGGCTCAGTAAAGGTGCAAGATGCAGGTTAAGAGCTGAAGGATGATTTGGTGGAGATGGGCACGTGTACTGACAGGGTGGAAACCCGTATGGCCAGCCATGAGGATATGGTGTCAGAGCTTCAGACTGGTCTCGAGGCACTTCAAAAAGAACACCGGGAGCTGGTGGCCAAAATGGATAACATTGAGAACAGGTCTCGGAGAAATAATCTGAGGTAGTGGAGAGTGCCTGAGACCACTGACTTTAATAATGCAATGCAGGTTGTCCAAGCTTTTGTGATCTGGTTGTTACCTGATGAGACATCTTTGATTCCTACTTAGTGTGCACATAGGTCCTTGGGACCTCAAGTTGCGGACAAGCCACGGGACACTGTTGTATGCTTTCAGAGGATTGCAGATAAGAAGCGGCTCATGCGCAAGGCTTGTGAATTGGAGCAAATGACTTGGTGGGGTGTTCAGGTGGCAATTTACCAGGACTTGGCTTATACCACGTCACAAAAGTGAAAGGCATTCTGGGAGATTACTCAGAGCTGCAACAAACCCAGTGGAGATACAAATGGACATTTCCTTTTGGACTGTTGATCACAATCAATGAGGTCCAAAAGAAGGTGATTACTGATCTTCCACCTGCCCCAAACAACTCTACTGCATGCTTGGATGTTTGTCAGAAGCTGGTCAGGTTCAGGTAGCAAAAGGTGGACCAAGTGTGCGATAGAGGGGCCACAGTTCCAAGCCGGGTGTGGATCCGGGAACTTCGCTGATGGCATGTTTCCTTGGATACTGGACTTACCCGAGACTGCTGATCTGCTGTTTGTGTGTTGATTGAGTTGGCCTTTTATAGCTATTTCTAGGGCCTGCTCTATATAGTTGTATGTGAGAAATGGGAGGTGTGTGTGTGGGAGGGAGGGGGGGAGGGAGCTGTGTGTATGGATTTGGGGTGGAAGAATGTTGTGGTTTTCAGTTAAGAGTGGGTGACAAGAGGAGGGGGGTTGGTGCGGTGTGTATGCTGTGGGGAATGGGCTGCTCCGGAGGTTGCTTCCTAGCTAACTGGCAGGGGATCTAATGATTTCTCACAAGACCATAAGTGGAGGAGTGGGGAGGAAGGGGGAGGAGTGGGGGTTTGGAGTGTTTTCATTCTTGGTTTGTGTTATGGGACCACCTGATTTGAAAGTACTAACCTATAATGTGCGGGAACTCCCCCTTTAAAGATCTATGCTATTTAAGGAGTTGACCAGAGTGAAGGGGGCTGTTTGCTTTCTTCAGGAGACTCATCTGCTTAAGCAGCATGAGCATTATGTGCAGGATGCTTGCTTCCCCACAAGGTACTGGGCATCTACTTCAGTTACCTGTAAGAAAGCAGGGGTTGGTGGCACAGGGCCTGACTGGATGTTCTTCAGATTAAGAGGGATCAACAAATATAAATGGACAATACAAATGTAGACATAATAAAGATACAACCAAGCTGGATGAATATCATACAGTTAACAGCTAAATATCAACTAAAACAGAATCACAACATAATCTGAAAATCTGAAATAAGCCAACAATCTAATATATATATATATATATATATATATATATATATATATATATATATATACGTCTTGCGTTACAAGACGTATGAGGAGAGACTTGCTGAACTAAACATGTATACTCTGGAGGAAAGGAGAAACAGGGTGATATGATACAGACGTTCAAATATTTGAAAGGTATTAATCCGCAAACGAACCTTTCCCGGAGATGGGAAGATGGTAGAACGAGAGGACATGAAATGAGATTGAAGGGGGGCAGACTCAAGAAAAATGTCAGGAAGTATTTTTTCACGAAGAGAGTAGTGGATGCTTGGAATGCCCTCCCGCGGGAGGTGGTGGAAATGAAAACGGTATCGGAATTCAAACATGCGTGGGATAAGCATAAAGGAATCCTGTGCCGAAGGAATGGATCCTCAGGAGCTTAGTCAAGATCGGGAGGCGGGGCTGGTGGTTGGGAGGTGGGGATAGTGCTGGGCAGACTTATACGGTCTGTGCCAGAGCCGGTGGTGGGAAGCGGGACTGGTGGTTGGGAGGCGGGGATAGTGCTGGGCAGACTTGTACGGTCTGTGCCAGAGCCGGTGGTTGGGAGGCGAGGATAGTGCTGGGCAGACTTATACGGTCTGTGCCAGAGCCGGTGGTTGGGAGGCGGGGATATTGCTGGGCAGACTTATACGGTCTGTGCCCTGAAGAGCACAGGTACAAATCAAAGTACGGTATACACAAAAAGTAGCAAATATGAGTTATCTTGTTGGGCAGACTGGATGGATCGTGCAGGTCTTTTTCTGCCGTCATCTACTATGTTACTATGTTAATATAATAATTTGTACCGCCAACGTTCAATGGCTGGCTGGCTGTCTGAGTTCGTAACATCCTGATGTCAGCAAACCTCCAGTGTTCCCTTCCCTCTCACTGTCCCGCCCTCGCGTAAAGACGAAATGATGTCAGAGGTCAGAACAGTGAGAGGGAAGGGAACGCTGGAGGCGAGCTGACGTCAGGATGTTATGAACGCAAGCAAAACAAGTGAAGGCAACGGAACGCTGGACATGGAGGGGAAGACAGAATCGAGGGACATGGAGGGGAGGGCAGGGCAGAAGATAATCGACATGGAGGAGAGGAGAGAATCGCGGAACACGGATGGGAGGGCAGGGCAGAGGAGAATCGCTGGACATGGAGGGGAGGCCAGAATCGCGGGACACCGAGGGGAAGGCAGAGCAGAGGAGAATCGCTGGATATGGAGTGGAGGCCAGACTTGCGGGACACAGAGGGGACGGCAGGGCAGAGGAGGATCGCTGGAAATGGAGGGGACGGCAGGGACAGGGGAATTGCTGCACATGGAAGGGAGGTCAGAATCGCTGGCCATGGAGGGGAGGGCAGGGGAGCGAGGAGAAATCGCTTTGACGAGAGCCTTAAAAACATAATCACCATTACAAGATAGCCTTGCTAGTGCCCATTTCATTTTTTGGAGAAACGGGCCTTTTTTTACTAGTGTAAATATGATACCAATAAACAAATATAAATTTACTACCAGCAGTTTCCTATTTTCAATACCCCGACCATCAGCCTCACAATCATCCTTCAGAGATCTACTTCCAGTCTCTTAGGACCATGTAATCCCATTAATAAAATTAACTCCTCACTGATATTCTAGATCTACCCATTTCTAGCCAAATACTCATTAGGAGTAAATGAGCATGTGTGTGTATGTAAATAAAATATGAAACATACCTGACTGTTATAGTATGCCTATAACTTGGCAGAAGTTTTTCCATATTTAGAAACCGAGTGATTTCCTCAAGAATGAGGCGGACATCCGGATTCAAGTTCTCAAGCGTCCGAATTTCGTTGTTGACACTTATTGCAGGGGTCACAGAATTTGCTAGAGCATCTATCAGTTCTGCACGATAGTAATTGTCTGAAAACTGAATTCAGACAAGACTTGTTCAAGTATGAATACAACAAGACAATAAATCTTCTAAAGACCTTAATGAAACTGAGAAATACCACCTTATTTGTTTTCAGTTTTTGAAATAAAATAAACCATTATTGAACAGCTGAATTTAAAATTAAAAGTAAGTAAAAGAAACAAAGGTTCCCTTTGTGGTTAGGAATTTGTCAAACAAACAATTTATTGAAAGACACAGAATTCTGCTGAGAAGGTAAAATTATGTATCATATCTGATAATTTTCTTTCCATTAATCATAGCTGATCAATCCATAGACTGGTGGGTTGTGTCCATCTACCAGCAGGTGGAGATAGAGAGCAATCCTTTTGCCTCCCTATATGTGGTCATGTGCTGCCGGAAACTCCTCAGTATGTCGATATCAAAGCTCCATCCGCAGGACTCAGCACTTAGAGAATTACACCCACAAAGGGACACTCTGCCCAGCTCACCACCGCCGAAACGGGGGAGGGGAATTAACCCAGCTCATCCCCACACAAGTGGGGGAGGGGAATCCGTCCAGCTCATCCCCGCGGAGCGGGGGAGGGACACCACACCCGCCGATGCGGGGGGATCTGGCTTATCCTGCAACCGCGGGAGGAGCTGACTGACCCTAACACCGCCGAAGCGGGAGGGGTACAAAGCTGCCCTACAGCCGCACGAAGCGGGAGGGAGTGCCGGCAGAATTTAAATCTCAATCCAGCCCCGTAAAACGGAGGGGAGAGGAATGCAGCAGCTCACTGTAACACAAACTCGTCTCAACTCTTGAAGAATCCAAGTGAAAAAATAACTTGAACACGAAGTCTTCCTGAACAGGAACTGAAGACTAAACTTGAATCTGAAATGCAACCAGAATATAAACAGTACAGATATCTGGGAGGGACTATGGATTGATCAGCTATGATTAATGGAAAGAAAATTATCAGGTATGATACATAATTTTACCTTCCATATCATCAAGCTGATCAATCCATAGACTGGTGGGATGTACCGAAGCAGTACTCACCCAGGGCGGGACATAGAAATCCCTGACCGCAACACTGAAGCTCCAAACCGGGCCTCCGCCCGAGCAGCCACAGTCAAGCGGTAATGCTTGGAGAATGTATGGGCCGAAGCCCAAGTTGCCACCTTGCATATCTCTTCCAAGGAGACGGAACCGGCCTCTGCCATCGAGGCCGCCTGAGCTCTTGTGGAGTGAGCCTTCAGCTGGATAGGCGGCACCTTCCCCGCGGCCACATAAGCCGCTGCAATGGCTTCCTTGACCCATCTTGCCACTGTAGGCTTAGCAGCCTGCAGACCCCTACGAGGACCTGCAAACAGAACAAACAGATGATCCGATTTCCGGAAATCATTGGTCACTTCCAAGTATCTGATGATGACTCGTCTCACATCCAGACATCTGAGAGCAGAGTATTCCTCTGGGTAGTCCTCCCTACGAAAGGAAGGGAGACAGAGCTGCTGATTCACATGGAAGCGAGAAACAATCTTGGGCAGGAAGGAAGGCACTGTGCGAATAGTCACTCCTGCCTCAGTGAACTGCAGAAAAGGCTCTCGACATGAGAGCGCCTGGAGCTCGGAAACTCTTCTGGCTGAAGTGATAGCCACCAAAAAGACTGCTTTCAACGTCAGGTCTTTCAGAGATGCCCTCGACAAGGGTTCAAAAGGCGGCTTCTGCAATGCTCTTAGCACCAGATTGAGATTCCATGCAGGCACCACAGAGTGCAGAGGAGGGCGCAGGTGATTAACTCCCTTAAGAAAGCGCACCACATCTGGCTGTGAAGCCAGGAAAACACCCTTCAGGCGGCCCCTGAAGCAAGTTAGAGCCGCTACCTGGACTTTAAGGGAACTGAGCGACAGGCCTTTCTCCAGACCTTCTTGCAGGAACGCCAACACTGAAGAAATTGGAGCAGTGAAGGGAGAAAGTGAGCCTGCTTCACACCACGCTGCAAAGGTACGCCAAACCCTGGCGTAAGCAGCAGAAGTAGAGCGCTTCCTCGCTCTCAGCATAGTGGCGATGACCTTGTCTGAGAAGCTCTTCTTTCTCAGACGCTGCCGCTCAATAGCCAGGCCGTAAGACCAAAGGGGGAGGGATCCTCCATCACCACGGGACCCTGATGTAACAGGCCCTGCTCCACAGGCAGTCGCAGAGGATCGTCGACTGAGAGCCTGATCAAGTCCGCATACCAGGGACGTCTGGGCCAATCCGGACCCACCAGGATTATCCGGCCCGGATGCTTTGCCACCCGGTCTAGCACCCTGCCCAACATGGGCCAGGGCGGGAACACATAGAGAAGCTCTTGTGTCGGCCACTGTTGGAGAAGAGCATCTACTCCCAGGGATCGAGGGTCCCGTCCTCTGCTGAAAAAGCGCGGCACTTGGCAATTGGCCGATGACGCCATCAGATCTAGGCTCGGCTGGCCCCAGCGCTTCGTGATGTCCAAGAACGCCTGAGCAGATAGCTGCCACTCTCCGGGCTCCAAGGTATGGCGACTGAGAAAGTCCGCCTTGACATTCATGACTCCGGCAATGTGGGCCGCTGACAGCTGTTCCAGGTTCGCTTCCGCCCACTGGCATAGATTCATGGCCTCCTTGGCTAGAGGGGCGCTCTTGGTACCTCCCTGGCGGTTGACATAGGCCACAACAGTGGCATTGTCCGACAGGACCCGTACTGGCTTCAACGCCAGTACCGGGATGAACTCCAAAAGCGCCAACCGAATGGCTCTGAGTTCCAGGAGGTTGATAGACCACTTTGCCTCTGCAGGAGACCAGAGCCCCTGCGCTGTCCTTCCCAAGCAGTGGGCTCCCCAGCCCGTCAAAGAGGTGTCCGTCGTGACGACAATCTACTCTGGGGTCACCAGAGGCATTCCTGCAGACAACTTGTCTGTCTGCAGCCACCAGCTCAGCGCCTTGCGCACTGCTGGGTCCAAGGGAAGGCGCACAGCATAATCCTCCGACATCGGAGTCCAGCGCTGCAACAGAGAGTGTTGTAGTGGTCTCATATGAGCCCTGGCCCAGGGCACTACTTCCATCGTGGCCGTCATAGAGCCCAACAGCTGCACATAGTCCCAAGCCCGAAGAGGAGAGGCTACTCGGAACTGGTCCACCTGAGCCTGAAGTTTGACAATCCGATTGTCTGGCAGGAACACTCTGCCCACTTGGGTGTCGAATCGAACTCCCAGATACTCCAGGGACTGAGTCGGGCGCAGCTGGCTCTTCTCCCAGTTGATGATCCACCCCAGGGAGCTCAAAAGAGCAACCACCCGGTTCACAGCTTTGCCGCACTCTGCATAAGAGGGGGCTCGGATCAACCAGTCGTCCAGATAAGGATGGACTTGTACTCCTTCCTTTCGCAGGAAGGCCGCGATGACCACCATTACTTTGGAAAAGGTCCGCGGAGCAGTAGCCAACCCGAAAGGGAGGGCTCTGAACTGGAAGTGTCGTCCCAGGACTGCAAAACGCAGGAAGCGTTGATGAGGAGACCAGATGGGAATATGCAGGTACGCTTCCTTGATGTCCAAGGAAGCCAAGAACTCTCCTGCCTTCACTGCCGCTATAACAGAGCGGAGAGTCTCCATGCGAAAGTGCCGCACTTTCAAGGCCCGATTGACCCCTTTGAGGTCGAGGATAGGCCGGACAGAACCTCCTTTCTTTGGTACCACAAAGTAAATGGAGTAACGTCCCTTGCCAATCTGATTTTCTGGCACCGGAACGACCGCACCCAGGCGGATCAGGTTGTCCAAGGTCTGCTGCACTGCCACAGCTTTGACCGGAGACTTGCAGGGAGAGAGTACAAACCCGTCTCTTAAGGGTCGGCAGAACTCTAGCTTGTAGCCGTCTCTGATGACTTCCAGCACCCAAGCGTCTGAAGTTATTGTGGTCCACTCGCCCAGAAACGAGGACAGCCGTCCTCCAATCTGCACTGGGGCGTGGACCAAGGCCCCGTCATTGGGTACGAGACCCTGGGGGAGGACCGGAGGGAGCACCTCCGGGACGGTGGTCTCTGCGAAAGGAATGCTGCTTGGGGGAGAAAGTCCTCTTGAAGGAAGAGGGGGCAGAGGAGCCCGACCTGCCCGGGCGGTACCGACGGGCTTCCTGAAACCGTCCTCTGGAGGTACCGGAACGAGTACTAGCCCGAGCCCTGACCTCTGGTAACTTCTTGCCCTTAGACGTGCCGAGATCGGTCACGATTTTGTCCAGCTCGACCCCAAAGAGCAGCTTGCCTTTAAAAGGCAATCTAGCCAGGCGAGATTTAGAGGCGTGGTCAGCAGACCAATGTTTCAGCCAAAGCCACCGCCGCGCAGAGACTGTCTGAGCCATGCCTTTAGCTGAGGCTCTCAAGACATCATACAGCAAGTCTGCCAAATAGGCTAAGCCCGATTCCAGGGCCGGCCAATCAGCCCTCAAGGAATGATCCGAGGGGGAAGCCCGCTGCACCATAGTCAGGCACGCCCTGGCCACATAGGAACCGCAAACCGAGGCCTGCAAACTTAAAGCAGTCGCCTCAAAGGACGACCTTAAGGCCGCCTCCAATCTTCTGTCTTGGGCGTCCTTTAGGGCCGTGCCACCTTCCACCGGCAAAGCCGTTTTCTTAGTCACCGCAGTGATTAAAGAATCCACGGTAGGCCACAGATAGGCCTCACGTTCACTTTCAGGCAAAGGATAGAGGCGGGACATAGCCCTAGCCACTTTGAGGCTCGCTTCCGGGACATCCCATTGAGCTGAAATTAAGGTGTGCATGGCATCATGCACGTGGAAGGTTCTAGGCGGGCGTTTCGTCCCCAGCATAATGGCAGAGCCAACAGGGGCTGAGGGAGAGACGTCCTCAGGAGAGGAAATCTTCAAAATGCCCATGGCCTGCACTAACAGGTTGGGCAAATCCTCTGAGCTAAAAAGCCGCGCTGCAGAGGGGTCATCCGCTCCAACCGAGCGGGGATCCGTCTCCTCCAAGGAATCCGCAAAGGACCGTTGGGAGAACTCAGATACGCTGCCCTCATCTACATCGGAGGAGACAAGGTCCTCCAAGGCCTGGGAATCAACCCGAGGGCGTTTACCTCCGGGGACCTCAACCTCTTTACCAAACGAGGGAGCAGGGGCAGCGTTTTGCATAAGGAAGGCCTGATGCAGCAGCAAAACAAACTCGGGGGAGAAACCCCCCAGACTGTGCACTTCCGCAGCCTGGGCTACAGCCCTAAACGCACCCTCAACCGGCGCTCGCAAGAGCGGGGGAGAGACATGCTGCGCATCCAAAATGGCGTCCGGCGCGACACTCCGCGAAGGAGCCGCACGGGAAAAACGGCGCTTAACTTTAGCCGCTTTGGTGCCGTCGCCCAAATTAAGGGCGTCCATGGCATTAATGTCTCCCTCAAGGGCGGCCCACGAAGAAGCCGTCCGAGCCGCGTGGCCGGCCAAGATGGCGGAGGCGAGCAGCGGGGGATGGGCGTTTATGGCGGGAAAAACCGCCACGCCGGAGGAAGGATCGGGACACTCATCGGTCACGAAACTGTCACCCAACAAGGGCAAATCAGACTTTAAGACCCCCGCATCCCCTCTAGAAGCGCCTAAGCGATCCGGGGAGCGACTCTTTGCGCCCTCGCCCTCCGACGCCATATGCCACGTGGAGATCAATCGGGGAACCCCCTGCCCGCTATAAAAAGGTAAAAATTACCTGCTTTCCGCTCCGAGCTGTAACGACCTGGTGTCCCAGTGAGTAGCTGCAATAAACGTTTAAATAAACGTCGAAATAAACGCCTTTAAGGACGTTCAACATTTTTTTTTTTTTTTTAACGGAGCCAGCGGGAGGGGGGAGAAAAGGAGGGACCTGGCGCCACCAGGTTTGCACTTGCTCAAGAAGAGCCCTCAACCCCAGGCACTCAACAAAACCTAAAAATTAGGCTTGGAGGCCTAGCCAGAGCTGCTGCTGTGTGTGACCACCACCTGCTGAGATAGAGAACATACTGAGGAGTTTCCGGCAGCACATGACCACATATAGGGAGGCAAAAGGATTGCTCTCTATCTCCACCTGCTGGTAGATGGACACAACCCACCAGTCTATGGATTGATCAGCTTGATGATATGGAAATAAAGTTATCTATACAGGTCATACCTTTTCTTGGCTTCATTTCTGAGAGGCTAGTTTTTATAGCATTTCTCTAATACAGTAAATTCTACTTTTCTGGTTATGTTCTCCAAACAAATAGTTATCAGTCAGTAACTGAGACATAAAATTCATTTAAGACTGAAATAAATAATAATTCTCAACCATTGACTAGTTATCAATCTCAAAACACAAAGGTCAACCGGACAGGGGTATTTCACACTGGCATTCATCAGAAGGAGAATGGTTCACTCTTTGCTGGAACTGTGAGATATGCCCAGAAATAGTGACAATCTGCATGCTACAGAAAAGTTGTGAGCCTCGTCCTTTGTGAAACTCAAGAGTACAGAGGATAGACTTGTGTTTTCTATGCAGCTGTTCACCACTGAGTCCTGAAGAGGTGTGGAGATAGGACTTCCTAAGAGAAAGAAAACTTAATTGGTGAGTATCTTACCTGCTGAGAAATTGGATTCAAACTTGGTAATAGGTAAACTTTGGGTTTAGCTAATTTCATTGTCTATTAAAAATTACTCTGATTATATAGTAAAACAGTTTAGTCCATAACTGGTACAGTTTAATATAAAAACTGTTTTAGAGCCTAGTTTAGTGTTTTAGGTTGCAGTTTACAGTTTACCATACCAGTTTAGAGCACAGCTAGCAGTTGAAGGAAGCCTCTGTATTAATGTTTAATTCTCTCCCCTACTCCCTGGTTCCCACCCACCCCAAGGATGATGGTTGAGGTAGGTTTATTTTTTTTGCATCAAGTTGTCTTCCTTATTTATTTTTTAAAGGGTTTCTTTAAATTGTAATTATATACTGCTGAGATAACTGTTGCTTTATTTTTTTTCTAGCTTTAATAGAGAAGATTTAGTTTATTTTTTCTTTTTTAAGGATCTCCTTTCCTTGCTTGCTCTAGGATTTCTTTTTTACCTCCAATTTAAAAGGAGAGGTGACCTAACTAAATTCTTTTGAAGTCCCTGCATTTCTAAAGGTTAGATCTCACACAAAGATAGCTGTTTCCTTTAAACTAAAGAGCATAAGAGAAAAAGGTAGGGCCTTTGGTAAGGCTTTCTCTGTTTGCACTTTTCCTTCAACAGGTGCAAAACATCTGCAACTGAAGTATGGCTGGGAAACACAGTCAGGCTTATTTTCGAAAGAGAAGGGTGCCCATCTTTCGACACAAATCGCAAGATGGGCATCCTTCTCACAGGGTCGCCCAAATCGGCATAATTGAAAGCCAATTTTGGGCATCCCCAACTGCTTTCCGTTGCGGGGACAACCAAAGTTCACGGGGGCGTGTCGGAAGCGTAGCAAAGGCGGGACTGGGGTGTGCCTAACACATGGGCGTCCTCGACCGATAATGGAAAAAAGAAGGGCTTCCCTAATGAGCACTTGGGCGACTTTACTTGGTCCATTTCTTCTTACAACCAAGCCTCAAAAAAAGGTGCCCAAACTGACTAGATGACCACCGGAGGGAATCGGGCATGACCTCCACTTACTCCACCAGTGGTCGCTAACCCCCTCCCACCCTCAAAAAAAAACTTTAAAAATATTTTGTGCCAGCATCTATGCCAGCCTCAAATGTCATACCCAGCTCCATGACAGCAGTATGCAGGTCCCTGGAGCAGTTTTAGTGGGTGCAGTGCACTTCAGGCAGGCGGACCCAGGCCCATCTCCCCCTACCTGTTACACTTGTAGTGGTAAATGTGAGCCCTTCAAAACCCACCAGAAACCAACTGTACCCGCATCTAGGTGCCCCCCCTTCACCCCTTAGGGCTATGGTAGTGGTGTACAGTTGTGGGGAGTGGGTTTTGGGGGGCTCAGCACACAAGATAAGGGGTTGTGCACCTGGGAGCAATTTATGAAGCCCAGTGCAGTGCCCCCTAGGGTGCCCGGTTGGTGTCCTGGCATGTGAGGGAGACCAGTGCACTACGAATGCTGGCTCCTCCCACAACCAAATGGCTTGGATTTGGTTGTTTCTGAGATGGGCGTCCTAGGTTTCCATTATCAGCGAAAATCGGGGACGACCATCTCTAAGGTCGACCTAAATTTCGCGATTTGGGCGTCCCCGACCGTATTATCGAAAAGAACGATGGATGCCCATCTTGTTTCGATAATACAGGTTTCCCTGCCCCTTTGCCGGGACGTCCACAGGAAAACTTGGTCGCCCTTTCGATTATGCCCCTCCACGTCACCAAAGCTTTTTGATCCAGTTACATCTTCTGCCTTTCTGCAGACACAAAGCATGATCCAAGGAGAGGGGATGATTCTATGTGTGAAATGTCTGTAGCTTGAATCCCTAAGAAAAGAAGAATAGCCAAACTGGAACAGGTCGATGGTCCATTTAGCCCAGTATCCAGCTACCAACAGTGGCCAATCCAGGTCACAAGCACCTGGCAAAATCCCAAATAGCAGCATTCTAAGTTATCAATCCAATGTCTACATTAATAGTAGATTGTGGACTTTTCCTCCAGGAGCTTGTCCAAACCTTTTTTAAACCCAGATATGGTAACTACTATTACCACATCCTATGGAAATGATCCAGAGCTTAAATATTTATCCAGTGAAAAAATATTTCCACCTATCATTTTAAATGTATTGCCATGTAACTTCATAGATTGTACCAATCTCTGTACTTTCTGTAAGAGTAAAAAATTGATTCATGATTACCATTCTACAACACTCAGAATGCTATAGCTCTCTATCACACATGAATGAAGTGGATGAACTGAGATAAATATTTTAAGATCTGGATCATTTCCATAGGAACCTCCTTTTTTAAAGTTAAACGTTAACATACTTGATTTCCTATGCATACTTACTTTAAAGCTAATATCAAATCCTATCATATTACCTAACACCTTTCCATCTAAATCCTCATTTACCCTCAACTTATTATCGACTGTATCTAAGATTATGTAATGACTATATCATATTAACACCCTGTAAGCCAAATTGAGCCTGCAAAAAGGTGGGATGTGGGGTACAAATGTAATAAATAAAATAAAATCATATTATGATCACTGTTATCAAGCGGCCCCAGCACCATTACCTCCCACAACAGATCATGCACCCCACTAAGGACTAAGTCTAAAATTTTTCTCTCTCTTGTCGGTTCCTGTACCAGCTGCTCCATAAAGCAATCCTTGATTTCGTCAAAGAATTTTACCTCCCTAGCATGCCCCAATGTTACATTTACCCAGTCAATATCAGGGTAATTGAAATCACCCATTATTATTGCGTTGCCCAGTTTGTTTGTGTCCCTAATTTCCTTTAACATTTATGCATTCGTCTGTTCATCCTGGCCAGGTGGACAGTAGTACACTCCTATCACTATCCTTTGCCCCTTTACACATGTAATTTCAATCCATAGTGATTCCAAGAAGTGTTTTGTTTCCTGCAGAAATTTCAATCTATTTGATTCAAGGCTCTCGTTAATATACAATGCCACCCCTCCACCAATTCGATCCACACTATCACTACGATATAATTTGTACCCCAATATGACAGTGTCCCACTGGTTATCCTCCTTCCACCAGGTCTCAGAGATGCCTATTATATCTAATTTTTCATTTAGTGGAATATATTCTAACTCTCCCATCTTATTTCTTAGGCTCCTGGCATTCGCATACAGACATTACAAACTATGTTTTTTGTTCCTATTTACATCTTGCTCAGTACTTGACAGTATTAATTTGCTATCTTTTGTCTGTTTTTTTAATTTTATTTAAGGACACCTGATCTACTATGGTCTCTTTTGCAAGCTCACTATCAGGATACCCTATCTTCCCTGTTTTGGTGATATCTTTGAAAGATACCTTATCCCGAACCATGCGCTTTTGAGCGACTGTCGGGCCTTTCCCCAGGTTCTAGTTTAAAAGCTGCTCTATCTCCTTTTTAAATGCCGATTCCAGCAGCCTGGTCCCACCCTGGTTACGGTGGAGCCCATCCTTTCGGAATAGGTTCCCTCTTCCCCAGAATGTTGCCCAGTTCCTAACAAATCTAAAACCCTCCTCCTAGCACCATTGTCTCATCCACGCATTGAGACTCTGGAGCTCTGCCTGTCTTTTGGGCCCTGCGCGTGGAACGGGTAGCATTTCAGAAAATGCTACCCTAGAGGATCTGGATTTGAGCTTTCTACCTAAGAGCTTAAATTTGGCTTCCAGAACCTCTCTCCCACATTTTCCTATGTCATTGGTACCCACATGTACCAAGACAGCCGGCTCCTCTCCAGCACTATCTAAAATCCTATCTAGGTGATGTGTGAGGTCAGCCACCTTCGCACCAGGTGATCTTCACGTCCACCAGCCACCCAGCTATCTATATGCCTAATGATCAAACCACCACCAACAACAGCTGTCCTAACCCTTCCCTCTTGGGCAGCACTTGGAGACATATCCTCGGCGCAAGAGGATAGTACATCCCCTGGTGGGCAGGTCCTGGCTACAGGAGTACTTCCTACTTCACCAGTGATGCTCTCCTTCTAGACGACCTCCCTCCTCCAAGGTAGCACAAGGGCTACCAGACTGGAGGTGGGACTTCTCTACAATATCCATGTAGGTCTCCTCTATGTACCTCTCTGTCTCCCTCAGCTCCACCAAGTCTGCTGCTCTAGCCTCAAGAGAACGGACACGTTCTCTGAGAGCTAGGAGGTCTTTGCATCGGGCACACACATATGACATCTCACTAACTGGGAGATAATCATACATGTGATACTCAATGCAAAAGACTGGATAGCACCCCTCTCACTGCTGGACTGCTGGCTCCATCTTAGTGTTTTTGAGTTTTTCAATAATTTAAAACTTGCTACAGTATTAAGTATACTAGCCTAATATAAAAATGTATTTTAGTTTATATAATGTATTGTATGATTTATTTAGTGTTTCCTTCGCAGATGTTAATGAAACGTATTTAAAACTCTGTAAGACTACTCCTTGCTTGTTACCCTAATTACAATAACTGACTATAAATGAAGAGTTGTCCTAGGGGTGGGCGGGAAGACTAAACTAGATCCTGCAGTGCCTGCTAGAGTCTATCTGTTAATGCTGCGGTACAACATTTTTAAAACTAAGGGGAAATGACTATGGGGATTAATTGATAAAATTTGCTTTTTTATATTTTTATTTTGCCTATCACTAACCTACAATTCATCATTTATACCCCAATCTTTAAGTTCCCAAAACACAAAGCAAAATGCTTTTGAATATGCTCTGTAATTTTGTTCTTTATAATAGTCTCTACCATTTTGCCCGGCACCGACTTCAGACTCACCGGTCTATAATTTCCTGGATCTCCTCTGTAACCTTTTTTAAAAATTGGTGTTACGTTAGCCAACCTCCAATCTTCCAGTACCATGCTCGATTTTAAGGATAAATTACATATTACTAACAATAGCTCCTCAAATTCATTTTTCAGTTCTATCAGTACTCTGCGATAAATACCATCCGGTCCAGGAGATTTGCTACTCTTCAGTTTGTAGAACTGCCCCATTATATCTTCCAGGTTTATAGAGAATTCATTCAGTTTCTCTGACTCGTCTGCTTCAAATACCATTTCTGGCACTGATATCTCTCCCAAATCTTCCTCGGTGAAGACCGAAGCAAAGAATTACTTTAATCTCTCCGCTATGGCTTTGTCTTCCCTGATTTACCCTTTTACCCCTTGGGCATCTAGCTACCAACCAATTCTTTTGCCGGCTTCCTGCTTTTAATATACCTAAAAAAAAATGTAAAATGTGTTTTTGCCTACAACGCAATCTTTTTTTTGAAGTCCCTCTTAGCCTTCCTTATCAGTGCTTTGCATTTGACTTGACATTCCTTATGCTGTTTCTTATTGTTTTCAGTCGGTTCGTTCTTCAATTTTCTGAATGATTTTCTTTTAGCTCTAATAGCTTCCTTCACCTCACTTTTTAACCATGCCAGCTGTCATTTGGTCTTCCGTACTCCTTTTTTAATACGCAGAGTATATTTGGCCTGAGCTTCCAGGATGGTGTTTTTGAACAGCATTTTGACCCTCGCAGCCGCTCCTCTAAGTTTTTTCTTCACCGTTCTTCACATTTTATCATAGTCTCCTTTTTAAAGTTAAACGCTAATGTATTTGATTTTCTATGTATACTTACTTCAAGGCTAATATCAAATCCGATTATATTATGATCACTGTTATCAAGCAGCCCCAGCACCATTACCTCCCGCACCAGATCATGCACTCCACTAAGGACTAGGTCTAGAATTTTTCCTTCTCTCGTCGTCTCCTGTACCAGCTGCTCCATAAAGCAGTCCTTGATTTCGTCAAGGAATTTTACCTCCCTAGCATGCCCTGATGTTACATTTACCCAGTCAATATTGCGGTAATTGAAATCACCCATTATTATCGTGTTGCCCAGTTTGTTTGTGTCCCTAATTTCCTTTATCATTTCTGCATCCGTCTGTTCATCCTGGCCAGGCGGACGGTAGTACACTATCACTATCCTTTTCCCCTTTACACATGGAATTTCAATCCATAGTGATGCCAAGATGTGTTTTGTTTCCTACAGAATTTTCAATCTATTTGATTCAAGGTTCTCCTTAATATACAATGCTACCCCTTCACCAATTCGATCCACCCTATCACTACTATATAATTTGTACCCCGGTATGGCAGTGTCCCACTGGTTATCCTCCTTCCACCAGGTCGTCTCAGAGATGCCTATTACATCTAATGTTTCATTTAGTGCAATATATTCTAACTCTCCCATCTTATTTCTTAGGCTCCTGGCATTCGCATATAGACATTTCAAACTATGTTTGTTGTTCCTATTTACATCATGCTCAACATTTGACAGTATTAATTTGCAATCTTCTGTCTGATTTTTATTTTTACACTTGAACATGAAGACACAGTCCCTGCTCGACAGAGCTTACAATCTAATTTCAATCTCTTTCACCTCAGCTTATGATTGAACAACTGTTCTCTTAGATCATGTAATGACGTTCTCATTTCCACACTCTGTAAGCCACATTGAGCCTGCAAAAAGGTGGGATAATGTGGGGTACAAATACAATAAATAAATAATACAATAAATAAATTAGGACAGACAAACAGGACAAACAAGAGATAAGGGAATATTAAAGTGAGGATGATAAAATAAGGGTTCTGAACAAGTGAATAAGGGTTACAAGCTAAAAGCAGCTTCAAAATGGTGGGTTTTTAGATTAGATTTGAAGACGGCCAGAGATGGAGCTTGACGTACTGGCTCAGGAAATCTATTCCAGGCATATTCCCTTTTTTTTTTTTTTTTAAACGGCTGTAAGGCTCTGTCTATTGTTTTCTTTTTTTTAATTGAGAAAGGTAAACAGACAGACCGGCCTGAGAGAGAGAGAGGGGACAAGGGTTGAGGCAGGGACCCTCAAGGAAGTATGTCCCCAAAGATGGCACCACGAGCCAATCGCCCCCAAACTCAACTGGCCACAAAGGACCAGGAGAAGTCCCACAGAAGAATCCAGAAGCTGGTAAGCAGACGTCCACCACCTGCTGGAGACAGAGACACACTAACCTATGAAGGGGTTGGTAGCCCACTATCAGGCTCATTTTCAAAAGAGGAAAACATCCAAAAAGTGACGTAAGTCTGCATTTGGATGTTTATCTGAGAAAAACGTCCAAATCAGTATTTTGAAAACCTCTTTTTAGATGATTTTCTCTGAAGTCTGTCAGAAGGATGTCTAAATCTCAAGGGGGTGTGTCAGGGGCATGTTCAAGGCGGGACTTGGGCGTTCCTAAGACTTGGACGTCTTCCAGCAATAATGGAACAAAATAAAGACACCCAAGACTAAAACTTAGTTTTGAGCTAGACCTGTTTTTATAAAGAATAGCTGCAGTGGGAATTGAACCCACTTCCCTAGGATCAAGGTCTGCTGCACTAACCACTAGGCTTACTCCTCTACTCCACACAAGAGGTGCCCCAAGTGACCAGATGACCACTGGAGGGAATCGGGAATCACCTCCCCCTCTCAATCACCCCAAAAATGTGATTAAAAATATTACTTGCCAGCCTCAGATGTTATACTCAGGTCAATTAGAATAGCATGCATGTCCCTGGAGTAGTCTAGTAGTGGTGCAGTGCAATGCAGACAGGTGGACCCAGGCTTCTACCCCCCCCCCCCCCTACTTGTTACACTTGTGAGGAAGCTGTGAGTCCTCCAAAACCTACCAGAAACCCACTGTACCCACATATTGGTGCTCCCTTCACCTGTAAGGGCTATGGTAGTGGGGCACAGTTGGGGGTAGTGGGTTTTGGGGGAGCTCAGCAGACAAGGTAAGGGAGCAATGGTGAGATATGTACCTGGGAGCATTTTATAAATTCCACTGCAGTGCCCCCAAGGATGCCCTATTGCTTTCCTGGGATGTCACTTTTCCACTATTCTACCTGATGCCAAGCTTTCTATTTTTTTTTATAATATCTGAGCCTTGTGTCTATTGTTTATCATTAGATCTAGGCTTTGAATTCAGATCTATAGATGAAAAGGAGGTCTCATTACATATATCTAAATAACAGAGTGCTATTTTTCCATACTTCATAGCAAGAGTGTACATTCCCTAATTATCTGCCCCAATGCAACTGAAGCTTTTACCTCCTCAGTGCATGTAAATGGTTTCATCACTGTGTGGATTCTCTGATGCCATGTGAGGCTCTCTTTCCAACCAAAGCTTTTACCACACTCAGGACATGTAAATGGTTTCACTCCTGTGTGTATTCTCTGGTGCATTGTGAGGTTTACCTTCTGAGAAAAGCTTTTACCAGACTCTATACATGCAAATGGTTTCTCTCCCGTGTGGACTTTCTGATACACTTACATTACAACCAAAGCTTTTACCACACTTAGAACATGTGAATGGTTTCACTTTATTGTGGATTTTCTTGTGTATTTTGTACATTTTGCATTTGGATATATTTATTTGAAAATGGACCAAAAAATAAAACATCCAAATCACAAAACATTTTTCCAAACAACATTTTCAAAAGACTTTTTTTTTGTAGAAAATGACCTTTCCTGAACTGATTTTGGACGTTTTACAAAAAACGTCCAAATTCAGACTTAGATGTCATATCCAAAAATGCCCCTTGTGCATTTGACTTGCCCAAAGTCACAAGGAGCAGCAGTGGGAATTGAACTCATGTTGCCAGGATTAAAGCCCGTTGCACTAACCATTAAGCCACTCCTCCTCTGTTTTGGACATTTTGCATTTGGACGTCTTTTGCTCGAAAATGGACCAAAAAAAAAGGACGTCCAAATCACAAAACGTCCAAATCACAAGACGTCCATAGCATTTTCAAACACTAAAGATAGACACCTATCTTTTTCAAAAATGACCTTCTTTCCTGTTTAGAATTTGGACATTTCTGTAAAACGTCCAAATTCTGATTTAGATATTCTATCGAAAATGCCCCTCCACATCTCTCTAAGTTAGTTATCTCTATCTACACCTACAGGTAGACTGATACAACCCACCAGTTCATGGATTCATCTGCTGCCTGCGCTAAGGAAATTGGTTTTGTCTAGGACTAGGTTCTTATTAGCACAGCATCCTAGCCCAATAGCTTTTTCTTTTAAGATTCCTTCAGAACTCCCCACCCCTCACCCATCATATGAATATGCAGGGACTCCAGAATATACCTCCTTGTAGGCACGTGTCTCTACCCTATAAGATGCCCGTCTGTTGCAAGAACACACACACGCCCAGCTCATGGCCCATTGCTTCCTATGCCAGCCTGGATTAGGGAACAGTTTCTACTCTTGACCCACCGTCAGAGGGCTAGAAAAAAATGTTTCTTCTTTGCTTAAACTGGGCTCTCTCTCTCATCCATGGTATATAGAATTATGTTTTATTGTAAATTGTTTTGTAGTTTCTTGAAGAAACGGTATATAAACACTCAAATTAAGTTTTGCCATTACCCCCATACATACTCATCCATGCACATATCATGTAAAATGTGTGTGCACTTGGAAGGAAAGTATATATACTGTATAAACTGTGTGGTACCTACCACACAGTTTACACAGTATCTGTGTGCATTTACGTGGCCCCGTTTTAGATGGGTAATTTTTCAACAGGACACGTCAGCTGTGCAGACACACAGACACATATGTTGCATTTATTTTATAAAAGTGGTATCAGAATACTGCAACTTTATTAAAGTACCTACTTGAAAACTCCCACACAAAGTTACACCTACTCCAAGCCAACTGTGACTTTTCTGTCTAGAAATATGCAGATTTCATAACATGTGAACTCACATGTTTAAAAAGGCATACCCTACTGATCCAACATAAATGCCTGATCTCTGCTACACAACAATACTAAAGTTCATAATGGATATTACACAACTCTTCCGTTATACGATTCCTTTATGTGGTCCTACCACATGAACCTTATCCTACCACAACATCACTTTGTATTTGTTTACTCCGGAGTATGCAAACACCTCTCCGGTACTATGTAAGCCACATTGAGCCTACAAATAGGTGGGAAAATGTGGGGTACAAATGTAACAAATAACTAAATAAATAAATGTATATGTGTTATGTGTCAGGAGAACACACTTTAATGTATATACACCCCAGGACAATTTTATAAGTGCATATTTCTGTGCATAACATCAAAACAATGTTTTTTGATGGCAAGAGAAAAAGTCTGCTAGCAATTAAAGCTCAAGAAGGGTTCCAATTAGTTCAAATCAGCATAACAGACCATATTTCCAGAAACAGAAAAAATATTGACAGAAAGTTATTGGTATGAACAGCGATGAGGTACTCCTACTAAACTAATTAAAATAATTTCCTGGCAGAAAATCTTATAAAACAAAATCAAATGTCCTTCCAACAAAGATGATTCACCTACTGGAAACAGGATCATATGTATGTCCAGCTGAAAAGGTCTAAAATGTTTACCCAAACTGAGAGAACTGAACTTTATGTTCTCTGCATACATATTAATCTTGGGATGCCTCCACAGAAAGTTTTAAGAGGGGCAATTCTCATCTATGACAAGATGTATGTGCCATGTGGACAACTGGTAATGAAAACTATTTAACATCTACATTCATCCCCGAATCATTAAATTTACTGTACTGTGCCATCTTAGTCCATCAAAAATAAAAAAAACATTTAAAAGAAAACCAAAAGATTAGTTTGAGATGATAGCTTTATGAGGATAACAAATGTTTTAAAAATATCTAAATCTTGGAGGCTAATTAGGTCTATCCTCTAGCATAAGGTAACCATAGTAGCCCCAAATACTTGCGAATTTACATATTAGACTTATAGAAAGTTAGCATCTCCCACCCAACTACTCTTAATTTTCTTTCAATCAAGTCTGCTATAAAAATCTAAGAAATGTCTCTCACATGCTACCAGTTCCTGAAAAGGAGATATGATAACCTATATTGAAACAAAAATAATGAAACATAAAAGTGGGGTCCTGAACACTATGTACAGAAATGTAATATGACTGATTGATGATTGTTAAATCTGTAATTATGGAAATAAAGCTATAGCTCCACAGAAACTGGCTGTAGTAGGTTGGTAGTGACATGGTACTATTCAGAAAGAAAGCAAGAGATTTAGGAAACAGCCACTTCAGTATTAGTAGCCATTTAGGTACTGCAATTACAAAGCTTTATAGTTAAACATGAGAAAGAAGGGGTGCTAGGTGTGAACTGAGACCTGTATATTCATCTGCCCAAGATGTTAGAATACAAAGGAGGAAGATGATAAAAATAGTCCTGGAAAAATGTAATTTTCCTATATGTAGTTGGCAGCTTTCTTTTGCAGTATGAATAGAAATAACAACCTGATAGTCTTTTCTACCGTCACCTACTATACAGTTATACAATATATGGACCACAAAATGAACAGACCATGCAACTCAGCCCTACAATTTAGACATTAATATTTCTATCAGGTTCTGCTCTGTCTGGATATTGATAATCTGCTCTTATAAGAACCATATTATTTGTTTGCTTTCACATCCCTAGCTAGCCTTCTTTCTTCCAGTGCCCTGCCAAACATAAAACATGTAACATATTTATTTGTGGTTTTTGCAACTACATTCAAAGCAGTTTACATATATTCAGGTACTTATTTTGAAAGCAATTCACCAAAGCTTTTGTACAAAAAATGACACTGAAAGTAGGAAGATCATTCTTTCGTTGTTAGACTTTAACATATGATAAATAATAAATAGAAACTACACTCTAAAAGTGCAAACCCAGGATAATATAGGGTGAAATAATATTTATTTGTTACGATGTATTTATCGTCTTTTTGAAGAAATTAATCCAAGGTGGTGTACAGCAAGTTGAAGTCAGATAAAGGCAACAAATAATTAGAAAATAATACACATTATAACATAGTACGCTACATACAATGTCAGCACAGAACACATTAAACAATTTTAAAAGACAGTAAAGGTGACAAGTGGAGGAACATACAGACAAAAGACAGAATAACAGGAGTTTAGACAGAATAACAGGAGTTTAGATAGATAAAGGTGACTAACTGAGGAAAAATTGAATGTGCAGTCAAAAGGTAGGTACATGTAACTGATCTCAGAGTAGGTGTGGTAAAGAAGTCCTGCTGTAGTATATGTCGCTGATATTAGTCCTTGTACTTATCACTAGCTGGTTAATTCCCTCTTCCACTAAAGATTTGGGAGAAGAGACAGGCATTCACCTGCTTCCTAAAGCAGAGGCAATCTTGTGTTAGAAGCAGCCTTTCTGGGAGTGTATTCCAGAATGTGAGGATATACTCCTGAGAAGGCTCACTGGCAGGTATCATGTTGTATGATTTCATTTGGAGAAAGTATGTTTAGGGATGCTCCTTGAAGAGACCTTAGAGGTTCACAGAGAGAGATTCCTTTAAGGGCCTTTACGATTATTTTGGCACATTCTTGAATTGTTGTCAGACAGTTTATTCCAGACTGTAGAAAAGTCTGGTTCACTGGGTATGAGTATTCAGTTCTCTTAAGACTTGAAAACTAACAAAATATTAATATCCTGAAGCATACACCTTGGCACACCAGCACACCCTGGAGCTTCTTTCTTTTTCTGATATTTTCTTTATTGCATAAACACATCAATGTACTCACAGTCAGAAGGGGTGCTTCATAACACAGAGAATTCGTTATTCTGGGCTGAAACAATGCTTGGAGGTACAATTCTGAGGAAAAACAATTCTACTGCTGAGGTGGAAAACAGCTGAACAGGCAGAGACAGCTCAGAAATGGATGCCTGGAACATGCTATATCTTACTGACAAGATATATTTTACAAGGTAAAAAACCAAGTTCTCTTCAGGGAATTTATCAGGCCAAGTACTGACAGAAAAAAAGATGGAGAAAGTTTTAAAGCTAGAACAAGGGGAAAAGCAGGGGGGCTCCCAAGCCCAAAGAACAAGAGCATAAAGACCAATGAGACAGAGCCATCAGGTAGCAAGGCAGTCAAGCTAGGCTGAGAAGGAGAAGAGGTTCAGGCAACACTACATCAATGATAACAGTTTTTAAACAAACAGACAAGTGTGTCTGCACTAGCTGTGAACTATATTACACATAACTACTACTACTTAACATTTCTAAAGTGCTACCAGGGTTACGCATTGCTCCTCTAACTTACAGACAGATCTGCAGTAACGCATTAAACATATTTCAGGAACCTACTATAACTAAGGTTATAACTAAGGTACCAGCACATTATTCACACAGATGTAGAACTATCAACCAAATCAGCTCAGTTAATGGCCTGAGAAAGATACTAAACAAAACCGTCAATAATACAGATTCCTCTTGACCACCACAGGTGAATGTGCTGCCAAACTCTATGGGCTATTACCTACCTGAAATTTAAGATCTGAACCAGGCAAATACTGTGCCACTGATACCTGTTTTTGCCAATTATGCAAATACAACATTGTGTTCCAGTGTCAAAAGATGCTCAGAAACCCAGCAACACTAACACTGAGGCAGAACCCCATCACAGGTTCTATGAAGATCATCTAGCAGGGATACGAGGACCATCTCCATTCCCTCACTTCTAGCCAATTATTAAGTTGAGCATAGACTGACTCATGCTGTAACGCTGTATGAAAGCATTAGGAGAGCAGTTTGATACTGCTGATTTATTCTTTTACTAAAATAATCCTATGTTTGACACTGAGATTTGCTGTATAATTGGCCATAGTGCTGTACATTGCTGTCTAGAAGAACTAAGTTTGATAACTGAGCCCAGTTTTCAAACTCTGGGGCCAGCCAGTTCTTTGGATGCTACAGAGGAAGTCCAGTGGTGACACTTTCACTGCCTGGGATGAGGGTGTCAATATACAACATTCTAAAGGAAACTGTAGTCTACCACTCTCAGCTAGGGTCCATCACTTCAACAGCTGAACTAGATAAGCTCATAAAACATAGGGGAAGGGCTAGCCCAAGAGGCTCTTAGTAGAGGCCTGGGACCTAGATTTGATTACAGGCTCAAAGTCTTCCACTTCCCAGGTCATAGTTATCATGCAATAAAAACACCTAGTGTACAGATTTATGGCCCATGATTTCAGGGTTCCGAAGGAAGCCCTTGTATATGGTCCCATGCCAAAGACTAACACTATAATGACTGGACTAATTTAAGTTGGAAGGAGATATAAATTGCATAGTTGCAAATGAAAGTTCACGGTGCCAGACCTCAGCCCTGGTCTTGATTGAGCTGGAAGTCCAAAGAAGCAGATGTTTTTATTTTAAAGGCAGCTCTACCACACTTACAAAAGTAACAGCACTTCTACATCCTCCCTAAACACAGGTCAGCATGACAAGAATTGATGGAGTAAGTTTGGAATAGTATTTTTATAATTTAATTTGCAAGCCAGTTTTTCAAAGTCATAGCCACAGATATTCTAGAAAAAGGATTCTGCATGCTTTACTTTTTTGATAAACTGGAATATTTATTGGTTGTGATATTTAAAATACCAACACCACCGATTCAGTACATTAACTTTTACAACCTTTCTTCTGTCACGTCCCTCACCTCCGTAGCGGGGCCGACACTCCTTCGGCGGCGCTGTACCGACGTTCCTCACCTCCGTAGCAGGCCCGACACTCCATCTCCGGCGCTGTGCTTGCACCGATGATGCTGGCGTTGCCCGCCATTTCCGCCTGTGCCGTATGCACTCCGGAGCCTCGCCTCGCGGACTGCTCGGGCCTTGGCCCCGCCTCCTTGCTCTGCAGGGATTGGCCTTCCCCCGCAGGCGGGCTCATGCTCTCCTCTCCAGCTGGTCCCTTCTGACGCCAGACACCAGCACTATTTCTGGGAAGCTCTTTCTCTGCTGCACTGCTTCGGCTTCTAGTTGACCAGCCTTATCTTCACTGTGTTTTGCTTGTATCTCGTCTGCTGCCTGCCCGAAGACCTTGATTGTTCCTGGATTACTCTCTCATCTGCTGCCTGCCTGAAGACCTGGCTTGTACCTGAATTACCTCTCTGTCTGTTGCTGGTCTGTTGGACATTGCCTGTACCCGGATCACTTCTTTCTGCTCTCCTCCGGTGGGTCTCCTCATCGCCCCTCTCGTCGGCCTTCCACGTAAGCCCTGTCGGCCGCCCGCACCTGGGGGCTCAATCCCCAGGGAACGGCGATCACCACAGGTGAACCACGGGGTTGCTTGGCCGCCAAGCAGAGTCCGGAGGCGTATCATCGCATTCATCTGTGCTCCACTTGGTACAAGAACTCACAAACCTGACATCTTCAGATGTGACTGCAAAGTTGAACAAAGGAAGCTTTAAAATCTAGACAATGTTATGCAGCAGGATTTTCCATAAGAGTGTTTCAGGGTGTGCGGAGTGAATTTTAGAATGGAACCAATTAAAAATAAGTAGTAGCTTGGCCATGGAAAGTGAAAAAATGATTACGGAAATCAGTGCTAAAGACTACTATAATGAGTTATAAGTCTAACACCCTGGTTTAGTCTGTAACATTTTGAAGCTAAGGGGCTAAATGGTCATTTTTCTCAGTGGAGGGGGGTGAATAGTGGAGTGCTACAGGGATCTGTACTGGGACCAGTGCTATTTAATAAATTTATAAATCATCTGGAAATTGGAACAATAAGGGAAATTGTTACATTTGCAGATGATATAAAACTATTCAAAGTTGTTAAACATACACAGACTGTGAAAAATTGCAGGAAGAACTTTGGAAATTCGAAGACTAGGCATCCAATGGGAAATGAAATTTAATGTGGACAAATGCATTGGGAAGAATAATCCAAATCAAAGTTATTTGATGCTAGGGTACAACTTAGGAGTCAGCACCCAAGAAAAAGATTTAGGTGTCATTGTAGACAATATCCTGAAATCTTCTGCCCAGTGTGTGGCGGTGGACACCAAAAAAGCAAACAGAATGCTAGGAATTATTAGGAAAGGGATGCAAACTATGACCAAGAATATTATAATGCCTCTGTATCACTCCATGGTGCAGACCTCACTTTCAGTAGTGTGTGTAATTCTGGTCATCGTATCTCAAAAAAGATATAGCAGAATTAGAAAAGGTTCAAAGAAGGGCAACCAAAATGATCAAGGGCATGGAACACCTCTCATATGAGGAAAGACTAAAGAGATTAGGGCTTTTCAGCTTGGAAAAGAGACGGTTGAGGGGGGATATGACAGAGGTCCACAAAATCCTGAGTGGTGTAGAATGGGCAAAAGTGGTTCATATATTATATACAGGTACTTATTTTGTATCTGGGGCAATGAAAGGTTAAGTGACCACGGTTGGCTGCCAAGGGTATATCTGGGAATGGAGTGGCTACTGCACCATTCATGGAAGAAAGCATTTACAAACAACTTGAAAATCTGAAAGTGGACAAAGCTACAAGGCCAGATGGGATACATCCCAAGATACTGAAGAAGTTCAGAGAAATCCTGGTGGGACCTCTTAAGGATTTATTTAATAGATCTTTAGAGACGGGAGATGCTCCACGGAATTGGAAATGAGTTGATGTGGTCCCTCTTCACAAAAGCGGGGACAGGGAAGAAGTGGGAAACTACAGGCTGGTAAACCTCATGTCGGTGGTAGGAAAAATAATGGAGTTGCTACTGAAGGAAAAGAGAATTAACTTTCTAGAATCCAATGGATTGACGGATCTGAGGCAACATGGCTTTACCAAAGGAAAATCCTGCCAAACAAATCTCATTGATTACTGGGTGACCAACAAACTGGATAAAAGACATGCACTAGATGTAATCTACTTGGATTTCAGCAAAGCCTTTGATATAGTTAATCAAAGACGACTCATGAATAAGCTGAGCGGGCTGAACTTGGAACCAAAGTAGTGAAATGGATTGAAAACTGGCTGACTGGCAGGCAACAGAGGGTGGTGGTAAATGGAATCCACTAGGAGGAAAGGAAGATGAGTAGTGGAGTGCCTCAGGGGTTGGTACTGGGGCCTATTCTGTTTAATATATTTGCACTTCAAACACATACTGAGCACTGCATATTAAAAAATAAAAAAATTACATATTGTTTACTCAATCAAACAAAAGAAACGAGTGTACTGGTGGAAATTGTAAACTAGATAAAATGTAATGCCAAGAAGTGCTGAGTTATGCACTTGGGGTGCAGAAATCCAAAGGAGATGTACTAGATAGGAGGCGAGAGATTGACAAGCACAGCTCAGGAGAGAATCTCAAGGTGAAGAAACAATACGACATCATGCACGTGGAAGGATCTAGGCGGGCGATTCGTCCCCAGCATAATGGCAGAGCCAACAGGGGCTCAGGGAGAGACGTCCTCCGGAGAGGAAATCTTCAAAGTGTCCATGGCCTGTAAAAACAGGTTGGGCAAATCCTCTGGGCTAAAAAGCCGCGCTGCAGAGGGGTCATCCGCTCCATCCGAGCGGGGATCTATCTCCTCCAAGGAATCCGCAAAGGACCGTTGGGAGACCTCAGACACGCTGCCCTCATCTACATCGGAGGAGACAAAGTCCTCCAAGGCCTGGAAATCAACCCAAGGGCGTTTACCTCTGGGAACCTCAACCTCTTTATCAGAAGAGGGAGCAGGGGCAGCGTTTTGCATGAGGAAAGCCTGATGCAGCAGCAAAACAAACTCGGGGGAGAAACCCCCCAGACTGTGCACTTCCGCAGCCTGGGCAACAGCCCTAGACGCACTCTCAACCGGCGCTCGCAATAGCGGGGGAGAGACATGCTGTGCATCCAAAATGGCGTCCGGCGCGAAACTCCGTGAAGGAGCCGCGCGGGAAGAACGGCGCTTAACTTTAGCCGCTTGTGCCGTCGCCCAAATTAAGGGCGTTCATGGCATTAATGTCTCCAACCTCAAGGGCGGCCCACGAAGAAGCCGTCCGAGCCGCGTGGCCGGCCAAGATGGCGGAGGCGAGGAGCGGGGGATGGGCGTTTATGGCGGGAAAAAACCGCCACGCCGGAGGAACGACCGGGACATTCATCGGTCACTAAACTGTCACCCATCAAGGGCGAATCAGGTTGTAAAACCCCCGCATCCCCTCTAGAAGCGCTCCAGCGATCCGGGGAGCGACCCTTTGCGCCCTCGCCCTCCGACGCCATATGCCACGAGGAGAAGAATCGGGGAACCCCCTGCCCGCTATAAAAAGGTAAAATTACCTGCTTGCCGCTCCGAGCTGTAACGAACTGGTGTCCCAGTGAGTAGCTGCAATGAACGTTTAAAGAAACGTCGAATTAAACGCCTTTAAAGACGTTTAAAAAATTTTTTTTTTTTTTTTTTAAACGGAGCCAGCGGGAGGGGGGAGAAAAGGAGGGACCTGGCACCACCAGGTTTGCACTTGCTCAAAAGAGCCCTCAACCCCAGGCCTCAACAAAACCTAAGGATTAGGCTTGGAGGCCTAGCCAGAGCTGCTGCTGTGTGTGACCACCACCTGCTGAGATAGAGAACATACTGGGGAGTTTCCGGCAGCACATGACCACATATAGGGAGGCAAAAGTTTGCTCTCTATCTCCACCTGCTGGTAGATGGACACAACCCACCAGTCTATGGATTGATCAGCTTGATGATATGGAATGAAAGGCTGCATAGAGAGGGGTATAACCAGAAGAAGAAAAGAGGTGTTGATGCCCCTGTATAAGTCGATGATGAGGCTCCACTTAGAGTACTGTGTTCAGTTTTAAAGGCCGCATCTTGCTAAAGATGTAAAAAGATTTGAAGCGGTTCAGAGAAAAGCGACAAAAATGGTATGGTGTTTGAATCATAAGACATATGAGGAGAGACTTGAGAACCTGAACATGCACACTCTGGAGGAAAGGAAAGACAAGGGTGATACAATACAGACATTTTGAAAAATAAACCTTATCCACAGATGGGAAGGTGGCAGAACTAGAAGACATGAATTGAAGTTGCAGTGGGCCAACTTAGGAATAACTTTAAGGAACTTTTTCATGGTGAGGGTGGTAGATACCTGGAATGACCTCCCACGGGAGGTGGTGGAGATGAATGGAATTCAAAAATGCATGGGATAAACACAAAGGAATCCTGTATAGAAGGCATGGAACCAAACAGTTTAGCGGTGATTATATGGCATCACTAGTAATTGGGAAGCAAAGCCAGTGCTGGGCAGACTTCTATGGTCTGTGCCCTGAAAATGGCAAGAACAAATCAAGATCAAGTGTACATATGTAGTATCACATCATACCTTATGCTATGAGTTTATCTTGTTGGGCAGACTGAATGGACTGTACAGGTCTTTAACTACTGTCATCTACTATGACTTGCCCAGAGTCACATGGAGCCGCAGTGGGAGCTGAACCCAGTTCAGGCCACTGCACTAACCATTAGGTTACTCCTCAAGTACAAAGACTAGGGGACACTCAATGAAGTTCTATGGTAATACTTTGAAAACGAATAAGAGGAAATATTTTTTCACTCAACGAATAGTTAAGCTCTGGAATTTGTTGCCAGAGGATGTGGTTACAGTGGTTAGCATAGCTGGGTTTAAAAAAAGGCTTGGACAAGTTCCTGGAAGAAAATTCTACAGTCTGCTATTGAGATAGACATAGGGGAAACCGCTGCTTGCCCCGGGATTGACAGCATAGAATTTTGCTACTATTTGGGAGTCTGCCAGGTACTTGTGACCTGGATTGGAAACAGAATATTGGGCTAGATGGACCACTGGTCTGACCCAGTATGCCTATTCTTATGTTATGTTCTTAAATACAAGGGTGGCCAATCTGTGACTTGGGAGCTATATGTGTCTTTGTCATGTGGAAAATGAAGCTTTTGCTTTCCTGTCTCCACAGCAACCAGAAATTTGAAATTAGTTCAAACCTTTTCAGTAATAACTCAAGGCACATTACATTCAACTAGTTCAGATATTTCCCTGACCCCAGAGGGTTTACAATATGTACTTGAGGCAATGGAGGATTAAGTGACATGTCCAAAATCACAAGGAAAATCAGTTGCATTTGAACCCTGGCTTTTCTGGTGCTCTAACCATTAGACTACTCCTCCACTTCAGTTACAGGAGGAGAGGGACTGGAGTTTACAGTCCGAACAGCAACAGTAAAAACCAGAGAAGAGCCTTTGCTTAGTCCCTCCTACAATTGGCTGCACTAAAGGACATGAGGGGAGGGGCAAAGCTAGTGCTGACAGGACCACAGAGAGTCACTCAGCTCCATGCTTCAGATCTTCTCATTCTTTTCACTTCTTACCCCCTACCCCCTGGAGTGGAAGAATCTTCTTTGGTCTGTCATCCAGAACGGGCTGAAATGGACTCTCTCCCAGGTCCAGGAATTGAGGTTCAGCTGACAGCAAAGTTTGGGTTTAGCGGTGTTTTATTAGCAGATGATATCCTCTTATTGGCAAGGATATCCCCCTCTACTTTAGTTTTTTCTACTTTCCAAAGCAGTTCATTGACTGTCCCTTATACTCCAAGCAGCATGCTGAGAATGATGCAAGATTTCAGAATTGTAATTCCTCATATTACAATAGCACGAAGGCCAGTAACTCAGGAGGGGTTTTTTTTCTGGTTAGCCTAAAAACCTATTTTGAACTATTCCTATCTCTTTATGATAAAAATGTAAAAAAAAAAAAAAAAAAACACAACTATTTTGAACAAGCATTTAATATTCAAAAAAATATGAATAGTATCCCTATGAGCTCTGAATCAGAAATTGGTTTAATTTAACATTTTTTTAAATTGGATATGAGTTGTTCTTCGTATGAGTGTAGTAGAGCTTTCTATTGATTTTATGGAGTTCTCTTCTATCATCAATTTCTGTTTTTAGATTTTGTAAACTGCCTAGATCTTTTATTGGTTTGGCAGTATATCAAACGTTTAATAAACATAAACACAAGGAGGTGAATGCTGTGGAGAAGTGCCTACAGCCATAAGCTCTGCAGCAGATGTGAGGGGAACAGAGGGTGTTAAGAGCCAATATAAGGGGTTGCTGGAGAACATTTGTTTGTGTTGATAGGTATGAGGAACAAGGGGAGAATGATGAGAACCTGAAAGGGCCAGAGATAAGGGAAGAAGGGATTTGAAAGACCTGAGAGAAAGCAAGAAAGGTGTAACAGAAAGCACGAGAGGGTATGTTGGTGGCAGAAAGCCATAAATGATGATGTGGAGGGGGGATGAAAGCGACAGACATGGTGACAGAATGGAAGTGGAGACAAGTAGTTAGCAAATATAAAAGAGCTATAATTCAAGCAAAGAAAACTTATTTTGCTAAATTAATTAGGAATGAAAACGTAATTGTAAATCATCTTTTTACAATAGTTCATAAACTACTTGATGCTGAACAAGTAACTACAACAGAGTGTGATCCTCTTCCTATAATGGATCAATTAGCACAGTATTTAGGGATAAAATACTTAAAATCAAAACATAATTTACTGGCTTCAAGGTTTTTTGTCTGCAAGATCCTATTCTGTGAAGTTGGAGGGAGAATATTTGCAGAGTCAGGATGTGGTCTGTGGGGTCCCCCAAGGTTCCCCTTTGTCCCCAATCCTCTTTAATGTTCTTAAGGCATCCCTGGGGTATGAATTAGAAGCAGCTGATTATAAACCTTATATTTATGCAGATGCTACTACTATCCTGATCCCAAAAGACATTGATCGGATAAAAACGATCCCACAAATAGAGAACTGTATAGCACTGATAACAACATGGATGTTCAATAATCATTTTAAACTTAATAGAGAGAAAACTAAGGGCTTCTTTTACAAAGCTGTGCTAGGGATTCCCACACGGCAAATGAGAGGAAGCCCATAGGAATTGAATGGGCTTCCTCTCACTTGCTGCACCGAGAATCAGTAGTGCGGCTTTGTAAAAGAGGCCCTAAACTTCTTAATCAAGGTATTTCATTGAAGCCATCCTTTCTATCTTTGAATGGCTTAAATTACAAGCCATTGGATAAATCCTTGAAAATTTTAGGAATATTGTTAGAACATTATGGGGCTCATTTTCAAAGCACTTAGCCTTCCAAAGTGCGATAGAAATCTATGGAACTTTGGAAGGCTAAGTGCTTTGAAAATATGCCTCAAAATGTGTCTTAGGAATCTCAGATTAATTGTCTTGTAAAAAGAGATTTTGGATTATGAGTAATCTAAGACGTATTTGGAAATATTTTACATTGGAATCTTTCCAAATATTAGTAAAGCACTAATTCTGTTGAAGCTTGATTATTGTTAACATTATATACTTGGGTTGTTTGAAATATCAAACAGTCATTAAATCCTTGAATTATTATAAATACCAGCAATATCTTCACGGAAACTTATGTCCTGTTTGATTCATGCAAGGATGGGACCTAAAAAAGTACTTCATCTCAAACAAGTGAATGGTTCTTTTACAAATTCTGATGTAGAAATCAATACTATTATTCGGGATTATTTTGCCACACTCTACACGACGACAGATACTATGCCCGGCTCTTTTTACTTAGATAACTTAACATTGCCTCAGGTGAGACCTACCCATCTGGATAAACTAAATATGCCCCTCACATTGGATGAAGTCAGTTTTGCGATTCAGAGTAGTGCTTTGGGCAAAGCACTAGGGCCAGATAGCTTTTGAGCTGAATTTTGCAAACTTCTTTCCACAGCCATTGGCCCTCATCTGGTCGCACAAAATACTACATTTATATAAGCAACTGGCTGCTTCTTTGCAAATAGCTTGCATGATTGTCTTACAAGACAAACACCCCACACTATCTTCTTACCGGCCTATCTGTCTTTTGAACTACAAAACTGTTGGCTAAGATTTTGGCAAATCGGATGGCTAAAATTGTCCCATCACTGGTTAGGAGTCTCAAGTCGGTTTTTTCGGGGATGCTCTGTATTCAAAAATATTACAGGAATTTTAGTTTCATTGGAGCAGGTTCAGCGACATGGAATGCCTTCTCTGCTTGTCAGTTTTGATGCAGAGAAAGCATTTGATCGGGTATCATGGGACCTTTTGTTTGCAGTATTAGATAAAATATGGATTCCAGGGCTTGTTTCTTTCTGCAATACAAATTTTATTCTCCAATTCCCAAGCCACAACGTATGGCAATGGAATTAGTTCAGACCCATTTCCAATTCGTAGAGGCACCAGGAAGGGACATCCCCTTTCCTCACTTTTATTTGTACTTACTTTAGATTCTTTGAGAGCTATAACGCTATCCAGAAATATGAGGGGTCCCTACCAATGATACTTGTTTTAAGATTTTGTCGTTTGCTGATATCTATTTGTCCACATCGTTAATCCCTATCAATCACTGCCTGCCCTCATACAGGCGTTTCAGGAATATGGAGACTACTTAGGCTTTAAGTTCAATTTTTCCAAATCCTTAGCATTGGCTTCTCAGATGCAATTTCATTGGCCAGGTCAATGTCCACTGCAATGGGCTAATGGGACTTTTCATTATTTGGGCATTCAACTGACAGCTAATACATATCTCAGATCTATCGACTCAATGTGGATAAGATACTTCAATCCACCTCTGATATGCTGGAAGGAAGGAGACATCTTCCCTTTGAATCTTCATGGTAGGATCCAGCTTTTCCGAATGATGGAATTTCCAAAGTGGCTTTACAGTCTATAGATGCTTCCTTTAAAATTTTTGAAAAGGGATCTTAAGGTTCTACAGAAGTTATTCACAAAATTTTGTTGGGGGGCGCAAAACTGAAACTCCCATTTAGAATGTTAATTGGACCTTGGAGGGCTGGGGGGGGGGGGCTTGGGACTATCTGATCTCTAAAAATATAATGAAGAATATTTACTCTGTCATTTGGCTTACTGGATCCTAGAGGGTCAGGACTATACGCCCCTAACTTAATTTTCATCCCTGATCTTCTCTAACTCTTTCAGGCACCTGAATAAGAAAACTAGCATTCTTTTGTGTCCCTTACGGAACCCTTGGCGGGAAATCACATGACATTGGGCACTTTCCTATGAAACTTTGGACCTTCTCCCTATCTGTGGTAACGCACAATTTAGTCCGGTATGGACAACAAAGTTTTCCAGCATTGGCTTACCCTAGGAATTCATCTGTGTGTCATGTTTTGGACATAGATGGCCGTTTGAAGCCCTTACACCAACTGGGAGACAGTACTTTACATCGTACACAAGATATTTACGCATATAAACAACTATCTCATTATGTTTCTTCCATGGGCATTATTGCTTTTACCACATCTTATAGCCTCAAATTCTATGAGTTTGCGGCTATGGCTAAGGAGGTTCATCTTTTGATATCTACCTTGCATAAGCTCCTGCTTCAACTTTCCCTGCAGCCAGATCTGTCATTTCTAACTTCAAGATGGTGTAAAGACTTACAAAGTTCACCTGATACCTTGAAGCTCCTTTCTTTAATTAAAAGGATCTCTACCATTACTATAAATATTGACTATAGGGAATGTCAATTTTGCATACTGCATAGGACTTATCACACTCGAACACAACTTTTTTAAATGGCAAGGGCAGACACCCCTTTATGTCAGAAATGTAATGCAGATGTACATTTCTTTTATCATGCTTTCTGGTCTTGTCCACAGATACAAGCCTTCTGGAGGGCTGTAATTCCCTATCTGGAAGAAATTCTCCATGTATCTAAACTGGTTTCCCCACTGGGATTCCTTTTAGATTATTCTGAGATTTTTGTGCTGCGGGGCAAGGGGAGGGGTCACCAATTCATTTGGAAGGCTGGAGTAGTAAGCAAAAAGGCATCTTAGAGATATGGATGGTGGCAGATCCCCCTTCTTATTGGGCTTGGCATAATAAACTCCATTCCCTCATGCTGTTGGAGAAATTGGAAGCCCGATCATCTCCCAGGTGTAAGAAGACTTTTCTTTCAGTATGGATACCTATATACAATCTGTCCCGCATGCGGTACATAGTGGGATGTTAAATACTTTGTAGAACTTTGCTAAAATCTTGGTGAGGATATTTAAATATTTATTTATCCATTCCTTTTTTTTTTTAAGGGGGGTATCAGAATAACTCTAAGTCATAAGAACCCAGGCTCTCTGCACTTCACTCTTATCTACTGGTTTGATTTCTATGTGTGCTATGGAATTAGAGATGGGGATATTATGACTTTCTAAATTTTTTATTAATGCTTGTTGTTCACTGTTGTCTGTTATGCTTTTATAATCAATAAACATATTTGAACATAAAGCAATTTACTTATTTGTAAGATTCAACCTTTGTCAGCTTGTATTCTGCCCTTCTTAAATCTGCTAATAGCTTCTTTTTTTGTTACACTACCTACTATATACATAGAAAGATCAAACATCACACATTCTCTGCTTTGAGGAGCATAATTAGTGAGCTCCTTACCTTCAAAGAGAGGGAAGACAACTTGTGTGGTTATATCACACTCTCTCCAGTACTGGCATAAGGCAGCTCATCTTAAAACAAAGGGGCAGAAGTAGCAAGCCTCACAGTAGAGTTGCAGCTCTATTGCAAAATTAACACAGGGAAAAGGCTGCAGAATGCAAAATTTAATGTGGAAGTAATTTGCTGTTCATTGAAATCACGGCAGTAATTTGCAGCTCAGTGCGTGAGCAGTGATTGGCTCACACACTGAGAGGAAGGGTGACATTTAAAAAAACAAAAATAAACAGTATCTCCCTCCTTGAACTGAACCTACAACACCATATACAGGCCCCCTTCCATCCCGGACCCGCCACCCCTCCCCCACTTAAAACATTTCCCTGATAGTCTAGTGTACCCCTTTCCCTCAAGTACAAAAACGTAATCCCTGGTGTCTAGTGGCATCCCCCCAGCCCCTGCACACCAGCCATACCTTAACAGGAGAGGCAGGAACGATGCTCACTTGCACATGCCTCCGGTTCCACCATCTCGAAAAATGTTGGTACCCTGCCCTGTGCGGTGCATCCTGGGAATGAACTGGGTGGGTCTATTTGGCATATAATGGAATTTTTATATGGCAGACAGGCCCTGCCCAGTGCATCCCCAGGATGCACTACATAGGGCAGGGTACCACCATTTTTCAAGATGGTGGCATCGGAGATGGGAGTGGGCATCGCTCCTGCCTGTCCTGTTAAGGTACGGTGAGTGGGCTAGGGGGTGGAAGTACCACTAGACATCAGGGATTTAATTTTTTTTTCATTTGTGGAAAGGGAGTTCAGTCAGAAGGGAGGCCACTAGACTACCAGGAAAATGTTTTGCCCTGCAGGTTGGGAGAGGGAGAGTTTGGGTTTGGGGGGTTAAGGTCATGTGTTCAGGAAGGGAGGGGGCTGCTACACCACCAGGGGGCCGATGCAGGAATCTGGGGCAGGCTGGTCAGGTTGGGGAAAGAGAGGGGGTACCAGTAAACACCCACTCCTCTCAACCAACCTTTCTATGCTGGCCTGGGGCCCTGGCATGTTTTTTCCCATGGTAGTCGAGTGTCCAAAGTTTGGGTTTTTTAAAAATTTAGTTTGCATGTTGTGGGATAGCAAATGAACCACACTGGCATTCATTTTAATGCAGTGTGCGGTCAGGGTTTCCATACGAGTAACCACCCCCACTGAAACCCTTTCCGCATTGTTATCCCTTGGTATAACTGTGTAAAACCCATAGTAACCACAAGGGAAGCATTCGACATCAGCCCCCAAAACAGCAAACGATATGAGAGATTAGGTTTATAACATATGACAAGTTTTAATTACATACTGTGTTAAACAATATGATCTCGCCCCTTTAAATTTGGTAAGCATACTGAGGTGGCATTATGACAAATGTCAAGCAACGAAAAGGGGAAAAGACAGTTATGGCAGCGTTAAGTGATCTGCAGTTTTGTTTGCAAGAAAGCTGCTTTGAATGTAAGCTTATTCATTCTCCTCAAATGTTTGATTTTTCTATCTTAGACAGTAGTAAAAAAAAAAAAAGAAGCTATTAGCAGGTGAAAGAAACATGTTACATCATGCTTTAAAAAAAGGCAGAAAACAAGTGGAAAAGGCTGAAATCAAGCTCACACAGAAGTAAATTACCTTAAATCACTGTCTTAGTACAAATTTTATATCACAATAAAATGCTTGCATTCAGGTCAAATCAGAGTGTTTTAACTTTTAAACCACATTCCTTAAATATAAATTCTAATATTCAAACTTATGTTGTTGTTATTAGTATGTAAAAGTAGAAAAGCTGCATGAATGAGCCAGGTGCTTAGGTAATAATTATGTCATTTGGTTAAACTTAAGATGGTAAAACATTCAGATTAAATTTGTATTGAAACAGCTTGTTCAATAAAATCTTTCAATATGAGTTAATTACTGCTAGAAAAAGATATTATTCTACATTAATAGGCTTATCTTGAGTAGATCAGCAAGTGTTATTTAAACTTTTTCAGGATTTAACAAATTCAGCTGACTCTTTGAAACAAGTTAAACAACCTGATGCAAATGAATTAGCATCTTATTTTCAGAGAAGATCATTTTGATAAGGCAGTCCTTAATTCAACAACCTACCCTATCTATTGAATCCCCCTGAATCATCCATGATTGCTGTGATAGATTTCTTGCTGAATGATCCTGGGCCATGTTTGTTCCTCTCTCTTTTGTTGAAATTAAACCTTTATTGTCTAAATTGTCTGGATCAGCCATTCCCAACCTAGTCCCACTGGGTTTTCAGGATATCGATGAATATGAATGAGAAAATCTAACTCATGAAAATTCATTGCGGATCATCTTCCTCTCTGGATTGTTGCCTTACCTATTTATGTCACACCCCACTAGCCAAAATTTTACAATGGGTTGGGCTTTTGGGGGGGGGGGGAGGGGGGTTAATAGTATTCTGTTAAGCAAGTTTCCCCAAGCAGACTTGGGAGAAAATTTTCTACCACCTAAATCAAAATCTCCTGATTTAGATCGGACATTACCAAGCAGTTATAAGTCTACAAAGCTAATAGTCAATTGTTGCTCAACAATTACCTAGCTATTTGGACAATTTTTTCATTCTTCATGTATCTCAGTTTGGATTCAGAAAATTTACTATTTCCCAGGTGAAAAACATTCTAAGCTCTGGTAGTCATGTGGTACTCTTGCAGAATGTTTGAAAAAAATGGAAAGTGATGCACATTGGGAACAATAATCCAAAGCATAGTTACCTGATGCTAGGGTCCACATTAGGAGTCAGCACTCAAGAAAAAGATACGCTGAAATGTTCTGCCCAGTGTGTGGCGGTGATGGCCGAAACAAACAAACAGGATGCTAAGAATTATTAGGAAACAGATGCAAAATAAGACTAAGAATGTTATAATGCCTCTGTATCACTCCATGGTGCAGACCTCACCTTGAGTATTGTGTTCAATTCTGGTCGCCGTATCTCAAAAAAGATATAGCAGAATTAGAAAAGGTTCAAAGAAGAGCAACCAAAATGATAAAGGGGATGGAACTCATCCCATACAAGGAAAAAGCTAAAGAGGTTAGGGCTTTTCAGCATGGAAAAGAGATGGCTGAGGGGGGAATATGATTGAGGTCTACAAAATCCTGAGTGGTGTAGAACAGGTGAAAGTGAATCAGTTTTTCACTCTTTCAAAAAGTACATAAACCAGGGGACACTCAATGAAATTATGTGGAAACACTTTTAAAACAAATAGGAGGAAATAGTTTTTCACTCAAAGAATAGTTAAGCTCTGGAATTTGCTGCCAGAGGTTCTGGTAACAGCAGTTAGCATATCTAGGTTTAAAAAAGGTTTGGACAAGTTCCTGGAGGAAAAGTCCGTAGTCTGTTATTGCCATAGACATGGGGGAAGCCACTGCTTGCTCTGGGACTGGTAGCATGGAATGTTGCTACTAATTGGGTTTCTGTCAGGTACTTGTGGCTAGGATTGGCCACTGTTGGAAGGATACTGGACTATATTCATAGGAATTCAACTTTATGGTATATTTACTGTAAGGTATAAATGCTGTCATTTTAGTTTGTTGTAGACTTGATTTGGTTTACTTCCTCTGTGCACTCCAGTACAATCTCACACCCAAACTACAATTGTATAAAGGTCAGCATCATGTGAATTCTTTTATATATACACATTTTTTATATATATGTTTTAATGATATGTTCGCTTTGTATCTTACATTTTGTATAAGTACACCTTTTTACCTAACTCAGTATTTTATAGCTTGTTTTGCAACCTAGATGTTTTCACCATAACTTCTTGTTGTTGCAAGTTTTATATGTTTTCACATTAAGTATACTTACACGCATGTTTTTTGCACCATACCCCCATGACTACTGTATTTATGAGTTTTATTGAACTTTTTAGACTACTGAGGCAGGCATTGTTGTCAAAACACAGTGCCATGCTGAGTCTTACTTTACTACAAAATAAAGAATTTTTCTCTTCATCTTGTTTCCTTGGCTTTTTGGAAGAGTAGTGTTGAATACGTTACTCCTCTTTTGTTGTGAGACTAAGTTGTTTGCCAAGATTTTGGCAAATAGGTTGGCTCCAATGTTATCAACTCTGAAGAGCCACAGGTGCGATTTGTGAGAAATAAAACACTCACAAAGAATCTATGAGTGATTCTTACTTTGCAACAATATGTGGAGCTGGAGTGACTGCCTCTTCTGCTAGTCAGTTTTGACGAAGAGAAGGCATTTGATCGGGTGGCTTGGGATTTTTTTTGTTCACCACACTTGCTAAATATGGCATAGATGGATGGTATCAGTGTGGGTGTGTGTGTGTTTTTTTTTAATCTGGTCAGCGACCTCTTCCACCTTTTCGCCAAAAAGGTAACACCCCCCTCCCTCCCGTCATGGGGCATCCGCCAATCTCTGCTGAACTACCGGTTACAAGTCAGAGACATGCAGCCATAAGAGTCTGAGTATCAGCATACTTTGGCCAGAGATCATGGAAGCCACATCAAAAGTGGCCAAAAATTTACAACACGCCTTGTTCTCTTGGCCAACTGGCAAAGCTGTTCAGCCTACTCTGGAAGGACAGTGCCTGCAAAATCTTGCAGCTTGCGAACTGAGTCCCACAAGTACATGCTCGTGAAGAGCTGGTATGATTGAATATACAGTGGTGGAAATAAGTATTTGATCCCTTGCTGATTTTGTAAGTTTGCCCACTGACAAAGACATGAGCAGCCCATAATTGAAGGGTAGGTTATTGGTAACAGTGAGAGATAGCACATCACAAATTAAATCCGGAAAATCACATTGTGGAAAGTATATGAATTTATTTGCATTCTGCAGAGGGAAATAAGTATTTAATCCCTCTGGCAAACAAGACCTAATACTTGGTGGCAAAACCCTTGTTGGCAAGCACAGCGGTCAGACGTCTTCTGTAGTTGATGATGAGGTTTGCACACATGTCAGGAGGAATTTTGGTCCACTCCTCTTTGCAGATCATCTCTAAATCATTAAGAGTTCTGGGCTGTCGCTTGGCAACTCGCAGCTTCAGCTCCCTCCATAAGTTTTCAATGGGATTAAGGTCTGGTGACTGGCTAGGCCACTCCATGACCCTAATGTGCTTCTTCCTGAGCCACTCCTTTGTTGCCTTGGCTGTATGTTTTGGGTCATTGTCGTGCTGGAAGACCCAGCCACGACCCATTTTTAAGGCCCTGGCGGAGGGAAGGAGGTTGTCACTCAGAATTGTACGGTACATGGCCCCATCCATTCTCCCATTGATGCGGTGAAGTAGTCCTGTGCCCTTAGCAGAGAAACACCCCCAAAACATAACATTTCCACCTCCATGCTTGACAGTGGGGACGGTGTTCTTTGGGTCATAGGCAGCATTTCTCTTCCTCCAAACACGGCGAGTTGAGTTCATGCCAAAGAGCTCAATTTTTGTCTCATCTGACCACAGCACCTTCTCCCAATCACTCTCGGCATCATCCAGGTGTTCACTGGCAAACTTCAGACGGGCCGTCACATGTGCCTTCCGGAGCAGGGGGACCTTGCGGGCACTGCAGGATTGCAATCCGTTATGTCGTAATGTGTTACCAATGGTTTTCGTGGTGACAGTGGTCCCAGCTGCCTTGAGATCATTGACAAGTTCCCCCCTTGTAGTTGTAGGCTGATTTCTAACCTTCCTCATGATCAAGGATACCCCACGAGGTGAGATTTTGCGTGGAGCCCCAGATCTTTGTTGATTGACAGTCATTTTGTACTTCTTCCATTTTCTTACTATGGCACCAACAGTTGTCTCCTTCTCGCCCAGCGTCTTACTGATGGTTTTGTAGCCCATTCCAGCCTTGTGCAGGTGTATGATCTTGTCCCTGACATCCTTAGACAGCTCCTTGCTCTTGGCCATTTTGTAGAGGTTACAGTCTGACTGATTCACTGAGTCTGTGGACAGGTGTCTTTCATACAGGTGACCATTGCCGACAGCTGTCTGTCATGCAGGTAACGAGTTGATTTGGAGCATCTACCTGGTCTGTAGGGGCCAGATCTCTTACTGGTTGGTGGGGGATCAAATACTTATTTCCCTCTGCAGAATGCAAATAAATTCATATACTTTCCACAATGTGATTTTCCGGATTTAATTTGTGATGTGCTATCTCTCACTGTTACCAATAACCTACCCTTCAATTATGGGCTGCTCATGTCTTTGTCAGTGGGCAAACTTACAAAATCAGCAAGGGATCAAATACTTATTTCCACCACTGTAGGACACGAGCTGAGAGGCCTGAAATATCTTCTGACCAAAAGAGTCCAAAGTTCCAGCTTCTCTGCCCAGGGGCACCGAAGAATAGTCTCTAGAACTCTTGGCCCTTTTAAGAGTGGATTCAACCACCAGGGAATGATGAGGCAGCTGAGGCTTTTCAAACCCTGGGGTAATCTGAATCCGGAGCATTGTGTCAATCTTTTTGGGAAGTACCGGGACAGACAGAGGAGACTCACAATTCTACATAAGAACCTCCTACAAGATCTCAAGCAGCAGGGCCTTCACAGCTTCTCTAAGAAGAAATATAGTCCAGGACCTCCAGCATCTTGGCCCTGGGCTTTTCCGTCTCCAAAGGAAATGGAATGGCAGCCGCCATTTTCTTGACAAAAGAGGGAAAGGTAAAGCTCTCTAGAGGAGACTTTCTCCTTTCCTGTGGAGGGGAGGGGTCAGAGGGAATACCAAAGAAGTACCGTGGATTCTCGGTGTCAGACAAATACTCTGGATGGAAGAGCTGAGACTGAGCCTGCCTTGACTTACAGAAGCCATGTTCTTGACAGGGCATCAAGAAGTCGGCTCCCTCCTCGACTCCAGTGAAGCTTTCTCCACCGACATTGAGGAAGTACTGGTTTGGGTGGCAGCTGAAACTGGGGCCGCATGCACCGCAGGCTGAGGGCCAAGCGAGGCCACCACAAGAAGCAAGGCAGGCGCAAGCACTCTCAATATCAATGCAGTCTGAAACAGGATACCAGCCAGGAGCTCAATGAGAAAGGCCTGGATGCGCTCATTGAGGACTAACACCGATAAAGGCTGGGGTGCCACTGTGATCAAGATGGGAGGCTGGTCCTAGATGTAGAGATCGGCACCTCATGTATGGAGGGGAAGCGGTCCTCCTGGTGCCAATGCTTCTCGGGTGCCGAATCCCTCGACACCCCAGAGCTCCTTGCACTGTGTGTCGAAGAGTATCAGTGCCGATGCTTCTTGCCTTTGCGTAAAGCTGGTCATCGAGGCTCCTTGGTGCCGACGAGGACCACGTCGAAAGTTGGTCCCGGGTGCCTCGGTGCCAAGGTAGGTGGAGACCCACTCGATGCACACTGCTCCCAGTGTCAACAGATCTAGAAAACTACATACCAATGCCCCCAATGCTGATGCAATACCCAATGTCGATGCCAGTGTAGCCGATGTCGACGTTGAGAATTCGGACCTGGCTCCAAAAATCTTCTCATGCTGAGCCTCTCTGGACAACTGGGTCCTTTTCTTCATGCAAAGACACAGGACACAATTGGAAGGGCTATGGTGAGGCCCTAGACAATGAAGACTCCAAGAATGGGTGCCCATTCCAGAGATGGTCCTATTGCACCGAGTACAGTGCTTAAAGCCACTGTGAACTCTCGTGGACATGGACAGAAAAAATTCCGTGGTCAAATCAAACAACTTGATGGTGCTGAAAAAGGAGCAAAGCACCAGAGAAAAAAAAAGAACGGGAGAACCCAGCCGAAGTCAAGGTCTGAAAGCGGCCTAATGACAAAGAAAATAAAGGAAACCTAGAAGTGGGAAAAAAAGTAAACTAAAGCACTACAGGTAAGGCGAAAAGGGGAACCCAAACATGGAAACAGCAAAATACAGCACAAAAACATAGTAACATAGTAGATGATGGCAGAAAAAGACCTGCATGGTCCATCCAGTCTGCCCAACAAGATAACTCATATTTGCTACTTTTTGTGTATACCCTACTTTGATTTGTACCTGTGCTTTTCAGGGCACAGACCGTATAAGTCTGCCCAGCACTGTCCCCGCCTCCCAACCACCGGCTCTGGCACAGATTGTATAAGTCTGCCCAGCACTATCCTCGCCTCCCAACCATCGGCTCTGGCACAGACCATACAAATCTGCCCAGCACTATCCCCGCCTCCCAACCACCAGCCCCGCCTCCCAATCTCGACTAAGCTCCTGAGGCCAAAAGGCCTCAAAAAGCTGTTTAGGACCGAGCTGTGAAGAGCAGAAGCGAAATGCAACCACTCACCACAGTAAAAAAAAAAAAAAAGAATTGTGGTAACTGCGCTCTCGCAGTGGCCGGAAAGGTACTCGCACATACACAGTAGAGTATGTCTCGCACTCCACAAAGCTCTTGCTAGCTTGTCATAAGCTCCGGACCGGGCAATGTGGGACCGCGTTACCCACTTGTGAGAATTATGGCCTGCTTGTCCTCGGGAGAAGGCGATGAGGCATATTTTCAAAGCACTTTGGGAGGCTAATTTCCATAGGTTTCTATGGAACTTTGGGAGGCTAAGTGCTTTGAAAATGAGCCTGATAGTATACTACTTACATTGTCAACACAATACGTAATAAAACATTTTAATAGACAGCATAGGGTATAAGCAAAAACAGAAGATACAGATATGTTGAGTATAAGAGAAGTTAGAAAATAAGGGCACTAATTAAAGAAAGTTGATACTTGTGTCAAAATATATCAGTTTTACCTTACCTTGTTCTTCCTGTTGTCATTGTACTTGATAAGGTCTAAAATAAATGCTAAGACTTCTTTAGGGCAAAGATTGTGAACATCTCTCAGCAGTGCCATGGCAACGGGCATAATCTGTTTGGAAAATAAACGGTAGTCATTCATAGAGACAAATGGTTCTACTGCAGTATATCAAGACTTTCACTAAAACAGAATCTGGCCAAGATTCACAAAATCTCAGATAACTGCCTTCTTGAATTGAAAATGAATGTGGTAAGACAATCCTATACATTGTCTGCAGCATCTTGAAACAAATGTTCAGCTTGAAATGAAAATAGTTAAGCCATAATAACAGTGTTACACATCTTAGCTAAAAAAAAATAATAATAAATAAAAATGTTAGAATTTGACTAGTGTCCTCCAGTCTTAGAAACAGCATGAAAATTTCAGAAGCTCAAGTTATTTATTCATTCATTCATTCCATTTATGCCTCATAAATCTGGTACCAGATCACTCAATGTGGTTAATATGCAAAAAATGAAACTTTTTCTACTCATCAACTCGAAGTAGAAAGAAACCTTCAAAATCTACATATATCACAACTGGATATCAGCATTTCTAGAATGAGTAAAAGCACACACATGAAAATATGTCATCATCAGAGATGGGGAAAATAAATAGCAATCCAGAATAATGATCCTAAAATCCCTATCATGATTCAGAGAGAAAATGTTTTGATTATGTTCCCAGATCCATTTCATCAGAGGCTAAGGTACTAATCTTGTGATTGTATAAGTGCAGGCTCCAGTTAGTTAACCTGTCTGATGGAACTGGCCCAATAGCTCAGGGGAAGTATTGTATGCTGCCCTGTGGAAAAACTTGGTTCAGTTCTCAGATCAGTACCAAAACTCCACAGGTCAGCTGGAACCTGGGCTACTGCATAGGAATGTTCATAGCTTCTTGGGATGGGCATATTTCTGACAATACTAACAAATATAACAGAATGGTGACACATTGTGGCCAACTCAGGAGCTACATTATCTGGAATCTGGAGGACATTTTGGTTTGTTGCCCCTGATCAGGGAGTGTTGTTGGATGGAGTGATTTGTAAAATGGACATAAAATTTGGCCCAAATGGCTCACTGCAAAGTTAGGGCTTAATAGATTTAGGGGAGTGAAGAACTTTTGTGCACGAAATAGGAGCAGGACTTTTCTGATCGCATGTGATGATCTTAAGGTGGCCAAACAGGTAGAAAAGGTGATGGCGAAAGCTAGAAGGATGCTTGGGTGCACCAGGGGCATAGCCACGGGTGGGCCTGGGCCCACCCACTTTGGGCTCGGGCCCACCCAGCAACGGTGCAACTCAGCCAACGAAAAAGCGCGAATTCAGCTCCCTCCTCCCAGCCACCCGCCGGCGCGCCGCAAGTTTTGTTCCCTCCCGGCCTGCTCCCTTCCCCTTCCATCCCCGTCGGACGTCTGCAAAGGAGCCGCACGCTGCCACCGCTACACAACTGCTTCCTTCCAGCCTCACCTTTTCTGATACTCTTTCTGAAGAGGCGGGGCCGGGGCCATCCGCACGCTGCTATGAGTGCTTCCTCTGCGCTGGCCCCGCCTCTTCAGAAAGAGTATCGGAAAAGGTGAGGCCGGCCGGAAGGAAGCAGTTGTATAGCGGCAGCGTGCGACTCCGCTGCAGACATCCGGCGGGGATGGAAGGGGAGGGAGGGCCTGCGGCGTGCCGGCAGGTGCTTGGAGGTGGGAGAGAACGACGATGATGGCGAAAAGGTGCAGCTGCAGCATGTCAGCGGGTGGCTGGGGGGAGAGGGAAAAAAGGTGCAGCATGCTGGCAGGTGGCTTGAGGGGTCAGGGAGAGACAGGAGCACTGTGGGATGAGGGAGTGAGAGGGTAGTGCTATGTGGGGTGGAGGAATGGAGAGATGCTGCAAGGCGAAAGAGAGGGAGAATTGTTGGATATGGGTGGGGTGGGGTGGGAAGAGGGAGGGAAAGGCTGCATAGGAGTGGTAAAGGACCAGAGAGAAAAAAAAGTGTTGGACATGGAAGTGGAAGGAAAGGAAGGAGAGATGACAGGGGAAAAGTTTAACATGGCATTAAGGTGAGGGGAAGGAAGGATGGACAGATGCTGATTGTGTGTGTGCATGGGGGGGGGGGGGGGGGAAGAGATGTTAGACCAGGGGCTCAGGGCAGGGAGAGGGAGAAAAGTTGGACATGAAGGTGGAGGAGAGGAGAGGAGAGATGCACAAGCGGGGGAGGGGAGAAAGAGGGAAGATGGATCCAGGGAGAGAAGATGGACAATGGATGGTAGGGAAGAGAAAGGGAAAATGCTGAACAATGGGGGGAGGGGGAAAGATGGGATAGGAAGATGCTGGTGGTGGAAGGTAAATGGGATAGAGAGATATCAGGCTAGAGGGTGAGGATGAGAGAAAGAGGGAACAGATGCTGGGCTGGAAGGGTGGAGGGAGGGAGACACTGGGAATGGTGGAAAGCATGGGGAAGAGGCCCAAGGAGCGGAGATGGCAAGGAAATAAATGAAAGAACAGTGATTACAAGGGTAGAAATATGGTAATGGTGCGTAGATTGAAGATGGAAAGGAATGACAGGCTGGCAAGGAGAGAGATGGGGAATGGGAGAGCTAGTGGGTGAAAGGAAATGGAAATGTGATAGATATCTGAAAAGTAAAAAGAAGGAAAAGATTTAGAAAGAGGATGAAATTTGAGTGTACAGAGGCAGAAAAGAAAGAAAGAAAAGAGCTAAAATGGAAAGATCAATATTTCAGAGGCAGGTGTAGTGAGAAAATGAAATGGAAGGAGAAAAAAGACAAATGGACAGCCGCTTTAAGAATTAGCAGAAGACAGGAAAGCGGGAAAGAGAAATTGGAACCAACATGATGGAAAAATAAAATGTCCAGACAATAAAGGTAGAAAAATCATTTTATTTTGAATGTTTTAAATGGAATATGTTAGCTTTGGGAAATGTGCAAAGTGGATGTCTTTTTATTGTGTTAAGTAGAAAAGGAAATGCGCTTTTGTCTTTTTTTTTCTCCAGTGTTGCAGTGCATGCTGAGGGTTCCCAGTTCAATTTTGTCTACATATTTTTATTTCTAATTTGTGATCCCTTGTTCTGTAATTTGTGAGGGTCTGTCAGTGTGACTGTAATGGCAGGTGAAGAGATTGGAGAGGAGAGGGAATTGGGGGAGGGGCTTCTTTATTTTCTACCCTGGTCACCAGCTGAACCTTGCTGTGGCTAGTGGGGATCCCCAAGTCTTGCCAGCTGGAGATCTCTTCTGGGGCTGGCCGGAGCTGCTTTCTGCCGAGCTTTGCAGATGGGGGCAGCATCCTGGAGCCACTGACAACTAAGCATGTATGGGGTGCTGGCATCAGTGGCTCGAGGAGTTGCTACTGCCTGCTGGGCTTGGCGGGGAGGAGTTCTGGCCATCTCTGGTGGAGGTCCCCAGCTGACGGAGATTGGGGATCCTCATCAGCTAAAGTATTTATATTTTGAGTTGGGAAGTGCTGGGGGAGAGGGGGAAAGAGAAAATTTCGTGCCCACCTACTTTGTGCTCAGGCCCACCCAAAATTGGTTGCCTGGCTAGGCCACTGGGGTGCACAGGGAGAGGATTGGCCAGTAGGAAAAAGCTCCAGGAGATTGATCTAAAGATTTGTTTCCTGGCGGGACCAAACTCCTTGAGTGTGAAGCCCATCTACATGAGCTCCCCATCCCAGTACGATGCATTGGTTGTCAGCACCTTTTGCGACTGAGGAATCTGGAATGGAAGACCCAGAGTCAAATTGGACCGAATTGTCCACGACTGAAGGGAGAGTACAAGCTCCGGGGACACTTGGATGACATCCTCTAGACTCCCCGCGGCTTGATACCACTGAGAAGCCAGATCTCATGTGCAAGCGTGCCATGGGTGTAATGTACACTATGGAAGCCATGTGGCCCAACAATCTCAACATCTGCTGAGCAGTAACCTTAAAGATTAGGGTTTAAAAGAGGAATTGTAGGATACTGATACACACAGTTAGAATTTTAAAATAAAAAAGGCAAGCAAACTTTATTAGCTAGTCTCCATATCCTTTTCCCCATAGTTTTAAAACTTTGAAGTTTCTGCCACAGCATTAACAGAAGTGCCCAGTTCAGTCCACATTTCCTCCCACCCCTAGCTCAACTTTTCATTTATAGTCAATTATTCTAATTAAGACAACAAGAGGGGAATTTTCAATTTTCATTAGAGTTTGAATTACATTTAATTAGTTTCTATGAAGCAAACCCTAAATAAATTACAAATCACACCATCTGATATCCCTGGTACCTTAAGAAGTTTTAATTAAATATAATACTAACATGCAGACAGTAGTCCAGCAGTGAGAGGGGTGCTATCCAGTCTTTTGCATTGAGTGTCACATGTATGATTATCTCTCATCTGGTGAGATGTCAATGTGTGTGTGCTCGATGCAAAGAGCTCCTAACTCGCAGAGAATGAGTCTGTTCTCTTGAGGCTAGAGTGGCAGACTTGGGAGGAGCTGAGGAAGACAGAGAGGTACAAAGAGGAGGCCTACAGGGACGTTGTAGAGAAGTCCCACCTTCAATCTGGAAGCCCCTGTGCTGCCTTGGAGGAGGGCGGCCTTCTAATAGGAGAGCATCACCCCGGTAAGGCTGGAAGTAATCCTGTAGACAGGACCAGCATACCAGGGAAAGCAATATTCTCTCGCACCAAGGATGTGTCTCCAGGAGCTACTGCCCAGGTGGGAAGTGTTAGGACGCCTGTTGTAGTTGGTGATTCGATTATTAGGCTTGTAGATAGCTGGGTGGCTGGTGGACGTAAGGATCGCTTGGTTACTTGCCTGCCTGGTGTGAAGGTGGCAGACTTCACACGTCACCTAGATAGGATTTTAGATAGTGCTGGGGAGAAGCCGGCTGTCTTGGTACATGTGGGTACCAGTAACATAGGAAAATGTGGGAGAGAGGTCTGAAAGCCAAATTTAGACTCTTAGGTAGAAAGTTCAAATCCAGAACCTCTAGGGTAGCATTTTCTGAAGTGCTACCCGTTCCACGCAGAGGGCCCAAGAGACAGGCAGAGCTCTGGAGTTTCAATGAGAGGATGAGACGATGGTGCTGGGAGGAGGGTTTTAGATTTGTTAGGAACAGGACAACATTCTGGGGAAGGGGGAGCCTATTTCAAAAGGATGGGCTCCATCTTAACCAGGGTCGGACCAGGCTGCTGGAATCGACATTTAAAAAGTAGATAGAGCAGCTTTTAAACTAGAACCTGGGGGAAGGCAGACAGTCACTTAAAAGCGCATGGTTTGGAATAAGGTATCTTTCAAAGATATCACCAAAACAGGAAAGATAGGGTATCCCGACAGTGAGGTTGCAAAAGAGACCATAGTAGATCAGGTGTCCTTAAATAAAAATCAGACAAAAGATTGCAAATTAATACTGTCAAATACTGAGCATGATGTAAATAGGAACAACAAACATAGTTTGAAATGTCTAAGCCTAAGAAATAAGATGGGAGAGTTAGAATATATTGCACTAAATGAAAAATTAGATATAATAGGCAACTCTGAGACCTAGTGGAAGGAGGATAACCATTGGGACACTGTCATACCGGGATACAAATTATATCGTAGTGATAGGGTGGATCGAATTGGTGGAGGGGTAGAATTGTATGTTAAGGAGGGCCTTAAATCAAATAGATTGAAAATTCTACAGGAAACAAAACACATCTTGGAATCCCTATGGATTGAAATTCCATCTGTAAAGAGGAAAAGGATAGTGATAGGAGTGTTCTACCGTTCGCCTGGCCAGGATGAACAGACGGAAATTAGGGAGGCTAACAAACTGGGCAACACGATAATAATGGGTGATTTTAATTACCCCGTTATTGACTGGGTAAATGTAACATCAGGGCATACTATGCAGGTAAAATTTCTTGACGAAATCAAGGACTGCTTTATGGAGCAGCTAGTACAGCAGACAAGAGAAGGAAAAATTCTAGACCTAGTACATAGTGGAGCACATGATCTGGTGCTGGAAGTAATGATGATGGGACCACTTGATAACAGTGATCATAATATGATCAGATTTGATATTAGCACTGGAGTAAGTATACACAGGAAATCCAATACGTTTCAAAAAGGAGACTATGATAAAATTAGAACGATGAAAAATAATCTTAGAGGAGCAGCTGTGAAGGTCAAAAATTTACATCAGGCGTGGATGCTGTTTAAAAATACCATCCTGGAAGCCCAGGCCAAATATATTCCGTATATTAAAAAAGGAGGGAGGAAACCAAATGACAGCCAGCATGGTTAAAAAGTGAGGTGAAGGGTGAAGGAAGCTATTAGAGCTAAAAGAAAATCCTTCAAAAAATGGAAGAAGGAATCGACTGAAAATAATAAGAAACAGCATAAGGAATGTCAATTCAAATGCAAAGTGCTGAGAAGGAAAGCAAAGAGGGACTTTGAAAAAAAGATTGTGTTGGCGGCAAAAACACATAGCAAAATCTTTTTTAACCATATTAAAAGCATGAAGCTGGCAGAAGAATCAGTTGGGCCACTAGATGACCATGGACCTCACAAACCCAGGTTCATCGTGGATCCTATACTGGGTATCAATTTTCTTGGGGACCACAGGAACCGAGGGGATGCCCAGTTCCGTACAAGGACTGCCTTGAGTGCCTCATGGAGATGAGTCGTCACTGCCTCCCTTAGGAGGGGAGGTTTAGTCCAGTACCTCGAGCATCCTCCATTTCTACGGGGAATGGCATCAGCCATTTCTAGTAGAAAATATGTGAAAGAGAGGCTCTCAGGTGGAGACAGTCTTTCTCTCAGGTGGAGAGGAGGGCTCAGAAGGAATCCCATAGGACTCGTCGGAGGAAAAGTAAGTGGGATCCTCTTCTGATACCCATAAGCGTTCCTACTCGGTGTCAGATATTTATTTATTTGTGACATTTAAATCCCATATTATCCCAAACAAATTTGCGTTCAATGTGGCTTATAATAAACAGTATAGGATACATAAAGAATAATGCATAAGAAAGTAATTTGTTGTAAGAAATCCAATTTTACAATGCAGTACCATAAACATACTGAGATAGCTATGGATGTTTAACATTTAGAAAATCTATTATGAATGAGAAATTGTACATGAAACGAAGAGAAAGTTAATGGTAAATAGAGTAATAACCAATTCAGGTAATAATTAATTGTTTGAGATATGGTTATTCTTTGTGAGGGTTTGTTTGAATAGGAACGGTTTGAGGATTTTGCAGAATCTAGTGTATTCCAGTATATTTCTTATTTTGGGTGGTAAGGAGTTCCACCATTTGGTTCCTAGGTAAGTGAAGTCTGCAGAGTGAACAGTTTTGTAGATCACTTTTTCTGCAATTTGGGAAGTGTAGTCTGAGACAGTTTCTTGCCTCATATTTAGTTGTTTCTTTGAGGTAAGTTTATTAAATGGTACCATATAGTCTGCAGCTGTGCCATTTAGGATTTGAAAGATAAAGGTACATAATTTGAAGGTGATTCTCGCTTTGATGGGAAGCCAGTGTAATTTGATTAATAAAGGGAAGGCACTTTCAAAACGAAAGATTTTGTATATGAACCTGGATAGCACCTCCCTAAGGGATGTCTGAGGCTGGGCCCGCCTTGATGCCAAGGAGCCATGTGCTCGAGAGCGGCGTTGAAAAACTGGCTCCCGTCTTGACTCTGGCGAAGCTTCCTCTACCAGAGTCGAGGGGGTGCTGGCTTGGATGGCTGTCAACATCGGTGCTGGAATCAGGGGCCACACCGCAGGCTGAGGGACAGGCGGGGCCACAGCAGGAGGTATGGTAGGTGCAAGCACTCCCAATACCGACGCACATCGCTGCACAAGGCCATCCAGAAGCTCAGGGAGCAAGGCCTGGATGCACTCATCAAGGGCCGCCATTGGGAAAGACTTTGGTGTTGGTTGAGGCACAGGCGGCAGAATTGCTGGGGCCAGTGAAGGAGCAGGATCTCAGTTGCTTGGAGATGCATGCATCGGCACCTCCTGGATAGAGGGGGAGCAGTCCTCCCAGCATAGATGCTTCTTGGGGGCTGAATCCCTCGGCGCCCCGGAGCTCCCGGCACCATATATCGAGGGAGATCAGTGACGGTGCTTCTTGGCCTTTGCCCGATGCACATCACCCATGCTCCTCAGTGCCAACGAGGACGACATCGAATCCTCCCATCGCCTCGAGGTCGGGTCCGACAATGGATGGTCCTGGGGGGTCTGCATAGCAGAAGGCCTCTAGACAGGTGGAGACCCACCCAATGCCTCACTGCTCCCAGTGTCACGGGGTCTCGAAGCAGCCATTCCTACCTTGACTCCTGATGCCAGTGCAACTCTCAACGTCAATGCCTACACCTCCAACCTCGATGCTGATGCTGAGAAACCGGACCTGGCTCCAAAAATCTTCTCACGTTGAGCTTCCCGGGAAATCTGGGTCCTCTTCTTCATACGAAGATAGAGGACACAGTTGGTAGAGCTATGGTCAGGCCCAAGGCACTGGCGACACCAAGAATGGGTGTCCTTCCTTGAGATGGTCTGCTTGCACCGAGTACAACGCTTGAAGCCACTGGCAGTCTTCGTGGACATGGAAGGAAAAAACCATACCAGCTAAATCAAAAGACGCAATGGTGCCTGAAAAAAAGGGGAAAGGCACAAAAAGGAAAAGAACCGACCAGGCAGGCCTAAAAACGGCCTGTGTCAAAAAATAAAGGAAACTTAAACGCGGGGCAAAAACTAGAAAATAAAGGCCTCTTTTTTTATTTTTTAGAAAAAACAAAACAAGCAGGTAGAAAAAACAGCCAACAAGCACTCAAAAAATAAGAAACGCTCTGACTGGGCATGTGAGGAGAAACCACAAAAAGCAGCTGCTCCTCATGCGGAAAAAACTAAACTAAGGTGGGCGCGTTTGCGTGCCGGGCAGGAAGGCATTTACGTATGCACGCTGAAGCGTGCCTCGTGCTCCTAAAACCTCTGGATTTTTCTATAGCAAATTTACCAAGTGATGCGGGTCGGCATCTACCCACTTATGACAAGAAACAAGACTGCTTGTCCTCTGAGAATGGAAATTACATCTCAAATGATTCTATGGACAATGAAATAGATGGGTACAATATGATAATCTCTCCGCTGTCATAATCCGACTCGTGTAATATTATTGCACTGATTAGTGGTAAGGATACATACCGATTAGTTTTTCACATAATGCCTCTGCTCTGCTACGGCCATATCATATCCAGGTTTTGAGGAAATTCTATTCTATTTCCAGTCTTAAAAGAGCCAGGCATATATTAATCATCCTATATGTAAGCATCACTTCATTAAAAAAATTCTTAGTATAAAGCAAAAACAAATATATTACAGTAAACGCAAACTTTGTAAATACAAAAGAAACTCATTTACCTTCTGTAAAAAGTAACTTTGGAAGTTCATAAAGTTGTTGGTCTTCACAATGTTTGGACAACTCTTACAACAGAACATGCGTGTGAAAAGTGATTTCATGGCTGGAGGGCCTGTCCAGGTACTCACCATTGAGTTTGCAATCTGTGAAAATGATAGTAATGCTATTTTCCATGTAAACATCAATGTAAATTATCCTAGCATGAAACACACTCAAAAAAATGTAATCGCCACCAAAACAGTTCCAGAGTGTTTAATTTCAAGCAATTATGTTATATTTGTATACTGCCTCCCTCAAACAGAGGTTTGACCGAAGTATTTCCCAACATAAGAAATAGACAACATCCAATAAATGATACAATACAGTAAAAATAAAGGCATCAATCCAATCCCAATATATTTAAAATTAATGGGTCAATATTTAAATTTCATGGTTGGCAATTCTGTTTAAATGAGGTCTGTGGCATTTAAATAAAAACCAACGGCACCAGTGATATTTGAACTGCTATCCCAGTGATTTTAAACCTTTTCATTTGTGACACACAAACAAGGTGCAAAATTTGTCAAGGCACATCATCAGTTTTTTTTAAAGGATATATTTTATGATTTAACAAGCATTAAGGTCGTGCTTAGCCTGGTGGTTAGAGGTTAGGCTTTGATCCTGGCTAGAGAATGACACGGGGACGGGGATCTGTGGTAACTGCAGGGATGGGGACAGAGCCCGCGAGGACAGGGCGGGGACAGATCCCATGGGGATGGGGACAAGCTTTGTCCCCATGACATTTTCTACTTTGAAGCCTGTTAATGAACTGGACTGTTTTTTTTATGTTTGATTGATGTAGACGACAATATTTTTATTTTTTGGAAAAACAAGCAAACATGGTGGCCACAGCTAGCAAATTTTGCATGGGGGATTCTGTACATCCTACCAGCACATATTCTAAGAAGGCATCTTCTATTGCAGGAGGGACTGTGGAAGACAGAACTAGACTGAATCCTGAGATTGTTGATGACTCCTTATTCATCCACAGATTTAAAAATCATAACAGTACTTCATAGGGCATATTTCTCCTCTCTAGGACATACAGAACGGGTTGTATTTTGTACCCCTGGACATTTTAACAGGATGGATTAGGATTCCTTGGGGTAGTAGAAGTCAGCTATTGTTGGGGTTGGAAGGGTAGAGGGTGGTGGTGGTGGGAGGGTTTATTATAGCTGCTCATTGTTTTCTATTTGTAATTTATACACAACAGTTGCACATCATATTCTTCCTTTTTATACTTTAATACAAAGATTTAAATATAAAATCATGAATGTTCGAGGTTTCTGCAGATGAGAACAAAGCCCACGGGGACAGAACCTGCGGGGACGGGGCGGGGATGAAGACAAGGCTTGCGGGGACGGGACAGAGACAGAACCCACAGGTATGGGGTAGGGATGGGGACAAATTTTATCCCCATGTCATTCTCTAATCCTGGCAACCTGGGTTCAATTCCCACTGCAGCTCCTTATGACCTTGGAAGTCACTTAACCCTCCACTGCCCCACGTACAAAACAAATTTAGATTGTGAGCCCTCTAGGGAAGGAGAAAGTACCTGCATATAATGTGTACAGCACTGCATACATCTAATAGCGCTACAGAAATGATTAGTAGTAGTGGTAGTGATTAGTAGTAATAGTAATTAAAATTTTAATCATTGTGTTATCTTTATAGGCACAAATAACATGCATTCAAAAACAAAAATTTTAACGCGAATACCTCCTCTCACACACACACCAACCTCTTATCTTAAAAAAATAAAAAGTGGGGCTATGTGCTTGGTAATGTTTCATGATGTCCCTTGTCTGAGGGAGGATGCTTGACAAGTATACCTAACACTGAGTACTATGTGCGTTACTATCTAAACTAATGCCAGCCACACCTAATTCAGTCATCATCTAATTTATGGTTTGTTTGTTTTTTAAATTAAAAAATCTATCTAAGTCTAAGAAGCCTTGAAAATAAAATAAACATAATTAGGAACTAAATGCAGACCATCACCAAATACAGGTTGCAAATTAGAAACAAAAATATGAAAACAAAAATAGCACTGGTAATCCCAAGAAGTCACAACTCAAAATGGTCAAAACTGTGGAGCAGAATAAGGGTTCTGACTCCCATCCAACATCCAGGCAGCTCCATACCATTCTGCCATTAGGAAAAGAAGCTAAAGCACCAAGAACATTTAAAGCCCTTGAATATAATAATGTCAGCACCAGAACAGAATATACTGAAATATTCCTGCTCTGAGATAACATTTTGCATAACAAGGAACAGGCATGCAAATTGCTGTAGGACAGTCAGTAATACTATTAATTTCATTACAGCACAGGGGTTCTCAATAATGTTGCTTTACTTAGTTTGAACCACATATTTAATTTGTGTTCACTACATCAAAAAACAGAAATCTTCATGCAATCAAGGCAGATCATATATAAAAGGAAAGAACATTCAAAAGGGAAAAGTGGAAGACAATTTAAGTCATAGCATAGTACAACTGCTTACAGTACTTGTTTAGAATGAAAGAAATATCCAGTAGCCAAATTCATTCTGTATAAACAAACAAATATTTTTTTCTAAGCAGAGGTCCCTCTTCTGTGGGAGGCCCAGGCCACAAAGCCCTGTTCCCTCCCTACCCCTATATCTGAGTCCATCATTTCAAACTCCAGCTTTTCTACCCAAATCAAGCAACCACAGTGTCAGGCCACAGCTTAGACCTGTGGGAAACACCAGCATGGGCTTCATATCAATTTAATTTTCTCATAATACAAATATTATGTTGAAAACCACTGGCTTATGAAATGATAGACTCAGATACAGGGGAGGTCGCCACCCACACTCACCAGTAGATGGTGACCTCTGATGCTGCTGGCCCATGTGTGTATGTCAGTGACATGAGCCTTGCTAACCTCAGCCCAGGCAGATAGGAAGTGTGGCTGTGCTAAATTACTGAAGAGAAGAGGAGGCAATACTTGGATGTCTTGGAGAACTCTGGGAAGATAGGTGGTCACTGAGATGCTTGTACACTCCCATAGGAGCCTCACAGACCTGCAGGGGATTTTCACAGAATCCCAGGGTATTCCCGCGGACTCCCACAAACCCCGTTCCTATGCAGCAGCTCACCATGGGACACCTGGGGAACAGCGGCACACTGGCTGAAAACCCACTATGCTAGCCAGATAAAATTAGATCATCAATTTTGCTGTGTTAAATTTATCCAGATAGCTTTACAGATTCGAATACTGCCATTAACCAGATAACTTTTGCCTCCATCCCTGAATTACAAGGATAACACCATGGTAGTCTGTAATGATTTTCAGCAGCACTAGCCGGATAGTGCTGCTGAAAATAAACAAATGGCTGAGTTCAGTAGCACTTATCCAAATTATTGGCACTGCCATATTGATAAGTACATTTGAACATTGGCCTTAAGATTTTATTTTAGTGTTCATTTCTTTCTTTACCGTAACAGGGCTTAATTTGTGCTGGAAAAGGGTGGAATGGCATTCTGGCACTTCTGTAGGTTCAAGAACGGATGTCACCACTCATGAATACCTGCTCATTGCCAGCAACCTGTGCGAGACAAAACATTATTGCTCCCCTAGCTGGGAGGAAGCAGGGAGGACAGAGGAGCTCAGACATGCATGTGACACCAGTTGCTGAAATATTAACTCGACCAACTTGAGCTGTGCAGTCTCTGTCATGACTGAAGGTAGATATGTAGTTTTCCCATTTCTCTAACAGAGAGACAGAGGGGGAGATAGAGTCCAGTATGCTTTACTTATCTAATTTTTAATGAAAGCATCATTACAAATGCAAGAAATAGATCCCTCAAGGGAAATCATGCCAGGCCCTACTCCATGTACACCACACAGACCACAGCTCAATTTTGTGAACCTCTCTAGCTTCGCATTTGGCTGGGTGTTAAACCTCCACAGATTGCACTGGCACACCTGGCTCCTGTTTGCCTGAAGAAAAAGAAAGCAAGGCTGAGGGAGGAGGAGGAGGAAGGAACGCTGACTCCTCTGAGTTATCCCCCTCCAAGGAGGCCTACATTCAGAAGAGTCAGGGCCGGTCTTAGGCCGAGGCAACCAAGGCAGCCGCATAGGGCCCCGCACGGCGCGCCTCAACTCTGCCTCCTCCGCTCCATCCCGCTCCCGCAACGGCTTAAAAAACACCAATGGGAATACTCGGCGTTCCTCCAAAGCCCTCAGCTTTTCCGGGAGAATCCTGAGATACCCTTGACCCCTATCCAAGTTGCCTTTGCTTTGCGAAGTGTTTATTTTTAAATTAATGGAACGCAAGACAGTGCCCTGCAACCCCCACCCCCCACTTTCAGCATGCTTCTCTGTAGGGCCGTCCTCCTAAAATGCCCCCTATAGCACTTCTTCACCCGCCACCCTTCTACTGGCCGGAAGGAGATGACTGTCCCGCCCCCTATTCTCCAATCTGAGGGTGGAGTTGAAGACTAGGCCGGCCCCCTTTCGTGATGTCAAGTGAAGCCACCAACCACGGCTGCAAAGTGTGCGGTAAATAAAAGCACGTGCTGCTGCTTTTGCAGCCTGTGATCCCGGGCAGCATGGGCATGCGTCAGCACCGACATGTCTTGCAGGTGCACCTGCGCCCAAGCACGTGGCGGAGGGTGCGCGTTGCCTCTCTCTCTCCTTGCAGGAATTCCTTGTTTTAAAAAGCGGAGCCCTCTCTGTGGCATTTCCTTTCCTCGTTTGGTGCACAAAAAATGCTTTTTTGGCACACCCAGAACATTACAATCAGCATTCTAGTGGCAGTTACCTGCGGTAAGTGCTGTAGCTGAAAGAACCTCTCTGCAAAGTGGGGGAGGCTTACTGTGCTTTCGAGGTGGCCTTTGAACCCCCTCACCCTGCTCATTTCAGCTGGATCTGGAGTAGACTCGTCGGTATCCCTGCAGATGTCAGCATGCATGTTGCAAATTAAAAGATAACGAGCACAGAAGTCTAGTATTAGCACTGGATACAGTTTTATTCCGTATCAATGGGGTGGAGCTAGGGTGGGGGTGGGGCTAGGGCGGGGCGGGGCTAGGATGGGGCCCACCAAATTGTTCTGCACAGGGCCCCGCACTTGCTAAGACCGGGCCAAAGAAGAGTGCCCTGAAAATAACCTCAGGTGTGTGGGCTGAGCTGGCAGAAAAAACTGCTGCTTTGGCCAAGCACATAAGAACATAAGCATTGCCACACTGGGACAGACTGAAGGTCCATCAAGCCCAGTATCCTGTTTCCAACTGTGGCCAATCCAGGTCACAAGTACCTGGCAAGATCCCAGAACAGTAAAACAGACTTTAAGCTGCTTATCCTAGAAATAAGCAGGGGATTTTCCCAAGTCCATCTTAATAATTTTATTTATTTATTGCATTTGTATCCCACATTATCCCACCTGCTTGCAGGTTCAATGTGGCTTACATAGTTTTGTTTTATTTTACGAAATGTCCAAACCTTTTTAAAATTCTGCTAAGCTAACTGCTTTTACCACATTTTCTGGCAATGAATTCCAGAGTTTAATTACACATTGAGTGAAGAAATATTTTCTCCGGTTTTAAACTTCATTGCATGCCCCTAGTCCTAGCATTTTTGGAAAGCGTAAACAAGCGATTTTATAGACCCTTATCATATCTCCCCTCAGCCATCTTTTCTCCAAGCTGAAGAGCCCTAGCTGCTTTAGCCCTTCCTCATAGGGAAGTCGTCCCATCCCCTTTATTATTTTCAACGCCCTTCTATGTACCTTTTCTAATTCAGCTATATCTTTTTTTAGATGTAGTGACCAGAATTGAACGCAGTATTTAAGGTGCAGTTGCACAGCTGCGCAATACAAAGGCATTATAACATTCTCATTTTTGTTTTAAATTCCTTTCCTAACAATTCCTGAAAAAAGCTTGGATGCCAGTCTAAACACCCAGCCTCTGACACAAGCTCCCTCAGGACTATCCGGAAAAACAAAACAAAAGAAACCCAAATAAACAATAGGACAACAATCTTCCCTGTGGTATGGGGGCAAAATCCCATCCATTTCCACTACTGTAGCCTGGAACAAGCATCACAGAGTTTAAAGCTCTTCTTATATTTTGAGATGAGGGAGCAACTTCCCATCCAGTTAGTTAAATCCCTTCCAGGGAAACAGAAGAAAATCACAGTGAATGGTGGTGGGGGGTGGGGAGAGAACTCAGACTCCACCAAGAATCATCCTTGCTCCAGATCCAATTCACCTGCCCTATACTTTTTTTTTTTAATGGAACTTAAAACCTCAATTTAGGTGTCCCTCTGCTCAACTGACACCCAGTGCTCTAACTGGGCCAAGAGCTACCTCAGTAACCAGTCCAGAAGCTGCATGGTCCACCCAACACCATTGCTGGAAACAGAAAAATACTGAGCATCTAAAGTGGTATAGTGCTGTTATGAGTGAAGCACGTATGATTTTTTTTTCTCTGTATTTATGGGCACAACCCACAGGTTCTGTACTGATTTGGTGACAGCACTATGGAATAAAGAAATTCAACAATGGAAGTTTACAATTATATATTGCCTATGGTCCGGTTAAGCGAAGATACTTACCTGTAGCAGGTATTCTCCAATGGCAGAAGGCCTTATAGTCTCACATGGGGGTAACACGATCTGCGTTGCCCAGTCCGGAGCTTGTGTCAAGCTTTTACAGAGCTCTTTGGAGACCTAGTCACATTCTACCACATATGTGCAAGTGCCTTCCTGCCCGCTGTGAGAGCGCACGACCACCAGTACAATACTAGAGCATAAAAGAAAAGAGGAGACAACTACAAGGGGAGATGGAAGGGTATGTGAGAATATAAGGCCCGCTGTCCTCAGAGAATACCTGCTACAGGTAAGAATCTTCGCTTTCTCTGAGGACAAGCAGCCTATGATTCTCACATTTGGGAATCCCTAGCTATCATGCTCACTGAAAACAATAACCATTGGTAAATTGGACTACGCAATGATGAAGTTAACACAGATTAACCTGAATCTATATACAATCTGAGTGAAAGTACAGCCTGGAACAGAATGAAACAGGCCTAGTAGGGTGGAGATGGACTCTAGACCCAAAACAAATTCTGCAGAACTGTCTGTCCAAACCAACTGTCACGCTGGGTATGCTGCTGAAGGCAATAGTGAGATGTGAATGTGTGGACAGAAGACCACGTTGAAGCCTTGCAAATTTCTTCAATGGAGGCTGACCTCAAGTGGGCAGCCATGGCCCTAACACTGTGAGATTTGATATGACCCTCAAGAGCCAGCCCAGCCTGGGCAAAAGTAAAAGAAATGATATCTGCCAGACAAATGGAGACGTTGTGTTTCTCGATGGCAACCCCCATCCTGTTGGGATCAAGAGAAACAAAAAGCTGGGTGGACTGTCTGTAGGGCTTAGTCCACTCCAAGTAAAAGGCCAATTCTCACTTGCAGTCCGAGGTGTGCAGTGCGCTTTCACCAGGATGGGAATGAGGTGGGGGAAAGAATGTTGGCAAGACAATCGACTAGTTCAGATAGAACGCCAACATAACTTTAGGAAGGAACTTAGGGTGCATACAGACAACTACTCTGTTGTGATGAAACTTAGTGTACGGTGCATCCACTAAGGCCTGAAGCTCACTGACCCTGCAAGCTGAATTAACAGGAACCAAAAATATGACCTTTCACGTCAAGAACGTCAGATGACAGGTATCAAGTGGCTCAAAGGAGCTTTTATCAGCTGGATGAGAATGACTTTGAGGTCCCATGACACAGGGGAAGGTTTGACAGGGGCTTTGCCAATAGCAAATCTCTCATGAAGTGAACAACTAGAGGCTATCCAGAGATGGGCTTACCCTTTACACGGTGATGGTAAGCACTAACTGCACTGAGGTGAACCCTTGCAGAGTTGGTTTTAAGACCAGACTCAGAGAGGGGTAGAAGGTATTCAAGCAGGGCCTGTGTAGGGCAGGAAATAAGATCTAGGGCTCTGCCCTCACACAAGACAGCAAAAACTCCTCCATTTGAAAGAGTATCACCTCTTGGTGGAATTTTTCTTGGTAGCCAGTAAGACCCAGGAGACACCCTCAGGAAGATGCAAGGAAGTAAAGTCTAAGACATCAACATCCAGGCTGTGAGGGACAGAGACTGGAGGTTGGGATGCAGAAGAGATCCCTCATACTGCTTAATGAGGTCCGGAAAACACGTCAATCTCCATGGTTCTTCAGAGGATAACTCCAGAAGAAGAGGGAACCAGATTTACCTGGGCCATTATGGGACTATCAGGTTTGTGATTCCCTGGTGTTGCTTGAGTTTCAGTAAAGTCTTCCCTACAAGAGGTATGGGAGGATATGCATACAGAATACCTGACCCCAATAAAGGAGGAAGGCATCCAATGCTATTTTGTTGTGGGCCTGGAGACTGGAACAGAACTGAGGAACTTTGTGATTGGATTGAGCAGCAAAGAGATCCACTGAGGGGGTAGCCCACACTTGGAATTCCTCGCAAGCAACACCCATGTTGAGTGACAACTTGTGCGGTTGCATGACCCTGCTCAGTCTGTCGGCAAGGCTGTTGGATTTGCCCACCAGGTAAGTGACCTTGAGGAGCATTCAATGCTGGACTTCCCATTACCACATTCCGATGGCCTCCTGACACAGAGGGAGTGATCCGATGTCCCCTGCTGGTTGGTGTAATTCATGGCAACTTGATTGTCAGTTTGGTTGATCAGCTGATCTGTGAAAGTCTTTAGAGAGTTCCAGATCTCCCGGAGCTCCAAAAGGTTAATGTGAAGATCCGTCTCCTGGGCTGACCAAAAACCTTGAGTGTTTAACTCGTCTACGTGAGCATCCCACACCAGATGGGATGCATCGCTGTCAGCACCTTCATGGGCTGTGGAATTTGGAATGGGAGTCCCAGAGTCAAATTGGATCTAATCATCCACCAAAGCAGAGACTGAACCAGTTCTTGTGACACTTGGATGAAATCCTCCAGGTTTCCTGTGGCCTGACACCACTGGGAAGCTAGGGTTCATTGGACAGTTCTCATGTGAAGATATGTCATGGGTGTCACATGAACAGTGGTGTCCATGTGGCCCAACAACAACAACATCTGCTGAGCTGTGACCTGCTTGAACTTGAACGGCAAGGACGACAAGAGCATTCACCCGTGCCACAAGGAGGAAAGCCCAAGCCCTGCTGGGTGTCTAGCAGGGCTCCAAAGAACTCCAATCGCTGGACAAGGAGCAGATGGGACTTGGGGTAGTTTAAAACAAACCCTAGCAGCTCTTTAGATTGTAAGCTCCTTTGAGCAGGGACCTTTTTGTTTATTTTGTACAGCGCTGTGTAACCCTAGTAGCGCTCTAGAAATGTTAAGTAGTAGTAGTAGTAACACCAGAATAGTCATCCGCATGGACTCCTGAGCACTGTTCTTCGATATGCTCTTTAATAGCGAATCGTTGAGATAGGGTACACACGGACTCCCAGTTTGCGTAGCAATGCTGCAACTACATCAAGACACTTGATGAAAACCTGGGGAGCCAATGCAAGGCCAAAAGGCAGCATGCGGTACTGGAAGTGACGTGTCCCCAGCCAGAATCGAAGATATCTCCTGTGAGCTGGAAGTATCTGGATGTCAGTGTAAGCATACTTTAAATACAGAGAGCATTGCCAACCATTTTCCTGAATCATGGAGAGAAGGATGCCTAAGGAAACCATTTTGGACTTTTCTTTGACCAGGAATTTTTTCAGGACCTTTAGGTCTAGGATGGGACGCATTCCCCCGTCTTCTTTTGTACAAGAAAGTACCTGGAATAGAATACCTTCCCTTCTTCCCCTAGTGAGTGGGCTTGGCCACATGGGCCTTTAGAAGGTCAGAGAGTTCCTCTGCAAGTACCTGCTTGTGCTAAGAGCTAAATCAAATTGCTCTCGGTGGGCAATCTGACTGTCTCTTTCCCCAATACAGGGTGTAACTGAGATGGACTATTTGTAGGATCCATTGATCAGAGGTTATTAGGAGCCACCTTTCTCAAAAAAACTTCAGCCTCTCCGCTCATCCCCTGCTTTTACTGGGACGCTGTCTGGGTCTTAGGCACACCCTGTTGAAAAGAATGAGTGTGCTGGGGTTGAGCATGCTGAGGTTGGCAAGAAGTGGTATACCTTTGCCTCTGTGAGTTGTAAGTACTCCTTTTCGACTTGCCGAAAAACCTCCTAGATGAGGAAGTAGTTCCAGAAGGCGCCTGGTGGAAGAGAGTATCAATGGTATCAGTGTACTTCTTGATGAGGTCAGTGAGTTCCTCCACCTTCTCTCCAAAAAGATTATCCCCCTGGCACATAGCATCCAGCAACCTCTGTTGGAATGCGGGGTCCAAGTCAGAGACATGCAGCCATGAGAGTCTGCACATCGCTAACCTCTAAGCACAGATCCTAGATGCTACATCAAAAGTGTCGTAGGCGCTCTGGCCAAGAACTTACAACAACATGCCTTCTGCTAATTGAACAAATTCAGCCTGTGCAAGAGGGAGAGAGTCTGCCAAATCAGACATACTACTCACCAATGACCATAAGTACAGTCTCATGTAGAGCTGGTATGATTGGATAAGGGAGATGAGCATAGAGGACTGATACATCTTCCGCACAAAAGAATCCAGGGTTCTAGTTTCTCTTACAGGGGGCGCTGAAGCACAGTCCCTAGAATCCTGGTCCTTTTGAGCGCAGATTGCACCACTAGGGAATGATGAGGCAACTGAGACTTACCAAACACAAGGGAAGACTGAATCCGGTACATAGTGTCAATCTTCATGGGAAGGACAGGGACGGACAGAGGGGACTCCCAGTTCTTTACTTAACCGACCTGCAAGATCTCATGAAGCCGGACCATCACAGCCTCTCTAGGAGGAGACTCGTAGTCCAGGATCCTCAAACATCTTAGCCCTGGACTTGCCCTATGGAATGGCATTCACTATTTCATTAATAAAAGATGGGAAGGAAAGGTTCTTTCCTGTACAGGGGAGGGATTAAGACAGGATGCCATAAGACTCCTCCTCTGAGAAGTATCGTGGATCCTCCTCCAACTCCCATGAGCACTCCTCATTGGTGTCAGCCAGGAACTGCTCATGGGAAGGCTGAGACCGAGCCAACCTCAACGAAGATGAACCATGTCCCCGAGAAGGGCATCGAGGAGTCGGCCACTAGCCTCGAATCTGGCAAAGCTTCCTCCACTGAAGTCGAAGGGGTTTCAACACAGGTGGCGCTGGCGTGACCCCACTGCAGGCTGATGGCCATGTAGGACATCAGCAAGAGGCATAACAGGTGCAAGCTCCCAGACACCAATGCATTTTGTTGTATAAACCCCGCCAAAAGCTCAGACAGCAAGGCCCGGAGACACTCATTGAGGGCCGATATCGGGAAAAGCTGGGGCACAGGTGTAGAAGCAGGCTGCTGAACTTGTGGAATCGAAGCGGGTGTCTGGTTTTGGCTGTCTAGTAACCCATGCATCAACACCTCCTGTATGAAGGGGAAGAGGTCCTCCCAGCACTGATGCTTCTCGGATGCTGGGGAATCCCTCGGTGCCCTGGAGCTCCTCCCAGCACCAATGCTTCTCGGATGCTGGGGAATCCCTCGGTGCCCTGGAGCTCCAGGCACCATGCGTTGAGGGCGATCGATGCCGATGCTTCTTCTGATGCTTGCCATCGACGCTCCTCAGTGCCAACGAGGCCGATGTCAAGTCCTCACATTGACTCGGGTTTGGGTCCGACGCCAATATGTCTTGGGGGGCCTTCATAGCAGCCAGCGTCAAGACAAGTAGAGACCTACTCAATGCACGGTAACTCCCACTGTCTAAGGGTCTCGCAGCCATACGGACTGATGCATCCCATGCCAATGCAACACCTGATGCCAATGCCGACACAGACATCGAGGTTTTGGACCTGACTCCAAAAAGTTTCTCTCTTTGAGCCCCTCTGGCTAACTCTTCTTTTCAACTACAGCAACTCTTTTTTTCTTCATACGAAGACACAGAAGACAGTTAGAAGGGGTATACTTGGGCCCCAAACACTGGAAACACCAAGAATGGGTGTCTTTGCCAGAGATGGTCCTATTGCACTGGGAACCTTCGATGACAAAGTAAGAAAAAACAGCTGTGGCTAAATCAAAAGACTCAATGTTGGCAAAAATGAAGGGAAGAACCAGTCTGAAGATCAGGCCTAAATGCAGCCTACTGAGAGAAGTAAAATAAATAAATCCTAAAAAAAATGGAAAATAAACTAAAAATGTAAGGAAGAATACTCCGAACGAGGTACAAAATAAACAAACTAAAAGAAAAACCGGGAAGGCACAAAAAGCAGCTCTCGTTAGAAAATCAAACCGGCAGCTGTGAGGAGAGAAGAGAAATACACGTCCACTCCTTGCTGCAGAAAAAAAACAGAACTGGTGATCAAGCAGGAAGGGAACATATAGACAAACAAGCTAGATTAACAGGATAGTCAAGTAACTAACTTCAGAATAAATTGTGCTGCAGTCAGAAAAGGTGCATGCCACTGGTCTCAACTTGCAATTTCCTGCTCCAGTATGTGCAGCCAATGATAATTCTTGCCTGCATGACTGCCTAGTTGGTTGCCTCTTTCATTAAAGATTTAGGAGAAGAGCCAGGCTTTCACCTTCTTCCTGAAGTACAGGTGTTTGTGTACAGCATTTATTATTTATTTGGATTTTGCTCACATCTTTTTCAGTAGTAGCTCAAGGTGAGTTACATTCAGGTACACTGGATATTTCCTTGTCCCTGGAGGGCTCACAATCTAAGGGCACTGTTTACTAAGCTGCGCTGTAGGCAAGCTAACGTTTTAGTGTGCACTAAAAATTCGCATGTGCTAACAATAGACACACCTATTATACTCCTATGGGTGTCTCTAGCGTTAGCATGTGCTAATCTTTAGAACGCGATAAAAGGTTTGCATACCTACAGTGTAGCTTAGTAAACAGGGCCCTAAGTTTGTACCTGAGGCAATGGAGAGTTAAGTGACTTGCCCAAGATCACAAGGAGCAGCAGTAGGAATTGAACCAGGCACCTCTGGATGTCAAGACCAGTGCTCTAACCACTAGGCCACTCCTCCATGTCTAGTAGTGCTACAAAATTAAGTAGTAGTAGTAGAGACATGCAGTCAATTTACTCAGAGCTGTAGGTAAGCCTGGTTCAATAGGTATATACAGATACATGTCATCTGCGTAAATGTAGAAATAAGGTGTATGACCAAATCATGCCAACAAGTGGCTTGAGGTAGATAATAAACAGGTGATAGTATCCTACAGATCGGTGCCCAAGGTGGTAATGAAGTGTCTACAAATAGTATCCTATATAGGATCTGTTCCACTGATACCGCTTTCTGCCAATTGTGCTACCATGATATTGTGCTGAGAAAATACTGCTTGCCCCCTATGCAGGTACCACTGCATGCCAGTTGCTTGAAAATGGAAGAGTGAACAATAGGCATAGGTTTGGATTTTCAAAACAACACCCATTTTTGGCCAGAAAAATTATCCACAAAGAACTGATCTCTGCAGGTACTTTTTCATACGGTAATAATCAAAGAAAAACTACTCTTGTAGCTTTGCTTTGATTAATGGTACAAACCCTATGAGTAAAACTACCCACGAAGTTTGCGTCAGCGCAGGCCTCTTGAATATTGCCTCTAAAATGATTAAAAGCTGCCTTGAGTGCCATCAAGTTAAAAAGTTAAGCATATCGTTAGGAATCCAAGAAGAAAGGTTCAACAGCCTCACAACCACAAAACCCAAACACAAACAACAAAAAAAAAGCCTATATAAGGAACAAAAGAATTTCAGCTCCAGAGAGTTTTCAGAGATTCATCTAATCTTATTGGATAAACTCCCTAGCTCTCCAGCACATCAATGCAATAGTCACAAACAGCTACTATTTTAGACAGTACCACCACAGTTTTAATTTCAAATGAACCACATTAAAAGCACCTGATAAGTGATTCAAAAATGCTAGGTATCAGGTCTGTGTAAGAGGTATTATATCTTTTGACTTTTTTCTATATCATCTACCAGCTTTTTTTCATGTTGCATGAACTCACCTTGGCAAGACAGAAGCATGCCAGCATTCTCACTTGGTAGAAGCACTGTTCTTGTTCCAATATATCAGTCAGTGCAAGTCGTGATGCTGGAGTAGGAAAGCTTTCAAGTGCTAAAATGGATTCTTCCTGTGCAACTACATCTCTCTCATAGCGTAGCTGGTATTGCCACATAAAATCGGTTTGCTCAAACTCCACCTTTCTCAGTACAGACATATCTGGATCTATTCTTATCCAGAGTAAGGGGGAATCAACACTAAAAAGAGAGGACAGGCAAAAAATTTAAAAATCAGAGTTTGTGCAAAGCTCACATATTATAAACACAAGTGTTACTTTGTAAAGGTTCAATTTATACATTTTTTTGTGGAGGAGTGGCCTAATGGTTAGTGCAGTGGGCTTTGATCATGGCAACCTGGGTTCAATTCCCACTGTAGCTCCTTGTGACCTTGGGCAAGTCACTTAACCCTCCATTACCCCACGTACAAAAACTTAGATTATGAGCCCTCTAGGGCCAGAGAAAGTAACTGCATATAATGTGTACAGTGCTGTGTACGTCTAGTAGCGCTATAGAAATGATTAGTAGTAGTAAAAGTTTCCAGCAGAAAAATACTCACCATATTTGTAGAATAACAATAACATCCTAATTATAAATAAGGGGATTGCAAATAGTTGATAATACCTAGTTTTTTTTTTCTTTTGGAGATGAAATTTGCATATGGTTATGATGACTAACCAAATGCAAGACTTTTCTTTTTAGTTCCAGTAACTTTATTCAATTGTTTAACTTTACAATATCCACAAAGCAGTAACTGTACACCAATATGACACTGGACCAATATTATACAACAAAAGAGATGATACCATAAAATTCTTTTCAAAAAAAGCCCAAACTTGTCAACAACTCAGGAACCAATGTTAATTGCCACTGCCACTACCCTCATGCCTCACACAAGTATATTAGACTCCACCAAATATTTAGGTCTAAAATAGTGTTATCATTCCAATGCAACAGAATTATCTTAATGACCAATGAAACCACTCAGGAGAATAGCAAGGAATAAGACTGTGGGAGACCAGAACTATTCAAATTATGATGCAACAAAACATGAAAGCTCTCTAATTTTTAAAATGGTACAAATATGTTCCCGCACATTGTACCTCCAAACGTTTTGGAACAAACAAACAAAAATTATAAGGGAAAATGCATCCAACTCCAGCTGGCAAGATCAGTATTTATTACTCTTTCATCATTTTTATATCATCTGCCTATCCACAGACACTACAGATGGTTTAAAAAAAAAAACCAAACCCCCACATAAAATACAACATATCGTGTATTACTTAGACCTATGAGAGAGGTGTGGAGGGTGCTGGTGAGGAAATTGGGGGGAAACCCTATTATCTCTGATCAGTTATCTATTCGAGGCAATGTTGCTTTTGAACCAGGGTTGGATAAATCTACTTTTATTACTTGGGAGCAAAAGGGGGTCATGATGCTAGAACACTTGTTGGTAGGGGAGGGAGACTTGATTACATTTACAGCATTACAGTCCCAGATAGGGGTCACGTGGGGGAACCGCTTTGCGTACGTCCAAGTTAAGCATAATATTGCATCTCTGGCAAGTCACTTTTGGGGTGTCATTTAGGGTCCCATGTAGGACAATTTTTCCAAGAGATATTAGATGGGGAGCTGCTGGTATCGGGGCTGCACAGATCCCTCGTCAAAAGAGAGCCTCAAAAAAACTACACAGTTTTGAAGAACAGATGGGAGGTGGATTCAGGGGTCTCCTTGGAGGACTGGGATATTGCGGCCATGTTGCGGGGCATCCCGGCCATAATGCTAGATGAGAGACTTAGAGAATGCGGCTATAGGGTGATACTTTGAGCCTATTGGCTCACGTGGGGAGGTCAGGAGATAGTGCCTGTTCTAAATATGGCCATCGACCCCATTCATTTTACCATGCCTTTTGGTCATGCCCGAGCATCCGGAATTTCTGGATGCATATTAATAGATTTTTGACTAGATTATTCAGGAAGGACATTCAAGGGTCACTAGAACAATTTCTGCTAGACAAACCTAGAGCTTTTCATCCCCTACCTAGATATGCTGGCCTCCTAAGTCGCAAATTAAGTCTAATGACTCGAAAATGTATACTACAATATTGGACTTCACTGAAGCCACTGGCTTACTGGCACTGGAGGAACCTGGTACACCTTTTGGCAACTTGGGAGGCATAAGATGTGTGGGGGTCCCCTAAGCGTAAGATGCGCTTTATACAGATTTGGAATCCCTTCCTACAGATCCTGAGCCCTCGAGGTCGTAGTATGATTATCAATACTGTATTTTGAAAATATTTTCAGAATAGCCACTCTAGCAGTTTGTTTCCATCATTTTTAGTTCAATTTTTACTTATTCATATTTATTTGTTACATTTGTATCCCACCTTTTCCCACTTATTAGTAGGCTCAAAGTGGCTTACATAGTTCCGGAGAGGTGGTTACAGACTCCGGTGTGAACAAATATAGTATAGGGGTACTATTACAGTGACAAGTACAGTAAAGAAGTATCGGTAAATAGGTTGGGGTGATTCAAACAAAACTTTAGGGTGTGATCAGGCATCGGGGTTGAAAACAGTCCGTTTCCTGATTAAAATGCCATATATTTTATTTTATGTTTTTATTTTTGTTACATTTGTACCCCACGCTTTCCCACTCATGGCAAGCTCAATGCAGCTTACATGGGGCAATGGAGGGTTAAGTGACTTGCCCAGAGTCACAAGGAGCTGCCTGTGCCTGAAGTGGGAATCAAACTCAGTTCCCCAGGACCAAAGTCCACCACCCTAACCACTAGGCCACTCCACAGCAGATCTATGGATCTCTGTGCATTTCTGGTTCTGACATTATGAAAAATTGCAGCCTGCTAGGAGTAGTACTGAAATTCGTGCGGCTCTCTGTATATAAAGGTTGCCCTCTCCTACCTTTAGGTCATCTATTTCATTGAGCAACAACTGATATAGTCGCCAAGTTGCAAGAATTCAAGTTTTTTTTGCAATTCTACCAAATCATCCTCTACAGCTGTAATCAGCTGCTTTGCCTGATCAAGGTGACCCGCTACTACTAATATATCTGTTCGCATCCCTGCCACTTTGGTATGTAAACTCCCCAGTTGCACATTTATAAAACTGTCACCTTCTTGTATGGTCTGTAAAACTAATTCCAGGTCAGCACTGAGTTTCCCTTCTATTAAGAACCAGGAGCACCTCGCCCAGAGTAGCAGGCAGAGAAATGCTGACTGTTGACCTCACGGCCCTCTAAGTGAGCTAGGCATTCAGACATTGTTGCTTATCTGGCAGATTTCTGCACCTTGGATGGTAAATCAGCTGCTTTAGTCTGTTTTTAATATCAGGGTGAGGTGGCATAGTCAGATATGAGTCCGCCAGGATACCCACTTGGAGGTTGGAGGATTAAGATAGTAGTATACAGGCCCACTGCAGGAGCTCAGTTTGCATGTCCTCACCCTCCAGCAACCATCACATAACCATCCAGCTTGGTGATTTTTGAACTCCAGATTGATGCTATGGATTTAGGTTTCAAGGGCGAATGCTGGTTATCTGCATTGTTGAAAGGGAAAGAGAATTGAGTATGGCAAAAAGCATGTGTGGTTTATTAGACGATTTGGAGAGCACTGACTTGATATAAAATGTAGTGCTTTCTGTGCTTCATCTTCAAGAGGGTTGTGCAATTCTTTTGTAATAGATCTTTGACATGTAGAATTTCATGCAGCAGTCTGAAGAGAAACCTCACTTTCTTTAGGGCCCTGCCATTTTCAAGGGATATGACAGATACTGTTTACATTTTTTTAACCCCTTGTGCAGTATGTCCAGTTTACCCCAGTGTATTCATGGTCACACAGCCATCTAAATAAATCAATTCTGGTAGGGAAAAGATTACTCTGTAGGGTGATTAGGAGTCTACATATAAAATCTTCTCTAGTTATCCATTTCAGATAAGCTTGCTGGCATCCCTCAATGACAAGACAATTTAAAAAATCCTCAATGACATCACAATGTACTCTGACCTCAATGAGAAGTCACCTTCTCCTTTCCTTCCTTAAAGACAGCTGACATGCATCACATGTTGCTATATTCAAACCATGTTTATCAGCGTGCTACAGCCAATCATCAAGGGCAGGGTTAACACAATGTGGTCTATACTCCCTGAGATTATAACTAATTTAAACTGGCCTGTTTCATTATAGGGAATGGTGTGTGGGTATTTTAGTAACTGTCTTTGTAGCGGGTTTGTGGGCAGAGCCACAGGCGCTCAGACCCTCCAGTATTGTCCTTGCTTTGGCAAGCAACTCCCTGGATGTCTGCCTGTCATGCCACTCACAACACTTAATGTTCTTGTTTATGGCTGCTGGATTGCAGACTGAACATATGCAGACCACCCTGACGAACAGTATGAGCACAAACTGCCTTTGATTATACTGGGAGAACTGAAACTCAATAGAAATGTCATGCAGGATGAAATTTACTTGCACTCAACGTCTGTGGACATGACTAGTTTATTACACTGCTCTTGGCTTTTTGATTTGAATGGGCGAATCTGCACAAAACAATTCAGGTCCAGAAGCAAATAATTACTTTGTGTTAACCCAATTATTCTTATTCTACACATTTGCTGAAAACATCTCCAAATGGCACATCATGATATACTGTTTATATGATATAACCATTTACAAGATGTGATGTTCATACCACTTTAAATTTTAAGAAAATTTCCACACTCTCAAAGAATTAACTTACTCCATTGCAGAAAGATCCATATCTACTTCTTCTCCATTCATAAGTGGAATCTTTTTCTTTTTATTTCTATATTTGGGGGAAAAAGCCACACAAATTAAGACTTTAATAACTTGTATTATAAATGCAATAGAAGTCTTATTTGTATTACAAGTGATCTGATCTACCAGGACCAAGGAGGGTAATTTTATAATAGGTCACCCTCTGTAAGTACCAGTTATGGTGCCTATTTTAAGCCTATTCTATAAAGAAAAGTAGGCATCTAAAAGTAGGCGAAATGACTTATATCAGCCCTTTGGTTGGTAAATGCTCGCACATAGATGTTAGCATGTATGTACATAAACGATAGAATTCTTTAATTTACAAACATACCTGTGCGTTCCCCCACGTCCTGTCCAAACTCCGCCAGTAACCATGGCAAAGTATGCACTATCTAATCATGGCATGTACTTTTCTACTAGTCAATATTCTGTAAGAGGTCATTTAGAATACCACCATTTATACACCTTCCTGCTGCCTACAACTAGGTGGCTCCTTATAAAATTATCACTAAGCATTTTATCTCCTGAAAATGTCCCATTTTACTGAGTATACTGTCTGGAATGTTAATAGCAACTGATGTTTTTCTGAAACTGGGGTGAAAAATAAATAAAATCATTCTTCAACTCTGGGACAAAGTGTTGCAGCACAGGTTTGAGTCTCCTGTTTGAACAAAATAGTAAGCCTCAGAAACACTGCAGAGGTGATGTACTTGAACCTAAGAAGGTAAATATGAGTGGTAGAACTAGGTTGGAATTGAGGTTGGAGTGGGGACAGACTCAGGAGTAATGTCAGGAAGTATTTTTTCACAGAAAGGGTGGTAGATACGTGGAATGCCCTCCCGCGGGAGGTGGTGGAGATGAAAACGGTAATGGAATTCAAACATGTGTGGGATAAACACAAAGGAATCCTGTGTAGAAGGAATGAATCTATGGAATCTTAGCGGAAATTGGGTGGCGACGCCAGTAATTGGAGAGTAAAACCAATGCTGGGCGGACTTCTATGGTATGTGCCCTGATCATGGCTGAATAGGAGCTTTGACGTTAGCTTCAGAACTTTTAGTACAGGAACAGTGCTGGGTGGACTTTTACAGTCTGTGCCCTGAGAAAGGCAGGGACGAATCAAACTCGGGTATACACTTAAAAGTAGCACATACCATGCAAAATGAGTTTATCTTGTTGGGCAGACTGGATGGACCATTCAGGTCTTTATCTGCCGTCATTTACTACGTAATATTGCTGTGATCAAAACCCCTGCTGGTACAAGTGTAATATGGAGGAGACCTCACTCTAGCCCTTAGCTAATGAGAGAAGCTTAGAGCGAGGGGGATAACCCTCAATTCTTTCAGCGAGAGCATTAACTCTCTAGTCCACTAGGTATTATTCCTTAATTAAATGGCATTTAGTTTCCAATAGGTTAAGGAATGGATTAGATTAAATATAGAAACACAAAAAATGGCAGCAGATAAAGACCATATCGCCTATCCAGTCTGTCCATCCATACAAACTTTTAAACTCTACAATGTCTTCCACTTCCTTAAAGACCCTCTATACTTGTACTATGCTTTTTTGTATTCAGAGTCCTCATCTCCAACACCTCCACTGGGTGGCTAGGCTGTTCCATGCATCCACTACCCTTTTTGAGAAGTACTATTACCTTAGCTTACTCCTCGGCCTATCTCCTTTCACCTTCATCTTATGCCCCCTCCCCCATTCCAGAGCTTCCTTTCAGTTGAATACCATAGAAGTATTCAAATATCTCTATCACATATCCCTTCTCCTATCTTCCTTCTAAAGTAAGCATACTGAAATCTTCATGTCCATCCTCAAGAGAAACAACACAATCAATACAATCAAATTAGAACAATTTAAAAAACAATGCAATATACAAGACATAAAAACAGAACTATAAAAGCTAAACTCCTGAGATTAAAAATTGATAAAATACTAACAGAATTGCCATAATATATCATAGCTGAATACAAAGGCTCAGCAAGTAACTAAGGCTTATAATTCTAAACCTACCTTCTGCTTTTTGAATGACATGGTATATCATGTTTCAAACTGTTTTCCTCAATTTGCAGTGTGTGGTTGAAAGACCCATCCAGCTCTTGCACAGTCACTTTAAGTGGGCCCTTCAAAGGAGAAAAATATGCATTCATAACCACAGAAAGGATCCACAGCACAAACACAACCCAGACATGTTCATTTAATCTATTCATTTCCATTTTGTATGTATGATTTGCCAATATATTTTCTCTCATATATGGACAGAAACAGAAGAGTAAGGTATCTGCTGGCAGTTCAAACACAAAACCAAGGAGAAAAAGTCAAATACTGTAGAAAATTTATTGTGATCAATACACCTTTGAGACTTGACACGGTGCTGTGTTTCCTTTTACTGCTACTCACAGAAAAAATACTTTGTTCTACAGCGCAGTCCTACTGCAGGCAATTGTTTGAAGGTGCCTTTTCTTATTTTATACATAAAGAGTCAATAAGGCCCTTCATTTGATACCAAATTAGACTACACTCTTACAGACTCCTGAAGCAGGCGACAACGCCAAAACACGGTGTTGATTTGATGAGATTTTACTTTACTAGTTAGAAGATACTGGCCAATTTGCCACAGTTCTTTTGCCTACTAGAATGACAACTTTGTTGGGGTTGAAGGAGAAAAGCAGCTGTATAGACTTTGATCACTTCAATCCTTTTAAATTAGTACAAAAAAGTCTGCTTACAGTCTAGAGTGTGGAGGAACTGATTGCATGGATTCTCCTGTGGGCTTCAATATTTCCTTAGTAACATGGAAAAGAGTAAGAATTTGGGATGACCTCACAATTAATCTGTTAGGAAAACTGAGTATATGGTTTATAAGTTTACTTATTCTTCTAGCTGGGGTAACTGCTACTGGAAAAAGCACTCTACAGGTTACATAGTTGAATGAGGTAGATTTCACTGGATCAAAAACTGAGGCTTTGAAAGAGATGCAAAAATAACAATGAGGCTCCACAGCACAGGAGGCTTCTATAACAGTGGTCTGACATCAAGAAGCCTCTTTGGAAACTGAGAATTGATAGGGCATTGGGAAGTTGGAAGTTTATCAAGTGGATCATGACAGGCTGACAGAGGACTGAAATGTACTTTGATCAAGGATATTTGGAATTCTAAATGAAAGAGATGCACCAGAAGTGCAATATATTATTATTAGGATAACAGATGGGGTTGTGAATATTCATGAAGCACTAGATGAAAACCCTCTTTCACTTAAAGAGTGAAGGAATAGCTTAAATGTTACAGGAGAGACAGGTTCAAATCTCACTGATCCTCTTTGTAATATTGGGCATGTCACTTAAACCTCAGGGATAAACCTACTATTCCTGAAATCAACTTGCCTTCAGCTTCTGAGAAAGGTATAAGCTAAATCCAATTACATTTGCTTTTTCTTAAAGATGTATGTATCTCTGGTAGCTGGTTTTCTTGCACCAAAAAAGATGTCTTAATTACACATTGATAGTCGTAGAGTTGAGACTAAATGCTGCTAATTATCAGGCTGTAAGAGAGGTGCTGTTGCTGGGAGATTTCAATCTGCCAGATGTAGATTGGAAGGTTCCATCTGCGGAATCGGAAAGAAGTAGAGAGATCGTGGATGCTTTTCTGCCCGTCTTCAAGTCTTTGCTTAAAGCCCACCTCTTCAATGCTGCGTTCGGCACCTAACCCTTACCGTTCAGTGAATCCAGACTGCCCCAATTTGACTGCCCCTATCGGACCGACCGTTCACTTGTCTATTAGATTGTAAGCTCTTTGAGCAGGGACTGTCTCTCTTTGTTAAATTGTACAGCGCTGCGTAACCCTAGTAGCGCTCTAGAAATGTTAAGTAGTAGTAGTAGTAAAGTGCTCTACTCAGACAAATGGTGACGGAACCCACGAGGGAGGGAGCGACGCTGGATCTGGTGCTCACAAATGGGGATAGTGTGTCAAATGTCCGAGTGGGTGCCCACCTGGGCAGCAGTGACCATCAAATGGTTTGGTTTGATATGACAGCTGAAGTGGAGGGCGGCCACTCAAAACTCAACGTCCTGGATTTCAAGCATGCTGACTTTAGTAAAATGGGGGAATACCTGAGGAAGGAGCTGATGGGCTGGGAGGACATACGAGAAGTGGAAGGGCAGTGGTCCAGGCTGAAAGAAACTATAAATATGGTCACAAACCTTTATGTAAGGAGAGTAAATAAAAGCAAGAGAAAAAGGAAACCGATATGGTTCTCCAAGCAAGTGGCTGAGAAAATAAAGGCTAAAGAGTTGGCGTTCCAGAAATACAGAACAACTCAAGAAGAGGAACACGGAGAGGAATACCGGATGAAACTGAAGGAAGCCAAGAGAGAGATACATCTGGCAAAAGTGCAAGCGGAAGAACAAATGGCTAGAAATGTAAGGAGGGGTGACAAAAATTTCTTCTTCCTTTAGTGAAAGGAAAATGACTAAAAAGGGAATTGTGAGACTGAAAGATGCTGCGAACCGCTATGTAGATAATGATGAAGAAAAGGCAAATTTGCTAAGTAGATACTTTTGTTCTGTTTTCACAGAAGAAAATCCTGGAGAAGGACCGCGACTGACTGGCAAAAGTACATATGAGAGTGGAGTAGATATAGCACCGTTCATGGAAGAGAGTGTGTATGAACAACTAGGAAACCTAAAGGTGGACAAAGCCATGGGACCGGACGGGATCCACCCCAGGATATTGAGGGAGCTCAGAGAGGTTCTGGCTGGTCCTCTTAAAAATTTGGAGACAAGAGAGGTTCCATGCAATTGGAGAACGGCAGAAGTGGTCCCTCTTCACAAAAGTGGTGATAGGGAAGAAGCTGAAAACTACAGGCCGGTAAGCCTCACTTCGGTTATTGGAAAAGTAATGGCAGCGATGCTGAAGGAAAGGATAGTGAATTTCCTGGAAGCCAATAAGTTGCAAGATCCGAAACAACATGGTTTTACCAAAGGGAAATTGTGTCAAACGAATCTCATTGAATTCTTTGACTGGGTGACCGTAGAATTGAATCAAGGACGTGCTATAGAGGTAATCTACTTAGATTTCAGCAAAGCTTTTGACACGGTTCCCCACAGGAGGCTCGAATAAACTGGACGGGCTGAAGAATGGACCTGAAGTGGTGAACTGGATTAGGAACTGGTTGACGGACAGACAGAGGGTGGTGGTGAATGGAATTCGCTCGGAGGGAAAGGTGAGTAGTGGAGTGCCTCAGGGATCGGTGCTGGGGCCGATTCTGTTCAATATATTTGTGAGTGACATTGCCGAAGTGTTAGAAGGTAAAGTTTGCCATTTTGCGGACGATACTAAGATTTGTAACAGAGTGGACACCAGGGAGGGAGTGGAAAACATGAAAAAGGATCTGCGGAAGCTAGAAGAATGGTCTAAGGTTTGGCAATTAAAATTCAATGCGAAGAAATGCAAAGTCATGCACTTAGGGACTAGAAATCCACGAGAGACGTATGTGTTAGGCGGGGAGAGTCTGATAGGTACGGACGGGGAGAGGGATCTTGGGGTGATAGTATCTGAAGGCGATGAAACAGTGTGACAAGGCGGTAGCCGTAGCGAGAAGGTTGCTAGGCTGTATTGAGAGAGGTGTGACCAGCAGAATAAAAGAGGTTTTAATGTCCCTGTATAAATCGTTGGTGAGGCCCCACCTGGAGTATTGTGTTCAGTTTTGGAGGCCGTATCTTGCTAAGAATGTAAAAAGAATTGAAGCAGTGCAAAGAAAAGCTACGAGAATGGTATGGGATTTGTGTTACAAGACGTATGAGAAGAGACTTGCTGACCTGAACATGTATACCCTGGAGGAAAGGAGAAACGGGGGTGATATGATACAGACATTCAAATATTTGAACGGTATTAATCCGCAAACGAACCTTTTCCGTAGATGGGAAGGCGGTAGAACTAGAGGACATGAAATGAGATTGAAGGGGGGCAGACTCAAGAAAAATGTCAGGAAGTATTTTTTCAAGGAGAGAGTGGTAGATACTTGGAATGCCCTCCCGCGGGTGGAGATGAAAACGGTAACGGAATTCAAACATGCGTGGGATAAACATAAATGAATCCTGTTCAGAAGGAATGGATCCTCAGAAGCTTAGCAGAGATTGGGAGGCGGGGCTGGGGTTTGGGGAGGCGGGGCTAGTGCTGGGCAAGACTTCTACGGTCTGTGCCCTGAAAATGGCAGATACAAATCAAGGTAAGGTATACACAAAAAGTAGCACATATGAGTTTATCTTGTTGGGCAGACTGGATGGACCGTGCAAGACTTTTTCTGCCGTCATCTACTATGTTACTATGTAACTTGAGACTGGGATGAAGGTGACAGCCCTTGTTCTGAATGATCAACGATGGAAACAATGGACATAGTAATACAGTAGATGACGGCAGAAAAAGACCTGCACGGTCCATCCAGACTGCCCAACAAGATAACTCATATTTGCTACTTTTTGTGTATACCCTACTTTGATTTGTACCTATGCTCTTCAGGGCACAGACCGTATAAGTCTGCCCAGCACTATCCCCGCCTCCCAACCACCAGCCCCGCCTCTCAACCACCGGCTCTGGCACAGACCGTATAAGTCTGCCCAGCACTATCCTCTATCTGCACAGAGATAGAACTGCAAGTCTTCTGAGTAGAGGAAGCCAGTTTTGACTAGATAATCATTGTGTTTAGTCTCTGGTGGAACGTCTACAGGATCCTTGCTACGAGTGGAATGAGAGTATAAAAGAAGAGGCAAAGTCCAAAAAACCACCAGGGCATCCTTTGCTAGACAAACAGAAGATGGGCAGACTGATTCAAGAACAGGTGTTCAAGAACATTGTGTTACCATTGCTGGTGAAGATGTCTGAAAGTTGTGCCGAGTTGTCTGCTCCAGGGTTTACTCATGGGACTCAAAAACTATGCTGTCTGCCAGCTATTTGACCTTGCAGGCCGAGCCGAAAAGTACTTGCGTTTAGACTTGATTGATGACAGCAAAGTCCCAAATAACTGGTCACAGCAAATAGCTCCTTTATGCTATTCTGAATTCCAGTTATCTGTTTTGTGTAATATTTCTTTTTTACCTCCACAATATCCTTTTAATAAGCCTTAAAGCAATCTTCCACTTCTCTATAAAATTCAATTGATCTGAGATCTTCAATTAATATTCAATTCTATTTTCTTTATAAAAAGTTTTTTCTTCTTTGACTGCCTTATTAACTTTAAAGAAACAATCTTATCCAAGTATGTTTTGATTATCAAATCCTTATACTTAGCCATTGATTCTGCATTTTCTCATCAGATCTTGGTTCTACTACATCCATAAATGTAATTCTATCAATTTTGCCTCTTGTAATAATTTTCCTATTATCCTCAAGAGACATTTGAGGTCTAATTTGATTTAATTTAAATGTAAGCAAATAACATTCAGCTCAAATAATAGGTGCTTTCAAACAATCACCAATCAATTCTGTGTTATAAGTGATGGTCTTATGCTTTCCCCATGGAAAAGCAGAGCTGAATGGAATGGTCCAATTCAGACTCATTTGCCTCGGGCGACTAGACTGGTGTCTAGATTAAGGGCATGAGTGTCGAGGAGGTCCTTACCTGGACACCAGAGTGGCTTCCTCCCCCGATGGGCTGGAGAGGTGCATCACCTCATCCGAGACCAACAGACAAGGTATGGGCCTCGAGAATTGGCTAGAGCAGAGCCATTGCCAGCATAGACACCAACACCCTTGAGGCCTCAGCAGGGCACTGAGACAAGATCTGAACCCACTCTTCTTGGAGCATGGCCCACAACTATTCCTTGGAAGCAGGCACTGGTAAATGTGGGGCTGGTGTCGGATCAGAGGCAGCCTGCAAAGACGCTGCTGCCGCCGAATCAGAAGGCTGGTTCTGGCAGTCAGGAGACTGGCGCATCGGCACAAACGCTATGGAGGGGGAGCAGCCCTCATAGCACCGATGCTTTTTGGGTATCGGAAGTGCCAATAACACAGGGCTCCTTGTGTCATACTTCTAAGGGGATCGATAAGTGCTCCTTTGCCTTACACACAACATCGGGTCCCTCAGTGCTGACAAGGACAATGTTGAATCCTAGCGTGTCCTCAGTGTTAGGTCCAATACAGATCGGATCAATGGGGCCCTACTGGTGCTCGATGTTGAGGCAGGGGGAGACCTCCTCAAGACTAGTGCAACCCCAGCATCCGATGTAGCTCCTGCAACCGTGGGGACCAATCCCTCCAATGCTGATATCTAAGGATTGGTCTTAGAAGCGTCAAAACGTTTCTCGATCAGGGTCCTCTTTGCTTTTCTGAATCTGTCTCTGCATAATTAGAGGCTTCATGGTCAGTTCCTAGGCACAAAAGACACCAGTAATGGGGGTCAGTCCCAGAAATTGTTCTGTTGCACCTAGAGTCAATACTAGGTATTACACAATGGTCTATTTTTGTGTAATGGACATGAACAACTGCACCAATGTCAAGCATCAAAGATATCCTGCCTTGTGGTAGCACTGCAAAACAGCTCTATTCTTCTGCAGCACTACCACAAGACAGGATATCTTTGATGCATGACTTTGGTGCAGTTGTTCATTTCCATTACACGAATATAGACCATTGTGTAATTGCTGATATTTATTTATTTATGGCATTTATATCCCACATTATTCCCACCCATGGACAGGCTCAATGTGGCGTACAATAGTCTATTAAGCAACATTAATACAAAATACAGGAATTAGCGTCAGAGAAGGGAAAGAGGAACAACAGGAGGGAGAGGGAGAGAGGGGAAGGTGACAATTTGTCGATGTGGCTGCCGTGGCTCAGAGGGATGTAACACCAGGAGGGCCCACAGCATATGCTCTACCGAAAAGGAAGGTCTTGAGCCGCTTCTTAAAGGTCGGGTGATCTGGGGTGAATCTGACCACTTGGGGCAGTCCATATTGACTCCTGAGGCAGGCCTGACAGCTGAAACCTAACTCGTATTGAGTTTTTCATACCTACTAATACATTTTTACACTGCACCACTGGTTTGGGACTTTTTTGTCATCTTTGCCGTTTGTGTTCTTTTCTTCTTATCTACAAAGGCTTTTTTGTTTTTCTGTTGCACCTAGAGCACTACTTGAAACCAGTGGGAGTTTTCTGTGACATCGAGAGAAAACTGACCAATGCAAAATTAAAACAGCTCAATTGTGAGTAATGAAAATATTTCTGGACTAAAATATAGAGAAGTTTCCCAACTGATGCACAGGCCTAAGTGGGCCTTAGGAGCTGCAAAAAAAAAACAAAAAAAAAACCAACCTAAACTTGCCAAAGAAATCTAAAACAAATAAGGGGAAATGAGAGAATAACAAAAATGAGGATTTTAACAGAAAAAATTTGTGCCATGAGGGACAGCACTCCAAAAAGATTTTTAAAAGTTTGACATGCTGAGGAGGGCTCACTAAATGCAACTTCTCTGCGCCATGAAGACTGCTGGTCCTGTACACTCATGTTGGATGGGAGGGCACTCATTCATGAACAGTAGAATGCTACCAAAGGCTTTGTAATGTTACAGAACGCTGTCTATAGGAAGCCAACAGATAGAAACACATATTTACACTTTATAGTTTTCACAATCACAGTTTAAAAAGCAATTTGCCATATTCACAATTCCTTTGCCTACGCTGTTTGCGCACAAATTTTGAAGATTTTCAATCACAAGTAGCTATGATGAGATCATGTTTTCAAAAGAGATGATATCCCACTTCATGTATAAATAAATGTCTCCCAAAAGCAATGGCTCAAGAAAGAAAAACATTATTAGAACCAAAGAAAGAACAAAGTACACCTGATATTGTGTGCATAATGAAGTTTTCACATTATTCTCATGATTTTCGTAAAATAATATTGAAAAATTAGCATATATAAGAAGTACTTCCCTGTTTTAAAGATATCAAACCAACAATAGCCTATTGAAGGAGCAAAAATGTTAGAGAGAAGCTAGCACCCTCAGCATTACTAGAAATAAGCACAATGGATCTTGTGACATTTGGACACTCTTGTTGTGGTAAATGTAGTTTGTAAATATAGTCTTACGACTGAAAATTTTGAACATCCAAGAAAATATATTCTCTAACACATAATACAGATTGTAATTCGACAAACGTTATTTATGTGATTATTTGTCCCTGCTAGCTCCTATATGTAGGCAAAACAAAACGCATGATGAAAACTAGGATTATAGAGCACAGCAGTTGTGTTAGTAGAAATATGCAAACCAGTTCATTAGTGTCACATTGGCATGATTTGAATCATTCAACAGAAGATATAAACTTTTTGTCATAGATACAGCAAAAATGGAGAGGAAGAGACCTTGAGAATATACTTTTAAGAGAAGAACAACATTTTATTTTCAAATTAAATACAATAATATCTAACTGTTTAAATGCTGACCTTGATTAAACGTCATTTCTTTAAGTTTTAGTCTCTTAGTCCTATGTTTACTAAGGTGCGCTATGGGTGCATTAGCATTTTTAACGCATGTAAATGGTTTACACGCATTAAACGCTAACACGCCCATAGAGATGTATAGGCGCGTTAGCGTTTAATGTGCCTTAAATTTAAAGGTGCATTAGAAACGCTAAAGCACCTTAGTAAACATACCCCTTAAATTTAAACTAGTATTTATATGCTTTTAAAATAACTGTTATATTTTTCAATAGCACTTTAATGTAACATGTACAATGATTTGGAGGAAAAACAGTAGTTTTATTTCACAGCACACATTTAAGTTCTTTTTCAGTTCACTATCCTTTTTTATATTTCTATCAACTTTTTTACTTTCATTTCGCACTGTTCATAGATAACGTACAGTGGTGGAAATAAGTATTTGATCCCTTGCTGATTTTGTAAGTTTGCCCACTGACAAAGACATGAGCAGCCCATAATTGAAGGGTAGGTTATTGGTAACAGTGAGAGATAGCACATCACAAATTAAATCCGGAAAATCACATTGTGGAAAGTATATGAATTTATTTGCATTCTGCAGAGGGAAATAAGTATTTGATCCCCCACCAACCAGTAAGAGATCTGGCCCCTACAGACCAGGTAGATGCTCCAAATCAACTCATTACCTGCATGACAGACAGCTGTCGGCAATGGTCACCTGTATGAAAGACACCTGTCCACAGACTCAGTGAATCAGTCAGACTCTAACCTCTACAAAATGGCCAAGAGCAAGGAGCTGTCTAAGGATGTCAGGGACAAGATCATACACCTGCACAAGGCTGAAATGGGCTACAAAACCATCAGTAAGACGCTGGGCGAGAAGGAGACAACTGTTGGTGCCATAGTAAGAAAATGGAAGAAGTACAAAATGACTGTCAATCGACAAAGATCTGGGGCTCCACGCAAAATCTCACCTCGTGGGGTATCCTTGATCATGAGGAAGGTTAGAAATCAGCCTACAACTACAAGGGGGGAACTTGTCAATGATCTCAAGGCAGCTGGGACCACTGTCACCACGAAAACCATTGGTAACACATTACGACATAACGGATTGCAATCCTGCAGTGCCCGCAAGGTCCCCCTGCTCCGGAAGGCACATGTGACGGCCCGTCTGAAGTTTGCCAGTGAACACCTGGATGATGCCGAGAGTGATTGGGAGAAGGTGCTGTGGTCAGATGAGACAAAAATTGAGCTCTTTGGCATGAACTCAACTCGCCGTGTTTGGAGGAAGAGAAATGCTGCCTATGACCCAAAGAACACCGTCCCCACTGTCAAGCATGGAGGTGGAAATGTTATGTTTTGGGGGTGTTTCTCTGCTAAGGGCACAGGACTACTTCACCGCATCAATGGGAGAATGGATGGGGCCATGTACCGTACAATTCTGAGTGACAACCTCCTTCCCTCCGCCAGGGCCTTAAAAATGGGTCGTGGCTGGGTCTTCCAGCACGACAATGACCCAAAACATACAGCCAAGGCAACAAAGGAGTGGCTCAGGAAGAAGCACATTAGGGTCATGGAGTGGCCTAGCCAGTCACCAGACCTTAATCCCATTGAAAACTTATGGAGGGAGCTGAAGCTGCGAGTTGCCAAGCGACAGCCCAGAACTCTTAATGATTTAGAGATGATCTGCAAAGAGGAATGGACCAAAATTCCTCCTGACATGTGTGCAAACCTCATCATCAACTACAGAAGACGTCTGACCGCTGTGCTTGCCAACAAGGGTTTTGCCACCAAGTATTAGGTCTTGTTTGCCAGAGGGATTAAATACTTATTTCCCTCTGCAGAATGCAAATAAATTCATATACTTTCCACAATGTGATTTTCCGGATTTAATTTGTGATGTGCTATCTCTCACTGTTACCAATAACCTACCCTTCAATTATGGGCTGCTCATGTCTTTGTCAGTGGGCAAACTTACAAAATCAGCAAGGGATCAAATACTTATTTCCACCACTGTATCACAAATTATTGCAGTGACAACAGCCTCACCATACAGTTTTAAAAGGAAGGTTCGGTGTCTCTTCTCTTTTTCCAGTTTGTACTCTTGAGAGCCCAAGCGTTTACACTGATAGTGAGGTTGCAAAAGAGATTGTAGTAGATCAGGTATCTTTAAATAACAATAAAAATCAGACAAAAGATTGCCAATTAATACTGTCAAGTACTAAGCATGATGTACTTAGGAACAACAAACATAGTTTGAAATGTCTATATGCGAATGCCAGGAGCCTAAGAAATAAGATGGGGGAGTTGGAATATATTGCACTAAATGAAAAATTAGATATAATAGGCATCTCTGAGACCTGGTGGAAGGAGGATAACCAGTGGGACACTGTCATACCGGGGTACAAATTATATCGTAGTGATAGGGTGAATCGGATTGGTGGAGGGGTAGCATTGTATATTAACGAGAGCCTTGAATCAAATAGATTGAAAATTCTGCAGGAAACAAAACACTCCTTGGAATCACTGTGGATTGAAATTCCATGTGCAAAGGGGAAAAGGATAGTGATAGGAGTGTACTACCGTCCGCCTGGCCAGGACGAACAGACGGATGCGGAAATGTTAAAGGAAATCAGGGACGCAAACAAACTGGGCAACACAATAATAATGGGGGATTTCAATTACCCGCATATAGACTGGATTAATGTAACATCTGTACACGCAAGGGACATAAGATTTCTTGATGAAATCAAGGACAGCTTCATGGAACAGCTAGTTCAGGAGCCGACAAGAGAAGGAAAAATACTAGACTTAGTCCTTAGTGGTGCTCATGATCTAGTGCAGGGGGTAACGATACGAGGGCCGCTTGATAACAGTGATCATAATATGATCGGTTTTGATATTGGCATTGAAGGAAGTGAAACTAGGAAATCAAGTACGCTAGCGTTTAACTATAGAAAAGGTGATTACGACAAAATGAGAAAAATGGTGAAAAAAAGACTGAAAGGAGCAGCTCGCAGAGTAAAAAACTTGCATCAGGCGTGGATGCTGTTTAAAAACACCATCCTGGAGGTTCAGGACAAATATATTCCACGTATTAGAAAAAAGGGAAAAAAGACTAAACGTCAGCCGGCGTGGCTAAACAGTAAGATAAAGGAAATCATTAGAGCCAAAAAACAATCCTTCAGAAAGTGGAGAAGAGAACCAACTGAAAGTAACAGGATAGATCATAAGGAATGCCAAGCCAAATGCAAAGCGGAGATAAGGAGGGCAAAAAAGGACTTTGAGAAGAAATTAGCGTTGGAAGCAAAAATACATAGTAAAAATTTTTTTAGATACATTAAAAGCAGGAAACCGGCCAAAGAGTCGGTTGGGCCGCTGGACGAAAATGGTGTTAAAGGGGCGATCAAGGAGGACAAAGCCGTAGCGGAGAAATTAAATGAATTCTTTGCTTCGGTCTTCACCGAGGAGGATTTGGGGGGGACACCGGTGCCGGAAAGAATATTTGAAGCGGGGGAGTCGGAGAAACTAAACAAATTCTCTGTAACCTTGGAGGATGTAATGGGTCAGTTCAGCAAGCTGAAGAGTAGTAAATCACCGGGACCTGATGGTATTCATCCCAGAGTATTAATAGAACTAAAAAATGAACTTGCGGAGCTACTATTAGAAATATGCAATCTGTCCCTAAAATCGAGTGTAGTACCGGAAGACTGGAGGGTAGCCAATGTTACTCCGATTTTTAAGAAGGGTTCCAGAGGAGATCCGGGAAATTATAGACCGGTGAGTCTGACGTCGGTGCCGGGCAAGATGGTGGAGGCTATTATTAAGAATAAAATTGCAGAGCATATACAAAAACATGGACTGATGAGACAAAGTCAGCACGGATTTAGTGAAGGGAAGTCTTGCCTCACCAATCTAATGCATTTTTTTGAGGGGGTAAGCAAACATGTGGACAATGGGGAGCCGGTTGATATTGTATATCTGGATTTTCAGAAGGCGTTTGACAAAGTGCCGCACGAAAGACTCCTGAAGAAATTGCAGAGCCATGGAATCGGAGGTAGGGTATTATTATGGATTAAGAACTGGTTGAAAGATAGGAAGCAGAGAGTAGGATTGCGTGGCCAGTATTCTCAGTGGAGGAGGGTAGTTAGTGGGGTCCCGCAGGGGTCTGTGCTGGGTCCGTTGCTTTTTAATGTATTTATAAATGACCTAGAGATGGGAATAACTAGTGAGGTAATTAAATTCGCCGATGACACAAAATTATTCAGGGTCGTCAAGTCGCAGGAGGAATGTGAACGATTACAGGAGGACCTTGCGAGACTGGGAGAATGGGCGTGCAAGTGGCAGATGAAGTTCAATGTTGACAAGTGCAAAGTGATGCATGTGGGTAAGAGGAACCCGAATTATAGCTACGTCTTGCAAGGTTCCGCGTTAGGAGTTACGGATCAAGAAAGGGATCTGGGTGTCGTCGTCGATGATACGCTGAAACCTTCTGCTCAGTGTGCTGCTGCGGCTAGGAAAGCGAATAGAATGTTGGGTGTTATTAGGAAGGGTATGGAGTCCAGGTGTGCGGATGTTATAATGCCGTTGTATCGCTCCATGGTGCGACCGCACCTGGAGTATTGTGTTCAGTACTGGTCTCCGTATCTCAAAAAAGATATAGTAGAATTGGAAAAGGTACAGCGAAGGGCGACGAAAATGATAGTGGGGATGGGACGACTTTCCTATGAAGAGAGGCTGAGAAGGCTAGGGCTTTTCAGCTTGGAGAAGAGACGGCTGAGGGGAGATATGATAGAAGTGTATAAAATAATGAGTGGAATGGATCGGGTGGATGTGAAGCGACTGTTCACGCTATCCAAAAATACTAGGAGGACTAGAGGGCATGAGTTGAAGCTACAGTGTGGTAAATTTAAAACGAATCGGAGAAAATTTTTCTTCACCCAACGTGTAATTAGACTCTGGAATTCGTTGCCGGAGAACGTGGTACGGGCGGTTAGCTTGACGGAGTTTAAAAAGGGGTTAGATAGATTCCTAAAGGACAAGTCCATAGACCGCTATTAAATGGACTTGGAAAAATTCCGCATTTTTAGGTATAACTTGTCTGGAATGTTTTTACGTTTGGGGAGCGTGCCAGGTGCCCTTGACCTGGATTGGCCACTGTCGGTGACAGGATGCTGGGCTAGATGGACCTTTGGTCTTTCCCAGTATGGCACTACTTATGTACTTATGTACTTATGAAAAAAGCAGCAAGGTAATATATTTTACTCTCCTCTCCTTCACACGTTTGCTCACTACACTTTTACCTAGTGTTTCTCTTTTTCTCCTCTTCCCGCCTTTTCCCCTCCTTTATATAGTTCGGCCTTTGGTAATGTCTATACAGTGGTGTGATGGAGCTGGCTCGCACGAGCCGGTTGTTAAATTTTACTGATTTTTGCGAGCCGGTTGTTGATGGAGTCAAGCAGCGAGCACACAAGCATCTGTTTTTTTTTCTCCTCTTCTCTCCCTCCTCCCCCAGCCCCCACCCGCCCATGAGCCCCCAGCATACCTCATCATGTCATCCTTTAGGTTCATCACTCCCCCCTCACCACTGCCTGATCAACCCAGAGCCTTTTCTCTACCAGATCCCACCCACAGGAAGTTGCATCAGCGGGGCAGTACACTACTCGGCAGAGACAAGGCTCCGGGTCGACCAGGCAGCGTCACGTGTTACCACTAGAGCTGCTGGAAGAGTAAGGTTTGAAGAATGGCCAGAGAGGGAATGGAAGCTGAGAGAGGTAGGATTTGCAGAGGAGCAGGAGGGAGATGATGCTGGGTTTGGATGAGGACGGGGACAGCATGAAATTAAAAAAAAAAAAATTTGAAGCTATTTAGGTTAGTCTGTTTCCCCTCCCACGCAGTTGTCTTTGCCGTTAAACCCAAAACAAAATCAAGCAAACTTATGAGCTGCTGCATCTATGTTGTCGTTCTTTATTGTTGGTAGCATTTTAATTTAATCTCACTTATATTTTCAAACATGCCAGCTTGTGCAGCATACGGGTGAACATAGAGGTATAGTAATTTGTTATAAATCGTACTCGGTGTATTATTTGGAGGGGCTGGTTATAGGGACACCCTCTTGCATGCATTATATTTGTGCAGAGATTTTTTTCTCTTGGTAAAGGGCCACTAAAACAGATATCATGTTATAAGAATCAGGTGCTGCATCCATGTTGTCGTTCTTTATTGTTGGTAGTATTTTAATTCAATCTCTCTTATATTTCAAACATGCCAGCTTTGGCAGCATACGGATATACACAGAGGTCAGGGGAAGTATAGTAATGGAATAACTTTTCATAGAGTAGTAATTTGTTATAAATCATAATCAGTGTGTCATTTAGAGGGGCTGGTTATAGGGACACCCTAGCATGTATTATATTTGTGCAGAGATCTTTTTTCTCCTGGTAAAGGGCCATTAAAACAGATGTCATATTATAAGGATCAGGTGCTCAACATTCAGAGTTTCTATCTATTTATTTAGTTACTTATTTATGACATTTAACCCTGTTATTGGTGCAGAGATTTTTTTTCTCCTGGTAATGGGCTTCTAAAACATGTCTGTTATGGGAATCAGGTTCTCAATGCTCAGAGTTTCTATCTATTTATTTACTCATTTATGGCATTTTATCCCATGTTAAGCTTGAATTAGATTGGAACCTGGAAGCATTAAAAAAAAAGTTTCCCGGAGAGAGTAATGCGTGACCTCCCTCCCCCCGGCTCTCTCCCTGGGTATGGGTATAGCCAGCTCTGCAATTTGGGGGGGGGGGGGTGCAGAGTTGGACTGGGGAGAAAGCCTGTTGTTAAAAATTTACCAGCATACCACTGTATGCTTGTTTCTTTCATCTACCGGTACCATCACTTTTTATTCTGACTGACTTTAGATATCCGTTTGGTACTGTGTCACACTGGTACTTACCTTTTGCATTTAGTTTATATTTCCACAGTTTTTTTCACCATGGTCCCCTTTTTTTTTTAATTGCCTTTTTGTACCTTAAGATGCTTATGACAGCTTCACTCTTTTCAGTTACATGCTTATTCCAGTACAGTCTCTCCTATCTTTTTCACCTTTTTTTGCACGATGCTTCTCATCGGCACTACATTATCTATATATCATCCCATGTTATCTTAAGACAGTTGCCTATATCACATTGTCCATTTAGCATAAGTGGCACTGCATTTTCCACTTTTTAACCTCAGTTTGATTTTTCGGCACCCATCGTTCACTGTTTTTCATTATTTGTTTTCATTTTATATATTTTTTACGTAAGCAAATTTCTTTTTTTTGTGTGATTTATTTTAAAGATGCACGTTCCCTTTATATTAAGTAGCCCTTTGACCTCTGTCCATATTTATTTATTTATTTTTATCAGTCCTTATTTCTATACATTTTTACTGACGTTCAGTGCAATGTTTACACTTGAGAACTCTTTTTTTTTACCACAGTACCAATGTGAAAGCTTTTATCGCTCTTGTTAGAAGGTAGTTTTGCAATAGTTTTTTCAGCGACTCCCATACATTTTTCGAGCATTCACACGCAAGATTTGGTCTTGCCATTTCTTCACTGTGCTGTTCTCTACAGACACTATACTCTCTATACACAACACCAAACTCACAAGTTTTTTAGATGTGCAGATCACACCATTTATGACCACTTTCATTTACATTATATTTTAATATATTCTTTATTTTATATGTTTATTTTATATAGCTTCATAGTTCATTTTACTTCCTCTTTTTCATTTATTTGGTTTACAATGTTTTATTTAAAATATATTTTTTGACCACCATAACAACACCGCCTATGTTTACTAAGATGCACTATGGGTGCATTAGCGTTTACACGTGTTAAGCGCTAAGACACCCATAGAAACGTATAAGCGCGTTAGTGTTTAATGTACCTTAAATTTAAATGTGTATTAGAAACGCTAACGCATCTTAGTAAACATACTCCTAAAGCTGTTACCTTATAACTACATGTAGTCCATCCAGTTTTATTATTTCTTCCTTTTTAACTTCTTTACTACCTACAGCTCTTTTAGCTATATGCTTTTATACTTTTTTTTACACAGCTTTTATACATCTACTTTTAGTAACAGTTTGCTCTATAGATTCAACATATTCGTTTTATCCATTTCTTAATATGCAATATCTATATCAAGCCCATATTTATTTAACTGAAAAGTATAACGCTCCTATTTATCTGTCAATATTTTTATATGTATTTTTATCATTTTGTTCAAACATACTTCTCCCCCTTTTTTTTAGATATCGAGCATCACCTGTATCACACTAAGCTTAGCTTAACATCAGCATACATCCAATTATAGGTATTAACTTGGACCTCCATGTTTATTTTATATACTTGTATTTGTTTATTTCCTATGTATTTTATATACTTGTATTTGTTTATTTCCTATGTATTTTAAAGTCATTTTTATATATCATTATTATGATTATCCATTTAATATTTTTTGTACCATAACAACATACATTTACGGTTAAGAGCATGTCACTTTTACGTTTGCTTTTTAATTTATTCATACTGTGTCAAATGTAAAACAATATTTTATATATATTTTACTTATATTTGTTATTGATTTTAATCTGTATATATGTGTTTGTAGACTCCTGAGGAAGGCCTTTGTAGGCCGAAACACGACTCATGTCGAGTCTTGAATGTTACAATAAAGGTGTTTGTTTGGACATCGTCTGCTGCTCTTTCTTTTGTCACCCTTGCTGTGACTGATTTGTTTGTGTGCCTGCAAGGGTGACTCTTCTTCTGTTTTTCTGCCGGATAGTGTCCACACCAGGCTTCGTCAGATGACATCACCTAAATGTAAGAAACAATGTCCTGCTTGTCCTCAGAGAAAATAGTCTTCACCATATTAGTGTTCAATTCCATTTCCTGCTTGGACTTGTTCTCTTCAATCTTGTTCACCTCCAGAGCTACCAGCCTCTCGTGGTTTACCGCCACCACACCCTGAGCAGAAAATTTCAACTTATTTCCCACAATGACACTTAAATCCCTTTCCTTGGTGGGGACTCCTAATGTGGAACCTCTGTAGACATAATTTGTGGTATTCTTCTCAAAGTGGCTCACTTTGCACATGTCCACATTAAATTTCATCTACCATTTGGATGCCCAGTCTTCCAGCCTCCCAAGATCTTCCTGCAATCTCACGAAGTCCACATACGATTTAACAACTTTGAATAGTTTTGTGTCATCTACAAATTCAATCACCTCTCTCATTGTTCCCATTTCCAGATCATTTATAAATATGTTAAAAATAACACTGGTCCTTGCAGCACTTTGCTTATCACCTTGCTCTATTGAGAGAATTTGCTATTTAATCCTACTCAGTTGTCTATATTTTAACCAGTTCCCAGTCCACAAGAGAATACTGCCTCCTATCCTATGGGTTTTTAAAATTCTCAGAGTCTCTCATGAGGGACTTGGTCAAAACTTTCTGAAAATCTAGATGCACAACATCAATTGGCTTATCTTTATTCACATATTTATTCATGCCTTCAAAGAAATGAAGCAAACTGGTGGGCAAAACTTCCCCTGGCTGAATCTACGTTGACTCTATCCCATTAAACACTTTTGTCTATGAGTTCAGTAATTTTGTTCTTTATAATAACTTCCACCATTTTGCCAGGCACTGACATCAGGCTTACTAATCTATAGTGTCTCAGATCACCATCAATCTGTGAAGTATGTTTTTTATGTTTCATCTCATTTGGTCACTTTCTTGGTTATCAGAAGGATATCGATGGGTGATCCTCCAATAGGGACTGTATTAGTAATTAAATTGCTCTTGTTAATCAGCAAGTTTCTTTTTCAGTTTAATTTACCCATAACCCTCTTTATTGTATTGGATCTCCATATTTTATTGACTAGACTATTAATTTAATTTTGTTTTCTGTTTGGAAATTATCCTTTTTCCTTTGTTATTTCTCTAGATTGACTTTACTGTACAAGTTATTACTTCTATGTTCTATTGGCTACCTTCTAATCTTCAAGTCATGTGAATGATATTAATCAGTGTTTCACAATTCGGTTCTGGAGTACCCCCCTTGCCAGTTAGGGTTTCAGTATATCTGCAATGAATATGCATGAAAGAGATCTGCATACAACAGAAGCACAGTGTATGCAAATCAATCTCATACATATTCATTGTGGATATCCTGAAAACCTGACTGGCAAGGGGCTACTCCAGGACCGACTTGGGAAACACTGATTTTAATGACAAGTAATAGAGTAACAATAATAGAGCTGCAATTTCATTTTTGAGTTCTTTCACTACCCTGGGGTGTATACAATCCAGTCCAGGTGATTTGCTGCTCTTTAACCTGACAATTTGGCCTATTACATCTTCCAAGTTCACCACTATTTCTTTCTGTTTCTCTGTATCATAACTCTTAAGTATAATTTCTTGCAGAGAGTTCCCTTACATCCCCTTCATTAAAGACCAAAGCAAAGAATTAATTTAGTCTCTCTTTATGGCCTTATCCTCCCTGAGTGCTCCTTTAACTCACTGATGATGTAACAGACCAACTGATTCCTGTAGTCTTTCTGCTTCCAATGTACCTGAAAAGGTTTTTGCTATGAGTTTCTGCCTCTACAGCAAGCTTCTTTTCAAATTCTCTTTCAGCATTCTTTATCAATGCCTTGCATCTAACTTGCCAATGCTTAAGCTGTTTCCTGTTTTCTTCATTCAGATCCTTTTTCCATAAATGTATGTAGGTGATCCAGGAACAATTCTAAGATCACTTAAATACAGCTATTCATATTATTACAGGTAGAAAATTGTCAGATTATATTACTCACACATGGCTAGAATTATACTGTTTGCCTATTACATAATCACAAACATTTTAAACTGCTGTTAACTATGTTAAAATTTTATGAACAACTCCAATGAACTTTCACACCTGCTGCAATTTTATTTATCATCTCAAGATGCACTCCAGTCAACGGAAACACTTGAATTTCTCTTCAGTGCAACTTGTTCATGAAACAACTATTTTTTTTTTTTTTAATATTGTTTATTGGCATAACATCATACAGTGTAAAATATCATAATCACAAAGAAAAACATTCCACAAAGAACCGACAAAAGAAGAGTGTCAGATCTGCACAAAGCAAGTGCCCAATCATGGGGTTTTCATTTCGTTTTCCCCCCCCTCCCCCCCTTACTCCCATACAAACCCTCCACACCATTACAACCCCCCCCCCCCTCCCTTAACAGTTCAGAATCCTACTTTTTGCTGTGGGAGTTAGCGTGTCCCAAAACGGGGACCAGGTCTTACAAAAATGATCTCCCCTTGCAGAGGCCAGGTCATGGACCCTCTGCTTCTCCACCGAGCACCATTGCATCATGGCACTACGCCAGTGCAATATGCAAGGGGCCTCAAGGGTGAGCCACTGCTGTAAGATGGTTCGTTTCCCCATCAACACAGATCTCTTTAAGAAGGCTCTCAATCCCTCCGGTAGAGGTCCCTGTACTGAGAAAACATCAAACAGTTGACCAGGGGTAGGCTTCCATCTCACTTTCCACATGCCTGACACCTGTCTACCCATGGCCAACCAATATGAGCGCACCTCCGGACAGGACCAAAATATATGGCCCAGGGAGGCACCCAGTCCCGCACATTTAGGACAATCATCTGCCTCTCTCAAAGTTGCTCTAAAAGCTCTGTGGGGCGAGATATGAAGGCGCAACAAGAACTTGTAGTTCAACTCCCTCCATGCTGCGTTCTCAGTCACTCTCTGGGACGATTTCAAACAAAGCTCCATTTATTGTGGCTCCAAATGCCAACGAAGCTCTTGGGTCCATCTGGCGCATATGGAAGTAGTATCAAGTGATGTTAAAGAGTCTCGCAGGCAGCCATGGTAGTATTTCAGAGGGGTTCTCTGTTGCGCCTCTAGCCCCAACAAATCGTCCTGTAACTCCCACACACCTTTGGCCAGAGAACCAGCCGGCAAGGACTGGACATAGTGCCTTAGTTGTAAAAATGCAAATGTATCGCCCCTTTCCAGACCAAATTCCTCACATAAGGACTGAAACGATTTCATAGACCCCTGCTCTGTTACCACCTGGAATAGGAAGTGGATCCCCCGCACTGACCATTTTTTAAACAGGACCGAGAACCCTCCCTCCGGGAATGTCGGGTTACCCCCAATTGGCAGCAGGGGCGACACCAATCCATCCCACTTATAAGTTTTACTTATCCATTGCCATGTTTTTCTTAGGGGATTCAAGATAAATTTATAGGGACCCAGAGTGTGTAACTGGTCTGTTGGAGCCTGTAGCCAGTATGCAAAGTGTAGCGGTTCTGTCAGTGCAGTCTCAATTTCAGTGCATGAAAAGTGTTCAGTGGATCGGAACCAATCCGATAGGTGACACAAACAACTGGCAATCGAAAACAATTTCAGGTCCAAGAGTCCCAGTCCCCCTTTCCCTCTTGGCCGCATCAATGTCTTAATCCCGATACGTGCTCTCTTTCCTTGCCATAAAAACCCATTAAGCTGTTTTTTGAAGCCATATGTCCTCTTTGTGACCAAGAATAATCGGGAGCATCTGTAAAATGTACGTCCACTTGAGGAACAAGATCACATTATATAAAGCTATGCGTCCTTGTAGTGAAAGAGGTAGCCCCCTCCACCCCCACAGTGTTGTTGCTAAATTATCCCTCAAAGGACCGAGGTTTATCTCTGACAGCCGGGAAAGGTCAGATGGGATTAGCACACTCAAATATCGGACCACCCCCTCCGCCCATTGAAAAGGGAAGTCCCCCACCCATTCCTCCCTCACCACAGGTTGGACCAGGAGAGCCACTGATTTATGTAGATTTAGAGAAAGGCCAGAAAAAAACCCAAACTCCTCTATAACCTCTATTAGATGGGGGACCGATATAGTAGGCTGTGTAAGGGTCAGGAAAAGGTCGTCCGCAAAGGCAAGCACCCTTATTTCTTTCCCACTACATGTTACTCCTTTTATATTATAATCTTTTAGTATGGTGCGCAAAATGGGCTCTAAGTACAATAAAAACAATAAAGGGGACAGGGGACACCCCTGTCTGGTGCCCCTCGCCACTTTAAAAGCGTCCAAGCGGAGTCCATTGACCAATACCCGTGCCGTGGTGCCCCGGTAGAGCGTCTCTATAGCAGCCAAGAGCCTTCCTCCCACCCCAATGTATTCAAGTGTTATGGTATAAGCCAATCATCAGAATTAAATGTGTAGCATGATGTTGTGTTGGATCAGATATATATATTTGACACTGCAGCAGAACTGGCTTTCATTCCAAAAGCCCTCTTCCCTCTCCCTTTGGGGAACATTAAAAGAACATTTAAAAGACAAAAGGTACTGCTGCAGTTGCAGGGACCTCACCTTGCCTTTTCTCATTCCTTAAACAAAAGACTTAAGACTGCTTTAAAGTTTTAAATTGACTCTATTCCTCTGATCAACACAACAAAGATTGGACGTAACCAGAGGAGGCAAGGAGACAGGCAGGGAAAGGTGTGAAATCCAACTTAAAGACAAAGGGCACCTGCTGGCTGCCCCAGACAAATCTTACCTATCACAGAGAATCAAGCAGGAAGCCCTGTACATCAAAAGACCATTTGTCAGCAAAATCCAGACAGCAAGTCTCGTGATGTCATAAGACATGAGACCAAGACTCAGGGGTCGTGTGCAAACATGAGACCAGGACTCAGGGGTCGTGTGCAAAAAACCAGGAAGCCAGCAACCAGATGCACATGGCCTGCTTCCCTGCAAAATAAGAGTATAAAAGAACAAACTGTTTCCCCAAGAAAGAGACTCTCTTCTCTCTCCAAGACTCTCCCTCCAGGAGATTCTCTCTTCAGCACCAATCCAGATGCCTTGCTCCTGATCTGCAGTCCACCTGCCTCATGGCTCTTCAATGGACCACAAAATGCTTTGCAACAGACTGCTTTGTAAGTTATAACTTTTGATCTAGACCTGCTACTCTACTTTACCTTACTTAAGCACAGATTATCTGTAAAGATCTTTTAAAACCTACCTCTCGTGTGCAATTGTATATTAAATCAACCTTTTTGAAGCTAAAAATATGGTCTCTTTGTGTTCTGAGTATATGGTATCTTTTATATATACTCAATTTATTTAATTTATTGCAATTATCACCTTTGGTGATTGGTGGAGAAATTAATATCCTAAAACTTATAAACACAGCACCTGCTCTTAAATTATAAACAGTAGCGAGTGCTCTAGAGCTCTTTCCCCCAAGTAAATCATTTCTTGTAACACAAGGACTTGAAACAAGTAGTCCCAGTTGACTTTGTCGAAGGCCTTGGCTGCGTCAAGACTCACAAGTAACAGCGGATCTCCTGTAGCCTGCCCATAAGCCATTGCTAACAATACTTTCCGCACATGGGTAACTGCATGCCGACCCCGTACGAAGCCCACCTGATGTTCCCCTATTAAAGATGGGATGTGGATTGCCAACCTGTCCGCCAATAGCCTGGTCAAGATTTTTATATCCACGTTAAGGAGAGATATAGGCCTATATGACTCCATCTGGTCGGTGGGCTTGCCAGGTTTGGGTATCAGAGAAATAAGTGCTTCATTTTCTCACTTAGAGAAAAAACCTCGATCTATCACTTCATCATAATCAGCTACTAGAGGACCACAGAGCAGGGGTGCTAAGATTTTATAATATTCATTAGAAAAGCCATCTACCCCTGGGGCAGACTCCAGCTTTAGTTTCTTGATGACTTTTTGCACCTCTGTCCCCTGGAGTGGCATAGACAGGGTTTGTTGGGCCTCTACCCTCAACTTGGGCATCCCTGCATCGTCTAGGTAATCCCCTAACGAAGGCCCACGTTCGCAGTTTCCTGTAGCAAACATGTCCTCAAAAAATACACGGAACCCATCTAAAATAGCTTCTGGAGTGGAAACTTGTGACCCCCGCTGGTTGGTGATCATAGGGATCAACTGGCGTGGAGTATTCGACCGCACTACCCTCGCCAAAAGTCTACCAGTTTATTCCCAAAGCACTGGAACTTGAGGCGGCCCGCCGACAGATGTTTCTGCGCTTGTTCATGTTCCCTCAACCAACCAACCCAGACCTCTTTCTCCTCCTTTCCTGATATCTCCGAGGAGGAAACCGCCCGCCTTCTTTCCTCCTCAAAATGCACCACTTGTTCCTCTGATCCCATCCCCACCAACTTACTTAACACCATCTCTCCTACTATCACCCCCTCCATCTGTCATATCCTCAACCTCTCTCTCTCCACTGCAACTGTCCCCGACACCTTCAAGCATGCTGTAGTCACGCCACTCCTCAAAAAACCATCACTAGACCCTACCTGTCCCTCCAACTACCGCCCCATCTCCCTCCTACCCTTCCTCTCCAAGACACTTGAGCGCGCAGTCCACAGCCGCTGCCTTGATTTTCTCTCCTCTCATGCCATCCTTGATCCGCTTCAATCCAGTTTTCGCCCTCTTCACTCGACAGAAACAGCACTTTCTAAAGTCTGTAATGACCTGTTCCTTGCCAAATCCAGAGGCCACTACTCCATCCTCATCCTCCTGGATCTATCCGCTGCTTTTGACACTGTCAATCATGACTTACTTCTTGCCACACTGTCCTCATTTGGGTTCCAGGGCTCTGTCCTCTCCTGGTTCTCCTCCTATCTCTCCCACCGCACCTTCAAAGTTCACTCTCATGGATCTTCCTCCACCCCCATCCCCTTATCTGTTGGTGTTCCCCAGGGATCGGTCCTTGGACCCCTTCTCTTCTCAATCTACACCTCTTCCCTGGGCTCCCTGATCTCATCTCATGGTTTCCAGTATCATCTCTATGCTGATGACACCCAACTGTATCTCTCCACACCAGACATCACCGCGGAGACCCAGGCAAAGGTATCGGCCTGCTTATCCGACATTGCTGCCTGGATGTCCAACCGCCACCTGAAACTGAACATGTCCAAGACCGAGCTTATCGTCTTTCCACCAAAACCCACTTCTCCTCTTCCTCCACTTTCTATCTCAGTTGATAACACCCTCATCCTCCCCGTCTCATCTGCCCGCAACCTCGGAGTCATCTTTGACTCCTCTCTTTCCTTCTCTGCGCATATCCAGCAGATAGCCAAGACCTGTCGCTTCTTCCTCTTTAACATCAGCAAAATTCGCCCTTTCCTCTCTGAACACACCACCCGAACTCTCGTCCACGCTCTCATTACCTCTCGCCTGGACTACTGCAACTTACTCCTCACCGGCCTCCCACTTAGCCATCTATCCCCCCTTCAGTCTGTTCAGAACTCTGCTGCACGTCTCATATTCCGCCAGAACCGATATACTCATATCACCCCTCTCCTCAGGTCACTTCACTGGCTTCCGATCAGATACCGCATTCAATTCAAGCTTCTCCTTCTTACCTACAAATGCACTCAGTCTGCTGCCCCTCACTACCTCTCTACCCTCATCTCCCCTTACGTTCCCGCCCGTAACCTCCGTTCACAGGATAAATCCCTCCTCTCAGTACCCTTCTCCACCACCGCCAACTCCAGGCTCCGCTCATTCTGCCTCGCCTCACCCTATGCTTGGAACAACCTTCCTGAACCCTTACGCCAAGCCCCCTCCCTGCCCATCTTCAAGTCTTTGCTTAAAGCCCACCTCTTCAATGCTGCGTTCGGCACCTAACCCTTACCGTTCAGTGAATCCAGACTGCCCCAATTTGACTGCCCCGATCGGACCGACCGTTCACTTGTCTATTAGATTGTAAGCTCTTTGAGCAGGGACTGTCTCTCTTTGTTAAATTGTACAGCGCTGCGTAACCCTAGTAGCGCTCTAGAAATGTTAAGTAGTAAGTAGTAGTAGTAGTAGGAGAGAGTTAAGCGCCACTAGGGATGCATCCATTTTGTCTTTATGTACTCTGGAAGGATTTGCAATGTATTTTTTCTTTGCTAATTTATACTCCCCTTCTAAGCGGAGTACCCCTGCAGCTATTCTCTTGGCCCTTGCACTTAAAAAAGCAATCACCTCCCCTCTCATAACGGCCTTAGAGGCCTCCCAGAATGTAATTGATGATTCACATGAGTCAGCGTTGGTGTCCACATAAAATTGCCACTTTGTCTGTAAGTGTTCTATAAACTGCTTGTCTTGGTATAAGAATGAGGGAAATCTCCATGATTGTACCCCCAGGTACACCCGCGGCCAGATCCAATACCAACTACATTATTGCGTGGTCAGAGACGGCCACTGGGTCTATCTCAGCCCTCCGAACCTTAAATAACCAAGCCTGGGAGATCAATATATAATCGATTCTCGACTAGGTTTCGTGAGCCTTAGACTGGTGAGTGTAATCTCTGATGGTGGGGTTGTGCACCCGCCAAGGGTCTACTAAGTGAAGTTGTTAGCAAAGCGCCGGTATACCCTTCCCTCTCCCCAGTCCCCGGAAAGCCCCAGGGGAAGATCTGTCCAAGGCAGGGCCGAGTACTTGATTGAAATCCCCCGCCCAGATCCAAGGAGCGTCTGCATGTTGAAGCCCTAAGGCAGTAAGTGTTTGAAAGAAGCTTGGGTTGTATTCATTGGGGCCTTACACTGAACACAAGTAATATTTCTGGCCCTGGTGATTCATCTGTACTAACACTATGCGGCCCTCAGCGTCCTTATGGATTAATTTGAACTGACAGGAAATACCTTTTTTAATTAAAATGGCCACCCCACTTTTCTTGCCCCCTGAGGAGGAATAAAAACACTCCCCTACCCACTGCTGCTTTAGTTTTTGGTGTTCAGTGTCCATAAGCTTAGTCTCTTGGAGACATGCAATGGTGGCACCCCTGCGTCTCAACTGTGCCAATATTTTATAGCGTTTCACCGGGGATGTGATTCCAGAGACATTCCAAGAGAAAATTTTTATCTGTGTGTGATCAGTCAGTCGCTAAGATTCCTTTAGTTGAAATGACAGATTTGCTACTCTGATCATCCCCGGGGGCCAGCCCCTCCCCCCATGGGATCCAACTTCCATACAGAGCAGGGGTTCTCCCTGCGTCCACATGATTCACCGATATTATCCCCCCTCTCATACCCTTGCGCTTACACATTCCAACAGCACTACTACGCATCAGTACATCCCTCCCCCCCACTCTCCCCTCCCTCCCCTTTAACCTAATCCCCACCCCCTTCCCCTTCCCTCCTCCCCCTCCCCCTTGCTCCTCCTATTCCTCTCTTCGCCCTCCCCCCTTCCCCTTGAACCCACACATAAACTACCTATTGAAAATGGGTCCCAGGGGTTTTCCTTGTCTCCCTGTCCCCAACTCTTAATGTAATACAAACAGAATACCAACCCTGCAACTCTAACAGTTCAGCACATTATTTCAGTCCTGATCAAATATATTCCAATGCTTCAACTGTGTGCAATTCAGCCATTTCCTGCAGCGTCTCGGTCCTTCAGCTCCAATTGCTGCACATACTTTTGTGCTTCCTCAGGGGTTCCAAGAGCTCTCCAATGACCATTGTCTTTGACTTTTAACACTGTAGTGTAGGCCAACATAAACTGAGCGCTCAACTCAAGCAGTCTTTTGCAGTATGGGGTAAACAGCTTCCTCTTCTCTTGCAATGCTGCAGAATAGTCTTGAAAAATAAGGATTTGTTTACCATCAAACTTGGTTTCATTCCGCTTCATCCGATATCCCCTTAGAATCTCCTCTTTATGGACATAAATATGTACCTTCAGGACTACTGTTCTCGGGTTGCGTCGGCCATCTTGCTGCCTACCCATGCAGTGAGCCCTCTCCAGACACAGGGGCCCCGCGTGGTCGGATAAAGCAAATTCTTTGGACAGCCACTTCTCAAGCACTGAAGGCAACACGGAGGCTCCCACCGATTCCGGTAGGCCCACGATTCTTAAATTGGCCCGACAAGACCTATTCTCAAGTTCATCTAATTTCTCTGTTAGGGACTCCATTTTAGCTCCAATCACTTTGAGCTGCTGCACGCTGGGTGTTAGAGTCTCCTCCACTGCCAGTACCCGTTGTTCAAGCTCTCCTGTCCTCCGCGTTGTGTCCGTGATGAGCGCCTCCATCGTCGCAAGTTGTTCTAAGACTTTGGCCAGTTTAGGCTCAAGCACTGCTTCGACTACCTCCGCCAGCTGCCGCAGCTGTTCAGCCGAGAACACCGTGGGACCTTTAAGCGGCGGACTTGCCTCGGCGCCGCCTGCCGTTTTCGGCTTCTCTTTTTCCTTCTTGGAGTTTTTAGGCGCCATTGTCTTGTTCAGGGAATTCAGGAATTTTTCCATATGATCCCCTCTCTCAACTCCAAGGTTGTGGCAGTCTTTCCCCGTAGTTTGCAGGGTTTTTTAGATAAAAGATCGAGTCGGGGCTTGGGAGAACGCGGAACCACGTCTGCCTTGCCTTAAAGCATCACGTGACCCCCTGAAACAACTATTTGTAACTAAAGTTTTTCAGTTCTGTAATGATTTACTTCTTGAGACTGAACAGTGAGTTTTTGTAAGAAACTGAAAACATAAGATGGTCTACCAAATGGTTTATATTTTTATACAATGTGTTTTGGTAGTTTTAAACAATGTTGACTAGGTAATTGTATTCATAGATGTTACATGCATGTAGTTCAATTACTGTTAATGTTTTATTGTTACCTGCTTAGAAGCACATTGACAGGTGGGATATAAATGAAGTAATGAAATATACAGTAATGAAGGCCCAGATTCAGTATTTCTTTGTAATTTTAGGACAATTCTGCCTTGTTTTTACAGCCTCTCTGAGTCCCTGGTAAATTGCTGCATACCAAATTTGTTTAAATATGAAAGCCATCACAAAGTTCACTGTAGAAATCTGAACAAATGCATCATAGGAACAGAATTAAACTGTGAATGTTCTCCATTCTTAAACTGTGCACTGGGTTAAGATATTGCAATGTCATCTTTAATTATAACTTCTATGCCCTAACATGTAATCTTAAAGCCACACATGCACCTAATGATCCACCAGGGCCAAACCTCTTCAATGACTATAACTGAAAGAATGATGGTTTCTTACCACATATTTCTGGGTTCCTGGAGAGGTATAGTCTTGTTTTATTTCCAATTCTAGAACATTTCTTTTTCTGTTAAATGCAAAACTGCCATAAAATTTTACTACACCGCTTTGGTCTCTGTAATAAAATTGTCAAGGACAAGGCCAAAAAAAAGCACACACAAATAAAAAATTAAGCTGGAAATTAGAAATGTAGCTGCATTTGAATTTTAGAAGTAATGATTTAAGAGTTTTAATTTTACCCCTCATCACAGAAAGACTGAAAATATGATACTTAAACTTTAAATTAATACTCCAAAACAATGCAAATAAATGTGAAGAGAAACAAACCGGGCAGTGTGTGTGCATGTGTGTGCATTTATCTTCCATCTAAGCTTCACTGTCTCTAATGCTGGGTATAATTTTGGTTCTCTAAGTCTTCCCACAAGTCCCCAAGCATGCCAAGAGAAAGCTACTTTTCTTTTAAACTATTAAATCAAACTGCAGATGAAAAGGATACACCCATTGCTTTATTAAAGGCTGTATGTCTTTGCCAGACACGTTGGAAATGGATTTCAAAAATCCATATGTAGAAACCAACATCTGACTCCACATATGGGACTGGAACTTTTGCGATGATGCAGTGCTGGCCAAGCTCAACAATTTGTTGAAAACCTAGAACAAGAGACATAAGTGCCATTTAATGCAGTTAAAAAGCAAAAAACTGGACCCATGTAAATTCACTTCTTTTAGGTACACTAGTATCATATAGTATTCAACTAGAACATTTACAGATAAAAGGAACAATTTAAAATAGTTAATGGTATTCCTGTACCATGATATTTTTAACACATACTCAGGAGTCTACAAAGGAAAGGTTCATTATCAATCCTATTTTCTAGGAGCATATTATTTTTACTTTGTGAGAAAAAGAAAAGAAAAACAACAGACCTACAGTCCCGATGGCAATGTCGAGGGGCTGACGCCCGAATGGACTGCGGTGAAGCTTCCTCCATAGACGTCGATGGGGAGTCGAGCTGGGTGGTAGCCGATACCGGAACCGCAGCTGGCACTGAGCTCGGGGACCTCATCACAGGTGGACGGCCAGACGCAGCTGCAGCAGATGGCACAGCAGTTGCAAGCAACCCAACGCTGAAGCAGATTGGAGCAGCAGTCCTTCCAGAAGCTCTGGAAGCAATGCCCGGATGCGCTCATCGAGAGCCGCTACTGGAGAAAGCTGCGGGGCCGGTGGAGCAGTTGGTGGCAGAATCGTCTGAGGCTCGGGAGCAAGAACTGGACTGCTAAGAGGACAATGTGTTGGCACCTCCTGTATGGAGGGGGAGCAGTCCTCCCGGCGCCGATGCTTCTTGGGTGCCAAATCCCTCGGCGCCCCAGAGCTCCCAGCACCATGCGTCAAGGGGGAACAGTGTCGGTGCTTCTTAGTCTTTGCTCAATGCACCTCACCGAGGCTCCTCGGTGCCGACGAGGTCAACGTTGAATCCCCACATCACCTCGGGGTCGGGTCTGACAATGGACGGTCCCGGGGGGGGTCTGTATAGCAGAAGGCCTCAAGGTGGAGACCCACTCGATGCCTCACTGCTCCCAGCATGCTGTGGCCTCTCAGCAGCCATGCCTACCTCCACTCCCGACATCGATGCATCCCTCGATGCCGACTTTGATGGACCGGACCGAGCCCCAAAAGGTTTCTCTCTCTGGACTTCTTCAGCAAGTTGAGTCCTCTTCTTCATGCGAAGACAAAGGGAACAATGAGCTGGGCTATGCTCGGGCCCAAGGCACTGGATACACCAGGAATGGGTATCTGTACCTGAGATGGTCCGGTTGCACAGAGTACAACGTTTGAAGCCGCTGGGAGTCTTTGATGACATGGAAGGGAAGACCGCACTGGCAAAATCAAATGGCTCGATTGTGCCAAGAAAAAAAGGCACAAAAACGGAGAGATCCGGCCGCTACGATAAAAAAGGGAAATTTTTTTTTTTTTTTTAACAGAATTGAATAAAACAAAAACCAAATGAGTGAAATACTCCTGAAAATTGAAGAAGGCTCTTTCCCGGGCGCGAAGAGATGAGCCACAGAAAAAGCTGTCACTCTTCGCGCAACAGGCGGAAAGTCAGTCCACGCATGCGCGGTGCTCACACACCAGAAAGCTTTAGCAAATTTTTTTTGCTGTTTTTATGCCGATTCCCGGGCCGACACGGATCGTCGACCCATGTGTGAGAATAATTCAGCCAGCTTGTCCTCAGAGAAAACATTTTCCCCTGCTGCCTTTTCCATGCTTATCACATACTGACTCATCTCCCTCAATGGTTCATTTACAAGCTTTCTTGCACTCCCCAACAAAAAACTAAGTTACTTACCTGTGGCAGGTGTTCTCCGAGGACAGCAGGCATATATTCTCACATGTGGGTGACATCATCCATGGAGCCCGGTGCAGACAGGCAGTATGAACTCGCATGAGCAGGTGCCTTCCCGCCCAACACATGAGTGCAGAACCTGCAATACAGTACTAAAGCTTAGAAGACAATTCCAAGGGGAGGCGGGGGGATGTGAGAATATATGCCTGCTGTACTTGGAGAATACCTGCTATAGGTAAGCAACTTAGCTTTCTCTGAGGACAAGCAGGCATAATATTCTCATATGTGGTATTCACTAGCTACCAGGCTCATAATATAAATCAGTTTCTGCAACTAAGTAGATAGTGAGCCTGGTGGAAAAAAAAAAACACCGAAGGGCAGAGTTGACTTTTAAGTAGTAAAAAGATTTTGCAGGACTGCTTGTCCAAACTGGCTATCCCGCCTGGAATGCTGCTCCAGACAGTAGTGAGTAGTGAAGGTGTTGCCAGAAGACCTCATAGCCACCTTACAAATGTCTTCAATAGAGGCAGAGCAGAAATGGGCAACTGAAGCCACCATGGCTCTTACATTGCAAATGGTGACTCGGCCATGAAGGTTCAAGCCCAGCCTGAGTATATATGTAGGGAATACAGTCAGCCAGCCAGATTGAGATTGCATGTTAGGTGATGGGAATCCCCAACCTATTAGGGTCAAAGGACACAAAAAGTGGGAGGTTTTGTACATTCTAGATAGTATGCTAGAGCATGCTTGCAGTCCAAATGTTATGATTCTACTGGGACAGGCAGGGTAACAACTGGGTCTCGCACCTGATTGGTCATGTCAGGATTTGGGCAGACGTCTAGAGGCAGCTGATGTCACATCCTATTTAAGCCTACCTCTGCCTGCACAGGACACTCTAGTGTTATTTCCTTCAGCTGTGAGCTTACCTTGGTTCTGCATAGTCTGTGCGTGTGGCACTGTGTGAATTCTTTTTTGTGTGGTTGCCATTATTCTCCTTGTTTGTGTTTGTTCTTTGAGTCTGTAGGAGTCTGCTCCCTTTGATTGCTTTGCTGTTGTTCAGCTGTGTGCTGCTTCTCTGTGTGCTCTGCCTTTACCCTCTCCTGCCAGTGTTTTTTGGGTGAGTTCGTGGGAGCTTACTTTCTTCGTTTGGGTTTCCCTTTAACCCTTTACCTGCTGTATCTGTTGTTTCATTCTTGTGAGCTATGTAGCTTGAGCTGTCTCTCTATGTAGTCTGCTTTAACCCTTTACCTCCTGTCTCTGTTTGGTTCTTGTGAGGACTGTTCCTCTTCTAAGCTGTAGTTTGAGCAGTCTCTCTGTGTGGTCTGCCTTTCTCCCCTTTACCTGCTATATCTGTTGTTTGGATCTACTGAGGAGTGCTCCTTACCTAGGTGTGTAGCTTATGCTGTCTTTGTGTGTGTGGTTTCCCTTTTATCCTATACTTACTGTATTTATTGTGTGGATCCTGTGAAGGCCGCTCATTTGTTTAAGCTATGTGGCACAGTTTGAGCTGCCTCTCTGCATGGGCTCCCTTATTCTGGTTGTTGCTAGTATCTGTGTGTTTGGTCTTGTGACCTTTCGGTGGTGACTGTATGTGACGCAGTGTGCGTAGCTTGAGTGTCAGTCCCTTCCAGGACTTCTCTCTGTTCTTTTTCCCTTCCCTTTTTGTGTGTTTGGGTTCCAGTTTGGCCTTGCAGCCCATACAAGTGGTCTCTTTCTGGTGGTGCTCACTGGTCTCCCTGAGTGTGCTGGGCTTTGTAGCCCTTTGTCTCTGAAAAGCGTGCACTCGGTCTGCCCTAGGCCTCAGCCTAGGCCCAAGGGCTCATGATCAAACCTAATACCAAGGTGCCTCTCCAGGTTTAAATTGTGGCTTATGGAAGATGACAGGTAGTATAATGGATTGATTAAGCTGGAACTCCGATATCACTTTAGGAAGAGAATTTGGGGTAGGTTCAGAGTGCAACCCTGTCGTGATTGAACCTGGTTTAAGGTAGGTCTGTCACAACGGCTTGAAGCTCACTGACTCTTCTGGCAGAAGTAAGAGCTTTAAGAAAACTACCTTATATGTGAGGAATTTTAGAAAACAGGAACGAAGTGGTTCAAATGAAGGATTCATGAGAGCTGTTAGGATAACATTCAGATCCCACGCCATCAGAGGCAGTTTGATAGGAGATTTGGTATGAAACACTGATCCTATTAAGGGGATGAACTGAAACTGACTTATTAAACACTTTAGAATGAAAAGCACTGATGGCACTCAAATGTACTCTGACTGAGTTACTTTTGAGGTCAGAGTCGTAAAGGTGGAGGAGGTACTCCATAAGGATAGGTAGATAGTCTGTTGTAGTATTGAGTGCTCTGGCTGCACACCAGAGAGAAAATCTTTTCCACTTTAAGCGGTAACATTTTTGTGTAGAAGGTTTCCTAGAGGCTAGGAGTATCCTAGAGACTGCGCCAGGAAGGTTTAAGGAATGTACATCTACGTTGTCAGGAACCAAGCCATCAAGTCTGGATGAAGGAGGGACCTTTCATTCTGCATTATTATGGGTTGGAAAAGGATCTAGTAATATTGATTTGCTGGACGATAACTCTAGGAGAAGAGGAAACCAGATTTCATATGGCCAGTAAGGAGCTATCAGAATCATGGTCCCCTGGTCCTCAACATAGTTTGAGAAGAGTTTTCCCTATGAGAGATAATGGGAGAAAAACATTAGAAGGTCTATTCCACAGTGAAGCAAGAAGTTATCTGGGGGTGCACAGCTGGGAGCATATAGTCAGGAACAAAAGTGGGGAAGCATGTTCTGAGAAGCGAAGAGGTCTTTCGCTGGGGTCCCCCACTGCTTGAATATTAAACGAACTACAGAGGTCTGAGGGACCATTCGTGAGGTTGAAGGACTCTGCTCAGTTTGTCTAATACAGCATTCTGTTCAACAGCTAGGTAAACAGCTCTTAGAAAGATATTTTGAGAAGCTGCCCAAGTCAACAGAGATGGTCAGAAACTGCTCCTCCCTGTTTGTTCAGGTAATACATCACTACCTGGTTGTCTGTGCGAAAAGATTAGCTGACCAAGGATACAGTCCTGGAAGGTTTTGAATGTTACAAACAGCTCGCAATTCCAGGAGGCTGACATAATGTTGTTTCACTTGTGGGAACCAAGAACCCAAGATGTGCTCCCCAACATATCATGGAGGCATCTGTGGTGATGACTTTGTGATGAGGAAGGGACTGGAAAGGAACACCCCGGGTGAAATTCTGGGACACCATCCACCACTGCAGAGACTGGCATAGTTGTAGAGTGATTTATGAACTGAACAGGGACCACATAAAGTGTCCACTGAGGAATTTGGAAGAGGAGACGAGCCAATGGTGTTACATGGACTGTTGAAGCCATATGACTGAGTAGGTGGAGCATCTGACGAGTAGATACTTGGGTGGAGTTGAACACCTGAATGGCGAGGTGTAGTATGTTGTTTGCCCTCAGCTGAGGAACGAAGGCCCTGTCCTGAGTAGTATCAAGGAGAGCCTCTACGAACTCTAAGGTCTGAACTGGTTGTAAGATGTGATTTGGAGTAACTGACCACAAATCTGAGTCTGAGGAGTTCTAGGAGGTTTATGGTAGACTGAATGGAGATGTTTGCAGAATCTCAAGATATTGCCTTGATTAACCAGTTGTCCAGGTAGGGGAAAACGTGAATGCCCCACTTGTGAAGTGTTACAGCTGCTACTATCAGACAATTCGTGAAGACTTGAGAAGCCGAGGCCAAGCCAAATGGTAAGACCTTGTATTGATAGCACAGAGTTCCACAGCGAAAACAGAGCAACTTTCTGTATGCAGGGAGAATGGGTATGTGTGTGTATGCCTCCTTGAGATCTAGAGAGCAACCTGTAACCCTGTATAGACTGTGAATGCAGTAGCCCTGAAAGCTCCTCCTTGAGCATAGCCCGGATTTCCTTGTGCTGCTTTTAACTCCTAACCCTTCTTCACTTGTTCAGAATACTTATTTTATCATCCTCACTTTACTATTCCCTTATCTCTTGTTTGTCTGTCCTAATTAGATTGTAAGCTCTGTTGAGCAGGGACTGTCTGTTCATGTTCAAGTGTACAGCGCTGCATACGTCTAGTAGCGCTATAGAAATAAGTAGTAGTAGTGAAGAGTGGGCTTCGGTACCAGCTGATAAAGGAGTGTGATTGCAGCCTGAGTTATAGCCTCTGCAGGCCTCAAAGGCTCGCAATGAGAAATGAGCTGGAGAGAGGACAGCCATCACTGTGGAATGGCCACTTTCTGTGTATCGAGGTGTCAATAGGTATGGGCAGAGTGCCTGGAAAAAGAACAATGGTGATGCTTCTTAGATTTTTTATGCCACAGGACTCTCAATGTGTGCAGCACCGACAAGGATGTAGAGTATTTACGGGTACAAGGTACCAAGTCCGATGTCAGACTTTCTCAATGTTGCATCGGTGCACCCAATGTCGACGCAGGTTCCTCGTCAACTACTGAATCCTCTGTCATTCTCAATGCGGATACCGATGTTGATGTAGAACCAAAATATTTTTCACTCTGGACTATGTGGGCTTTAAGGGTCTTCGCTTGCATGCACAGGCAGAGACTACTCAGCACTGAACCCACCAGTTATGGGGGTCTGTGCCCAAAATAGTCCTACTGCAATGGAAGGAAAAATGGCTGACGCTTGGTCAAAAGGCTCTATGCTTCCCGGGCAAGAGAAGGGCTCAGAGGCCTCAATGCTGAAAATTGAAAATACAGTACAGTTCTGATTAGCCAACGTAAATGGGACCGATCCGTTGATAGATAAATGAAAAGTCGGATAACATGGAAAATGCATAAACCTCTCAAACAATAAATAAACAAAAGCATAGAGTTCCTGATTTTCAAAAATTGTACTAAAAGATTTTTAATAGAAATACAAGTGATGGCATCACTGGGAGGGGGGGTTCTGTCGGATATGCTGGATGGTTGGATTAGCAAAGGTTGGCAACAGAGGCAGGTAATGGAGTGCCTCAGGAATTGTCCTGGTACTGAGTATATTTGATATTTCTGTGAGTTATTGTTGAAAGGTTCAAAGAAAAAAATTAAGTCTTACCTGCTAGTTTTATTTATTTATTGGGATTTATTAACCGCCTTTATGTAGTGATTCACCCAAGGTGGTATACAGCAGGTACAGTTTAACATAAAACTTACAATTTTAACAGCATAATAGCAAAAATGACCAAATATAAATACAATAAATGTGGTAAACTTGAGAACAGCAAATTAAAACCTAATCATAGGACTGCCACGAAACAGTATCAAAAATATACACATTTTACAGCACTGAAATTCAAATAACAGAGATATAATTCAATATCAGCATAAAAACAAAATATGAAAGCGCTAAACCCCTACGTGGAAAAACTACATTGGCTCCCAATCAAAGAACGAATTGTATTCAAAATCTGCACCCTGGTCCACAAAATTATCCACAGCAAGACTCTGACCTCCATGGCAGACCTAATAGATCTACCAACCAGAAACACAAAAAGTTCAGCACGCACATACCTAAACCTCCACTACCCTAGCTGCAAAGGACTAAAATATAAATCAACATATGCAACCAGCTTCTCCTACATAAGCCCACAACTATGGAATGCATTACCAAACGTTGTGAAAACAACGCATGACATAACAATCTTTCGGAAATCAGTAAAGGCCAATTTATTTAAGAAGGCATACCATAATGATCCAACCTAAACACCCGAATTATACAACACAACGAAACTTGCCACCAGACCAGGACACTTAATTTCTCTCTTAACCACCTAATTCACTCTGAGGCATATTTTCAAAGCACTTAAACTTTCAAAGTTCCATAGGTTTCAATGGAACTTTGGAAGGCTAAGTGCTTTGAAAATATGCCTTTCTGTAACTCATGTACTTTAACGCAACTACCACTCTGTATTTCTCATACCGGAATTGGCGTTCGCCATCATGGTACTATGTAAGCCACATTGAGCCTACAAATAGATGGGAAAATGTGGGATACAAATGCAACAAATAAATAAAATAAATAAATACTAATGAAACATCTAACAAGCAGGCATAAGAACATTTTCTTTCTTTTAGACCCAAAAGATCAGTCCAGAACTTTAGACCCAAAAGATCAGTCCAGAAATTGTGGGTTGTGTCCATTAACCAATGGATAGAGACAGAAAGAAAGTAGCTCTTTGGAGTCCATCCCTCAAGAGTACTGTGCAGCCATAGAACTCTCAGTACTGCGACTGACATTCAAGCAATGGAACTCATATATATAGAACATACATCATGAAAATATTATTATCAAAAGGCCCCCATCATCTACACAAGACAGAAGTAGCACAGAGGACTGACACGTTAAGGGAGGAAATAACGAACTCCACTAGTATAACACTCAATTGGCGTGTAGCGATAGTAATCTTTTTAACAGCAGGTGAATGGTGACTTGTACCTCAAGAGATTATCTTTGGTTACTTGTGTGGCTGCATTTTCAAATATCAAATTTGGAAGAAAAATATAATACACGTTCATTGCTGATGTGAGACATCACACTTTAACCTCTGATGCAGCCTGTTTGATGAAACATGCTGTGTTGTGTTCCATATTCTTAATAAATCTTTATAGAAACACAGAGCTCCATTTTTGTGTTTTTGATTTGTTGCTTTTTCTATTCTATTCTATATTGATACTTCTATACCACCTTTAATAGTGTCTTCAAAGCAGTTTACAATCAAGAGGATAGCCTAATCGGACATGAATAACAATTTTGAACAAAACATCTTATAATAAATTAAAACAGATGTGATTTTAGAACTTTCCGCAATAAACTATAGTTAGCAACAGTCCGTAAATAGACTAGAATAGAATTCCAAACCTTGAGACTAGAATAGAATTCCAAACCTTGGGGCCCTATCTGACCTTTGGTTACTCGTCTCCCCATCTGACTTTGTTACTCATCTAGTTAAAGCATTTCTTTCAGATTTAGGTTTGAGTTTGGTGGAAATGTGTAGTCACACAAGCAAATGTTGTTGAATAGCGTTAAAAATGTATACAAGAACCAAAATATAAAAAAAATGAATTTTAATAGCCAACCATGCTATAGAATATTGTAATGCTGTACACCTATAAGGTGAATTTCAATCTGGCCACCGTTTGAAGGAAGATCGAAGTGCTACTTTAAGTATTTTATTCTGTGAAATGCATTATAATAACAAAAATTATCTAAGTACTATTTTGGAATTACTAGTACACATTACAAGTTTTTCCCCTCTGAGGTGAATATGTTTCCAACATGTGCTACAACATTTACCTGTAACATGAACTCCATACTGATCCGATTTTCAATCAATCGCATGACAAGATGGGCTTTGCACTGGAACATGTTGTAATATTCCCAGGACAAGGTGTGAGGATGTTTTATAGAAAAGTGAAGATGTGATGAAGTGCTGAAAAGAGATACAGCAAACTCAGTACAATGAAAACAGGACAGGAAAGCATAGGTGACATTCAGCCCCCAGCAGAAGGGAACAAAGGAATTAATTAGACAACCAAGTAGGTTCCATAACCAGTGCATGTGAATACATGTAACTTGTAAATGGAATGTGGATGGGAAAAAACAATAACCAAACCTCTACTAGCAGGATTCCCTTCAATTTGCCTCTGGCCTCGAATGGAAAGGGTGCCAAGAGGCATTCCATATGTTATACAAGGCAGGAGCAACAGTGCTAAAGCTGCCAAGAGAAATGGGGGAGGGAAATAAGACTATGGAGCTCATTTTCAATGCACTTAGACTTACAACTCAAAATGTAATTAAACTCTTGAATTCGTTGTCAGGCAATGTAGTAAAAGTAGTTAGCTTAGTGGGGTTTAAAAATGGTTTGGATAGCTTCCTAAAAGAAAAGTCCATAAGCCATTTACATGGACTTGGGGAAAATCCACTGCTTATTTCTGGGATAAGCATAAAATGTATTGTATTTTTTTGGGATCTTGCCAGGTACTTGTAACCTGGATTGGCCACTGTTGGAAACAGGATGCTGGGGTTGATGGACCTTCGGTCTGTCCCAGTATAGCAACACATATTATTATGTTCTTATGTACAAAGTTCCATAGGTTACTATTTTCAAAAGAGAAAAACATCCAAATTGGTATTTTCAAAACCAATTTTTAGACGTTTTTCTATGAAGTTCGTCAGAAGTGCGTTGAAATCACAAGGGTGTGTGTCAGAGGTACGTTAGGAACGCCCAGATCCTGCCCTTAAGACTTGGACATTTTTCAGCCATAATGGAATAAAACAACACCGTCCAGGACTAAAACTAGGATGCTTTGAGCTAGACCTGTTTTTATAACTAACAAGGCACAAACAAGTGCCCTAAATGACCAGATGACCATTGCAGGGAATCAGGGATGACCTCCCTTTACTCTCCAGTGATCACTGACCTCATCCCACCCATAAAAAAATGTGATTAAAAACATTACTTACCAGCCTCAGATGTAATACTCAGGTCAATTGGTAGAGAGCAGCATGAATGTCCCTGGAGTAGTCTAGTGGTGGGTGAAGTGTACAGACAGGTGGACCCAGGCCCATACATCCCCTTATCTGTTACACTTGTGGTGGAAACTGTGAGCTCTCCAAAACTCACCAGAAACCCACTGTACCCTCATATAGGTGCCCCTTCACCCATAAGGGCTAATGTAGTCGTGTACAGTTAGGGGTACTGAGTTTTGGGAGGACTCAGTAGACAAGATAAGGGAGCAACAGTGAGATGTATACCTGCAAGCATTTTACAGGAAGTCCACAACAGTGTCCCCCTAGGGTGCCCCACTGCTCTCCTGGGATATTTGTGTGGCCAGTCTACTAAGAATTCTGGCTTCCTCCTACATCCCAATGGCTTGATTTTGTGTGTAGCAATTTAAAAAGAAAAAAAAAAAGATAGACTTTTTCTGTTTTGAAAATGGCTATATTCCCCAGTTGAATTTTGGACGTTTTTAGCAAAATGGCCAAAGTTGGACTTAGACATCATATCGAAAATGCCCCTCTATGTAACTTTGTAAGTCTAAGTGCTTTGAAACTACATCTCTATGTAACTTTGTAAGTCTAAGTGCTTTGAAAATTCGTCTCTACATATCCTTTAAAAAAAATAAGTAGATTAAAAAGTTACCTTTAACCACTTTCCAAAGGGAGAGAAAATTATTTAATCATCTTGTCAGTGTGTCTGCTCCCTCCCCCCTCCCCCGATAAATAAATTTCCATTTAGAGTCCTATCAACATCAAATTTTCAGAGCACGTTTATCTGTTCTACTCCACTTATAAATGTATAGACCTTTATCATATTTTTGCACAGCCATCTTTTCTCCAAGGTGGAAGTCCTAACCTATTTAGCTTTTCCTTAAAAGGAAGCCATTCCACCTCTTATCATTTTGACCACCCTTCTCTATACTTTTTCAAGTTCTACTAAATCTTTATTGAGATGCAATGACCAAACTATAAACAATGCTTGAGGTCTAGTTACACCATGGAGCAATACAGATATTCCTAATTTTATCCTTTTCTTTAAAATTCCAAACATTGTTTACTTTTTTGACCTCCATTCCACAATTAGCCAAAGATTTCAATATTTTGTCCTCATCAATGCCTAGATCCTTTTTCTGGGTGAAAACTTCTAACAGGTAATAAGGCATTGTGTAACTTCAGTTTGGATTATTTTTCCTTCTAGTTATTTATTTATTTTGATATTTATACCCCTAAGTTATCCAGAACATACTGGAGTTCAATGTGGCTTACAAGAAATAAAACAGGCAAGGTTTACAATACCATAAACAAGTAAGAGCAGAGTAGCACAAATAAGATACAAATAAGAACTAAATAATAAACCATTGATGGCCAGTTACATTCTAACACACTCCATCAATTGGCATTGGCAGAGCTCCACCACTTAGCACCTTGATATCTAAAGTCTGGGGAGTGAACTGACTTATTGCGCACTCTCTTGCAATCTAGAAGTCTAAGGTAGCCCCTAGAACCAGAGGTTTACCACTTTGCACTGTCCAAATTAAATTTCATCTGCCATTTGGATAGTCTCCCTATCTTCCAAAGTCCACTGACAATTTTCACAATCCACTTGTATTCCCCATGACTGAATACTTCTCATTCAGAATCTTAACATTATTTTTTTAGTACTATAATCTACTGTCTGATATCTCTGATATTATGAAGAGTTACTAGTTAACTTGCTGAATGTTAATTCTGAACTTCTATTTGATAATGCCCAAATGTCAAGCCAGATGGCCTGGAAATTTGAAGCAATGCCAAAGAAAGTGATGCATGCTTTCCCCTACTCTACCATACCTCCAAAACAGATGATTCAGACAACTCTGCCAAATTAACCTTTCAAATGCCCAATCCCATCTGCTAAAAGCCATCATCTGTATTAATATAATTTCCAGTTCCATTTTTAACTTACCATAGATAAAACAAAAAGAATAAACAATAAAACCTAAATAACTTGTTCAAAATCAGCTATGATAGGAAAATAATACAGTGAAAATAAATACTTGCTACAAGTTGTAAACATCCTGAAAAAGTCTATCAATCCCAGGGTGTACCTAAAAAATAATTTTTCCGAGTCAATCCAAGATGATCTTCTATCAACAACTACATATATGAGATCCTCTGTTGGGTTAGTGGCTTCCCTGAGTGTTTTTATTGGATTTTTTTTTTTAACATTGCTATGTCTAAAGGGCAGGGGAAGAATAAGGAAGCTCTCAATTAAATTTCTACCCATATGAAGCTTCAATTCAGGGATTTACTCAACACCTTCCTTCCATACAGCTTGTACAAGTAAATCAATTTCTTTACTTGTTCCAAAAGTACAAAGACTAGGGGACTCTCAAGGAAGTTACATGGAAATACTTTTAAAACAAATAGGAGGAAGTATTTTTTCACTCAACGAATAGTTAAGCTCTGGAACTCTTTGCCGGAGGATGTGGTAACAGCGGTTAGCGTATCTGGGTATAAAAAAGGTTTGGACAAATTCCTGGAGGAAAAGTCCATAGTCTGCTATTGAGGCAGACATAGGAAGCAACTGCTTGCCATGGGATTTGTAGTATGGAGTGTTGCCACGATTTGGGTTTCTGGATTCATGGTTAATATGGGAAAGACAGCAGCTTACAATTTAGATGTACGGGATCTTTTGCTTTTACAATCTTCCTTTCCCTTTTGTTGGTCACAAAAATGTCTCAAAGGAGCTTGGCTTACTAAGCAGCACGGCAATCTGTTTAAAGCTAACTACTCAGTCTGATGCAGGCTAACCAAGTGGATCTAGGCAGATGGCAACATCTCTCTTTGAACTGGTTTAGTCATCTTGCAGTAGTCAAGATGAACATTCTGCTATGCCTTCTTTACTTATTTCATGTTTTGCTGATCGCTGTGCCCATACAATTCCTGGCAGTGGCTGAAGAAGCCATTCTTCATTTTATTTGGATGATAAAAAAAAACAATTTTGATTCTCGTGAGCAATCTTATTTCCAAAAATACTAGGACTAGGGGACATTCAATGAAGCTACAAAATAGTAAATTTAAAACGAAACAGAGAAGCGTTTTCTTTACTCAACGTGTAATTAAACTCTGGAATTCATTGCCAGAGAATGTGGTAAAGGCAGTTAGCTTAGAGGGGTTTAAAAAAGGCTTGGGCGGCTTCCTAAAGGAAAAATTTATAGACCATTATTAAAATGGACTTGGGGAAAATCCACTGCTTATTTTTGGGATAAGCAGAATAAAATGTTTTGTACTTTTTGGGGATCTTGCCAGGTATTTGTGACCTGGATTGGCCACTGTTGGAAACAGGATGCTGAGCCTGATGGACCTTTCGTCTGTCCCAGTATGGCAATACTTATGTACTTATGAGAAAACCCAGTAGAAGAAAAACTTTGAAGACTACAGAAAATATGTCCTGGATAATGCATATAGTTCCTTTGAGGCCTCCCAGCTCAGGTTTGGGGTTTTTTTTAAAGATAATAAAACTGAAGGTAATTGATACGGTAATCACGTGTAATGATGACTGGAGGATCTGATTTATATAGGAATAGGGGTAGCTGTCAGCATTTTCATTTTTTATATTTGTTATGTTTATGTATCTCTCATGTCTGGTCCCTGGATTCCTCTTATTTATTTCAAATTTCTATTCCGCCCAATCCTGCATTCTTGGCTGATTACAAAGTTCACATACAGTAATAAAATACATCACAAACCTCAAATCAAAAACAAAACAAATCACAAATATCAAAAATTGTTTCCATAGCTACGTACTTGCCCCTCTCCCTCACAAACCTGTGAAACCTCCCAGCTCCTCAAATCCTTTTGAAAATTAAAAAAAAATGTTTTTAACCGCTTTCTAAAACCAAGTAACATTTCAGCTTTACACATTTCCACTCGCAAAGTATTCCTGGTTTTAGAACCTGCAATTTGCGAGTCATAGCCTGAAGACCTAACAAGCTAACAGATTGAAAACTTGGCCATCAAGCAAATTCTCAGTCCTCAAAGAACGAGTAGGCCTGTACATTGTCAGAACTGATGCCAACCAAGAGGAACCTGCATTACTCAATGATTTAAAAATCAAAGTGAGTATCTTAAATTCAATCCTATACACAATCAGTAACCTAGCAGTAATATGCTCCCTAATTGATTAACTTACAAGCACCCATGCCACCACATTTTGAGTAACCTGGAGCGCCCATAACATATATCCAGGCAAGCCAAACAACAACAGATTACAATAATCAAAATGTGGAAAAACTATGGCTTGCAAAACTTGTGCTCTATCTGGAAGAAGGTATTATACTTCCTATTACTTTGTCTACAAGTGTTATATTGTGAATGGTTTAATGGTAGCAGCATCTATATGTTATATTAAGAGATTCTTGATATATAATTCTAAACACACAGTAAAAAGAAACAAAATATGATAGGAAATAGTACAATGTAATTTCAAACACTGCACTATTTTCATATCATACTTACAGCAGTATTAAAGACTAAGGGGGAAATGTCTTTTGTTTATGACTGTTCATACATATCTATAGATAGATTAAGAGTTATATACAAAGCCAGTAAAAGGAATTTGCAGAGAAATTAGAAACTAAAAAAAAACAACTGGTTGGCTATGCTACTTCTTCAAAGTACTGTGATTACATATATACCCCTTTGGCCCAATAAAGTTAAGTAGCTGGCTTAATTCATGCAGCTGGCAACAGAGTAAATAGTTTGTTTTATACTCTGATGTACTGAATCACTAATAAAGTGGTACAGGGAAAGTGCCAATGTATGGGATAAATTACAGGAAAAACTTGAAAAGAGCACTATGCTTAAAATGGAACTCTACTCTGTTTTCTGGAACAAGTAATGCAATATCCTTTGCCAAAATAAATAAAGCTATTTGTAAAACAGTGCCAGCTATAAAGGGCAAATAACTACCTCTTCTAATCCTAATTTTGTTTTGCTTGGTTTGCATTTGTATGTCAGCACAACAACAGCTGAGACATGGAACTACCTACTTGCTCCTCCTTAATTTAGAAATGAACAGTTCAAAACATAAGGCAACATATAAGACTCTGCAAAACAAGTGGATATACTTTATAAATTGTCCAATTATTTCTCATTTACAAAAAATATGCAACAGGCTATCTTTTTAGTAAGTGATTGAGAAAGCAAAGCTGCTTACCTTTAATGGGTGTTCACCAAGGTCAAACAGAATTAATCATAAGGTGATCTCATCCAAAAACGCCTGGGCCAGAAAAAAGTATAAGAAAATACTCTAAGATTGAAGAGCTTTCTAGCATACTCAACCACACCAGTGAGGGTTCTCCAACACGTGTCATCGTAATGTGCAGCCTCAATTTTGTATTAGCTACTTTTAAAAGATGTCAGCTCCTAGGGGAGATGGGTGGGCTTCAGGGAGAGAACTATCTTGTTGCCCTCCTGCAACACCTGTTATAAGTACGCAACATTGCTTTCTCCGAGGACAAAGAAGATATGCAGGTCTCATGACTGGAAATACCTAGCTATTGCTTGCCTTTAACAAAAAAGTAAAAACAAAATGCCAATGAGCAACCACAAACATGTGTTTCCATTAGCAAAGACCATGCTGTTTGTTTGTTTGTTTTTAAACAAAGGCAACCTGGAAAAATAAAAATAGGCCCTAGGAAGATACAGTTTTATTTATTTATTTATATTTATTGCATTTGTACCCCACATTATCCCACCTTTTTGCAGGCTCAATGTGGCTTACAGAGTAAGGTTATGATAAAGTCAGTGCATGATTTAAATACAATTGATCATAAGCTGCGGTAAAGAGGATTTACATGTGGGTAGGTTGAGTGAGAGGTGTTTTAGGTGTGCTTGGGTGGTTTGGGGGATGATTTATATCATTGAGGGTGACTTTTGTAAGCTTTGTTAAAGAGGTGTGTTTTCAGAGCTTTGCGGAAGCTGGTTAGATTATTCATGGTTTTCAGTTGGCTTGTACACCTCAACAAGATTCTGCAGGACATAATAACCAAACCTAATGTTGCATTAGGAATCCCTTTCTCAGCAATAATGCATTGTAAATGTATAGACAGGCATCCACATGCAGCCTTGTAGTTCTTGTCTATGAAGGCCTAAAGTGACCACCAATGCTGCCATGGCTTTGATATTATGGGGGCAACTCTATAACTGCGTATCTCCAATTAGGTGCCCAGAGGGTGCACAGTAGAAATTTATCCTATAACATAAAGTAGGTGCCTACTTTCCAATACAGAATACTAGGGTAACCAGGTATTAACAATCACAAAATTTAAGCACTCACTTGCCAGTCACAACTGGTGTAAGCATACGTGCCTATGTGTGGCAGGAACACACATAACTCACAGTATTCTGCAAGTTATGTGTATTAAGTGGGAACACCGCCTATGTCCTCCCATGCTCTAATCTTGTGTACACCCCCTTTACAAATACTAGTTATGCAAGTTAAGTGGGTTATTTGCAAAATAGTATTTAGGCGCCATGCTAGCACTTACATACACCCTTTGGTGCACACATGCCTGCATAAATGCTAGTATTCTAATATTTATGAATGTAATGTACAAGTAAATGTGAACACCTACATTATAGAATTACCCCATATGGGTCTTATTCTATAAAGGTTATGCTCCTAAATTACGAGCACACTCTATGCTCCAAAATAGATTATGCTCGTAATTTAGGAGCTTAAATTATGCTCATAAATTAGGAGTATAAATTTTAGGAGCATAACCTTTATACAATAATGCCCTATACAAAGTATTACTAAATTAATGCTACCCACTGTCTAAATAAAGTGTGTATACTAGACTAAGGCAGTCTCAGATGTCTTGGGGTCAAAAGAAATAAAAGCTGGATGGATTATCTAAAAGCTTCAGTTTTCTTCCAGTAGAAGGCTAAGGTTGCTATATAATTCAAGTTGTGCAAAACACATTTATATCATGGGCATGTGGTCTGAGGAAAAATGTAGGAAGAACAGTTGACTGGTTAAGGTGGAAATCCATCACCATCTTAGGCAGGAATTTAGGATGTCTGTAAAGAACAACCATATTGCTGAAGCATTTTGCAGAGAGCCAGTCACTAAGGCCTGGAGTTCAATGATTTGTCTGCCAAAGTGACCACAACCTATGTAAAGTAAGATATTCCAGGTAAAGTACTACAGCTCACATGAGTTTAAACTGACTAGGTCAGTACCACATTGAGATACCAAGACTAATCTAAACATTTGTAACGTAACCCGCTTAATCCCTAGGAATAGGTACAACGCAGGATACAAAACCTTAGTTAAGAAAATACAAATATAACAGTTATGTGATACATGTTGATCACTAACTTGACTTATCCTTAATCAGATATTTATCATACAAATACATTTTTAAACTTTTACAAAAATCAATGTACAAAGAGTGTTTTTTTTTTCTTTTAATGGTAAGTTATTCCAGAACTGAACTGCCTGAAAAGAGAAGAAATCCTCCAGTACTTTTTTTTTAAAGATAAACTCCTTTAAATGATGTAAAACTAAATTCAAGACAGTCTAGTATTTAACTCTTGATCTACACAAGAGATGAATCAATTAAGTAACATGAATTGAAGTAAGACCTAAAGATATAACAAGAGGATTTGAATAAAATGTGAGCTCTAAATGGAAGCCAATATAATTCTGGTAGTTAAGGAGATACGTGGTCAAATTTACTTGGTTTAAATATTAAAAGGGCCACAGATATAACATATTGTAATGGTCCAACTGGGACAGTATAAAACGTTGGAGCAATAAAGTAAAATGATCTTCATTCAAATATGAACGAATTCATATTTGAATGAAGATCATTCAAACGAATTGTTCTCAATTGTTCGAGCCTAAAGAAGATCTGTTTAAACAGATGGTTAACCTGCAATACCCAAGATACGGAGGAATCAAGAAGTACACCTAATACATTAGCCACAGAGATGGGTCTACTCTAATAGATGTAGAAGGTATTCAAGCATCTACTGTGCACCAGGAAAAAGGATCTATGGTCTGTCCATTACATAAGATGGCAAACATCTGCAACTTGAAACTAAAAGATCTTCTAATGCAGTGGTTCCCAAACCTGATCCTAGAGGCACCCCAATCCAGTAAGGTTTTTAGGATATCCACAATGAATATTCATGCGAGAGATTTTCATGCACTGCCTTCACTGCATGCAAATCTCTCTCATGAATATTCATTGTGGATATCCTGAAAACCTGACAGAATGGGGTGCCTCCAGGACCAGGTTTGGGAGCCACTGTTCTAGTGGATTGTCTCCTGTCTCCTATAGGCCAGAAAGATTTGAGAGATGTTATCAGCAGATTCTGTGAAATGAACATTAGCCTCTCAAAATCCAGAATGTGAAGGCCGAGGGCCTAGGACCCAGTGGCGTAGCCAGACCTAACATTTTGGGTGGGCCCAGAGCTAATATGGGTGGGCACTATGTATATGGGTGTGAGTAGTGTTTCTTGGGACACTCTTAAATGCCTTAGAGTGCACTTGATGACAGATATTTGATAAACAGTCTGCCCAGCAGTTGTCCTGAATCAACATAAACCACATACATACCTTAACACCACCAGTTCTGAACACACAAATACCAATAACAGCACCTTTAAAAAGGCAGCAGTGAATATACACAACAGCAATGTGTTCCATTGGAACAAAACAGACAAGTCAGACTGATACAGATCCCATACAAACCATATGCAAGCAGAATCTCTCACCTGGGTCACATGCAAAACACAGATTAACCCTCATCAATTGAGAATAGAGGACCAAAATTTTGAAATTGGCCTGTAGCTCAGTATCAGCCTTGCCCTTCCCTAACCCCATCCCTCTCTGTAGCCTGGCATCAGCCCTGCCCTTCCCTACCCCCATCCATCCCTGTAGCCCACCATCAGCTCTACCCTTCCCCCCATCACGTCATCCCTGTAGCCATCTCCCCTACCCTTCCCAATCTCTCCCCCCCCCCACCCTGATGCACACCAGCATTAAATATAAAACCCACCAACATTTATATTTAATGTTGATGGGTTTCTCGGTAGGGGGTGGTCTCTGCAGTGCCCAAGTTTAAAAAAAAAAGTTTTATATATGAACATTTTTTAACGTCCTTGGCACTACAGAGCCCACCCCCACCCAGAAACCCACCAACATTAAATACACAAAATTTTTGTTTAAACCTGGTATTACACAAATTAAAACATTTTTGTTACCTGGTCTTGAGCTTCCTATAGAGATCTATTGCCCCCGATGAGGTCTTAATGAGTGTGCACGTGGGATTCCAGGTTCTAGGCCTGATTCCCCAAGCATAGCAGCAAGAATGTTAAAAAAGCAGGCAGGAAGGCTTCTGAATGGCTGCATGTTGCTGTGCAGCTGAACTGGTGCCAGGATCCGAATTACTGAAGCTATTCATCTCCAATTATCACATAAACTTCACGATGTATTCCATGTGCAGCAAGAAATCACCCCATCCTTTCCCCTGTAAGCCACATTTTGTAATTTTGAGCCTAAAGCAGCCCTTACACTCCCATCCCCGCCCCCCGGGGGTGGTGTATTCTACCCTGAAATCCCTCATTCTTATTTGGCCCGTTTCTGAGAAACTGGAGATGAGGGGGAAAGAGAAAAAGTTTTATTCTAGTCTGCACTGCAGGCAATTCAAATTCACAATTCACCATTAATTCCGTGTAAAATAACATATCTAGATGGCACAAAAATAATAAAAACAAAGGGGGAGTAAGAAGAGGAGAGACATAACGGGTGACCTAAATTCAACTAATATGAACACATTTTAGAAATAAATAAAATGGGAGCTAGAAATAATTAAAAAATAACGAGAGAAGATAATTGTTTAAAATTAAAACTAAAGGCAAAATACAATAGGAGGACAGGAAGCGTGAGAAGGGCAGGGCATAAAGATGGTATATGGAATAAACAAACATCATATGAAGCTGTGACTGCAAGAGAAGAACAACTGTCGGGTCTGGCAAAAGGAGAAGAAAAAAAAAAGCAGAGCCAAGTACTGCAGGGGAAGAAGCACCCTTACCTGAATATTAAAAGGAGACAAAAGCTCTGGAGGAGGCATGCAAGGAGCTCAGCAGGATTTAAAAACACCCTGAGAGAAAGCAAATAATGAGCCTGAAGATAAACTCAGCAGGGAGACAAGAGACTGTTAGGCTGATTCAATCGCAGCTCAGTTGTAGGCTGTTCAATCGCCTCAGATCTCTCCGTAGTTTGAAGTCATCAGTGCAGATAAACTCAGCAGGGAGACAGTAGGCAGATAGGCTGGTTCAATCTCAGCTCGGTTATGGGCATTCAATCACCTCGGATCCCTCAGTCAGTGGCCAGAGTCATAGTATCAATATAAACAACAACTGGAGAAGCGATTTACTCAAGGAGAGCCCGATGGAATAATGAGAGCCGGACAAGGAAACTGAGAGTGAGCTGCTGACACCTAAAAAGACAGGCACCGATTGGCGGGTCAGAGAGACTGGGTGGGCCTGTGCCCACCCAGGCCCACCCGTGGCTAGGCCCCTGCTAGGACATGATATTGGGATATAATAGAGTCCTCTGATTCTGAATTACAGAGAGGGGTAGACCCAAAGAAGGCTGGCTCCCTGAAGGACAACACCCTCATGAACAGGAAGCAGATCTATTTTTGCCAATAAGAAGCCATGAGTATCATGGTTCTTCAGTCTCTTGAGTTCTAAAAGATTTCGGACCACTGGAAGAATCAGAGCATATATATACAAATCCACTAAGGGGTCCTTTTACTAAGGTGAGCTGAAAAATGGCCTGTGCTCGTGTAGGCACATGCAGGTTCATTTCTTAGCACACCTGCAAAAAAGGCCTTTTGGTTTTTTTTGGCCGAAAATGGACATGCAGCAAAATAAAAAATGGAGTGAGTCCATTTTGGGCCTGAGACCTTACCGCCACCCATTGACTTTGTGGTAAGGTCTCACGCGTTAACCAGGCGGTAATCATCAGCACGCAGACACTGCCAATTACCTCGCAATTAGCGCCACGTGCCGGAAAGTTTTCAGCATGCATACTGGACGTGCATAAAAAATTAAATTACCACCCAGGTTACGCTGTAGCCAGGTGGCAGTTCCAAATTGGCATGCGTTGGGCACACGTAGTCGCCTACGCAGCTTAGTAAAAGGGCCCCCAAGTAGACTATTCTCCCCAGTCTTTCTGTGGCATTGAAAGACTTACGTGATTATGGGACTTTTAAAAAGCATTTGAAAACTTGGATTTTTAAAGACTGTAAATGCATGTTAATAATGCAATCGTGATTGCTGGATGCGTATGCAAGCTTGAGGACACGGTGTTATATTTCAGTGGATTGAATTTTAAGGAGTGCATAATTTGTCTGTTGTTTTAAGGTCAGAATTATACATTGTAATCCATTCTGAGGAGCCTTTCAGCTGAAAGTAGCAGACTATAAAATTCTGTATTAAATTAAATGAAGCCAGCTAAGGCTAGTTTGTCATGTTTCCCCAACCTTGATAAAGAATGGAAGAATCTTTGTAAATCAGAGTAGACAAACAGATCATATGTTAAGGGAAAGAGAATATTAGTGGGGTTATATTACCATATCTCCACCTGGTGAGACAGAAAATGAAATGTTAAATTAAGAAAGCTAATAAAATTTGTTAACACTAAAATATTGGGTGATTTTCATTACCAATCACCAACTAAAAGGAGAAAAATAACAAAATCAACACTTTGATTTTAATTCCCCAGTACTGACTGGCTAAAAGTCATGTCAGGAAATGCTAGGGGTGTTCCTGGCTTAAATAAATGATGCTTCATGGAATAGCTGTTTCAGGAACTGACAAGACGGGAAGCTATTTTAGATCTAGTTCTTATGGCATGCAGGATTTGGTTGATAAGGTAATGGTGTTGGGGGCCACTTGGCAACAGTGATCATATCATGAGGAAGTTGGAGATAAGTGGTGTGAAGACACTATGGAAATCTATATCAGAATTTAAATTTGGAAAGGGTAATTATGTTAAAATGAGGAAACTGTTTTTAAAAAGCTAAAAGGAATATGACATTGTAAACAACACCATCTTGGAAGCCCAGAGCAGATGTATCCCATGTATTAAAAAGGGTGTCAGAGTCATAAGAACATTTTTCAAAAATGGAAAAAAATCCAAATAAAGAAAACAGGAAGTAACATAAGCACTGGCAAGTTAGATCCAATGCTCTGATAAGGAAGCCTAAAACAGAATTTGAAAAGTGACAGTCCAACAGCTTTTTATTTTTCTGAATTCTACTAAAGTATTGCATCCAAGGCATTCAGATTTTCAAAAGGGTCATAGTACTAAGGCAATCATGGCAGCTGCTCATAGTGAAGTACATGGTATCCTAGAGGGTAGTCAGATAGTCTTGGTAGTTTCATTAGACCTAGCTGACTATGCTCTTCTCTTGCAGCACTTAAGCTCAATAAAAACCAGTGGTGTAATGTTTGAATGGTTTAAGTCGTTCTTTTGTAGTCTCGGAGAAGACCTCATTGTCTAAGGATTATCTCCTTACATGTGGGGTCCCACAGGGATCTCCACTGTACCTTATTTAACATCTTTAAAAATCCATTAGTGACAATTACTCAAAATCATTAAAAAGTGTTTGTATGCAGATATTTTTTTGGTTGCCAGGGTATCATCTAGCTATGGATCTAACCATCATTAGCTTGTCCTAAATGTCGGCAGAACTATGGCTTGCTGGCTTTCAGGGCGTAATGCTCAACCACTTTTTCATATTTAAGAGTTTTGACAGATTATCAACACGTCTCCAGAGTGGTACAGAGGTGTTTCCTTAGATTGCGTCAACTGCATATGTTGAGATGCCTTTCATAAGTTGCTTCATGTGCGTCTGATATCATGGATAGCTATGGTGATATTCACTGTTGTGGTTGTCCAGGTCTTGCCACGTTCAAGTAAGAGGAACCAATATTTCAGCCCTACCTGTGATAAGTTAGCAACACACCTCCACTGGGGAAAAGAGAACAATCCAGACTGTTACAGATTCCTACACACAATCTAATCCCTCACCTCAGTTACACATGGAAAACAGAGACCATCACCTAGTAAAAGTAACAGACTACAATTAAGAAACAAATATGCACACAAAAAATTCAATGGACACCCCAAGAAACCCCAGACTCTTAACAGCGGAACACTGAAGAAAAACAGAAATGTGCTTCCTGCCCATTTTCAAAGCTGACCTATTTAATTCTCTTAAAAATTGAAAATAAATATTATGCACCTCTGATCATTTTATTTCTTTCAGTTAGCTTGGTCCTAGGTCTATCTTAAACAAAAACAAGAGAAAGTGCTAAAGTTCTTTTGAAGGATCTCATTTCTACTTTGTTTCTTCACTCCTCCTGTCTTCTTCCCTTCATCTCTCACCAACATTGATCATGCTGTTCCACCTTATTTTCTCCATTGCTCTTTATCTGCCTTTTTATCTACTTTGACTAGATTTTATTCCTCTTTTCCCCCCTCCAACCTTCTGGTTCCTTCGCATCATACACTTAATTCTCTAGTTCTCCCATTTACACCTGTGTCTCTCATTCTCATCTTTCAGCAACTTTCTAGTTCCCCCATTTCCACCCTCTCTACTGATTCCCTACTCAGCCTCATCTACCCCTGCCACTCATCTCTCGCCAACCCCATTCTTTCCCTGTCACGTATTCCCACTCACCTCCAGAACCTCTCTTACATCTTATTCCGAGCTCCCATGCCCCTTTGTTGCTGCAATTTCCACCCTTTCACATCCTTCAAAGACAGGTCTCCCTTCCTTTGTCTCTCAACCTCTTCATAGACCTCTGCCTCTTTCTTCCCTTTTCCCAGCATTTATTGCCCCCGAGAGAGAGAGAGAGAGAGAGAGAGAGAGAGAGAGAGAGAGAGAGAGAAGTAAGCATTATTAACTAGCTGCCATAGTGTATAATCCTTTTTTCTCTAGAAATAGGCATTTTTCCCATTGTTTTAAACTGAAACTTTTTCTAGAGGTAGAAACTTGACCTAGAGATGGGAGTAACTAGTGAGGTAATTAAATTTGCTCACGACACAAAGTTATTCAAAGTCGTTAAATCGCGGGAGGATTGTGAAAAATTGCAACAGGACCTTACAAGACTGGGAGTATAAATGGCAGATGACGTTTAATGTGAGCAAGTGCAAAGTGATGTGGGAAAGAGGAACCCAAATTATAGCTACGTCATGCAAGGTTCCATGTTAGGAGTCACAGACCAAGAAAGGGATCTAGGTGTCATCACTGATGATACATTGAAACCTTCTGCTCAGTGTGCTGCTGCGGCTAAGAAAGCAAATAGAATGTTAGGTATTATTAGGAAAGGAATGGAAAACAAAAATGAGGACGTTATAATGTCTTTGTATCGCTCCATGGTGCGACCGCACCTCGAATATTTTGTTCAATTCTGGTCGCCACATCTCAATAAAGATATAGTACAATTAGAAAAGGTACAGAGAAGGGCGACAAAAATGATAAAGGGGATGGGACGACTTCCCTATGAGGAAAGGCTAAAGCGGCTAGGGCTCTTCAGCTTGGAGAAAAGGCGGCTGAGGGGAGATATGATAGAGGTCTACAAAATAATGAGTGGAGTTGAACAGGTAGAAGTGAAGCATCTGTTTACGCTTTCCAAAAATACTACGACTAGCGGGCATGCGATGAAGCTACAATGTAGAGGAGTGGCCTAGTGGTTAGGGTGGTGGACTTTGGTCCTGGGGAACTGAGGAACTGATTTCGATTCCCACTTCAGGCACAGGCAGCTCCTTGTGACTCTGGGCAAGTCACTTAACCCTCCATTGCCCCATGTAAGCCACATTGAGCCTGCCATGAGTGGGAAAGCGCGGGGTACAAATGTAACAAAAATAAATAAATAAGTAGTAAATTTTAAAACGAATCGGAGAAAATATTTCTTCACTCAACGTGTAATTAAACTCTGGAATTCGTTGCCAGAGAATGTGGTAAAGGCGGTTAGCTTAGCGGAGTTTAAAAAAGGTTTGGACGGCTTCCTAAAGAAAAAGTCCATAGGCCATTATTAAATGGATTTGGGGAAAAATCCATTATTTCTGGGATAAGCAGTATAGAATGTTTTGTACTTTTTTGGGATCTTGCCAGGTATTTGTGATCTGGATTGGCCACTGTTGGAAACAGGTTGCTGGGCTTGATGGACCTTTGGTCTTTCTCAGTATGGCAATATTTATGTATTTATCTCCCGGTACATTAACAGGAGCTGCAGTCAGCAGAGCCGGATGAACCGAACTCTTCTGCTGCTGCCCCTTACCTTTCATTATATTAAGCAAATTAAAGTAAGAGCACCACCGTTGATGCTCAATATACCCCCCCCCCTCTTTGCCTGTGCTTCTCCAGCACTTTAGATGAAACCTTTGATGCTGCTCAGGATTGTCTGAGTGTGCAAAAGATGAGATTTGCGCTATCTTGGATGATTCCTGGCACAGCTCCTTTGCAGCTGGACTCTGAAAGTCACTATGCAGGAAGGCAGAAGAAATAGGAGGATCTATTGGAATGCACAGTCTCCTGATCTCTCTGCAATACTCTTTTCCATTCTGAGCTAGCAGGATTCTCTTCCTCCACTTCATATTGATTGTGAAGGTGGGTCAAGCAGTACCTTTCAAACTCCCAGGAACATACTGATGCAATGCTTGCAGTCAGCCTGGTCATCTCAAGTGGGTATCCAAGTTCTGAATTTTCTTCCACACTGAGGGCGTGGCTGGAACCTCAACTTTTCAAGATTTTCTGACACCAACCTGCTTATTGAAGGAAAACTAAGCCTTTGCTAAGAAGAAAAGGGGTGAAACCTAGATGGAGCATATATGAAGACAGGAATAAATTCAAAAACTGATGTTTACTGGAAATATGCAAAAAACACAACTGTTAAGACTCAGCAGAAGAGAAATGAAGTAGCCCTGCTGGACACCAACCTTGAAGAAATTACTCATGCACAGTTCCAGGTGCTACGAAGCTCTTCAAGGCTTATAGTTTTATTACTTTTCACTTTGCCAAGTCCCAGCTCCACCAAACAATGTTATCCAGTCAGGAGGGCTACATATTCTGCTTGCCATTGGTAAAATTCAAAAAACCACCAAACTGAATAATTTCCCTTGCAGATAAAAAGCAAAGTGGTTGCAGGCACACAGACTGGCTGTAAACAATTAAAAAGGAATAAAAGTTAATTAATTCAAACTAAACACATACTTATCCTTCTCCTTTCCCACAGAGAATATTGGATGCAACAGAACTCCTCCAGTTTTCAGTTCATATGCTACTATTTGGTCCAGCTCCTAGAAAAAAAATATTAAATGCAACAGTAGAGCACCAGAACTATTGAATTTTAAAGTTTCAAATCTTTTTTTTAATTATTATAAAATTTTAACATAAAAATAGTCAACAATGGTAGCCACAAGAACAAACTAATCTATGTCAAAAGTACCAACCCCTCCACCCTAAACCCCTATGGCCCCGAACAGATTGAGCAAGGGATGAAAAGAAAACATCCAATATTGAAATATAAACCCATAGAGGACGTACTCTTATGACTCTCCACTTTACCTTAATAAGTAGGCAGTAAAAAGTATATCCCCTTTTTCCACTCAACCCCCCCCCCCTCAGAAACTGAGTAGTATTGATCAGTGGTAGACCAAAATCCCTCCCACTCTATGAGGACTGTCGCAGGAACAGTTCATTAACGACTATACTACGAGCCATAGGTGACAAGGACTGAATATAGGGATCCCATATAGACTAAAAATCTTTTTACATTTTGGGATCATAATTGCTTCTTGAACTTAAGTCATCAGCATATAGAACATATTTCTCCAATGCATTAATGAAGGTGGAAGGATTGTGTCCAAAACTAAAGTATATCAGTATTGTTGCATTTTTAAAGACAGGTTGCACCTTGTATGTCAGATTATAAATCATAGAACTCATAAATCTGCTTGGTCACAGGACTTTTATTTAAAATTGTGCATATTAAGGTCCAGAGCATAATCCCATCAACCAATATCAGATGGCATGCATTTCTGTTGCACTTAAACAGTTGAACTTATAACAAATCAAAACTGACAAATGTATTCAATGTGGCAGATTTAGACCCCCAGTTAACACTGAATATACACATTTCTGAACTGTAACCCCATTGATGTAACACTTAAAAAAAGGCTGACTGCTGTCGCCTGAATATTGACTGGTAAGTTCAGTGAAGATACTTACCTGTAGCAGGTATTCTCCGAGGACAGCAGGCTGATTGTTCTCACATGTGGGTTGGATTCCACTGCAGCCCAGGAACGGAGCATTTTTCCCAGCAAAAATGCATAAAGCTTTGTGACAGCTACCGGAGCGTGAGGGACTCGCACCGCACATGCGCGGCCATCTTCCCGCCCGCGCGCGTCTCTTCCCGCCTCAGTTATATCAAAAAGCAAATAACGAACAACAACAACTCCAAAAGGGGAGGTGGGCGGGTTGGTGAGAACAATCAGCCTGCTGTCCTCGGAGAATGCCTGCTACAGGTAAGTATCTTCGCTTTCTCCGAGGACAAGCAGGCTGCTTGTTCTCACATGTGGGGTATCCCTAGCCCCCAGGCTCACTCAAAACAACAAAAGAAGGTCAATTGGGCCTCGCAACAGCGAGGACATAACAAAGATTGACCTACGAAGAAAACATCTAACTGAGAGTGAAGCCTGGAACAGAACAAAAATGGGCCTAGGGGGGTGGAATTGGATTCTAAACCCCGAACAGATTCTGCAGCACCGACTGACCAAACCGACTGTCGCGTCGGGAATCCTGCTGAAGGCAGTAATGAGATGTGAATGTGTGGACTGATGACCACGTTGCAGCCTTGCAAATCTCTTCTATAGTGGCTGACTTCAAGTGAGCCACCAACGCTGCCATGGCTCTAACACTATGAGCCATGACATTACCCTCAAGAGTCAGCCCAGCTTGGGCATAAGTGAAGGAAATGCAATCTGCTAGCCAAATGGAAATGGTGCGTTTCCCGACAGCGACTCCCCTTCTGTTGGGATCAAAAGAAACAAACATTTGGGCGGACTGTCTGAAGGGGCTTGTCTGCTCCACACAGAAGGCCAATGCTCTCTTGCAGTCCAATGTATGCAACTGACATTCAGCAGGGCGAGTATGAGGACAGGGAAAAAATGTTGGCAAGACAATTGACTGGTTCAGATGGAACTCCGACACCACCTTCGGCAAAAACTAGGGTGAGTGCGGAGGACTACTTTGTTGTGATGAAACTTGAGATAAGGAGCATGCACTACCAACGCTTGAAGCTCACTGACTCTACAAGCTGAAGTAACAGCCACCAAGAAAATGACCTTCCAGGTCAAATACTTCAGATGGCAGGAATTCAGTGGCTCAAAAGGAGGCTTCATCAGCTGGGTGAGAACGACGTTGAGATCCCATGACACTGGTGGAGGTTTGACAGGAGGTTTTGACAAAAGTAAACCTCTCATGAAACAAACAACTAAAGGCTGTCCAGAGATAGGCTTACCTTCTACACGGTAATGAAAAGCACTAATTGCACTAAGATGAATTCTTACTGAGTTGGTCTTGAGACCAGACTCCGATAAGTGTAGAAGATATTCAAGCAGGGTCTCTGTAGGACAACAGCAAGGATCTTGGGCCTTACTGTCACACCAGACGGCAAACCTCCGCCATTTGAAAGAGTAACACCTCTTCGTGGAATCTTTTCTGGAAGCAAGCAAGACTCGGGAGACACCCTCAGAAAGACCTAAGGAGGCGAAGTCTACGCTCTCAACATCCAGGCCGTGAGAGCCAGAGACTGGAGGTTGGGATGTAGAAGCGCCCCCTCGTTCTGAGTAATGAGGGTTGAAAAACACTCCAAACTCCACGGTTCTTCGGAAGACAACTCCAGAAGAAGAGGGAATCAAATCTGACGCGGCCAAAAGGGTGCAATCAGAATCATGGTTCCGTGATCTTGCTTGAGTTTCAGCAAAGTCTTCCCCACCAGAGGTATGGGAGGATACACATACAGAAGGCCCTTCCCCCAATGAAGGAGAAAAGCATCTGACGCTAGTCTGTCGTGGGCCTGAAGTCTGGAACAGAACTGAGGGACCTTGTGATTGATCTGAGTGGCGAAAAGATCCACCAAGGGGGTGCCCCACTCTTGGAAGATTTTACGCACTATGCGCGAGTTGAGCGACCACTCGTGAGGTTGCATGATCCTACTCAACCTGTCAGCCAGACTGTTGTTTACGCCTGCCAGATACGTGGCTTGGAGATACATTCCGAAACAGTGAGCCCAAAGCCACATCTGGACGGTTTCCCGACACAGGGGGCGAGATCCGGTGCCCGCCTTCTTGTTGATGTAGTACATGGCAACCTGATTGTCTGTCTGAATTTGAATAATTTGATTGGACAGCCGATCTCTGAAAGGCTTTAGCGTGTTCCAGACCGCTCGCAACTCCAGGAGATTGATCTGAAGACCGGATTCCTGGAGGGACCAAGCACCTTGAGTGTGGAGTCCATCTACATGCGCTCCCCACCCCAGGAGAGATACATCCGTTGTCAGCACTTTTAGAGGCTGAGGAATTTGGAAGGGACGTTCCAAGGTCAAATTGGATCGAACTGTCCACCACCAAAATTGTGAAATTCGGTGGATAGCTGGATCGCATCCTCTAGATTCCCTGCAGCTTCATACCACTGGGAGGTTAGGGTCCACTGAGCAGATCTCATGTGAAGGCGGGCCATGGGCGTCACATGGACTGTGGAGGCCATGTGGCCGAGAAGTCTTAACATCTGCCGAGCTGTGATCTGCTGAGACACTCTGGCCAAGGAAACTAGGGACAGAAGATTGTCTGCCCTCGCCTCGGGAAGATAGCCACGAGCCGTCTGTGAATCCAGCAGAGTCCCAATAAATTCCAGTCTTTGAACCGGGAAAAGATGGGACTTGGGGTAATTTATAACAAATCAGAGTAGCTGCAGCAGTTGAATAGTCATCTGCATGGACTGTAGAGCTCCTGCCTCCGAGGTGTTCTTTACCAGCCAATCGTCGAGATAAGGGAACACATGCACTCCCAGTCTGTGTAGCAATGCTGCAACTACTGCCAGGCATTTTGTAAAGACCCCAGGCGCAGACGCGAGACCAAAGGGTAGCACACAATACTGAAAGAGCTGTGTTCCCAGACGAAATCGAAGATACTTCCTGTGAGCTGGAAGTATCGGGATGTGTGTATAAGTATCATTTAAGTCCAGAGAGCATAGCCAATCATTTTTCTGAATCATGGGAAGAAGGGTGCCCAGGGAAACCATCCTGAACTTTTCTCGGACCAGGTATTTGTTCAGTGCCCTTAGGTCTAGGATGGGAAGCATCCCCCCTGTCTTCTTTTGAACAAGGAAGTACCTGGAATAGAATCCCAGCCCTTCTTGCCCTGGTGGAACGGGCTCAACCGCACTGGCGCTGAGAAGGGCGGAGATTTCCTCTGCAAGTACCTGCCTGTGCTGGAAGGTGAAGGACTGAGCTCCCGGTGGGCAATTTGGAGGTGTGGAAATCAAATTGAAGGAGTATCCTAGCTGGACTATTTGAAGAACCCACCGATCGGAGGTTACGAGAGGCCACCTTTGGTGAAAAAATTTTAACCTCCCTCCGACCGGCAGATCGCCCGGCACAGACACTTTTATAGCGGCTATGCTCAACTGGAGCCAGTCAAAAGCCTGTCCCTTACTTTTGCTGAGGAGCTGCAGGGGCCTGTCTAGGCGAACGCTGTTGACGAAAATGAGCGCGCTGGGGCTGAGCCTGAGAAGGCTGTCAAGAAGGTGGATTGTACCTACGCTTATTGTAAGCATAGGGAGCATTCCTCCTTCCCCTGAAAAAACGTCTACCTGATGAGGTAGATGCTGAAGGCGCCCGGTGGGAGAGTTTGTCGAGGGCGGTTTCCCGCTGGTGGAGCTGCTCGACCACCTGCTCAACCTTCTCACCAAAAATATTATCCCCCCGGCAAGGTACATCTGCAAGCTGCTGCTGGACTCTATTGTCCATGTCAGAGGTACGCAGCCATGAGAGTCTGCACATCACTATACCTTGAGCAGCGGATCTGGATGCAACATGAAAAGAATCGTAACCACCCCTGAACAGGAATTTACGACACCCCTTCAGCTGCCTGACCACCTCCTGAAAAGGCCTGGTATGCTCCAGAGGGAGCTTGTCCACCAAGTCTGCCAGTTGCTTCACATTGTTCCGCATATGAATGCTCATATACAGCTGGTACGACTGAATCTTGGACACGAGCATGGAGGACTGATAGGCCTTCCTCCCAAAAGAGTCCAGGGCTCTAGATTCTCGTCCCAGGGGCGCCAAGGAAAAATCTGTAGAACTCCTGGCTCTCTTGAGAGCGGAATCCACAAGAGTCGTGAGGTAACTGCGACTTCATCAACTCAGGTTCTCCGTGAATCCGATACTGGGACTCAGCTTTTTTGGGAATGGTGGGATTACTTAGTGGTTTCATCCAGTTCCTAAGCAATGTCTCCTTAAGGACATTATGCAAAGGGACAGTGGACGACTCCTTAGGTGGCGAAGGATAGTCAATGACCTCGAGCATCTCAGTCCTGGGCTCATCCTCAGATACCACAGGGAAGGGAACAGCCACAGACATTTCCCGGACAAATGAAGAGAAAGAAAGGCTCTCCAGGGGAGAAAGCTTTCTTTCTGGTGAAGGAGTAGGATCAGAAGACCGCAAGACTCCTCGGAAGAGAAATACCTGGGATCTTCCTCTTCATCCCACGAGGCATCCTCCTCGGTATCAGACAAGAGTTCTCTAACTGCAGTCTGAAACTGGGCCCGTCTCGACGCCGAGGAACCCCGTCCTCGATGGCGATGCTGAGAAGTCGACTCCCATGCCGGAGGCGATGAAGCTGCCTCCAGCAACATCGACTGGGAGTCGACCTGGGTGGCAGCCGAGGCCGATGCTGCAAGCGGTACAGGCATCAGGGACCGTACCACAGGCCTCGAGGCAGCTGCCACTTCCATCGACGGTATCGAGGGCTCAAGCACCCCTGGTACTGGAGCAGACTGACGCAGCAGCCCCTCCAGAAGGCCTGGAAGAATGGCTCGGATGCGCTCATCTAGTCGCTGTCAAGGAACGCTGTGGGGTCGGTGGAGAAGTCGGCATCAGAATCTGTGGAGGCCTGGGAGGCGGTACTGGGCTGTCCGAGGATCGACGCACCGACACCTCTTGTATGGAGGGTGAGTGGTCCTCCCGGCGTCGATGCTTCTCGGGTGCCGAATCCCTCGACGACCTGGAGATCCCGGTACCGTGCCTTGAAGGAGACCAATGATGATGCTTCTTTGCCTTCGCTCGAAGCACATCACTGGTACTCCTCACGGCGTTGAAATCAAAAGGTTCAACTGTGCCAACAGAGAGGCACAAAATGAGAACCGCGTACGCGCAGCCTAAGAAGGCCGCGACGAAAGCGAAAGGAAACTTAAAAAGGGGGAAAAAAATAAGTATATAAGGTTTTTTGTTTGTTTGTTTTTAAACTGGAAAAAGAAAAAGACAAAAGAGGCAACCTAAAACAAAAAGAAAGCGCAAATAAAGAGCGTAAAGACGCCGAAGCTTTTCTCTGGGCATGAGGGAGAGAGACCAACACGCAGCCACTCTCCTCCAGGGAAAAAGAAAAACTGAGGCGGGAACGGACGCGCGCGAGCAGGAAGATGGCCGCGCATGCGCGGTGCGAGTCCCTCACGCTCCGGAAGCTGTCACAAAGGCTTTATGGATTTTTGCTGGGAAAAATGCTCCGTTCCTGGACCACGGTGGACGCCGATCCACATGTGAGAACAAGCAGCCTGCTTGTCCTCAGAGAACTATTATTATACTACTACATAAAAAATATTTTAAGGAACTTTACAAAATCCAATTACATTAAAAAAAAAAAAAATGTTTTCAAAATAAATTATGGGTAACCGAGTAATTTTCAAATCTCCACAGTTTGTTGAAAAGCACATTCATACTTTTACCTATGGATTTTGCACCGGCTCTCAAAGGAAAAGTTTGAGCATATTTTCCATTCGAAAACTGCCTAGGGAAAAAGTAACTGCAATGATCTGCCTCTTCTTTTGTGGGTTTCTGTTATAACTGAAGCACGTGTTTTGAAAATGTGAAACAACAAGAGTTGTTGCCTTCAGTATTCATCTTTCACGTGACCTAACCCTACATATGTTTCCAACAGGTACTGTAAAATTATGTATTGATGATCACCATTGTACTTTTTATACACGGAAAGGGTGCATAATTTTCAGTCAATGAATTTACCTGAGTAAATCTCTGAAAACTGCACTTTATAGGGTTAATGCATAAAAATATTCTTTAAAAATATCTCCACAATACCACTCCTCTAAATTTGGACTATAGTGCACCATTGGCTTCCTGTGGAACAACAAATAAATGTCAAACTCCTTACACTCACCTTTAAAGCTTTTAGAATAGGTCTATCTCCTTATCTAGCAAATCTCACTCGTCAACCCAACTCCTTCGTTCCATCAATATCGTTTGTTCCTCCCTGGCCCAAGACTAGCTCATCTTAAGTCCACTAGATCATGCTTTCTTTTTTTGCTGCTCCTTTCTTCTGAATTTTCTCTCTCTTCTCAATTCACGCCAAATTCTCATTTAAGATACTTACCTGTAGCAGGTATTCTCCGAGGACAGCAGGTCTTATATTCCCACAAGCGGGTAACACAGCGCCGCAGTGCCCAGTCCAGAGCTTATAACTAGCTTTAGAGAGCTCTGTGGAGTGCGAGACATGCTCCACCATGCATGCACGAGTGCCCGGTTATCACAGTTAAATACTACAGCATGAAAAAATAAAATAATAGAAGACAACTCCTAGGGGAGGTGGAAGGGATTGTGAGACTATAAGGCCTGCTGTACTTGGAGAATATCTGCTACAGGTAAGCCTCTTCGCTTTCTCCGAGAACAAGCAGACCTATTTATTCTCATAAGTGGGAAATCCCTAGCATCCAGGCTCACCAAAAACAACAAACATTGGTCAATTGGGCCTCGTAACAGTGAGGACATAACTCAGATCAACCTGAAACTATATACAAACTGAGAGTGCAGCCTGGAACAGTATAAAACGAGCCTACGCAGGGGGGGAGGTGGAGTTGGATTCTAGACCCAAAACAGATTCTGCAACACTGTCTGCCCAAACCGATGGTCGCTTCGGGTATCTTGCTCCAAGTAACAATGAGATGTGAATGTGTGAACTGAAGACCACGTCACAGCCTTTCAAATTTCTTCAATGGAGGCTGACTGCAAGTGGGCTACCGACCAAGCCATGGCTCTGATATTGGGGACCTTGACATGACCCTCCAAGATCAGCCCAGTCTGGGCATAACTGAAAGAAAAGCAATCTGCCTGAGACTTGTGTGTTTCTCGATGGCGATCCCCATCCTGTTGGGATCAAAAGAAACAAAAATCTGGGTGGACTGTCTGTGGGGCCTTGTCCGCTCCATGTAATAGGCCAGTGCTCTCTTGCAATCCAAGGTGTGCAAGGAGCTCTCGCCAGGATGGGGATGAGGTCGGTGAAAAAATGTTGGCAAGATGGAACTCCGACACAGCCTTCAGTAGGAACTTAGCGTGCAGAGGACTACTCTGTTGTGATGAAACTTAGTATAAGGTGCATCCACTACTAAGGCCTGAAGCTAACTGACCCTACAAGCTGAAGTAATAGCCACCAAGAAAATGACCTTCCAGGTCAAGTACTTTAGATGGCAGGAAGTCAGTGGCATGAAAGGAGCTTTCATCAGCAGGGTGAGAACAACACTGAGGTCTCATGACACAGGGCAAGGTATGACGGGGGCTTTGACAAAAACAAATCTCTCATGAAGCGAACGAACTACAGGTTGCCAAGAGATGGGCTTACCCTTTACATGGTGATAAGCACTAATTGCATGGACGTGAACCCTTACGGAGTTGGTCTTGAGACCAGACTCAGAGAGGTGTAGAAGGTATTCAAGCAGGGTCTGTGTAGGGAAGAAAATAGGATCTAGGGCCTTGCCCTCACACCAGACGGCAAACCTCCTCCATTTGAAAGCATAACACCTCTTAATGAAATCTTTCCTGGAAGCCAGCAAGACCCGGGAGACACTCTCCCACAGACCCAAAGAAGCAAAACCTAGGCTCTCAACATCCAGGCCCTGAGGGCCAGAGACTGAAGGTTGGGATGCAGAAGAGATTCCTCATTCTGAGTGACGATGGTCGGAAAACACTCCAATCTCTAAGGTTCTTTGGAGGATAACTCCAGAAGAAGAGGGAACCAGATCTGCTGTGGCCAGTAAGGTGTGATCAAGATCACGGTCTTGCCTGAGTTTCAGCAAAGTCTTCCCCACAAGAGGAGTGGGAGGATACACATACAGAAGACCTGTCCCCAAATATAGGAGGAAGGCATCCAACGCTTTTCTGTCTTGAGCCTGCAGTCTGGAACAGAACTAAGAGACTTTGTGATTCAGCTGAGTGGCAAAAAGAATCCACTGAGGGGGTGCCCCACACTCTGAAGATCTCATGGACGATGCCCATGTTGAGAGACCACTCATGTGGTTGCATAACCCTGCTCAACCTGTCGGCCAGACTGTTGTTTTTGCTCACCAGATAAGTGGTCCGCAGGAACATACCGTGTTGGCAAGCAGAAGACCACATTCAGACAGCCTCTTGACACAGAGGGTGTGATCAGGTGCCCCTCTGCTTGTTGGTGTAATACACTGCAACCTGGTTGTCTGTTTGAATGAGCACAATTTGGATGGACAATCACTGAAAGCCTTTAGAGCATTCCAGATCACCCAGAGCAGACTGATCTGAAGACCTGTTTCATGGAGGGACCAGGCATCTTGAGTGTGAAGCCCATCTACAGGAGCTCCCCACCCTAGGAGAGATGCATCTGTCATCAGAACATTTGGAGGCTGCGAAATTTGGAATGGAAGTTCAAGAGTCAAATTGGATCAAATGGTCCACCAGAACAAGCTCTGAAGACACTCAGATGACATCTGCTAGATCTCCTGTAGTCTGACATCACTGAGAGGCTAGGGTTCATTGAGAACTGAAAACTGAGCTCAGACATATCTCTCTTGGCATCCAGTCCAGCTCCTCAGTATTTTCTATCTGCACCTACTGGTTGATGGACACAACTTTTCCACAGGTTCTAGAAAAATGGGAAACTACATAATGGAAAGCACTGTTGAAATGGCAGATGAGACAGAGAAACAATGAGTTGTAAAGCCCTCACAGCACTATACAAAAACTAAAACTGAACAGAACTTGGCTCTTGCATTTCACCATAAATATGCAAGTCTACTTGCATGTGTAATTACAATTCAAAGTAAAACACTGTACCAAAATATTTTGATGTTCTCACCTCTTTAATCCAGTACCGATACTGATTGACACCAAAGGTTTTTTTCATCCAAAGACCATATATATAGCCTGAGATTCCTTTGAGCACCCATTCATCTGACCTGCCAACAATAAACAGCCAGTACTTTTATAGCTATTTGGATACCAGAGGGAAAATATAAAAATCCAGCAGCTGGAGTTTAATGCGTTACTTGTGTATGCATTTCAGCACAATACAGATTGTCTCAAATTAAGCCAAATATAAGAGGAAAAGCACAAAATGGATTTGATGGTTATATTGGCCAAAATTAGGAATAGTAAATTAGCAATCAACTCATTTCAAAAATAGCCCCTTTTCACAACATAAAAGTTTATTTACTACTACTACTAGTAGTAGTACTATACTACTGATTTCTATAGCACTACTAGACATAAGTAGCGCTGTACACTAAACATGAAATAGACAGTCCCTGTTCGACACGAGCTTACAATCTAATCAAGACAAACAGGACAAATGAGGGATTAGGGAATTACGTATGGTGGGAATAATAAAACAGAAAATGATTATGCATTAGGAATTAAAAGCAGCCTCAAAAAGGTGGGCTTTTAGCCTAGATTTGAATATGGTCAGAGATGGAGCTTGATGCACTGACTCAGGAAGTCTATTCCAGGCATACGGTGCAGCAAGATAAAAAGAACAGAGTCTGGAGATGGCGTGGAGGAGGAGGGTACAGATAAGACAAATTTACCCGATGAACAAATTTACCCCATGAACGGAGTTCCCAGGGAGGAGTGTAGTGAAACATAAGAGTGGAGAGGTACTGAGGAGCTGCACAGTGAATGCACTTGTAAGTCAATAAGAGAAGTTTCAACTGTATGAGGAAATGGATAGGAAGCCAATGAAGTAACTTGAAGAGAGAGAGCTAATATGTGCAAAGTGACTGGCAGAATATAAGTAGAGCAGCAGAATTTTGAACGGATTGAAGGAGAGACAGATGGCTTAATGGGAGATTTGTGAGAAGCAAGTTGCAGTAGTCTAAGTGTGAGTGATAAAACGAAGATATTTACCTGTAGCAAGTATTCTCCAAGGACAGCAGGCCTCTTATTCTCACATGTGGGTAGACGCATTCCGCATCGCCTGGCCCAGCAACACTGCTATAGAAAACACCAGAGCTTTTAGAAGCGCAAACCCCCCTCCAGCGCGAATGCCTTCCTGTCTGCTGTGCGAACGCACAGCCTCAGTTTAGTACAAAAGCAAAAAAAAAACCAACAACAAACAAACAAATAAAAACATGGAATTAGACAACTCCAATCAGAGGTGGGTGGGATTGTGGGAATGAGAAACCTGCTGTCCTCGGACAATACCTACTACAGGTAAGTATCTTCACTTTCTCCGAGGGCAAGCAGACTTACTCAGTCTCACAAGTGGGGAATCCCTAGCATCCAGGCTCACCCAAAACAAGCTGAAAGAAGCTATAAATAGGGCCACAAACCTTTATGTAAAGAGAGTAAATAAAAGCAAGAGAAAAAGGAAACCGATATGGTTCTCCAAACAAGTGGCTGAGAAAATAAAGGCTAAAGAGTTGGCGTTCCTGAAATACAGAAAGACTCAAGAAGAGGAACACAGGGAGGAATACCGGAGGAAACTGAAAGAAGCCAAGAGAGAGATACGTCTGGCGAAAGCGCAAGCGGAAGAACAAAAATTTCTTCAGGTATATTAGTGAAAGGAGGAAGACTAAAAAGGGAATTGTGAGACTGAAAGATGCTGAGAACCGCTATATAGATAATGATGAAGAAAAAGCAAATTTGCTAAATAGATACTTTTGTTCTGTTTTCACAGAAGAAAATCATGGAGCAGGACAGCAGTAGACTGGCAAAAGTACACGTGAGAATGGAATGCATATAGCACCGTTCAAGGAAGAGAGTGTGTATGAACAACTTAAAAATCTAAAGGTGGACAAAGCAGTGAGACCGGATGGGATCCACCCCAGGATATTGAGGGAGCTCAGAGAGGTTCTGGCAGGTCCTCTTAAAGATCTCTCTATATAAAAAGCAACACCAACGTTCTATGAAGCCTCCAGCCGGAAGTGTGAAGGGGGCGAGATATCCGGTTTCCCTATGAGTGTCTGCCCCGCCCTCTCTGTAACACAGTCACTGAAGGAAAACAGCAGAGCACGAAATCAAATCGCTGGCTCTGTAACAGTGAAGGACTCAGAGGGGGGAGGGGAGAGAGGCCAGAGGGCAGGGACACACACACTCCCACATGCACACAAAAGAAAACATTGCTAGCCCCCGTTTCATTTGCATCAGAAACGGGGCTTTTTTACTAGTCTGTTTAATAAATCCTTGGAGAAGGGAGAGGTTCCGTGGGATTGGAGAACGGCAGAGGTGGTCCCTCTTCACAAAAGTGGTGATAGGGAAGAAGCTGGAAACTACAGGCCGGTAAGCCTCACTTCAATTATTGGAAAAGTATTGGAAGCGATGCTGAAGGAAAGGATAGTGAATTTCTTGGAAGCAAGTAAGTTGCAAGATCCGCGACAACATGGTTTTACCAAAGGGAAATCGTGCCAAACGAATCTCATTGAATTCTTTGACTGGGTGACCGGAGAATTAAATCAAGGACATGCTATGGACGTAATCTACTTAGATTTCAGTAAAACTTTTGACGCGGTTCCCCACAGGAGGCTCTTGAATAAACTAGACGGGCTGAAGATAGGACCCAAAGTGGTGAACTGGATTAGGAACTGGTTGACGGGCAGACGCCAGAGGGTGGTGGTGAATGGAGTTCGCTCGGAGAAGAGAAAGGTCAGTAGTGGAGTGCCTCAGGGATCGGTGCTGGGGCCGATTCTATTCAATATATTTGTGAGTGATATTGCCGAAGGCTTAAAAGGTAAAGTTTGCCTTTTTGCGGATGACACCAAGATTTGCAACAGAGTGGACACTCCGGAGGGAGTGGAAAGCATGAAAAAAGATCTGCGGAAGCTAGAAGAATGGTCTAACGTTTGGCAATTAAAATTCAATGCGAAGAAATGCAAAGTGATGCACTTAGGGAGTAGAAATCCACGGGAGACGTATGTGTTAGGCGGGGAGAGTCTGATAGGTACGGACGGGGAGAGGGATCTTGGGGTGATAGTATCTGAGGACCTGAAGGCAACGAAACAGTGTGGCAAGGCGGTGGCCATAGCTAGAAGATTGCTAGGCTGTATAGAGAGAGGTGTGACCAGCAGAAGAGGTTTTAATACCCCTGTACAAGACGTTGGTGAGGCCCCACCTGGAGTATTGTGTTCAGTTTTGGAGGCCGTATCTTGTGAAGGATGTTAAAAAAATGGAAGCGGTGCAAAGAAAAGCTACGAGAATGGTATGGGATTTGCGTTACAAGAAGAATGAGGAGAGACTTGTTGATCTGAACATGTATACCCTGGAGGAAAGGAGAAACAGGAGTGATATGATACAGACGTTCAAATATTTGAAACGTATTAATCCGCAAACAACCCTTTTCCGGAGATGGGAAGGCGGTAGAACGAGAGGACATGAAATGAGATTGAAGGGGGGCAGACTCAAGAAAAATGTCAGGAAGTATTTTTTCACGGAGAGAGTGGTGGATGCTTGGAATGCCCTCCCGCGGGAGGTGGTGGAGAGGAAAACGGTAACGGAATTCAAACATGCGTGAGATAAACATAAAGGAATCCTGCTCAGAAGGAAGGGATCCCAAGAAGCTTAGCCGGTGGTGGGAGGCAGCAGGGCTGGTGGATGGGAGGTGGGGATAGTGCTGAGCAGACTTATACGGTCTGTGCCCTGAAAAAGACAGGTACAAATCAAGGTAAGGTATACACAAAAAATGGCACATGTGAGTTTATCTTGTTGGGCAGACTGGGTGGACCATGCAGGTCTTTTTCTGCTGTCATCTACTATGTTACAACAAATATTGGTCAATTGGGCCTCGCAACGGCGAGGACTTAACACAGATTAACCTGAAACTATATACAAACAAGATGAAAGTGCAGCCTGGAACAGAATAAAATGGGCCTAGGAGGGCGGAGTTGGATTCTAGACCCCGCCCAAACCGACTGTAGCGTTGGGTATCCTGCTCAAGGCAATACTGAGATGTAAATATGTGGACTGAAGACCACGTCACAGCCTTGCAAATCTCTCCAATGGAGGCTGTCTTCCAATGGGCCACTGATGCAGCCATGGCTCTGACATTATGAGTCGTGACATGACACCCCAAAGTCAGCCCATCCTGGGCATAAGCAAAAGAAATGCAATCTGATAGCTAATTGTATATGGTGCGTTTCCCAGTGGCAACCCCCAACCTCTTGGGATTAAAAGAAACAAAAAGCTGGGCGGAGTGCTTGAAGGGCTTCATCTGCTCCATGTAAAAGGCCAACGCTCTCTTGCAGTTCAAGATGTGCAAGCTGCTTTCGCCAGGGTGGGCATGAGGTTGGGGAAAGAATGTTGGCGAGACAATCGACTGGTCCAGATGGAACTCCGACACCACTTTCAGCAGGAACTTAGGATGAGTGTGGAGGACTACTCTGTTGTGATGAAAATTAGTACAAGGTGCATCCACTACTAAGGCCTGAAGCTCACTGACCCTATCAGCTGAAATAACAGCCACCAAGAAAATGACCTTCCAGGTCAAGTACTTCAGATGCCAGGAATTCAGTGGCTCAAAAGGAGCTTTGATCAGCTGGGTGAGCACAACGTTGAGATCCCATGACACTGGTGGACAAAAGCAAATTTCTCTTGAAGCGAACAACTAAAGGCTGTCCAGAGATAGGCTTACCTTCTACAAGTTGATGATAAGCACTAATTGCACTAAGATGAACCCTTATGGAGTTGGTCTTAAGACCAGACTTTGATAAGAGTAGAAGGCATTCAAGCAGGGTCTGTGTAGGACAAGAAAGGGGATCTACAGCCTTGCTGTCACACCAGACGGCAAATATCCTCCATTTAAAAGAATAACACCTCTTAGTGGAATCTTTCCTGGAAGCCAACAAGACCCAGGAGACACCGTCCAAAAGACCCAAGGAAGCGAATTCTAGGCTCTCAACATCCAGGCAATAAGAGCCAGAGACTAGAGACTGGGATGTAGAAGCGACCCCTTATTCTGTGTGATGAGGGTCAGAAAACACTCCAGTCACCATGGTTCTTTGGACGATAATCCCAGAAGAAGGGGGAATGATGCAATCAGAATCATGGTTCCACAATCTTGCTTGAATTTCAACAAAGTCTTTCCCACTAGAGGTGGAATCATCACCTCACTTGAACAACATCAAGATAAAAGAAAAAATGGATATAACAAACCTCCACCATCAGCAAATAGACATCTAAGAAAAATCAACATAATCTCTAACCTGACTGATCTCTTCCAAACAATCCAGTTAGGATATACAAATGCCAGATCTGCTGTTAATAAAGCAACTATAATAACAGATTGGATTACTGATGACAACCTAGATCTAGTAATCATCAATGAAACTTGGATTCATGTTCAAAATTATCCAATAATGCTGGGTCTTTGCCCACCAAGCTACAAAATTACTCATTGGTCGAGAAAGGGAAAGAGAGAAGGAGGCATTGCATTAATTTACAAATCTTATCTTACAGCAACAACTAAAGCCGAATTAACACCACAACTCGAAATTGCCTCCATTAGTATAAACCATTCCACCTTGCTTGACCATTTAAACATTATTTTGTTTTACAGACCACCAGGAAATTGGCAAAAATGCCAACCACAATTCATGGACTTCATTTCTAATGCCTGTGTATCTAATTCTAATCTTCTAATATTAGGGGCCATAAACTTGCACCTAGAAGACCATAATGCAAAGAATACTCAAGAATGCAAGGACTTTCTCCAACTATGGGAATTTAATTGGATTAGTACTCAAGCAACGCATACTAAAGGACACAAGCTTGACCTCATCACACACAAATTCTCTTTAGATCAAACCTTTATACTAACAGACATAAAATGGTCTGAGATACCATGGTCAGACCACTTTAAATTAAACTCATCCATACAATGGCGGAGAAAAAATCTGGTCCAGAAACAAGAACGTAAAACTTACACCGCAAGAGGCCAAATTGATCCAGTACTATTCTGGCAACAGTTCTACATGAACAAATGGTCAGTACAAATAGCTTCCAATCAATACCTCCTAAATTGGGACAATAGATGCAGGAACATACTTGACACAATAGCACCATCACAAACAAGAACATCACGTAGACATAGTTCACTACCTTGGTTTAATGATGACTTGAAAAAACTAAAAACCCAAGTAAGAAGATGAATGCACATTTAAAGCATGGAAACAAATGCTAAGAAAATACAAATATACAATTAGACAAAATAAAAAGTCATACTACAAATCCAAAATTGGGCCAGAATATAAGGATACACATAAGCTATTCCAATTCATACATAGTCTTCTTGACACCACTCCGGTTACCACAACCAATACAGATACCCCATCAGCAAATGAATTAGGCACTTACTTTCACAAGAAAATTACCAAGCTACGATCCACCCTACCACTTAATTCAACCGATTATGAAAAATTCATTTACTGTTTGGACCCTGCCATTGATGAATATCCAGCTGACCGAATCTGGACAAACTTCGATTTATTGAAGGAAGAAACAATCACCCAAGTGATCAATAAATTTACCAAGTCCCACTGCAAATTAGACACATGCTCCAGTTACTTAATAAAAACTGCCCCTCAACGTTTCATAACAGACCTCACCTCCTACTTAAATTACATGCTTCAACATGGATGTTTTCCTATGGACAAAGGCAATATATTACTATCCCCAAAGACCTGAAGAAAAAATTAAATGATATAACTAACTACCGCCCAGTTGCTTCCATCCCTCTTCTAGTAAAGCTAATGAAAAGTCTAGTTAACTAAACAACTTACCGATTATTTAAACAATTTTTCAGTTTTACATGCATCTCAATCTGAATTCCATGCTAACCACAGTACTGAAACAGTACTTATAACACTTCTAACTAAATTCAAACAAACAGTTGCAGTTGGCAGTAATGTTCTCCTCCTACCAGGGCCGTGCCAAGGGTCTGTGGCGTCCCCCTGCAGACTATCAGTTGCCCCCCCCCCCCAACCCGGTGAAAATGATCGCTCACCACTTACCACACTGACAGGAATTGTCAGCAATATTCTTAGAAACAAATTGCTATACATTGCAAAATAAGATAGCAGATGTAAATTCTCAAAGTGGACATATTCCAAACACTAAAATGAAAATAAAATGATTTTTTTTCTACCTTTGTTGTCTGGTGACTTTCTTTTTCTGATCATGCTGGCCCAGTATCTGATTCTGCGGCTATCTGTCCTCTGAACTCCGTTTCCAGGGCTTCCTTTCCATTTATTTCTTTCCTTTCCTCCTTTCTTCTTCATTTCTGGTCCTCAGCTTCTGCCTATTTTCTTCATCCATGTGCAAATTTTCTCCTCTTTTCCTTTTCCCTCATTTCATCTCCTTCATCTCTCTTCCCTCCCCTTTATGTCCAGCAATTTCTCCTCTCTCCCTGAGCCCTGCCCTGCAATCCATATCCATCCATGCCCATCTGTCCCCTACCCCCTCCATTCATCCCTATCCAGCAATTCCCCTCTCTCCCTGAGCCCTACCCTCCCATCAATCCATGCCCATCTGTCCCTTGCCCCCTCCATTCATCTCTGACCCTATTCAGCAATTTCCCTCTCTCCCTGAGCCCTGCCCGCCCAATCCATGCCCATCCATGCTCCTCTGTCCCCTGCCCCCTCCATTCACCCTATCCAGCAATTCCCCTCTCTCCCTGAGCCCTGCTCTGCAATCCATATCCATCCATGCCCCTCTGTCCCCTGCCCCCTCCATTCATCCCTATCCAACAATTCCCCTCTCTCCCTGAGCCCTACCCTCCCATCAATCCATGCCCATCTGTCCCTTGCCCCCTCCATTCATCTCTGACCCTATCCAGCAATTTCCCTCTCTCCCTGAGCCCTGCCCATCCATGCTCCTCTGTCCCCTGCCCCCTCCATTCACCCTATCCAGCAATTCCCCTCTCTCCCTGAGCCCTGCCCTGCAATCCATGCTCCTCTGTCCCCTGCCCCCTCCATTCACCCTATCCAGCAATTCCCCTCTCTCCCTGAGCCCTGCCCTGCAATCCATGTCCATCCATGCTCCTCTGTCCCCTGCCCCCTCCATTTACCCTATCCAGCAATTCCCCTCTCTCCCTGCCCTGCAATCCATATCCATCCATGCCCCTCTGTCCCCTGCCCCCTCCATTCATCCCTATCCAACAATTCCCCTCTCTCCCTGAGCCCTACCCTCCCATCAATCCATGCCCATCTGTCCCTTGCCCCCTCCATTCATCCCTGACCCTATCCAGCAATTCCTCTCTCTCCCTTCCATGAACCCTGCCCTTGCATGCTCCTCTCTCTCCCCTACTCTCCGGCAACTATTCCCTTTCTTTTTTTTTCTTTTAATTTTACCTCCGTGACCATCCAGCAGCGCAGCGTCAGTGCAGGAGGAGGTGCTCCCGACGTGTCTAGCCTTCCCCTTCGCTCATGTTCCGCCTTCTTCTGACGTCAAGGAAATGATGTCAGAAGAAGGCGGAACATGAGCGAAGGGGAAGGCTAGACCGGGAGCGTCGCCTCCTGCACTGACGCTGCACTGCCGGACGGAGGTAAAATTAAAAGTATTAAAAAAAGAAAAAGGGATCTTGCTGCAGGAGAGAAGAGAGCGCGGGCAGTTGGGCAATGGGAGTGGGAGGGCGAGGAGGTAAGCATGGTGCGGCGGCGCCCCCCAAATGGCGGCGCCCCTCTGCCATGCTTACCTCGCTTACCGTATTGGCACGGCCCTGCCTCCTACCATTCGACATGTCCAGCAAGTTTGATATGGTTAGCCATGATATTCTACTGAACATTCTGGAATATTTCTGAATTGGAGGAAATGTTTTGAATTGGTTCCGTAGCTTCCCAACTGCAAGAACTTACCAAGTAATATCAAAATCGATTATATCACCACCATGAAAACCTGAATGTGGAGTGCCTCAAGGATCGCCGCTTTCACCAATCCTCTTTAATTTGATCATGTTACCCTTGGCCAAATCACTATCCGACCAAGGCTTAAACCCATACATTTATGCTGATGATGTTACGATATATATCCCGTTTAAAAATTACATCAGAAATCACAAATAAAATCAACCATAGCTTCCAAATAATGAATTCATGGGCGGATGCAGTCCAATTGAAACTTACTGCAGAAAAGACACAATGTCTTATCCTTTCATCGCAATACAATAGAACTAATTACAGCAACATAAACATACCAAATCACACTCTTCCTGTTGTAGACACCCTGAAACTCCTGGGAGTCACAATTGACTGTAACCTTACTTTAGACAGTCATGTGAAAAATGTAACAAAGAAGATGTTCCATGCAATGTGGAAACTAAAAAGAGTGAAACCTTTCTTCCCAAGGGAGGTATTCCGTAATTTGGTGCAATCACTTGTATTGAGTCATTTGGACTATTGCAATTCCATCTATGCCGGATGTAAAGCAAAATTATTAAGAGACTCCAGACAGCCCAAAATACTGCAGCCAGACTCAAATTTGGAAACGCGAAATATGAAAGCGCCAGACCCCTTAAGAAAAAATTACACTGGCTCCCACTAACAGACCGAATTACATTCAAAATCTGCACCCTGGCTCATAAAATCATCCACGGAAAGGCCCCGATTTATATGTCAGACCTTATAGACCTACCAACAAGAAACACAAAACGTTCTTCACGTACTTTTTTAAACCTCCATTACCCTAACTGTAAGGGACTTAAATACAAATCATTATATGCAACCAGCTTCTCCTACATCTGCGCGCAACGTTGGAATGCACTACCGAATGCCTTAAAAACAACACACGATCTGACAGCCTTCCGGAGGTCACTGAAAACTAACTTATTCAACGAGACTTATAATAAGAATCCTTCATAAAAGACTCATTATCACATCTGTATTAGAACTTATTAGAACTAATCAACATTGAACTCCTTAATTTGGTTACTTTAATCATACTGTCATTATTTAACGCTATACAGTACTTTAACCTACATTTTGCATATCTGATATGTATTAACTATTTCTTTACTTCTAATTTTCTTGATATCTTATGTACCTTAATTGAAACAATACTCTGTTCTTCTCATTCCGTTTATGACAATTGTCATTGCGGTATAATGTAAGCCACATTGAACCTGCAGAGGTGGGGAAATGTGGGATACATAAGTACATAAGTAGTGCCATACTGGGAAAGACCAAAGGTCCATCTAGCCCAGCATCCTGTCACCGACAGTGGCCAATCCAGGTCAAGGGCACCTGGCACGCTCCCCAAACGTAAAAACATTCCAGACAAGTTATACCTAAAAATGCGGAATTTTTCCAAGTCCATTTAATAGCGGTCTATGGACTTGTCCTTTAGGAATCTATCTAACCCCTTTTTAAACTCCGTCAAGCTAACCGCCCGTACCACGTTCTCCGGCAACGAATTCCAGAGTCTAATTACACGTTGGGTGAAGAAACATTTTCTCCGATTCGTTTTAAATTTACCACACTGTAGCTTCAACTCATGCCCTCTAGTCCTAGTATTTTTGGATAGCGTGAACAGTCGCTTCACATCCACCCGATCCATTCCACTCATTATTTTATACACTTCTATCATATCTCCCCTCAGCCGTCTCTTCTCCAAGCTGAAAAGCCCTAGCCTTCTCAGCCTCTCTTCGTAGGAAAGTCATCCCATCCCCACTATCATTTTCGTCGCCCTTCGCTGTACCTTTTCCAATTCTACTATATCTTTTTTGAGATACGGAGACCAGTACTGAACACAATACTCCAGGTGCGGTCGCACCATGGAGCGATACAACGGCATTATAACATCCGCACACCTGGACTCCATACCCTTCCTAATAACACCCAACATTCTATTCGCTTTCCTAGCCGCAGCAGCACACTGAGCAGAAGGTTTCAGCGTATCATCGACGACGACACCCAGATTCCTTTCTTGATCCGTAACTCCTAACGCGGAACCTTGCAAGACGTAGCTATAATTCGGGTTCCTCTTACCCACATGCATCACTTTGCACTTGTCAACATTGAACTTCATCTGCCACTTGCACGCCCATTCTCCCAGTCTCGCAAGGTCCTCCTGTAATCGTTCACATTCCTCCTGCGACTTGACGACCCTGAATAATTTTGTGTCATCGGCGAATTTAATTACCTCACTAGTTATTCCCATCTCTAGGTCATTTATAAATACATTAAAAAGCAACGGACCCAGCACAGACCCCTGCGGGACCCCACTAACTACCCTCCTCCACTGAGAATACTGGCCACGCAATCCTACTCTCTGCTTCCTATCTTTCAACCAGTTCTTAATCCATAATAATACCCTACCTCCGATTCCATGACTCTGCAATTTCTGCAGGAGTCTTTCGTGCGGCACTTTGTCAAACGCCTTCTGAAAATCCAGATATACAATATCAACCGGCTCCCCATTGTCCACATGTTTGCTTACCCCCTCAAAAAAATGCATTAGATTGGTGAGGCAAGACTTCCCTTCACTAAATCCGTGCTGACTTTGTCTCATCAGTCCATGTTTTTGTATATGCTCTGCAATTTTATTCTTAATAATAGCCTCCACCATCTTGCCCGGCACCGACGTCAGACTCACCGGTCTATAATTTCCCGGATCTCCTCTGGAACCCTTCTTAAAAATCGTTGTAACATTGGCTACCCTCCAGTCTTCCGGTACTACACTCGATTTTAGGGACAGATTGCATATTTCTAACAGTAGCTCCGCAAGTTCATTTTTTAGTTCTATTAATACTCTGGGATGAATACCATCAGGTCCCGGTGATTTACTACTCTTCAGCTTGCTGAACTGACCCATTACATCCTCCAAGGTTACAGAGAATTTGTTTAGTTTCTCCGACTCCCCCGCTTCAAATATTCTTTCCGGCACCGGTGTCCCCCCCAAATCCTCCTCGGTGAAGACCGAAGCAAGAATTCATTTAATTTCTCCGCTACGGCTTTGTCCTCCTTGATCGCCCCTTTAACACCATTTTCGTCCAGCGGCCCAACCGACTCTTTGGCCGGTTTCCTGCTTTTAATGTATCTAAAAAAATTTTTACTATGTATTTTTGCTTCCAACGCTAATTTCTTCTCAAAGTCCTTTTTTGCCCTCCTTATCTCCGCTTTGCATTTGGCTTGGCATTCCTTATGATCTATCCTGTTACTTTCAGTTGGTTCTCTTCTCCACTTTCTGAAGGATTGTTTTTTGGCTCTAATGATTTCCTTTATCTTACTGTTTAGCCACGCCGGCTGACGTTTAGTCTTTTTTCCCTTTTTTCTAATACGTGGAATATATTTGTCCTGAACCTCCAGGATGGTGTTTTTAAACAGCATCCACGCCTGATGCAAGTTTTTTACTCTGCGAGCTGCTCCTTTCAGTCTTTTTTTCACCATTTTTCTCATTTTGTCGTAATCACCTTTTCTATAGTTAAACGCTAGCGTACTTGATTTCCTAGTTTCACTTCCTTCAATGCCAATATCAAAACCGATCATATTATGATCACTGTTATCAAGCGGCCCTCGTATCGTTACCCCCTGCACTAGATCATGAGCACCACTAAGGACTAAGTCTAGTATTTTTCCTTCTCTTGTCGGCTCCTGAACTAGCTGTTCCATGAAGCTGTCCTTGATTTCATCAAGAAATCTTATGTCCCTTGCGTGTACAGATGTTACATTAACCCAGTCTATATGCGGGTAATTGAAATCCCCCATTATTATTGTGTTGCCCAGTTTGTTTGCGTCCCTGATTTCCTTTAACATTTCCGCATCCGTCTGTTCGTCCTGGCCAGGCGGACGGTAGTACACTCCTATCACTATCCTTTTCCCCTTTGCACATGCAGAAAATAAATAAATAAACTTAGAGCGGCTGCGAGGGTCAAAAATTTATATCAGGCATGGATGCTGTTCAAAAACACCATCCTGGAAGCTCAGGCCAAATATATTCTGTGTATTAAAAAAGGAGGGCGGAAGACCAAATGACAGCCAGCGTGGTTAAAAAGTGAGGTGAAGGAAGCTATTAGAGCTAAAAGAAAATCCTTCAGAAAATGGAAGAAGGAACCGACTGAAAATAATAACAAACAGCATAAGGAATGTCACGTCAAATCCAAAGCGCTGATAAGAAAGGCTAAGAGGGACTTCGAAAAAAAGATTGCGTTGGAGGCAAAATATAGTAAAAACATTTTTAGGTATATTAAAAGCAGGAAGCCGGCAAAAGAATCCGTTGGACCGCTAGATGACCGAGGGGTAAAAGGGGCGATCAGGGAAGACAAAGCCGTAGCGGAGAGATTAAATGAGTTCTTTGCTTCCGTCTTCACTGAGGAAGATTTGGGTGGGATACTGGTGTCAGAAATGGTATTCGAAGCTGACAAGTAGGAAAAACTTAATGAATTCTCTGTGAACCTGGAGGATGTAATGGGGCAGTTCTACAAACTGAAGAGTAGCAAACTTCCTGGTCCGGATGGTATTCATCCCAGAGTACTGATAGAACTGAAAAATGAGCCTGCGGAGCTATTGTTAGTAATAAGTAATTTATCCTTAAAATTGAGCGTGGTCCCGGAAGATTGGAGGGTGGCTAATGTAGCGCCGACTTTTTAAAAAGGTTCCAGAGGAGATCCAGGAAATTATAGACCGGTGAGTCTGACGTCGGTGCCAGGCAAAATGGTAGATACTATTATTAAGAACAAAATTACTGAGCATATTCAAAAGCATGGATTAATGAGACAAAGTCAACATGGATTTAGTGAAGGGAAATCTTGCCTCACCAATCTACTACATTTCTTTGACGGGGTGAACAAACATGTGGATAAAGGTGAGCCGGTTGATATTGTGTATCTGGATTTTCAGAAGGTGTTTGACAAAGTACCTCATGAAAGACTCCAGAGGAAATTGGAGAGTCATGGGATAGGAGGTAGTGTTCTATTGTGGATTAAAAACTGGTTAAAAGATAGAAAACAGAGAGTAGGGTTAAATGGTAAGTATTCTCAATGGAGAAGGGTAGTTAGTGGGGTTCCCCAGGGCTCTGTGTTGGGACCGCTGCTTTTTAACATATTTATAAATGACCTAGAGATGGGAGTAACTAGTGTGGTAATTAAATTTGCTGATGACACAAAGTTATTCAAAGTCGTTAACTCTAGGGAGGATTGTGAAACATTACAAGAGGACCTTACGAGACTGGGAGACTGGGCGTCTAAATGGCAGATGACGTTTAATGTGAACAAGTGTAAATTGATGCATGTGGGAAAGAGGAACTCGAATTATAGCTATGTCATGCAAGGTTCCATGTTAGGAGTCACGGACCAAGAAAGGGATCTAGGTGTCGTCGTTGATGGTACATTGAAACCTTCTGCTCAGTGTGCTGCTGCGGCTAAGAAAGCAAATAGAATGTTGGGTATTATTAGGAAAGGAATGGAAAACAAAAATGAGGATGTTATAATGCCTTTGTATAGCTCCATGGTGCGACCACACCTCAAATACTGTGTCAGCAAGTCACTTAACCCTCCATTGCTCCATGTAAGCCGCATTGAGCCTGCCATGAGTGGGAAAGTGCGGGGTACAAATGTAATAAAAAAATTTAAAAATTTAAAAAATTCTGGTCGCCGCATATCAAAAAAGATATAGTGGAATTAGAAAAGGTGCAGAGAAGGGTGACGAAAATGATAAAGGGGATGGGACGACTTCCCTATGAGGAAAGGCTAAAGTGGCTAGGGCTCTTCAGCTTGGAGAAAAGGCGGCTGAGGAGAGATATGATAGAGGTCTATAAAATAATGAGTGGAGTTGAATGGGTAGATGTGAAGCATCTGTTTACGCTTTCCAAAAATACTAGGACTAGGGGGCATGCGATGAAGCTACAATGTAGTAAATTTAAAACGAATCTGAGAAAATGTTTCTTCACTCAATGTGTAATTAAACTCTGGAATTCGTTGCCAGAGAATGTGGTAAAGGTGGTTAGCTTAGCGGAGTTTAAAAAAGGTTTGGACAGCTTCCTAAAGGAAAAGTCCATGGACCATAATTAAATGGACTTGGGGAAAAATCTAGTATTTCTGGGATAAGCAGTTTAAAATGTTTTGTACTTTTTTGGGATCTTGCCAGGTATTTGTGTCCTGGATTGGCCACTGTTGGAAACAGGATGCTGGGCTTGATGGACCTTTGGTCTTTCCCAGTATGGCAATACTTATGTATGTACTTACTTACTTAAAACACTTTCAGTCAAAAGGGTGAACTAGAACAATGGAAAACATGTATGAGAGAAACACATTTTACAAGCTCTGTGTATTAGAAAAATTACAGTATGAAAAAGGAGCTAATGCAGCACCTAAAAAATAGTAAACAAGATGAACTAAGTAGAAGTATAGAATATGGGAAAAGCTGTAACAATAAAGTAAACATTATAGAACATCAGAAAAACACTGATAATAGCATATGTTCATGTCCTGGTTATGACAGTAGCTTCAAACAGGAAGAAAACGCTACAAGAAATGCAAAAATTCACCCAGGAGATAGACCAGTTTCAAGTACGGAGTATAAGAACAGTTTCAGTTGCCAGAAATTATTGTCAAAGCAGCATAGAATCCATTCAGGAAAGAAACCGTTTACACGCACTGAATGTACAAAAAGCTTTATAAATAAATAAATATAAATAAAAATAAATAAATACAATTCAGGAAAGAAATCGTTTACATGCACTGAACGTAGAAAAAGCTTTATTCATAAATCACAGCTAACAAAGCACAACAGAATACACGAGTAAAACCATTCACATGTGCCGAGTATGGTAAAAGCTTCTGCCAGAAGATACTCTTCACTATTCACAAATTGAAGCATACAGGATTAAAACTCTTAGAATGTACTGAGTGTGGTAAAAACTTCTGTTATAAGTACCGGAACGACAATGAACATGGCAAAGGCTGATGGCCTCTCCAGTAAGGAAAAACCAGAACCACCCCGACACTGGACTATCGAGACCTGATCATTGGTCTGTGAAGGCTGCAGTCCGGGGTCTCTCTCTTAAGGGGGGGAGAAGAAACAGTGTGTTTTAAGCCTATAAAATGTATTGGATATTTTCCTGCATTGATTATGTTCTGAAGTGTATTTCTCCTATTTGACCAGCAGGTGGTGTTTCTTTGCTGTAAAGCTGTTACAGAGAACTGAGTGTTTTTTCCTTAGTTTGACACAAACAGGAAGCAAGAAGTAGTAGTATATATTTGAAATCTTGTTGACTGGGCTACAATTAGCCCAGGAGCTCATCTCATTTGGACTTTACAGGTTTTGAGTTCAGTTTCAGCACAGGAGGAGAGAGAGGGTCACTGCTGAAGCCCTGTAAATAATAATATTTGATTACTGGTGAACAGCTATATATATGTCTTGATTTCTCCAAGTACTTTCTAGGAAGTATGCAAATGTTTAGTTAGTTTTCTAATTGATCCATTTTTCAGTTACTTGTTACTGTTTGCTAATTGAACATTTTTTGTCCACTGTTCCAAGTTCTGAGAATAAACACATTTGTTTGTTCGTTCTACCTGCCTGGACTGATAAAGCACCCTGGTGGTTTGTGTGTTGGGTCTGTGCTTTCTGGGAACTGTGGAACCACTGGGAGTGTGGTTACAGTAACCCCGCTCCCCCCGTTTTCTATTTCTGTTGATTGCTCTCTCATTCTCCCTGTCTCCTCAGCTCGAAACCTTGGGGTCATCTTTGACTCTCCTCCTCTGCTCATATCCAGCAGATTGCCAAGACCTGTCGTTTCTTTCTTTACAACATCCGTAAAATCTGCCCCTTTCTTTCCGAGCACTCTACCAAAACCCTCATCCACACCCTTGTCACCTCTCGTTTAGACTACTGCAATCTGCTTCTTGCTGGCCTCCCACTTAGTCACCTCCCCCCTCTCCAGTCGGTTCAAAACTCTGCTGCCCGTCTCATCTTCCGCCAGGGTCGCTTTACTCATACTACCCCTCTCCTCAAGACCCTTCACTGGCTCCCTATCCGTTTTCGCATCCTGTTCAAACTTCTTCTACTAACCTATAAATGTACTCACTCTGCTGCTCCCCAGTATCTCTCCACACTCGTCCTTCCCTACACCCCTTCCCGTGCACTCCGCTCCATGGATAAATCCTTCTTATCTGTTCCCTTCTCCACTACTGCCAACTCCAGACTTCGCGCCTTCTGTCTCGCTGCACCCTACGCCTGGAATAAACTTCCTGAGCCCCTACGTCTTGCCCTATCCTTGGCCACCTTTAAATCTAGACTGAAAGCCCACCTCTTTAACATTGCTTTTGACTCGTAACCACTTGTAACCACTCGCCTCCACCTACCCTCCTCTCTTCCTTCCCGTTCACATTAATTGATTTGATTTGCTTACTTTATTTATTTTTTTTGTCTATTAGATTGTAAGCTCTTTGAGCAGGGACTGTCTTTCTTCTATGTTTGTGCAGCGCTGCGTATGCCTTGTAGCGCTATAGAAATGCTAAATAGTAGTAGTAGTAGTTGTGACCCAGTTGGTGAGAAGTGGGTGCTAGTGTAGAGCACGAGCGGCTGGTGCAGGCGGGCGAGTTGTGTTGGGGATAGACCCACTAAGTAGCTGCGGGATAACCCCAGGAAGGTGGCTAGGTGTTTCATGACACTATGCTATTGTTCGTGGGAAATACAAAGCAGTGGCTCCAACTATTTTGAAGGCCTTCTTGCAATACGAAGCTATTGTGAGGTTGAAGATTAACCTTGATAACTCTGAACCACGTCCTCTGAGGGCAGGTCTAAAGTAGAATTGGCTAGAAATATTCCATTTTAAATGGGTCACAGAGCATATTAAGTATTTAGGAGTCCTTGTCCCAAAAGCTCTACGGGCTCAACATAATGGGTGTTGATGCTGTAGTGGCTCAGCAGTTGGAAATATGGTGAGAACTACACCTTTTTCTCCAGTGGTGTGAGATGCCTTTTTGCTACACTGCCCAAAAGTTTTTGTAAGTTGCTGATGTTGTCCAGCTGGATATTTAAGATATCAAGAGGTTGCAAACAGCCATGTCAAAATTTATACTGACGGAAATGACATGGATTTGCTGGGCAAGGCTAATGTTAAATAAAGTGAAAGGAGGGTTAGGCTAATGTTAAATAAAGTGAAAGGAAGGTTAGAGTTACTCAACATTCAGCTATATGCTAAGGTCTCTCAGTTGTTTTTGTGGGAGTGGATTAGCGAGGAGAAGCAGCTGTCTTTGCCAGGGCTGGTGGCAGTGGCACCCATAGATTTGGTACATCAGAAGAATGATGAAATTAGGGTCTGGGAAGAGAAATGTGCAGCTTGAAGCAGTTCAGGCAGCCTGGCAGCAGCTTAGAAAGGAAGTGGGAATGAGCTCATCAGAGTCTGGGTGTCTGCCCTGGGTGGGGAATTCCAATTTTATATCAAGCATGGAAAAATAAGTGTTCCAGGAATGGAAGGCCAAAGGCCTGGTAAAGATGCAAGACATTTTCAATGGGAAGAGTGAATGCATGTGTAGTTATCCATAGCTACAGTGGGAATATGGCCTGCCCTCTAAACATTTGTACTTTTTTTTTTTTTTTTGCAGGTGAGACGTCATTCCCCTAATTCTCTACAGTACACCAAAGGTTAGATGCCAATTAGGTGGTTAACTTTTTGCACTCGTACAAAAGTTAATAGCAGTTAAGCACCAAAATAGAGATGAATTCACCTCCTTAAAAGGTAGAAAAGAAATTGGTCCAGGTGAAATAATCTTTTGGAATTGGGAATCAAACTCTCCACCACACTCAATATTCCATCCTATATTATTAACGGTGATTCCTACTGTCACTGATCCTATTGAAGCCTTGATGGTACATTCTGATAGATAGCTGATGTTCAGTTACATGACCCCTTCCCCCTTATCTTTTGGGTCTAATTAGATTCAGAGTTTTGAAATGCAGTTGGTATTAAGGTAGACTGCTAAACTTCCAGTGTGCACTGAATTACAAGAACTCTTTAGCAAAATCTATGTTGAATTTTAGGGTAAGGTCAGGCATGCTTTCTTGGGGGGGGGGGGAGGAGGGGGGTCTACTAAGGAAAATATACTCTGCACAGAATTGTTCTGGTTGACTAGGACAATTATGCCTCTGTTACAAGTATTCTGAGATTATATTATGTTGCTAAGTTTCAATAAAAATGGAATGATTTAAAAAACAAACAGAGGTGAAATAGCAGTTAGGTGACATTCCATAACTGGGTACCTAAATGTTCTAATACATAACTTCAAAAGGGGGGGGGGGGGGGCATGGGCATTCAGACTACTTAATTGCATGCTTTATTGAATACCATACCATCAGTTAAGTGCCTAACTGCTGCATTTAGGTGTCCCTGTTTATACCTGTCAAAGAGCAAGTAAAAGTGGTGACGCCTAAATTTAGGCACCTAAATGCTGGCTGATGCTAGTATTCTATAATGTATTAGACACACAATTTTGCTGTTATAGAATAATAGCTTAGTACCTAGATTTTGGGCATCTAACAGTTAGCACCCTTTATAGACTTGCCCCACGTGTCCTCAATGAGACAGAATGCAGACAGTAAGGCAAGAAACAGAGTTTATGACTAAGCTAGAGGAGGGAATGAAATAGCAAAAATTAAATTTCAGGGTGCAGCGACAGGAACAAAAGGGCTATTGAAGTCTCAGAGCAATATTAGCGTCATGAGTTAGATCAAATAGTGACCCCTGGGGACAGTAAATGTCTCTGAGGAAGTCCATTTGGCCTTAATAGATATAGGTTTGAAAGAAATGCAGTTTAAGCCACTGAAAATTACAGGCTGGTCTAGTCAGCACTGTTTATCTGCATAGCAGCAACTACTACCCAGATAAATAGCTTTAAATATTGGGTCTGATGCATTCTACTACTACTACTATTTAGCATTTCTATAGCGCTACAAGGCATACGCAGCATTCTTTAAATTAACTTTCAGTAAGGTTTAAAGATTATAGTATTTGATTGAATGCCCTTTGTAAAAAGCAGCAATGTGTGGTTTACAGCGAGTAAACAAAAAAAAAATGAAGAAATTAGGTCTTACCTTATAATGTTCTTTCCATTAGTCCTTTACACTATTCCAGAACTTAAGGGTTAGTCAGATCCATCGACCAAAGTGAGCTGATGCCTATAACCTTAGCCAGGAACCTCAGTCCTTCAATATTTATCTAGACGAGCAGTATGAACAACAGATAACAAAACTCAAACAAGTCAAAAAACAAACAAAAAAATGTTTCTCATTCTTTCCAAATATCCAGCAAAGAATGCTGAGCCTAATGTCTCAGTAGGACAACAGAGAATGAAGCAAGGCCAGGCAGTGCAGCAGAAGAAAGCCCAGATCTCCACACAGAAACAGAGTCACCAGTACAAGGCAGGCTTCTGGAATAGTAAAGGACTAATGGAAAGAAAATGATCAGATAAGACCTAATTTATCCTTCCATATCATCCTTACACTATTCCAGAACTCGCGGGATGTCCCAAAGCAGTCCCTAATAAGGTAGGCTCCTGGCACTGCAGCCTGCAGAACTGAAGGCCCAAATGCAGCTTTCGACCTGGCCGCCAACATCTACCCTATAATATTTCACAAACAAATGCAGAGACGACCCATTTTCCGCTTTGCAAATCTCAATCGGTGAGAGCCAGGACGCCACTGCCCAAGAAGTAGCCAATCTCCTCAAAGAGTGCGCCTTCAGATCAACTTTCCTGCAAAAATGTAGGCCGAAGAAATGGCTTCCCGCACCCACCATGCAACTGTGGACTTAGACACTACCAAACCCTGTTTCTGTTTGCTAAAGAGCACAAAGAGGAGATCAGACCTTCTAAACGCATTCATGACTTCCAGGTAACAGGGAAGAGACCACTGCATATCTAAAAGCCTGAAAGACAAAAACTGCGCCCCACATACCTCCTTCCGAAAACAAAGGAAGTCCACGGATTGATTCCTTACACAGGAATGATGGAATGGCCTGCAGCAAAATCCCTACATCTGTAAAATGGAGAAATGGATCCTAGCAAGAGAGGGTTTCAAGCTCCAAAACACAGCACGCTGATGTAACAGCCACTGGGAAAATAGTTTAATGTCAGGTCCTTTCGCAAAGCTTTCTTTAGAGGTTCAAAGGGAGCCTTCTGCAAGGCTCAAAGAACCAGGATGAGATTCCAATCTGGACAGACTGGATGGAAGGCAGGCCGAAGCCAACTCGACCCTTTCAAAAATCTGACGATACAGGGTATGATACATACCTGTAGCAGTTGTTCTCCGAGGACAGCAGGCTGATTGTTCTCACGACTGGGTGACGTCCGCGGCAGCCCCCACCAACCGGAAATAAGCTTCGCGGGACGGTCAGCACGCAGGGCACGCCCACCGCGCATGCGCGGCCGTCTTCCCGCCCGTGCACGACCGCTCCCGCCAGTTGAATGACTAGCAAAAAATATGAAACACACAACTCCAAAGGGGAGGAGGGAGGGAAGGTGAGAACAATCAGCCTGCTGTCCTCGGAGAACAACTGCTACAGGTATGTATCATACCCTTTCTCCGAGGACAAGCAGGCTGCTTGTTCTCACGACTGGGGTATCCCTAGCTCTCAGGCTCACTCAAAACAAGAACCCAGGTCAATTGAACCTCGCAACGGCGAGGGTATAACAGAAATTGACCTACGAAGAACAACTAACTGAGAGTGCAGCCTGACCAGAATAAATTCGGGTCCTGGAGGGTGGAGTTGGATTTACACCCCAAACAGATTCTGCAGCACCGACTGCCCGAACCGACTGTCGCGTCGGGTATCCTGCTGGAGGCAGTAATGAGATGTGAATGTGTGGACAGATGACCATGTCGCAGCTTTGCAAATTTCTTCAATAGTGGCTGACTTCAGGTGGGCCACTGACGCTGCCACGGCTCTAACACTATGAGCCGTGACATGACCCTCAAGAGTCAGCCCAGCCTGGGCGTAAGTGAAGGAAATGCAATCTGCTAGCCAATTAGAGATGGTGCGTTTCCCGACAGCGACCCCTAGCCTGTTAGGGTCGAAAGAAACAAACAATTGGGCGGACTGTCTGTTGGGCTGTGTCCGCTCCAAGTAGAAGGCCAATGCTCTCTTGCAGTCCAATGTGTGCAACTGACGTTCAGCAGGGCGGGTATGCGGCCTGGGGAAGAATGTTGGCAAGACAATTGACTGGTTAAGATGGAACTCCGACACCACCTTCGGCAGGAACTTTGGGTGGGTGCGGAGCACTACTCTGTTGTGATGAAATTTGGTATATGGAGCATGAGCTACTAGGGCTTGAAGCTCACTGACCCTACGAGCTGAAGTAACTGCCACCAAGAAAATGACCTTCCAGGTCAAGTACTTCAGATGGCAGGTATTCAGTGGCTCAAAAGGAGGTTTCATCAGCTGGGTGAGGACGACGTTGAGATCCCATGACACAGCAGGAGGCTTGATAGGGGGCTTTGACAAAAGCAAGCCTCTCATGAATCGAACGACTAAAGGCTCTCCAGAGATGGCTTTTCCTTCCACACGATAATGGTAAGCACTAATCGCACTAAGGTGATTCCTTACTGAGTTGGTCTTGAGGCCAGACTCTGATAAGTGCAGAAGGTATTCAAGCAGGTTCTGTGCAGGGCAAGAACGAGGTTCTAGGGCCATGCTCTCACACCACACGACAAACCTCCTCCACTTGAAAAAGTAACTCTTTTTAGTGGAATCCTTCCTAGAGGCAAGCAAGACCCGGGAGACACCCTCAGACAGACCCAACGCAGTGAAGTCTACACCCTCAACATCCAGGCCGTGAGAGCCAGAGACTGAAGGTTGGGGTGCAGCAACGCTCCGTCGTTCTGCGAAATGAGAGTCGGAAAACACTCCAATCTCCACGGTTCTTCGGAGGACAACTCCAGAAGAAGAGGGAACCAGATCTGACGGGGCCAAAAGGGCGCGATCAGAATCATGGTGCCGCGGTCTTGCTTGAGCTTCAGTAAGGTCTTCCCCACCAAAGGTATGGGAGGATAAGCATACAGGAGGCCGGTCCCCCAATGGAGGAGAAAGGCATCCGACGCTAGCCTGCCGTGTGCCTGAAGTCTGGAACAGAACAGAGGCAGCTTGTGGTTGGTCTGAGAGGCGAAAAGGTCCACCGAGGGGGTGCCCCACGCTCGGAAGATCTTGCGTACCACTCTGGCATGGAGCGACCACTCGTGCGGTTGCATGACTCTGCTCAGTCTGTCGGCCAGACTGTTGTTTACGCCTGCCAGGTACGTGGCTTGGAGGAGCATGCCGAACCGACACGCCCAACGCCACATCCCGACGGCCTCCTGGCACAGGGGGCGAGATCCGGTGCCCCCCTGCTTGTTGACGTAATACATTGCAACCTGATTGTCTGTCCGAATTTGGATAATTTGACAGGACAGCCGATCTCTGAAAGCCTTCAGTGCGTTCCAGATCGCTCGGAGCTCCAGGAGGTTGATCTGCAGATCCTTTTCCTGGAGGGACCACAGACCCTGAGTGTGGAGCCCATCGACATGGGCTCCCCACCCCAGGCGAGATGCATCCGTCGTCAGCACTTTCGTGGGCTGCGGAATTTGGAATGGGCGTCCCAGGGTCAAATTGGTCCGGATGGTCCACCAGAGCAGTGAAGTGCGGCAACTGGTGGAGAGGCGGATGACATCTTCTAGATTCCCGGTGGCCTGGAACCACTGGGAAGCTAGGGTCCATTGAGCAGATCTCATGTGAAGACGAGCCATGGGAGTCACATGAACTGTGGAGGCCATATGACCCAGAAGTCTCAACATCTGCCGAGCTGTGATCTGCTGAGACGCTCTGGTCTGCGAAGCCAGGGTCAAGAGATTGGTGGCCCTCGCTTCGGGAAGGTAGGCCTGAGCTGTCTGGGAATTCAGCAGCGCTCCTATGAATTCCAGAGACTGAGTTGGCTGGAGATGGGACTTTGGGTAATTTATCACAAACCCCAGCAGCTCCAGAAGTTGGATAGTGCACTGCATGGACCGGAGGGCTCCTGCCTCCGAGGTGTTCTTGACCAGCCAATCGTCGAGATATGGGAACACGTGCACTCCCAGCTTGCGTAGATAGGCCGCTACCACCACGAGGCACTTGGTAAACACTCGTGGGGCAGAGGCGAGCCCAAAGGGCAGCACACAATACTGAAAGTGCCGTGCGCCCAGTCGGAATCTGAGATACTGCCTGTGAGCTGGCAGTATCGGGATGTGAGTGTATGCGTCCTTTAAATCCAGGGAACATAGCCAATCGTTTTTCTGAATCATTGGCAGAAGGGTGCCCAAGGAAAGCATCCTGAACTTTTCTTTGACCAGGAATTTGTTCAGGCCTCTCAGGTCTAGGATGGGACGCATCCCCCCTGTTTTCTTTTCCACAAGGAAGTACCTGGAATAGAATCCCTGCCCTTCCTGCCCGGGTGGTACGGGCTCGACCGCATTGGCGCTGAGAAGGGCGGAGAGTTCCTCTGCAAGTACCTGCTTGTGATGGGAGCTGAAAGACTGAGCTCCCGGAGGACAATTTGGAGGCAGGGAGGCCAAATTCAGGGCGTATCCGCACCGCACTATTTGGAGAACCCACTGGTCGGAGGTTATGAGAGGCCACCTTTGGTGAAAAAATTTTAACCTCCCTCCGACCGGCAGATCGTCCGGTACGGACACTTGTAGGGTGGCTATGTTCCCGTGGATCCAGTCAAAAGCCCGTCCCCGGCTTTTGCTGTGGAGGCGCAGGGGGCTGCTTAGGCGCACGCTGTTGACGAGAACGAGCGCGCTGGGGCTGTCCCTGTGCCTGACGAGGCCTTCGGGCCGGCTGGTTGTACCTACGCTTTGCAAAAGAATAGGGTGCAGCCTGCCGTGCCCGGGAAAAACGCCCACCCGTGGGGGCGGGTGCTGAAGGCGCCCGGTGGGAGAGCTTGTCGAGAGCGGTTTCCCGCTGATGCAGTTGGTCCACCATCTGCTCGACCTTCTCACCGAAAATGTTATCCCCCCGGCAAGGGACGTCAGCCAGTCTCTGCTGGGTGCGGTTGTCCAGGTCAGAGGCACGCAGCCATGAGAGCCTGCGCATCACTATACCTTGGGCCGCAGCACGAGATGCCACGTCACAGGTGTCAAAAATCCCCCTGGACAGGAACTTTCTGCACGCCTTCAGCTGCCTGACCACCTCCTGATAAGGCCTGGACTGCTCCGGCGGGAGCTTATCGACCAGGTCCGCCAGCTGTTGCACATTGGTCCGCATGTGGATGCTCATATAGAGCAGGTAAGATTGGATGCGGGTCACGAGCATGGAGGATTGGTAGGCCTTCCTCCCAAATGAGTCCAGAGTGCGAGACTCCCGCCCCGGGGGCGCCGAGGCGGTATCCCTCGAACTCCGTGCCCTCTTGAGAGCAGAATCCACGACCGCTGAGTCATGGGGCAACTGGGGCCGCATGAGCTCTGGGTCAGAGTGGATCCTGTACTGGGACTCTGCTTTCTTGGGAATGGTGGGATTAGTTAGTGGTCGCACCCAGTCCGGAGCAGCGTCTCCTTCAGGACATTGTGCAGCGGTACCGTGGAGGACTCTCTAGGTGGTGATGGATAGTCGAGGACCTCGAGCATCTCGGCCCTCGGCTCTTCCACAGAGACCACGGGAAAGGGAATGCTTATAGACATATCCCGCACAAAGGAGGCAAAGGAGAGACTCTCAGGAGGTGAGAGCTTCCTCTCCGGTGACGGCGTGGGGTCCGAGGGAAGGCCTGTAGACTCCTCGGAGGAGAAATATCTCGGGTCCTCCTCTTCCCCCCACGAGTCCTCGTCCTCGGTATCGGACATTAGCTCATGTAGCTGAGTCCGGTACCGGGCCCGACTCGACGTCGAGGCACCGAGGTCTCGGTGTCGTCGAGCGGTGGACTCCCGCGCCGGCGGGGACGGAGCTCCCTCCATCGACGTCGACGGGGACTCCACCTGCGTGGCTGTCGAGACCGGCACCGCAAGCGGCGGCGGTGTCGACTGCCCCGGCGCCGGGCTAGAGCTCGCCGGCGCCACAGTCATCGGCGCCGAGGGCGCAAGCACCCCCGGCGCCGGCACAGCCTGGCGCATCAGCCCTTCCAGGATCCCCGGAAGGATGGCTCTGAGGCACTCGTCCAGGCCCGCTGCCGGGAAAGGCGGTGGGGCCGGTAAGGGTGTCGGTGCCGGAAGCTGCTGGGGGCCAGGAGACGGCACCGAGGTGCCGGAACCCCGACGCGTCGGTACCTCCACCACCGACGGAGATCTCTCCTCTCTGCGATGACGCTTCGGCGTCGACTCCTCTTCAGGGTGCACCGAGGGCTCCCGGTGACGGCGCTTCTTGTCTTTTTTCCGGTGCACGTCACCGGTGCCGGAGGGCATGGAGGAGGAGGAGGTCGATCCCCCTCGGTCTCGGGGTACCGGGTCCGACAGGGTTCGGTCCCGTGGCTCACGAGTTGAGGGAGTGACCGGGGCCGACTGCCCACGCGGTCTCTCTACCCCACTCTCGCCGGCGGACCGGCGGGCCGACGGGACCTGTTCTCCTGGGGTCGCTGCCATCGGTGCCGATGTCTCGGGCATCGATACCGGTACCGAAGAACCGGTCTTCGATACCGATGCCGTCGAGGTCGACGTCGAGGGGCCGGCGCAAGTTCCAAAAAGACGGTCCCGCAGAACTTGCCTCGCAACCTGAGTCCGTTTCCGGAGACCGAGACACAAAACGCACGACTTGAGATTGTGCTCCGGCCCGAGGCACTGGAGGCACCAAGCGTGGGTGTCGGTCTGCGAGATCGGCCGGCCGCAGCGACCACACTTTTTAAATCCACTCGGGACCTTCGAGGACATCGACGGAAAAATCGCGTCGGCGAAGTCAAAGTCGGCAATGGTGGCTAAAATCACACCACGAAAATTGTAACCGACCGAGCGGCCACTAGGCCGCAACGAGGCGTCCCCGCTAGAAAGCGAGGGAAAAGAAGGAGCGCGTGCTCCACACGCGCAAAATTCTTTTTTTTTTTTTTTTTTTTTAATAAAAGAGAAAGAAGAAGAAGAAGAGGCCGAACAGGCCAAAAGCGACGATCCGCGTAAACGCGGTCGAAAAAATCCGGCGGCTGAAACGAGAGAGAGGGGAAAACACAACTCTCTCAGTCGCGGAAAAAAAGTAACTGGCGGGAGCGGTCGCGCACGGGCGGGAAGACGGCCGCGCATGCGCGGTGGGCGTGCCCTGCGTGCTGACCGTCCCGCGAAGCTTATTTCCGGTTGGTGGGGGCTGCCGCGGACGTCACCCAGTCGTGAGAACAAGCAGCCTGCTTGTCCTCGGAGAACCAGGTGAGCTGCCAAGGAAGAATGCTGCAATCTGCCCCAGAAACAAGCCAAGGCCACCACTTGTACCTTCAACGACCCGAGCACCAAACCTTTCTCCAACCCCGACTCAGAAAGGCCAAAATGTGAGACAGGGAGGAAGAGAAAGGGGAAACAGCCCTCTCTGCACACAACTCTCAAAAGTTCTCCACACCCTTGCATAGGCTACTGAAGTAGAGCGCTTCCTAGCCTGCAGAAGCGTAATAATCACATGGCCCGCATAACCCTCGCACCTCAATCGCGACATTTCAATGGCCAAGCCAAAAGAACAAAGGGGGGAGTGGATCCTCCATTAGGACCGGACCCTGCCGCAGCAATCCTCGATCGTGAGGAAGGGGAAGGGATCACCTGTCCAGAAGACGAACCAGTTCCGTGTACTACAGATGCCTCGGCCAATCCAGAGCCACTACAATGACCTGACTGGGATGGGATGGGACACGATTCTCCTGAGCTTTGTACCCACCATCGGCCACAGAGAAAGACATAGAGCAGATTGCCGACGAGCCATGGGAGGAGAAGAGCATCGAGGTCCAGAGAACCTGAAACCCTCCTGTGGCTGAAGAAGTTGGGCACTTTGGCATTGTTCCTGGAGGCCAAGGTGTGAGAGACAGAAACCCCAGCGACACACTAAAAGCTAGAAGGCTTCCTCGGACAACTCCCATTCCCTCAGATCCAAGGAGTTTCTGCTGGGGAAATCTTCTTGTACATTCATCTATCCCACAATGTGTGTCATCAAAAGACATAGTAAGTGATTCTCGGCCCAGCGCATTAGTAGTGCTGCCTCCATTGATAGTTGCTTGCTGTGAGTACCCCTTTATTGGTTGACATAAGCCACTGCTATGGCGTTGTCAGAGAACACTGACAGGGGAAGACTTCAGAAATGGAGCAAACGCCTCCAGGGCTAAGCGAATTGGCCAAAGTTCCAGCGAATTGATGGGCCAGATCACCTCTGTCCGAGACCATGAGCCTTGGGCTAGGTGACTGAGATAATGAGCTCTCCATCCAGAAAGGCTGGCATATGTTGTCACAATCTCCCAGCAAAGTACTGGAAAGGGAACCCCCCTGGCCAAGTTCCGGTCTGACAACCAATAACACATGCTCCACTGAGCTGACGGTGTCCACAGGAGTCATACACTGTAGTCCTCAGAGACCAGTGGCCGAGGAGGGACTGCTGAAGAGGCCACATGTGAGCTCATGCCCATGGCACCACCTCCATCGCCGCCATTATGTATTCCACTATTAGGCATAGTCCCACGTCCCAGACCTGTTCTGTAACAGAAGAGCCTGAACTTGATGGACCAGCTTTTCCCTCCTGTGCTGGGTGAGGAATATCTTCGCTCTTTTGTTGTCAAACAGCACCCCCAGTTGTTTATGAAGCTCAGAAGTGTTGGCAGAATTGCGACATTTGCAAAGAGCCACATCAATTCCAGCCTCTTGTACAGCAGCATTTACACAGAGCTGCAGTATATGCGCCACACAAAAAACGTGCTCGTAAGGCGGAAGAGAACCTGTTTTAACCATGTTTCTAACGTATGCACAGAAGAAACAAATTCTCGCAGGATACGATATATACAACAGCGAAGATGACTCAAAAATAAGTAGATGATGCTCCAGACAGTTTAAAGGCTTATTGTAAAACAAACGAGACTTGTCTATTGATTTCTGAGTCATCTTCCCTGTTGTACTATATATTTCTTAACCATATTTCTAATATTGTCACTCCCAAAAGCAGAAATTGTATCCCAAAGATGCCATTCATCAAGTACATCTTGTAATGTCGCACCAAGTCATGGTATGATCTGTGTCACAAGATCTTCTCAGGAAAAATCTCCCTGATCCAGCTCCAGCTCCGGTCCAGACTTTCCAACTCTCCAGCTCAGACACTCACACAGCAACCAGGTTCCAAAACATAAAGAGCTTTTATTCAGCACGAAGAATTAGATTCCATTAGCAAAGTTCAGTCTTCAAAACACAGCACAAAACCCTCTGACATGTGCTTCAGGATTCAAAGGAAAAATCAACCCAAAAAGAATTCAGACAAAAACTGTACAGGGTTCTTTTTTCTTCCCTAACCTACCTCGCATTTTAAGTCCATAACAGTTCCTAAGTTTCTCATAAGTTTGAACCAGTGTTTCCAAGACATAGCCTAGAGCTATGCCCCTTAATGAACCTCTCTCTGACCAGGTTAATTCCCCACCTGATCCCAGCCTTAGGCTTGGACTGCTCAGTAACTGTCTTTGCACCCCCTCTCTCTCTTCAGGCAGGTCAGTAACATTTCCCCAGTGAGAACTGGACACCAATTCTTTCTTCCAGCCACATGCTAGGTCTACTCACAGTCTCTGCACCCTTCACATGGCTGACCCTGACCTCCTCTCTCTCTTCAGGCAGGTCAGTACCCGTCTCAAAACAGCATTTTGCCCGGTGAGGACCGGAAACCTGTTCCTTCATCCAGCAACTGGCTAGGACTATTCAAAAGTCCCTGCACCCTTCATATGGCTGACCCTGACCCCCCCCCCCCCCTCTCTCTTCAGGCAGGTCAGTGACATTTCCCTAGTGAGGACTAGACACTGAGGCAGCCTGGGCAGAGAAATTATATTTGTTAATTCTGTTTAAATTTGGTTCAGTCCTGGAAAGTGGAAGAATGCCATCTGGTTTTAATTGCTCAAAAGTCTAGCTTTTGCTAGACTAGAGGTTAGAAAGGTCAGTGAGAAATGAAACTTTCTTTGTCCCTTTTTGAGTGATGGATTGTTCATATTTACCACATCTGGATGCCATTCTGAGTAAGGCATACTGCAGTTTTAAAAGAGTAGGCTGAATGCTGTTTAAATAATTCTAGATGATTTAGATTTTGTCTTATAAGGAATTCTGATTTCTGCTTATTTTAAAATATGTTTTATTCTGTTTAATTAATAAGTTCTATTTGTATGTAGAATATCTTTTCAATCCAGTGTCTGATTTTCAAGTGAAGCTTTGTCTGCAGTTTAAGAGGTCATCATCTGGTTTGAATTATCCACAGTCCTAGCTAGGTGAAAGAGGTCAGGAAAAGTCAAGTCATCTCCTTGATGAATTATAGCTAAGTGTAGGACTGGCCTCCTGAAAGTAATAACAAACCATGTCTGTGTGCCATTAAGCAAGACTTAGCCCCTCAATGAACTTAAGTTATGAAGTTGATTGGGAATCTGATTATGAGAAATAATAATAAAATGCAGGAGATAGGTGCCACATTGTCTAGTTTGAGAGGCCCCAGGTCATAGGTCAGTTTAGGAAATATCTCAAACCTATGTAACTGATATTTTTAAGTAATGTGTAAGTAATAATTAGTTCAAGACAGGGTAATCAATCTATTCTTTACCATCTGGTGAGAAAGGAGGGCTAGAGAGACAACAGACAGGAGAAGAGAAGGAGCTGAGACGAGAGAGAGCTCAGAAGAAGAGACACAGAAGGACAGGACACAGAGAAAGCTAGAGCTGATGTCCTACTTTGTTTGCTGGCAATAAAGAAGATTTCTCTCTCATTCTGGTGTGTGGTGTTTGACTCCTGAAGTACCACAGACTCTGCTAACAATAGTGGTAATTCCTGCAACAACACCAGTTCTTTCCCCTTCTCTCACTAACCAGGCACTGCATTAACTTTAGGGTCCTCTATGCTCTGGGTTAGGTAGCCCGTTTACTCCCTGCAGCCAGTTCTCTGTGAGGAAGGTTCCTCTTGCCCTCAGGCTCGTTGCTGTCCTTCTCCTTCTCTCTCCTTTCCTTCCACTTTCTCCTGGTCATAGCAGGCTATTTATCTTGGTGTCTTCCCCGAAAGAAATGTCCCATTTCCAAGCCTCACTTTGGCTCCCAGGGTACACTGCTTACTGAATCAGGAGCAAAGACAGGATCTAAGTCCTGGCATGTCCCTAAGGACTGACTCCTTTCCCTCCAGGAAAGAACTACAAGTGTGGAGCACCTCCCTTCCTGAGGCCATGCCAGATTTTCTCCCTTCCAGGGTTCTGTGTCTGTCCTAAGAAAGATATCACTAAGCACTACTGGGAAGGGTTTAGAACCTGAGGAATCTGCCCTCTCTGTAATTATGCTCGCCCCTCTCCTGCTGCAAGCCTTCCAGGGTCAAACATCCAAGTAAAATTTCTCTCCCTTCTTAAAGTATTTCCACGGCAATAAGATATGAAGAGATAACAAGGAGGGCGTATGATACATCACAATATTTGACATGGTCAGCCACACTGTCAGCTGTGTATCTTTCCTTAAAATTAAAAATTCCAAGAGCCATCAACAGAAGACACCAGTTTTCATCGATGAAATGCAAAGTTGCTCCAAGATAGCTCTCATTTCCAACAGAAGTCCAGTAATTTGCAGCTCTCATTCCCAACAGAAGTCCAGTAATTTGCAGCTATACACATGTAGCTTTTGATAAGGGCATCATTTTCTCCTGGTTTTTATGATCGTAAAGTTCAGATAACTTTTGCTTAATGGTAGTCTGTGATGGGAACAGGTATTTGATACCAGAGACTGAGGGAGTTGATTTATCTGAAACAAGTAGATAGAGTCAGAAGTGGCCATCTGCAGAAGTCTCTGCAGCCCTGAATCTGTTGCCACATTAACCGTTCGGTAGTCCATAGCAATCCATTGTATCAATGCATCAGTCATTGCATCAGCTTTCACCTTACAACAGTTTATTTTCTGAAGAAACTTTCAATTTTCCAGTTATCAGATGAATCTGAAGTTCCAGGAACCAAAGCTTTTAAAGAGTGAACAAAAAGATATTTGCTTTTAAAGTGGTAAGTCAGCGCAGTGAGGCTTTGATGTATTTGAGATCCTTACCATAGTATTTGCAAACAACCACCTTGTATTTGAAACAAAAGACACCATTCAGCAAAACTTTATCGTTGTCCACAGCTATTTTGTTTCTTCATAGATGTGAGTGGGGGGGGGGGGGGGGGGGGAAAGGATCCCAACTTTGAGTAGGGTAGGCAGCACGAGCAGCACTAGCAGCTCTGAGTGGGGTCTGCGGCTCCGAGTGATGGCAGGAGATGTCCCCGCACAACCTGATCTCTGTCATGCTCCTTTTTTTTTTTAACCTTTGCTGTCTGGTGATTTTATTTTTATAATCATCTTCCCTTCCCCTCTCCTCCCCTCCATGGGCACCATCTCATCCCTACCCTCCATCCATGATTTTATTTTTATTACATTTGTACCCCGCGCTTTCCCACTCATGGCAGGCTCAATGCGGCAGGCAATGGAGGGTTAAGTGACTTGCCCAGAGTCACAAGGAGCTGCCTGTGCTGGGAATCGAACTCAGTTCCTCAGTTCCCCAGGACCAAAGTCCACCACCCTAACCAGTAGGCCACTCCTCCACTCACTATGATCACTATCTTCCCTTCTCTTTTTCCTTCCCTCCCCTCCCTTCTATGGCCACCACCTTCCTTCTTTGGTTCTTCTACCACCTATTTCCAGCATCTGCCCCTCTAACCCCCTCCCCCCTCATGCGATCTGCAGCTTTCTTTCTCTCTCTGCCTTTTTTTTTCCCCCCGGCACCTCTTCTTACCTCTCCCAGTATTCCAGCAACCCTCTCTCCTCTGCACGCTCCTTCTCCCTGCTCCTCATGTCCCTTGGTCTTGACTGCTACAGGGAAAGCAAGCTTCTTCTTACCAGGCGCCAAGCCTCTCTCTGTAACAAAACATTCTGTCAGAGGAGGCAGGCACTATCTCTTACCATCTCCCTCCCTCCCCCCCATTGGCACTATCTTCTTCCTTCTCTTGACACCATCTTCCTCCCATTTCTCTCCCCTCCCTTCCACGGGCCCCATCTACCACTTCCCCTCCCCGGTACCATCTCCTCCCATCTCCCTCCCCTGGCACCATCTCCTCCCTTCCCCCTCCTCTCAAGTCACCATTTTTTCCACTTTCCTCCCCTCCCTTTCATGGCCACAATCTCCCTTCTTTAATTCTTCCATACCCTATTTCCAGCATCTGCCCCTCTAATACCAACACCCCCCCCCCCCCCAACATCTCTCTCTCTCTCTCTCTCTCTTTTCCTCTTTCTACCATCGCGCTCCACCTAATGCTTCTCTCTCTCTTTTTCCTCTTTGTCTTGCCATGGTCCCTTCTCCCCCCTGGGTCTACATCTTTCCATCTCTCTTTTTATCCTTGGGTCTCACCCAGCAGCTCCTCAAGGGCACGATGCCTCCTCACGGCGCAACACAAGGAGGTAAGAGATTGAGCAGCTCCTAACATGCAGCAGTTCCTTCTCCTTGCCTCACCTGCCCAAAGCCTCTGTAACAGGATGTTCCGCCCCCTTTGACAGAACTTTCTGTTACAGAGAGACTTGGAGCACATAGAGGAAAGGGGGCTACCGGAGTGTCGGAGAGGTAAGGTCTCAGCAGAAAAATAAGAGAGAGAGACTTGGACAAGTGCTCATTTAACTGCGAGTTAAACATTTAACACGTTAATCACATTATTAACGCATTAAATGTACAGCCACTACTACTAATACTACTATTTAGCATTTCTATAGCGCTACAAGGCGTACGCAGTGCTGCACAAACATAGAAGAAAGACAGTCCCTGCTCAAAGAGCTTACAATCTAATAGACAAAAAATAAAGTAAGCAAATCAAATCAATTAATGTGTACAGGAAGGAGGAGAGGAGGGTAGGTGGAGGCGAGTGGTTACAAGTGGTTACGAGTCAAAAGCAATGTTAAAGAGGTGGGCTTTCAGTCTAGATTTAAAGGTGGCCAAGGATGGGGCAAGACGTAGGGGCTCAGGAAGTTTATTCCAGGCGTAGGGTGCAGCGAGACAGAAGGCGTGAAGTCTGGAGTTGGCAGTAGTGGAGAAGGGAACAAATAAGAAGGATTTATCCATGGAGCGGAGTGCACGGGAAGGGGTGTAGGGAAGGACGAGTGTGGAGAGATACTGGGGAGCAGCAGAGTGAGTACATTTATAGGTTAGTAGAAGAAGTTTGAACAGGATGCGAAAACGGATAGGGAGCCAGTGAAGCGACTTGAGGCGACATGAGCCCTTACGTGCAGGATGTCAGACTCACAGAAACAGAATGAAGGAAGAAGAGGACCTCGGCTGGCGGGGGTTGGAGTCCCCAACCAGCAAAGGTAGCAGACGGTGACGGCGGGAGGGGGGTCAAGAGGGTCATCGGCAGGGGGGTCCAGGGCCAAATCTACTGGGGTCAGGGGCCCAGGCCCCCATGGCCCCAAGTAGCTACGCCCCTGTCTCCAACAATTACAACTCACCTGCGTAACACTTATCTATCCAAAGGTTTAAGAACTAACAAAAGAAACACAATCTGCAGGCACCCCCCCCCCTTCCAAATTCCTCCCTCCTTGATCAACTACCAGGAGAACATATAGAGTAAAACCCCAGAATATTAGTGTAGGATGTTTCTCTGAAAAGAAAAACAAGAATATGAACATGCAGTTTGCAACCCTGCACTCTTTACTCTTTCCAAAAATACTAGGACTAGTGGGAATGCAATGAAGCTACAAAGTAGTAAATTTAAAACAAATCAGAGAAAATATTTCTTCACTCAACGTGTAATTAAACTCAGGAATTCATTGCCAGAGAATGTGGTAAAAGCAGTTAGCTTAGCGGGGTTTTAAAAAAGGATTGGACAGCTTCCTAAAAAAAGTTCATAAGACATTATTAAGATGGACTTGGGGAAAATCCACTGCTTACTTCTAGGGATATTACTGCCAAACAACGCAGCTAACTCTGCTCAATGTCACAACTACCAACAAAAAGAGTAAGCAGAGTGCTAAGGGATAATCATATGGTGGAGTTTATAGGTAAAGTCTCATAAACTAGCAGCAATTATCGTTGAATTTCTTTTACGCTGCTTTGTTATAATCATAGACTTTTACCCGCCCTCCTACCATTGACTGAGCTACCCAGCACGCTTATCTTCAACTGTTTTTCAGCAGAGAGTAGGATTGCGTGGCCAGTATTCTCAGTGGAGGAGGGTAGTTAGTGGGGTCCCGCAGGGGTCTGTGCTGGGTCCGTTGCTTTTTAATGTATTTATAAATGACCTAGAGATGGGAATAACTAGTGAGGTAATTAAATTCGCCGATGACACAAAATTATTCAGGGTTGTCAAGTCGCAGGAGGAATGTGAACGATTACAGGAGGACCTTGCGAGACTGGGAGAATGGGCGTGCAAGTGGCAGATGAAGTTCAATGTTGACAAGTGCAAAGTGATGCATGTGGGTAAGAGGAACCCGAATTATAGCTACGTCTTGCAAGGTTCCGCGTTAGGAGTTACGGATCAAGAAAGGGATCTGGGTGTCGTCGTCGATGATACGCTGAAACCTTCTGCTCAGTGTGCTGCTGCGGCTAGGAAAGCGAATAGAATGTTGGGTGTTATTAGGAAGGGTATGGAGTCCAGGTGTGCGGATGTTATAATGCCGTTGTATCGCTCCATGGTGCGACCGCACCTGGAGTATTGTGTTCAGTACTGGTCTCCGTATCTCAAAAAAGATATAGTAGAATTGGAAAAGGTACAGCGAAGGGCGACGAAAATGATAGTGGGGATGGGACGACTTTCCTATGAAGAGAGGCTGAGAAGGATAGGGCTTTTCAGCTTGGAGAAGAGACGGCTGAGGGGAGATATGATAGAAGTGTATAAAATAATGAGTGGAATGGATCGGGTGGATGTGAAGCGACTGTTCACGCTATCCAAAAATACTAGGACTAGAGGGCATGAGTTGAAGCTACAGTGTGGTAAATTTAAAACGAATCGGAGAAAATTTTTCTTCACCCAACGTGTAATTAGACTCTGGAATTCGTTGCCGGAGAACGTGGTACGGGCGGTTAGCTTGACGGAGTTTAAAAAGGGGTTAGATAGATTCCTAAAGGACAAGTCCATAGACCGCTATTAAATGGACTTGGAAAAATTCCGCATTTTTAGGTATAACTTGTCTGGAATGTTTTAACGTTTGGGGAGCGTGCCAGGTGCCCTTGACCTGGATTGGCCACTGTCGGTGACAGGATGCTGGGCTAGATGGACCTTTGGTCTTTCCCAGTATGGCACTACTTATGTACTTATAAACTCCACCATATGATTCTCCCTTAGCACTCTGCTTACTCTTCTTTTTGTTGGTACTTCTAGGGATAAGCAGAGTAAAATGTATTGCACTGTTTTGGGATCTTACCGGGTACTTGTAACCTGGATTGGCCACTGTTGGAAACAGGATGCTGGGCTTGACAGACCTTCGGTCTATCCCAGTATGGCAACACTTATGTACTTATGTGATATAATATTGCTGGTAGCTGAACTGTCAAATAACTTAAAAAGCTTTCAAACTTCATTACTTTTGCAAAGACCAAGTCAATACAAACTGCTTCATTAGTTGAATCAATAATAAAGCTTAGTGTTGTTTTTCATTAATAATAGAAAACCTAAAACAAAACTTTCACACACTGTTCACTGTACCAAATCCAGTGTTGATTTAATTTATATTCCACATTGTGGGTATGATTTTTCTTATCCCCTGAGACAACTGCTAAGTATAAGAACATTTTCTAGGTTTCTTTTAAATGTTACAGTTCTCTATTATTTACTTACCAAGACATTCTGGATATAAAGCAACCAAAAAACTGCTGGGCCAGGGACTGAGCTAAGCACCTTCGGGTCAATGGGGTTTGATCTATAATCATGGCACTGTGCAGAAGATTTGTGCTAGATTAAAAGAACATGAAGAAGTTAGAAAATTTTTCAAATGAAAAGGCACAAAGATACAATAGAACCACAAATACAAAATCAATCAGCAGCTAAAAACCTTTAAGTTAATCTACAGGTATGTTGCAAGGGGAGGGCTCCAAGCTAGGGTTACCATATGTCCTCTTTTACCTGGACATGTCCTCTTTTGGAGGACATGTCTGGGCAACCGGGCGGGTTTTGCCAATCTGCCCGTTTGTCCAGAAATCTGGACAAATGGGCAGATTGCTAGCCTCCCCTCCCCTTACTTACTACTGCCCTGGTGGTCTAGTGACCCTTTCTGCCTTCGGGGCAGGAAAGAGCCCCCTCTTTCCTGCCAGGAGCGCTGCCCTGCATGCATTTTTTTGTTTTTGTTACATTTGTACCCCGCGCTTTTCCACTCATAGCAGGTTCAATGCGGCTTACAATTATATACAGGTACTTATTTGTACCTGGGGCAATGGAGGGTTAAATGACTTGCCCAGAGTCACAAGGAGCTACCTGTGCCTGCAGTGGGAATTGAACCCAATTCCCCAGGACCAAAGTCCACCACACAAACCACTAGGCCACTCCTCCACCCCCTCTTTCCTGCCCGGAGCGCTGTCCTGCATGCATCCTTCCTGTTTGTGATCTCAGCGCCAATTCAAAATGGCCACCAAGAGTTGAAGTGACCTCGCAAGACTTCAACTCTCGGCAGCCATTTTGAATTGGCGCCGAGATCACAAACAGAAAGGATGCATGCAGGGCAGCGCTCCGGGCAGGAAAGAGGGGGCTCTTTCCTGCCCCGAAGAGGTCACTAGACCACCAGGGCAGTAGTAAGGTAAGGGAGGGGGGGGAGGGGGAGTGACAGGGTGTGTAACAGGGGGGAGGGGAAAATGTGACAGGGGCGGAGCATGAAATGGGGTAGGGGCAGGGTGTGAAAGGGGGTGGGGCATGTGTCCTCCTTTTTGGGGGACAAAATATGGTAACCCTACTCCAAGCAGCTTGATTGCTCTGTGCTCCAAGCTTAGAGGGGTACCACACTGCTTTTTGAAGCAGTCCATGCAAACATACGAGTCTGAAAGGGTGGGGGAAGGAGCCAAAAGCAACCCTTGCCTGAATGCTGTATTTTGCACCTGCCTTTCAAATCTGTCCTTCAAGTCTGCCTTTCAAGTCTGCCCAATGTTACTCCTGAACATTACCTCCTACAAAAACATTTGTTCTAATACTGTGTAAAAACAATATTTTAAAATCCTACAAAATTCTGCCTAACATCCAGCCAATATTCAAAATGATTTAAATAGGCAGCAGAGGCTCCTGTCTGCTTAAATCACCTGTGTCTGCCTACCCCCCCCCCCCCCCCATAATCAACAGAAGTAAACCAGCCAGTGCCGCTGAACACTGTCTCTGACTATCCATAAAAAAAATTAATGGGCAGGGGGACTTCCGGTGGAGCAAAGAATCAGGATGTTAGCATCTGAGTTCCTGCACCACCCCAGATAAATCAGCAGATTATCAGCAATATCCCACCCCGTTCAGGCACTAAGATTGGGATAATACTCAACTGAGAGTATTAAGGCACAGACCGAAGAGGAGGGGTTACAGGGTAATACATACAGGATAGAGAACTTCTGAATTCTCAGATATTGCCAGAACAGGTAGAATGGGCAATCAAGCAAAGCCCCTTGGCTAAGGCCCCGGGACCTGGCAGTTTTAGAGCTGAATTTTATAAACTAATGGGAGGGGAAATCAAAAGCCTGCTCACTGGGATATCCAATAGGGTGATGAACCGAGCTACACAACTGAGTTGCACAATTGCAAAGAATTTATGGAGAATTAACAACATCACTGGAATACAGGGATAGAGTGGGGCAACCCTCAAAACTATTAGTTTTGACACTGAAAAAGCGTTTCACAGAGTGAACTGGGAATTTTCTTAGACGCATATGGTATCGATGCACGTTTTGTGGCTATGATTTAGGCTTTGTACTCATCTCCATTAGCTGCTCTACTAATTAATAGCCTTTGGACTCATCCCTTTTCTATCTGTAAAGGGACAAGACAGGGATATCCGCTGTCACCACTGCTTTTGTCATTACCTTGAACCCACTGATACAAAATATCCAAAATAATCCTGAAATCCAAGAAGTACAGTTCGGTACTCTGTCTTTCAAAGTTGTGGAATTTGCCGATGATATTTAGTACACCTAACTAATCCACAGGAATCATTAGGGTTGCTGCCAGAAGCAATTAAAGATTATGGAGATTATGAAGGCCTTAGGCTTAATTTAATGAAATCAGAGGCCTTGCAGTCCTCGGGGATAGCACAACAGGCTTGGGAGGGGACATTTCCACTGCAATGGGCAAGACATTCTTTTAAATATTTAGGAATTTAGCTTACGACCTCATCCTCAGGACTATACACCCTTAATATAGCAAAATTACTAGACATAACAAGTAGAGGAGTGTGGTAGCCATGTTAGTCCACTCTTAAGGTTATCAATAGAAATCAAACAAAATAAAACATGGAAAAGAAAATAAGATGATACCTTTTTTATTGGACATAACTTAATAAATTTCTTGATTAGCTTTCGAAGGTTGCCCTTCTTCCTCAGATCGGAAATAAGCAAATGTGCTAGCTGACAGTGTATATAAGTGAAAACATCCTGTTAGTGAGGCAGTGGGCAAAAGAGATTAATTCTGAGAAATCATATTAAGTGTTAATTCTGCTTAAAAATCTGGTGTTTAAAAGTTTGGTTTAGTTCTGCAAGTGATGGAGGAATGGCAGATGGTTTAGATTACTTAGAAAGTCTAGCTTTGGCTAAGCTAAAGGTTAGAAAGGTCAGTGAGAAATGAAACTCTGTCCCTTGTGATTGATGGATTGCTAAATGCTGGCACATCTGTATACTATTATGAATGAACAAAGCATGAGCCAGACATGCTGTAGTTTAAAAGTAGTTTAAAGCTGGTTAAATAATTCTAGATATAAATGAGTTAGATTTTAGAAGTTCTTGATATGTAGATTTGTTATAAGGAATATTGATTCTGTGTATTTTAGAATATGTTTTTCTGTGTAATTAATAAGTTTTGTTTCTGTGTAGAATGTCTGTTCAACTCAGTGTTGCTTTCTAAGCAAAACTGTAGTTGAAGAGATCAGCATATGGTTTGACTTAGCCATAGTTCTGGCTGGTTCAATGTATGAAGCTAATAAGTGAAAGAGGTCAGAGAAGTCAGCTCTCTTCTCCTTGATTGATTAGCTAAGTATAGGAATGGTTTTGAAAGTAATAACAAACTATAGCTGTATGCTATTAAGTAAGACTGGCCCTTGACCCCTTAATGAATGCCAGAGTCCAGTTAGCAGTTTAAGCTATGGCTGGGATTATGTGAATAATAATAAAATGTAAGAGACTGGTGCCAAATTGTCTAGCATGAGAGGCTTCAGGTCATGGGTCAGTTTAGAATGTCTGGAACCTATGTAACTGATATTTTTAAAGTAATGATTGGCTGAGGCAAGGTAACCAATCTATTCTTTACCATCTGGAAAGTAAGGGGGGCTAGAGAGGGGGATAGCACTGTATTTAAGTGGGAGCAGAAGCAGCTTACGTCAGAAAGAGAGCAGAAGGAACAGACAGGAGAAAGAGAGCAGAAGGAACAGACAGGAGAAGGAGAGCTGAAGGAAGACAGACAGAAGAAGAAGAGAAGCAGCTGAGACAGAAGCCATAACATCCAAAGAGCTGAGAGAGAGAGAAGAGAGCTAGAACTGATGTCCTGCTTTGTTTGCTGGCAAATAAAGAAGATTTCTCCCTCATTCTGGTGTGTGCTGCTTGACTCCTGAAATACCACAGATTCTGCTAACAATAGGGGTAATTCATGCATCCATTCCTGCAACAATTCTTGGTGTCAGAAGTGGGATTTCGAACCCTGCAGCGATTTCTGGCACCCAACTGACTGAGGAACATTCGCCGGGTATGTATTCTGTATTCTGTATTGTAATCCTAGCTAGGAAACTGTAAACCAGCCCCTCAAAAATTGAGGGAAGGGGAGTCTGATCAACTCTCAGCGAAGGCCTTAGTAGCTTTTAGTCTAGTGGAGATTAGAAGCGAAACCGCTTGAGCTTATCTGTATCTGAGAAATTTGAAATTGTTGGGTGGGATTTTCTGTATGGAATGTGTGATGCTTGAATGTTAAATGAGTGCGGACTTCTTATAACTGCGTTTCCAATTAACGCGAGTTCAATTGGCCAGTGACAGAAGGAAGCGATTGTTGTCTGTCTTACCTTGTGTCTCGAGAGTGTGGACCCCTTACTGCACTCTCAAAAACTCCTTCCCTTTTTGTGTGTTGTAACTGTAAGCATTATGGGAGGGAAATCGTCTAGACAAATTGATACTCCCCTAGATTGTATGCTTAAGAATTTCAAAAAAGGATTTTTAATTAATGATTATGGACAGACTTTAAGCTCAAGTACTCTAAGAACCTTGTGTGAAGTTGAGTGGCCATCTATGGGAGTGGGGTGGCCCTCTAGTGGCAGTTTAGATATTGAAGTAATCCGGAAGGTCTACAGCATAATTGTAGGAGAACCAGAATATTCTGAACAACTCCCCTATATAGATTCCTGGGACAGCCTTGTGACTGACCCTCCCTCTTGGTTGAAAACTTATATGGGATCCCCAGTAAAATTCATGTTAGGCCGCGTTCAAAGAAAGATTAGAAAATCTAAACTAGAAGAGGGAAAGAGCCCCAGGAAGCCTACCACCCAATCGGTGGCTTCCGCCCCTACCCTGCCCGAGAAACCCATACTCTCTGATGACCCCTCAGACCTTGAGCCACCACCTTATGGCCCATTGTTGGGGTTCCGTGCCACCCCCAGAGATCCACGCCGCCCAGCCCAAGCCTCTCCAGCACAGGCTTCTCCGGATAGTTCCTCCCCTTCTGTGCAAAACCCGCCATATCCTAGGTTGGACTTTTCATCCGGCCTCTACCCTTCTGTGCCACATCCTTCCCTGCTAACCTCCGAAGACCCGCTTTGGGCTCCACTCCCTGACTCCTCAACTCCCGACAGCCCAGCCTCTCCTTCTAATACCCCTCCCCACTCATCAGGGGCCCGGCATCCCTTTCAATGGACTGAATCACCTGTGACCACCTCTCAGTCTATGAGTACCCCTCCCCATCCCTCACGGGTTCAACACACCTCCACTGAATGGGTTAGACCTGTTGCAATCACCTTTGAGCATGATAGGAGGGTAGCTCCTAGCTCTACCTCAGGTTCCATTCCCACCTCCTCGAGAGTTCTGCCCCTGCGTCAGGTAACCACCACTCGACCGGATCCTAATAATGAGGGCCAGGTTATGCAGGCACAGGCCTACCAGTATGTACCCTTCACAACCACCGATCTCCTGAATTGGAAGACGCATTACCCCTCTTATACTGAAAAGCCTCAGGCAGTGGTGGACCTAGTGGCTAGCATTATGGCCACCCATAACCCAACCTGGACTGATTGTCAACAACTTCTCCTGACCCTCTTCACAACTGAGGAGAGGCGGAAGATTTTGCAAAATGCTGAGGCCATCACGCGAGCGCGTGCCCCCGAGGGGACACAGAACCTAGAGGAATGGGTTAGAGCTCGGTTCCCTCGCGCAGCTCCAGCTTGGGATCCAAATAATGAGCAGCACTATGAACTGTTGTCTGGCTATTGCCGGGACTTGCTGGAAGGTATGAGGAAAGGCATAAAGAGGCCCATTAATCTGGCAAAGGTCTCTGAAATTCTCCAAGGGGCAACTGAATCCCCTGGGGCCTTTTTAGAGCGACTAATTGAAGCCTACAGAACATACACCCCATTTGACCCTGAGGCACTAGAAAACCAGAGAATGGTGAATAGTGCATTGGTGGCCCAGAGTATGCCAGATATCCGGAAGAAGTTGCAGCGTCAGGAGGGATTCGCAGGGATGAATACCACCCAGCTAATTGAGATCGCAACCAAGGTTTTCATTAATAGGGATCAGGAGGTGCGCCGAGAGGCTGACCGGAAGATGCAGAAGAAGGCCGACCTTTTAGCGGCAGCCATTACTAATTCCACCCTTAACCGAGGTCGACCTCTAGCTAATGGGAAGCCAAAGTGGGACCCCGGACCACCAGCCAGGCCCCGAGATTCCTTCAATCAATCCCGGCTAAGGGGGGAGAATCCCAGACCAAGATTGGAGAGGGACCAGTGTGCCTACTGTAAGGAAAGAGGGCACTGGAAAGATGAATGAGGCGCCAGGGACTGAGAAGGGGACCAGGAGATCGAGGAAGCCGAGGCCGAGTTCGAGAGGGAAGATATGAGCCTGCTGAATCTGACATCATTGGGATAGCCGAGATGGCAGAATGGGACGAATAGGACAGACCAGGTTCCTACAAACTGGGCTCCCAGGAACCTATGGTCAAGTTAACTATAGGGAGCCGCTCAATTCCATGCATGATTGATACAGGAGCTGAACATTCTGTTGTGACGGAGCGATTAGCGCCTGTGTCTGGAAAAACTGTCCGAGTGGTGGGAGCCACGGGGGTGCAGAACCGGAGGCCCTTCCTGACGACCCGTAGATGCCAATTAGGCTCACACATAGTCACTCATGAATTCCTGTATATGCCAGACTGTCCAATCCCTTTGTTAGGTCGAGACCTGCTGTCCAAGCTTAGGGCCCAAATTTCCTTTGACTCTGATAGCCAGACTTCAGTCTCCTTTCGGCCCCCGATATCCAGCCCTAAGGGTATATTGAGTTTCTGCTGCCCCCTTGAAGAAGAATGGCGGCTGCATCAGTCGCATGGCCAAGTTGACCTACCCCTGGTAGACAGCTTTCAGGTCAGTGGGGTATGGGCAGAAGATAATCCCCCAGGGTTGGCCCGAAATATTCCTCCTGTCCATGTAGATTTACTTCCAAGTGCCCGGCCAATCCATCTTCGCCAATACCCAATTCCCCGAAAGGCTCTGGAAGGGATTCAAGCACATCTGAATCGTTTGTTATCCCATGGAATTATTCGACCTTGCCAGTCTCCATGGAATACGCCACTATTGCCAGTTCAGAAGCCAGGGACTGAGGACTACCGGCCAGTCCAAGACTTACGAGTGGTCAACAAATCCACTATTTCATTACACCCTGTAGTGCCTAATCCATATGTCCTGCTGGGATTGATACCTTCTGGAGCTACCCATTTCACGACACTAGATTTAAAAGATGCCTTCTTTTGTATTCGGGTGGCCCCCGCCAGTCAACTGCTTTTTGCCTTTCAATGGGAAAACCCAGTAACAGGAAGGAAGCTTCAGTATACATGGACCCGCCTGCCACAGGGGTTCAAGAACTCCCCCACCATTTTTGGGACAGCCCTAGGGCAAGACCTTAAGACTTTTAAATCTGAGCCTTCCAGGCGAGTTTTACTCCAGTATGTAGATGACCTCCTGATTGCAGCAGTGACTCAGGAAGAGTGTTTTGAGGCTACCAGAGAATTGCTGGAGCTACTCTTGGATGCAGGTTATAAGGTCTCACGCTCAAAGGCCCAACTCTGTCAGTCAGAAGTGAAGTATCTGGGCTTTTGCATTTCCCAGGGAAGTCGGAGACTGGATGTCAGTAGGAAGCAAGCAGTTGCTGCAATTCCCCAACCCAAGTCCAGAAGGGAAGTTAGGGAATTTCTGGGAGCAGCCGGATTCTGCAGAATTTGGATTCCAAATTTTGCATTGATGGCGAAACCCCTTTACCAGGCCACAAAGGGGGGTGAAAAGGAACCATTTGAATGGGGACCTACTGCTCAACAATCCTTCATTGCCATAAAGAAAGCCCTACTCCAAGCCCCTGCGTTAGGCCTTCCTGATGTGGAGAAACCTTTCTCATTGTATGTCCATGAGCGACAGGGGGTTGCTCTGGGTGTGCTGACCCAGATGATGGGATCCTGGCAGAGGCCTGTTGCATACCTGTCTAAACAGCTGGATGGAGTGGCTAAAGGATGGCCAGCCTGCATGAGGGCCATTGCAGCAACAGCCTTACTGGTCCAGGAAGCTGATAAGCTGACCTTGGGGCAAGAACTGGTTGTTAAAGTCCCCCACGCAGTTCTTACCCTCATGGAGTATAAGGGCAACCACTGGTTTACAAATAACCGTATGGTTAAGTACCAAGCTAGCTTGTGTGAGAATCCACGGATACACCTGGAAACAGTGGCTACATTCAATCCTGCTACTCTTTTGCCAGCATCTGAGGGACCACCGGATCATGACTGTATCCAAACCATGGATGAAGTGTACTCCAGTCGACCAGATCTTAAAGATGTTCCTTGGAGGGACCCAGATGTAATTTATTTCACAGATGGAAGCAGTTACGTGGAGAACTCCAAGCGATTGGCAGGCTATGCTGTGGTGACAGAGGACAAGGTGATAGAAGCAAGAGCCCTGCCCCAGGGAACTTCAGCCCAGAAAGCAGAACTTGTGGCCCTCATACGAGCTCTGGAGCTAGCAGCAGGACTGGTAACCAACATTTATACTGATTCCAAGTATGCCTTCACAACTCTACATGCTCATGGAGCTTTGTATAAGGAAAAGGGACTCATAAATGCCGCAGGCCAACCTGTTAAGTATGGACCTGAAATACTTCAGTTGCTAGAGGCTGTTTGGGCCCCTAAGAAGGTAGCTGTCATTCACTGCAGGGGACACCAAAGGATAGATACTCCAGTGGCCCGAGGAAACCGCCATGCTGATCGGGTGGCCAAGGAAGCTGCTCGAGGACCTTTAGCAAGTACTGTGACCCCCCTGTTCCAAATTCGACTGCAAGAATGGACACCTATGTATACCCAAACGGAAGAGAAATGGGCTCAAGAGGAAGGTGCAGTAAGGAGACCTGATGGCTGGTTACATCTCCCTGATACCAGAGTTCTGGTGCCACGCCACCTAGCTTGGCCTGTAGTGTCTCAAGCTCATGACCTATCACACTTAGGAAAAACAGCACTAGCTCGCCTACTCAGTCGAGTAGTGGTGCTGGAAGGATTGGATAGTCTGGTTGCCACTGCCTCTGCCCGATGTACTCTCTGTGCCCAGAATAATGCTCGTCAGGGACCCCGTATTCCACCAGGAGTTCAGTCCAGAGGACTAACACCCTTTGAGTCTCTAGTTATAGACTTCACAGAAATGCCCAGGAGCGGTAGGCTCCGATACCTCTTGGTCATGGTCTGTACCTTTTCTGGGTGGGTGGAAGCATATCCTACAGTCACTGAGAAAGCCACAGAAGTAGCTCGAGCCCTCCTTAGGGATGTCATCCCCAGGTATGGACTGCCCCTTGCCATAGGTTCAGATAATGGTCCCGCCTTTGTTGAAGCTACACTTCAGGCCCTGTCCCGCGCATTGCGCATTACCTGGAAATTGCATTGTGCCTACCGTCCCCAGAGTTCAGGGCAGGTTGAGCGAGCAAACAGAACCTTGAAAAATAGCCTAGCAAAGATTTGTCAGGAAACCCAACTGAAATGGCCACAGGCACTGCCACTAGCCCTCTTCCGCCTCCGATGCACCCCAACTAAAGGAACAGCCCTCTCTCCCTTTGAAATTGTGTATGGGAAGCCCCCAGCCATTTTGCAGGGAATTAAGGGAGACATAGGGATTTTAGGGTCTGCCCAGGTGCAGGAGCAGGTAGCCCTCTTGGGCAAGATAATTTCTGAGCTTCAGTCTTATGTGAGAGAAATAAACCCTGTCCCCTTCCAGGCTCAGGTACATTCCTTCCTGCCAGGGGATAGAGTTTGGGTGAAAGACTGGAGGCTCCAGCCTTTGGGGCCCTGGTGGAAAGGACCTTTTACTGTTTTGCTTTCTACCCCTACAGCTGTGAAGGTCGCAGGGATAACTCCATGGGTCCATTGGTCTCGAATTAAGTCTGCTGATCAGACTGAGCCCAGCACGGATCAGACGGAGCCTAAACAGTGGAGAGCAGAAAGTGATCCAGCGGAGCCATTGAAGTTGCGCTTGACCCGAACCAAAGAATCTACTAGCTGAAAAGAAGGGTCAACTGCATACTGCAGGAGCTGCTGAACTTCGGCTTCACACTGAGACTCTTTCTTGTCCTGATTCTGGCTTTCTTGGAATTTGAGAGCTTGATCCTTGTCAGTTTAGGGTCTATCCCAACTGGTATAAGAACTCAAAGACTGAGAACATTATATTAGAATAATCTGTGACTAGCACAGACTGTTGGAATATTATTGCTTAATTAGTTGCTGTATTTGTTTTAGATTAGGAAGAAAGAAAATGTTAGTAGTTTGGATGCTTTTGTTGTTTTCTACTCCTTGCCTCCTTTTTCCTAATACCCCAACTCGCTCCAACCTTTGGTTACACTCAGTCCAGGAACTAATTAGCCAGGCAAAGATTACTTCCCCTTGTATTGTGTGTTCCCGATTTTCTCCTTATACTACAGATGTCCCAGCTGTTCCTGTCCCTGTGCAGCTCCCAGCTCTTATACCTCCCTACTTTTCGAGTTCAGGCCCTTGGAGCCAGGATTATACTTGGTGGTCCTTTTATAATGCTACTTCCCCCTCTGAATCTTCTCTAAGGCCAGTCTTTACGTCTCCCTATCCAGCTTCTGGAGTGTTTTGTTTAACAAGAAACATCTCAACTGTTCTTCCCATTCCCTGTAACTATACTAATGTTCTCCCAGAAAAAGGGGAATCTGTGTGGGTAGTCTCTCCAGGTACTCCTATGTGCCCTACTACCATACCTGCAGATTATGACCAAGGTGATTATCTGGCTCCTAACCTTACTACTGAGAAGACTATAGTGTCCCGGCCTATTTTCTACTTTCATAAGTCCCCGGGGTATGAAGGGTTTGCACCATATGAGCAGCCTGTCACAATTGGGGATTGGCACCTATGGTGTACAAAGTCTCCATTTCTTCTTAGTTCCCCCTGGGATAGGGGCTCGCATTATGGGCATCCTAGTGTCCATCCTGTGCCAACATTTATTGGGAACTTTCCTCGCCCTCTCCTTGGTCATTACTGGCTCTGTGATAATGTCCTCCACATGATTCTTCCCCCCACATATGAATTTTGTGTATTGGTAACCTTGAATTATTTTCCTAAAGTTATTCCTCTCCTCAAGCCACCATCCCAGCACCGCTCTAAGCGAGAGGCCTTGTCCTTACCTTCCTCCGTTGCCACAGAGGATGAGGCGATTGAATTAGCCCTCCAGTATATTAACTCTACTTATCCTCTGACTAAAAAGAGACTTGTAGCCCTTTCTGCTACGGCCTGGATTCCAATTGGGGGTCCGGTAGCGGGTATTACTGAACTGGGCATGGCTACCCGGAGACTTCAGTCTCTACTCCATGTTTTAGTTCATGAGCTGAACGTGGTAGTCAATGCATTGCAGGATCAAATTAATGAATTAAGTATAGTTTCTCGGTATAACCGTATGGGTCTTGACTACCTCTTTGCAGCCCAGGGTGGCCTCTGCACAGTGCTAAATTCTTCAGAGTGCTGTACTATTGTCATAAATAGGACGCATGTAGTTAGGCATGCTATGGATAAAGTCCTACAGTTGGCCAGCCTTAATGTGGAGGATTACCGAGGAGGATTAGACCTTACCTCCTGGTGGTGGTCATTGACCTCCTGGATACGTCCTTTGTTTATTTCCCTAATAGTTTTAGTTTTAGCAGGGTTGTTGTTTTGTTTCCTGGCCTCATGTGCTTCGGCAGTATGCCGTCGAACCTTAACAAGTAGGGTAATGGTGATTCACAAGCCTATTCTTAGTTAGGATCACTATAATCTCCAGAGTTTGAGTTGTGAGACTTATCTCTGCATAAGCTGATTTTAGTCTCAAAGGGGGGAATGAGGCAGTGGGCAAAAGAAATTGATTAATTCTGAGAAATCATATTAAGTGTTAATTCTGCTTAAAAATCTGGTGTTTAAAAGTTTGGTTTAGTTCTGCAAGTGATGGAGGAATGGCAGATGGTTTAGATTACTTAGAAAGTCTAGCTTTGGCTAAGCTAAAGGTTAGAAAGGTCAGTGAGAAATGAAACTCTGTCCCTTGTGATTGATGGATTGCTAAATGCTGGCACATCTGTATACTATTATGAATGAACAAAGCATGAGCCAGACATGCTGTAGTTTAAAAGTAGTTTAAAGCTGGTTAAATAATTCTAGATATAAATGAGTTAGATTTTAGAAGTTCTTGATATGTAGATTTGTTATAAGGAATATTGATTCTGTGTATTTTAGAATATGTTTTTCTGTGTAATTAATAAGTTTTGTTTCTGTGTAGAATGTCTGTTCAACTCAGTGTTGCTTTCTAAGCAAAACTGTAGTTGAAGAGATCAGCATATGGTTTGACTTAGCCATAGTTCTGGCTGGTTCAATGTATGAAGCTAATAAGTGAAAGAGGTCAGAGAAGTCAGCTCTCTTCTCCTTGATTGATTAGCTAAGTATAGGAATGGTTTTGAAAGTAATAACAAACTATAGCTGTATGCTATTAAGTAAGACTGGCCCTTGACCCCTTAATGAATGCCAGAGTCCAGTTAGCAGTTTAAGCTATGGCTGGGATTATGTGAATAATAATAAAATGTAAGAGACTGGTGCCAAATTGTCTAGCATGAGAGGCTTCAGGTCATGGGTCAGTTTAGAATGTCTGGAACCTATGTAACTGATATTTTTAAAGTAATGATTGGCTGAGGCAAGGTAACCAATCTATTCTTTACCATCTGGAAAGTAAGGGGGGCTAGAGAGGGGGATAGCACTGTATTTAAGTGGGAGCAGAAGCAGCTTACGTCAGAAAGAGAGCAGAAGGAACAGACAGGAGAAAGAGAGCAGAAGGAACAGACAGGAGAAGGAGAGCTGAAGGAAGACAGACAGAAGAAGAAGAGAAGCAGCTGAGACAGAAGCCATAACATCCAGAGAGCTGAGAGAGAGAGAAGAGAGCTAGAACTGATGTCCTGCTTTGTTTGCTGGCAAATAAAGAAGATTTCTCCCTCATTCTGGTGTGTGCTGCTTGACTCCTGAAGTACCACAGATTCTGCTAACAATAGGGGTAATTCATGCATCCATTCCTGCAACATTAGAATATCAATGATATGCTTTGATGTCCCCATGCATACTTCCTACTCACCCCCCTCCTCCCACCCTGTCAGACTGTCATAGTAATGCTTGAATGTTTTCACTTATATACACTGTCAGCTAGCACATTTGCTTATTTCCGATCTGAGGAAGAAGGGCAACCTTCGAAAGCTAATCAAGAAATGTATTAAGTTATGTCCAATAAAAAAGGTATCATCTTATTTTCTTTTCCATGTTTTATTTTGTTTGATTTCTATTGATAGACATAACAACAAAACTGGAAAGTTGAACAGATTTACCTAACACTCTGGCAGGCAGAATCAGACTTATTCATAAGGTTATATTCCCCAAATGGTTTTATGTCCTGCAAACTCTGCCCCTCTAACTGTTGTAGAAAGATATTAGGCATTTGAACTGTTCTCCCAATTTTGTTAGGCTAAACATAAAACCAAATTAAAATTTTATTTTCTTCTGAGCAATTGGAGAAAAGGGGGCATGGGTCTCCTAAATATACACATCTACAATCGAGCTTGCTTACTCAGACATCTTAAAGATTTGTTATCTAGTAGTCAGTATTATATGACAATAGATTTAGAGATGGCGTACTATGTCCAGTAGAAAAACTGGGGACCTTCATGCCTGTGACCTGTAATGTTTTATTTTTCCCCCCATCAATGCATTTCCCTTGTTTGGCCAGCAGGTGGTGATAGACCTCTGCTTTATAGATGTTACCTTCCCCCACAGGAGAAAGAAGAAAACCCCTGTGGGAGAGTAACGTGCAGTGCCATTGGCCAGAAACCCCTTAGTGCTAGTGTTTTGGGTCCTGATTGGCCCTGAAGCCTAAGATCTAGCCAGAATGTGCTGGAATTTCTCCAGTCTCAGAGTGGGAGTGTGGAGAGTGAAGACCCATGCACTGAGACCCTGTTCAAATCCCATGAGCAGTTATTTTTCCTGAACTCCCCAGGTACTACTTAGTTAGTAAGACAATATTTAGCTAGTTTTAATGTTGATACCTGTTATTTTACCTGTTTCATTTTGCTGTTTACACCTTTTCACTGTTCTACCTTTTTGATAATAATAAACCTAATAGTTTGTTAGCTCTGTTGTCCTGGACTTACTAAGAATCCTGGTGGTTTGTGTTCTTGGTTTGTGGGTGTTTTCTAGGCACTGTGGGACCCCTGGGATTGTGGCACCAGTGTCCTTAGAAACCAACAGGGAAATAACTTGCGGTTGGGAGACTCGCCCAGAGGTGAGCAGAACCCAGTTGGTGGGCGGAGGCTATGCCAGTATAGGAGCACATGCACAGGTATAAGCAGACCCTCTAAGTGGCCGCAGAGTTAACCCCAGGTGGGTGCTAGGGGTAGTGCTTAGGCATTACGTGACATGCCCCTACTACTTTTCTTTTCTTTTTTCGCTACAGACCCTGTGTTCACTCCTTCCTAATGGGTTCAATCCCAGGTATGGATAATCCCTCCTTTGTAGCTTTGGAAGCAGCCGGGTGATGAACCTAGCTCATCTCATTACTGTGGAAGATAGGCTCTTTACCTTTGAGGAAGTTCAGGAATGCATTAGGGAAAGATGGGGAAACTGATTTCCCTATGCCCAATTGAATCACTATGTGCATTCCTTAAACTGGAGTAAAATAGTCCTTCATATGGGAGATAAGCTGTGTGCCTTTTTTCATGAGATCTCGGAGAGAAGGGTTTCCATTTCAGGATTACACCAGGAACTTTATAAATCAGAGACAGTGAAAGATATGAAGGGGATAAAACAGAGTTGGGAACAGGACATAGAGCACAGCCTTGGGGATTGGGGAATGTTAATCACCATCAAAGGTACCTTGGGGCTCACAACAAATGCTGGGCTACGAGAGTGTTATTGCAGAGTTTTACACGGAGCGTATTTTACACAGGTACAAATCGGGTGGTCTGGATTTGTCATTATGCATTAAATGTCTAGGGGCTGAGAACACATTCTACCACTCCTTTTAGACATGTCCAACGATTAAATTATTTTAGGGATCCATAACTTCAGTTTTTGATTATGTGATTCGGGATTCACCTAAACAACTTCTATTGGACAAGTCTGGAACATGTAAAGGGAGGGATAAAGGGGGCACTCATCTGACTGGCAAGATGTGTTTAATAGCTAGAAAATGTATTTTGCAATCTTGAACAATACCTGAGCCCCCCCCTCCCCCCCCCAGTTATTGGAAATAGAGGAATCAACTCCATCAACTCATGGAATGGGAAGCACGAGAAGCTTGAAGTTCCCCCCAAGTGCAAAAAACTGTTTGGGATGGACATCTCCATACAATGTCTTCAAGAGGAAGAATCCTTGTCCTGAATAAATTGTAATCAATAGGATGGGAACGATATGTTATGGAAGGGAGGGAAGGGAAGGCTTCCTCAGATTTACAGGTTGCAACTCGGATCATCAAGAACGTCAGAGGCCATAAGAACCAAAGCCACTGATGTTCACACTCTTGTGATGGACAATTTTGTGAAGGAAAAGTGGTGGTGGTGGTGGTGGTGGTGGGTGGGGAGCAGAAGGCTTATAACATCTAACTCAGTTTTTTAAATGTTTTTATTTCATACAAAATCAGTACAAAAACCAAATATATCTGTAAAAAATCAAGAAAAAGGGGCCGATGCACAAAAGTTCCTGTGAAGCACTGCTCGCTATTTCCACCTTGATAAAAATTATACCAAGGTGGAGGGGAGGTCACATGATGCTGTGCTAGTAAGCGGGCGCTGGTGGGATGGGCTCCTGGGCCCAAACCTCAAAAATTTACTTTTAGAGGGTGCATCTTGGATAAATACTTGGCTAACGCAAGGTTGTAACTTGAACCTGTGATCTGCAAATTGTTTCAGTCGGTTGGAGAAGATGGCGCTGCGAATGCCGCGACAAGAAAAAGAGAAACCGTGCCAGAGCAAGAGCAAGATGGCAGAGGATGGTGACCCTGGACATTCTTCAATCAACTCTGCCTGGGTAGAAGAGATTGTGACAGAAGTAAAACAGGCTATTGATACCTCGCTGGATAAGCGGTTGCAGTGTGTCACCGGTAAGCTAGACATTGTTGATGGCCGGTTAGAATAATTAAAGGGAGAATTCACTGCATATTGCCAGCGCGTGTAAGACTTAGAAGACCGCGTGCAGCAACTCTCTATGGGCAATGAAGATCTGCACAACAAGTTTCGTCAGTTGGAGGACAAACTGGATGACTTTGAAAATAGGTCACGAAGGGGAAACCTACGTTTGGTGGGTTTACCTGAAAAGATTGCTGAATCAAAGCTTCGGGGGTTCTTGGAGTCCAGTTTGGTCTCTACACTGCAACTACAATCTGAAGCGGAAGCGTTGCGTATTGAAAGAGCACATCGACTAAGCCCTCTTCGGCCTACAGAAGCTCGCCCTCGAGTTGTTATTTTTAAGCTCTTGAACTATGTGCACAAAACTGAAATTCTAAGGGCTATTAGGAGCAAAGGGACACATACTTTTGAAAATAAGCCAGTACTGTGTTTTCAAGATTTTTCATTTAGAGTCTCTCTATTGAGGAAGGCTTATACTCTGATATGTGCAGAGTTACATCAACGGCACATCCAATTTGCTCTTCTTTCCCGAGCCCGTCTTAAAGTGTTTACAGAGGGTAAACCGAACGTTTTTGCTCCAGAAGACAGGGCAAAAATATTTCTCAAAAATCTTCCATCTTTGAGCAATCAACCGTGAACATTAATATGGAGAAGTATAGCTGTTGTGGATTTGAATAAGAATCATTGACAGTTTGTCCGGAATGTCACAGGGTATGCCTTTGATATGTTTGGAGGATGGATTTTATGAGACTGGAATTGAAAATCTCAACTGCGACTTCATAAGATGTACACTGGGTGACTGGATGCCTAAGAGATATGATAGAGGTCTATAAAATAATGAGTGGAGTTGAACAGGTAGACGTGAAGCGTCTGTTTACGCTTTCCAAAAATAGTAGCATGCGATGAAGCTACAATGTAGTAAATTCAAAACAAATCTGAGAAAATTTTTCTTCACTCAGCGTGTAATTAAACTCTGGAATTCGTTGCCAGAGAATGTGGTAAAGGCAGTTAGCTTAGCGGAGTTTAAAAAAGGTTTGGACGGCTTCCTAAATGGACTTGGGGAAAATCCACTATTTCTGGAATAAGCAGTATAGAATGTTTTGTACTTTTTGGGGATCTTGCCAGGTATTTGTGACCTGGATTGACCACTGTTGGAAACAGTATGCTGGGCTTGATGGACCTTTGGTCTTTCCCAGTATGGCAATACTTATGTACTTATGTAGTGGAGTGGGGGTTTTTTTTTTTTCTTTTTCTCTTCTTGCTCTCTATTCCCTCCTCACCAAATGTGATTTTGGGATCTGTGTTTTCAATATTGGACCTGGATGGTGCTGACTTTGTTTGCTATGTTTGACATGTGGCTTGCTGGTGTGAGCCCGTTGTCAGGGTCTAGGGCTTGGGGAGGTTGGGGAGTGGGGACGTGTTGGTGAAGGATCCCTTTTTTGTATGTGTGTGTGTAAAGAAATGTTGTTGGTAACCGTTATATACAAAATCCTGATGTACTTTCACTATGTTAGTATTAAATAAGTTTGCAAGGAAGGTGGGGGTTCAGGGGCGAGATTCCCACACGGGCCTCATCCTATATTGGGCGCTGTGTGGTGGGAGGGAAAATATAAGGGTGGGGGAGTGGAAGGGAGGGAATTATGTTTGTTTTTATTTAGAGTAAGGGTTGGAATCTGCGCAATTTTTTTGGTGGGGGAATGTTTTGGTACTTCTGTTTTTTTTCTTTTTTTGCTGTTTTACCATGATGGGCTGTTACAATGTGGTGGGGAGGAGGACTATAGTCCGGATATTTCTTAATGTTGCTTTGGGTTGGGGGGCTACGAGCTGGGGTGGTCCCGTGACCTATGTTTATTGGACCTTTGGGTGTACCGCCATTATTACCAACCATGCCCCCGATTAAGTTAATTAAATGGAATGTTAATGGAGTAACTTCCCCTGTTAAGAGACAAAAGATTTTGCAGGCTTTAAATCGGCAAAGAGCAGATTTGGTGTTTTTACAAGAAACTCATTTATCTACCATAGAGCATCTGAAATTTAAAAGATGATGGGTTAGGGATTTGGTGGAGACCCCAGCGATAAATCCTAAAGTAGAGGCTGTTGATTCTATTTCGGAAAAGGGTTGGCCATTCAAGTGTTGCAGACTTGGAAAGATCCTAATGGTAGGTTTCTCATTGTCAAAGTCACTATTTGTAACAGAACATTGCTCCTGTGTAATATCTATGGCCCTAATGTATATGATCATAAATTTATACAAATACTTACGCATAAGATTCTTGGGCTGCCTGATATTCCGGTCTTTATGGGAGGGGATTTTAGTTTGGTACATGACCCAACTTTGGATAGATCTCCAAATTCTTCACGAGAAGTTGGGAACCCAAGTCGGGGTATTCACTTCATTTGCTCTAATTTGCATCTTCTGGATATTTGAAGAACACTACATCTCATGGATCGAGACTATACGCATTTGTCGAGGGCTTATGGGTCTCAGTCTCGAATTGACTATTGGCTGGTCTCTTCCTCTTTTTTTTCTTTGGTTCTGGAGGCAGAGATTGGCCCCTATAGCATATCTGATCATGCTCTGGTATGGTGTTCCTTTACTTTTTGACCATTAGGGGACAAGGCATATCGCTGGTGTTTTCCGGCGCATTTGTATTGGGATTCTGAGTTTCGTGACTATCTTTTGCTTAAGTGGGATGATTATCAGAATAATAATGCAGAGCATGTGCATACCCCAGTACGTTTTTGGAAAGCTGCCAAGGCAGTGTTGAGAGGAGAAATCTTAGCATATACTTCTTTCAAGAGGAAGGCAAGAGATCGGCAGATTTTACGGTTAGAGCGGCAACTGATTAAGGCGCGTATTCAATATGGGAAGTCTCTTTCTGACATCAGCATAGCTTACTGTTGGCTTTACAGACTTCCTTGGGTGAGCTTCTCCATGCTTGGGCGATACAATATTATAAACTTCAGTCATATTATCAAGGTAACAAATCTGGGAAACTTTTGGCAAACTTAGTTAAAAGATCCAGAGGCTCCTCTAATATATCTCAGATAGATCGTGGAGATGGGGTCTTGGTGAGGAAAGATTTGGAGATTGCAGATGTCTTCCAGAAATATTATAAACACCTTTATACTCACCCAGTAGGAGAAGATTTGGAAGGAGAAACATTTCTAAATAGAATGGAATTACCACGGTTTTCGGGGGAGGCTAAATGTAAGCTTGATGCGCCTATAACTGAAGAGGAGGTGTCCTTGGCAATCCAACAAAGTGCTCTATATAAGGCAACAGGCCCAGACGGCTTTAGAGTAGAATTTTACAAACTTTTATCATCTTCTATTGTCCCCATATTGCAATCTCTATTTACGCAGTTTGTTTTGGACGGGTGTTTGCCTGGATCTTTGCAATTAGCACAGATTATATTGTTGTTGAAGCCGGGGAAGGATCCTACACAGCCTTCCTCATATAGGCCCATTTTATTGTTGAATGTAGAAGCTAAATTGTTTGCTAAGATCTTGGCAAATCGATTGGCTCACGTGCTGCCTTCTGTGATAGCTGAGCCACAGGTTGGTTTTGTCCGAGGATGTACAATTACTAGGAATTTGAGGAAAATTCTTATTTCGCTTGAACAGGTGGAACGTGCCCATACGCCATTTTTGTTAGTTAGTTTTGATGCGGCAAAAGCTTTTGATCGCATTGCTTTGAACTTTTTATTTGCTACTTTGCGTCAATATGGTGTAGGAGAATTTTTTTTGAATGCAGTTAAGACATTGTATGCTTCACCTCAGGCAATGATTTGGATAAATGGTGGTTTTTTTTGTCACCCTTTGTTGTTAGTACGGATATATGACAGGGTTGCCCTCTATCTAGAGAGCTGCACGGGAACGGGATTTGCGGGATTCCCGCAGGGACGGAAGCAGTTCCTGTGGGGTTCCCACGGGGATGGAAGCAGTTCTGCGGGGTTCTCGTGGAAGTGTAAGCTACACCTGCACCAGCCTCTCATCTACCGAATACCAAGCTCTTTGAGTGCTGTCTCCTCCTCCTCCTCCTCTTCCTCATCCTCCTTGCTTTAACAGCACAAATGTGGAAAGTCTTCTATTAAGGAGGTGGTAGAGACACAAATGATGATGGAATTCAAAAAGGCGTGGGATGAACACAGAGGATCTCTAATTAGAAAATGGAAGTTATAAAAAACCCTAACCTTAAATGGCTGCATGTGTGTGTGGATGTGTGAAGTAATGCTTAGATGATGACTGGCTGTGATTAACTAGGGCCGATACCAGGCAGACTTGTATGGTCTGTGTCTAATATATGGAAGTCTGGTTTAGGATGGGCTGGAAAGGGTTTAGACAGCAACTTCAGTGGCTGGAACATACGGACAGTGCTGGACAGATTTTTACGATCTGTGTCCCACAAATGAGAAGACGCATAGACTGGAGTGGGCTTCAACGACAACTCCAGCAGTTGGAACATAAGGATAGGGCCAGATAGACTTCTATGGTCTATGTTCCAGAAACACAAAAGAAAGACCATAATCAAGTATATAATATCACACTCGTTGAATTAATCATTGGGCAGACTGGATGGACCATTCAGGTCTTTATTTGCTGTCACTATGTTACAATTAATCCTCTTTGCTCCCGGGCTGATGAGCAGACCTCAGCTCTGACACAGGTATGAGCATCGGATGTCACCTGACCTACTGGCGCGTGCATTTGGTGACCTCTCAGCACACAGTGCCAGTAAATCAGAGACAAATCTTACATGAGCACACCAGAGTGTTCCAAGTTTCAGCTTCCATTCCTTCCTTGCCTACAGTGATGTGGCTCAAATCCAGAGAGAGACTGAGGGAGCTGGCTGGAATTTTCTTTTAAGTACCATTAAATTCTTACAGTGATGGGTGGGGATATTCTTGCGGGGACAGGTGGGGATGGGTTAAATTCTTGCGGGGACGGGTTGGAATGGGTTACATTTTTGCGGGGATGGACGGGGATGGGTAAGATTCCAGTGGGGACGGGTGGGGACGGGTAAGATTCCAGCAGGGATGGGCGGGGATGGGTAAGATTTCTGTCCCCGTGCAACTCTCTACCTCTATCTCCGCTATTATTCTGTTATGATTCTGCCGGTCTGGCAGGGGAAGGGGGATGGACTTCATTCCTGATTGGCTGCCAGGGTTTGTACTGACGTCAGTGGGTTTTACTTTAGCCTGCAAGTTTCTGCTTTCCCTGCTTTGGCGTTACATTTCTTTGTGACTAAAAGCCTGGGCAGTTCTCTGCCAGAACATGTGGTGTGCTGTGCTCTGGCTTTGATCTGTGTTTTCCTGTTCAGTGATTCTTTCCCTTCCCTTGGTTTGCCATGCTGGTTACAGCCTGTGTTTGAGGGTGTAATCAGTTCACTTGACTCCAGCTGGGCTTTCCCTGGCTGCTTGCAGGTCTCTGTGGGAAGCCAGCTGCTTGTTTGCTCAGTGGGGGGCTGTGCTCAGTTCAACCACCCACTCAGCAGGCTGCTGGTCAGCAGCTTTCTTTCTGGTTGTTTGTTTACTGAAGGATCTCTCTCCCTCCTGTTCCTGCTTGCTGGCTCAGTAAGTTTAACCCCCTGAGTACTGTGGCTCTGCCTCTGCCTTCTGGGTGTTGAGGTTTCCTTCTCTTTTGCTGTCTTTTTCCCCTGGTATTTGGTTGGGGCCTAGTACCCCTTTTGTTTACTGCTCCTGTCTTTGGCGTGGGGGTTGGTGTGTTCATTCTCCCCTCTGCCCTGGGGTGGGGGTCCCGGGCTATGGGGTCCCAGGGTCATCATTAGGTTGAAGAGGATTGGTGAAAGCGGTGATCCTTGTGGTACTCCGCAGTCTGCTTTCCTCGGTGATGATATGTTTGAGTTTGATTTTACTTGATATGTTGTTGTGGTTAGGAAACCCTTGAGCCAGCTTAGTATGTTTCCACCAATCCCGAACTTATCTAGTAATCTTATTAATATATTGTGGTTTACCATGTCGAATTCCCTAGACATGTCGAATTGGAAGAGGAGGATGTTTTTTCCTATTGCTATTTCCTGCTTGAATTTGGCTAGGAGAGTGAGTAGTAGTTTCTGGGCTGTGGAGGGGGCGAAAACCTGACTGTGATTCGTGTAATATTGAGAATTTGTTTTTATAATCTTTATTTGTTTGACTACCATGCTTTCCATCAGTTTGACTGACAACAGGATGGATGCTACTGGACGGTAGTTTGTGATTTCGTTTGTTTTTTTCTTGGTGTCTTTTGATATTGGGGTGAGTAGGATATTGCCATTTTCCTTAGGGAAGATACCTTGCTGTAGCATGTAATTTAGGTGGGATGTGAGGTCTACTATGTAGCGGTCAGGGGCGGATTTCATTAGATAGTTGGGGCAGGTATCTAGTTTACAGTGAGTGTTGGAGAACCTGCTGATCGCCCGTGCAACTATATTGACGGTGAGGAGGGCGAAATTTAGCCAAGTTCGGTCAGCCGAAATTCTCCAGTGATTGGGTCCAACTCATTAAGGAAGATTTTGATGTCAGTGTTGTCCTGAGGTAGCGTGTTGCGTAGGTTTACAATTTTATTATTGAAATATTTGGCAAGCTTATCTGCAGATGGGATGTCTGTATTCGATGTAGTGACCAGATTGGTGTCCAGGAGTTTGTTCATGAGTTGGTATAATTTCTTCTCTTAAAACAGCCTTGCGGGTGCCCCGAGAAGTCAGCACAGAAAGTGGCTCTAAGACAGCCCTTTGGGGCTAGCTCAATGGGATTGAAGCCAGAGAGTAGCAGGAACCGGAAACCAGGGGATCCGAAGACCTGGGGTCCGAGACAGCTAGAGGCCCAAGGGCAAGATGACCAGGCTGGAACAAGACTTAAGACTCCTAATGGAACAAGGCTGAAGACACAGACTGGAAGACGGCTGGGACAAGACTGCATCGCCCACTAGACAAGGCTAGGCAACCCCTTGCAAAGGCAAGATGGAAGAGCCCCGGGATCCCCTATAAGGCCCCAGCTTCATGTCATAATCTCTGGGCGAATTCCTGCCTCTGGTCCTTTAAAATACATTTTTCAGTGTGTGTGTGTGTGTGCCTAAGGGAACTGGCATTAGCTGGTGCTGAAGACGCAGAATGGGAGCGGGCCGCCAAACCGAAGTATCACCCTGGGTCACCAGAAACGGCCATGCAGGCAACCTACAAGAACAGGAGGCCCGCCAAAAGCCCCGAAGAAGCAGTGGAGCCTGACCATGGGAGGAGGAAGGTGAGTCGGGGCACAGCAGTGACAACCTCAAAAATCCAAAGGTGCAAGTAGGCTCTCAAAATAAGGGAAACAGTTTCAAGAAACCAAAATATTATTCCTGGGTGAATTCTGCAGAATATTCTGTGCAAAATATTTGAAAATTTTGCCACATTCTGTATACCTTATTTGACCAAAAGACAAAATTATGCAATATAATCATTGTCTCTTAGAAAGAATTCATTTAAAAAGCACTACAGAAAAAGTTGTTCAAAGACACAATTAGTTTTGTTTCTTTTGTTAATTTTTTTATTTTTTGCAGAAACCCCAACATAAGTCCAAAACAACCCCCTCCCCACCAACGTTCTCTGTCCTCTGGCTCAACTCCCTCTCTCTCTCTCCCTCCTTCCCTCCCCTTTGCTCTCTCTTATTTGACACAATGCTGGTCTCAGGTGAGATTCCCTCCCCCTTTTCAAAGTTAATTCCCCAGGATCCCTCCCCTCTTCCAAAGTTAATTCCCCAGGATCCCCTTCCATCATCTATGTACTCTAGGCTTGATTCCCCCCCCCCCCCCCCATCTATCTTCTCTAGGCTTATCATCGTAGCTCTTTGCCCCCTAAGCCTTGACTTTATCCCTTCTATCTCCCTGATTCTTCTAGGCTCAACCTCCTCTTCCTCCCCAGTTTTGCCTGCCTCTTCCCAACCCCCAAATATAGCCTCCAGCTTTCCTACTCTGCCCCCCCCCCCTGGGTTTTTAGTTTTGTCTCTCTGTCCTGGGATCCTTTCCCCAAGATTTCCTCCTCTATTTGGCCAAATGGGTCAACACTGTGGCTGCTTTTCTCCAGGGGCCCAATGCAGCTGATACTGCCTTAGCCATTACCTCCTTCCCTCGCATGAGCAGGTACTGCCCACCTCCTTTCCACTCTGCATGGTAAAGGGTAATGGATTTGATATACTACCTTTCTGTGGTACAATCAAAGCAGTTTACACATTATATTCAGGTACGTTCTCTGACCCTAGTGGGCACACAATCTAAGTTTTGTACCTGGGGCAATGGAGGGTTAAGTGATTTGCCCAGGGTCACAAGGAGCTGCAATAGGAATTGAATCCAGTTCACCAGGTTCTCAAGCCACTGCACTAACCATTAGGCTATGCCTCCACGGTGCTGCTACTACCTTCCTCCAGCCCTGAGGACCAACACCAAACCTTCCCCCTAACTCACATGACTAGCAGTGCTGCTTCTTGATCCCTGTACCAAATTATGTAAGTCAATGCAGAATTATGCATTGCATAGTTGCACAAAATTTCCCCAACATTTACAAGAGGCCTGAGCACTCTCAAAATGCCAAAACATCATATATTAAAGCTTAGAGGACAAGCAAAATATGAAGCTTTCAACTACTCATGATTATTTGTTGTTACACTACAATCTGAAACCGGACAGTTTGAATCACTAAGAAGCATGATTATAGGTTATCCTCTGTTGCTGGGTGGGGTCAGAGTACTAACAATAAAACAAACTTTTAGATTAACACATATCTACTAACCTAAAAATACTCATAGAAGCATATGCAGCTACTTCAACATAAGCTTCATCCACAAAGACCGTCTTAAAACAGGAGTAAGGATAGCGGCAGGTGAGAATCTCCTCATAAAACTCAAAGACTTCATGGAGATAAGAAGTGGTGTGTTTTAGCAATGGAAGCAGCTGAGGTAAGCAAAAATGAGTTACCTAGGGAGGAAAAAGTTATTTATTTATAAAAAGAAAATATTTCATGTTGGTACATACAAAGAGGGCAATTTTACTGTATAACAGGGCACCTAGGCAGGGAAGGCACATAGATGAATAAGTTGTGTTTATTACATAAAGAGGCATATTTTCAAAGCACTTAGCCTTCCAAAGTTCCATAAACCTATGGAACTTTGGGAGGCTAAGTGCTTTGAAAATATGCCTCAAAGGCATATGCATATATAAACAAAAAATAATTATAATGGACCATCAAATGAGAGAATCATACATCTGTATAACCAACTAGTGGTTATGGTGTAACTTTTCACCACAATTTTCATAATCAGTCCAATCAACTCATAATCATGCAAAAAACTACAATTAGGTATCATCAAAAAATATTCACATTGTACATCTATCATTAAGCCATATCTTCAATGATTTGCTGTAGCACCCAACATGAGGTTTTCAAAAAACTACATCAGGGATATCTCATAGTCAAACCATGTCCAATTCAAATATCATCACAGCAATTTTTCAAAACTTGATTATCATGTTGGATGCTACTGCAGATTACTGAAGATTGGCTGCAACAGCATGCTATTGACTTCTTTAGTTATGATATGTGTACAATGTAATTATTTTGGGGATATCTAAGCATAGTTGTTTGAACAAGTGCACAACTGAGTTTCAGTTCATTGAACTGATGATGAAAAATATGAACTAGTTATACTATAACTATTGGTTGGTTGTACATTTTTATGATTCCCACATTAGATGGTCAGCTACAATTATGTTTATGTTTATATATGTATTTTTTTGATGAGAATTTTGATTTTTTTTTCTTTTTCTTGAATGTATTTCATAAATGTAACATATTTAATTATGTGTCTCTATAGAATAGCTTCTCCAAAAACTTCCACTAGCTGCAAGGAAAGAGACACTTCATGCATGTATATATTGGTAAGTATCAACACATATGCAAATTTTATAAAATATATAAGTGTTGATCCCACCCTTCCCCCTGCCCATTCTCAGCTCTCAGTAACATCTACACTTATAACTGCATATAAGTAGGTGCAAGGTCTTCTACTTTTATGTGGACATACCCTATGCAATTTTTTAAAGTACCTAGCTGACTGTGTAAAGCATTTCTGAATTCACTCAAGTCGCATATAAAAGTATATTATTTAACATTAACTAAAACTGAAAGATTTTACTTCAAGTCACATATGTCCTGAAGTAAATAGTTCATATTTTTTTTAATCTACAACTATAAAATTTAATTACTAATTATTATACAATTTTACACAAAAAGAGAAAAGAAAAACAATATTTTGGTCCAGATCTGAGCAGCAGCTTTTTAATTTATAAAGGATACAACTGTAGGTAAGGTAAAACAAGTTCAAAGTGGCAGAATTGCAGTTAAAGTATTCAGCACTCTAATTCACAAGTCAATACTGCCCCCTACTGGGCACTATTCTTCATACATATACTCTTGTTTCTAAAGGCATAAAAAGTGTTTTCTCACATCCCAGTTTCAATTATCACACACTTGTTGAAAAATAAGGTCACAATTTGTTTCTATAAAAAGCTGCTTTACATGCACATAATTTGACCTGTAAATTCCTAAAACATATCTGTTAGACAGGATCTCTTCCATCCTATAGATGTACATGTTATCCAATACCCTCACTCACATCCTTGAAGAGGACATTGCCACAGGTGGCATTTTCTGCTACCTTATCAGCCCCCCCTTCTCCCTTTATTGCAGTGGATCTCAATCTTGTAGAGGCACATCTAATTGGTCAGATTTACAGACTAGCCATAAATATGAACTAGACAGATTTCCATACACTGGAGAGTAAGCATTTGCAAATTGTCTATCTGTTATGGATACCCTGAAATCCAGACCAATGACATGTGCCTCCAGGATAAGGTTAAGAAAACCAATGCCTGTTTCCTACAGAAAATTAACATCTGTTTTCCAGTTGCAAAAACATTCTTCTCTTTTTCCTGATTCCCTGCGTCAGAAAAAAAAAACTGCAAACAGAGCAAACACAGATTTAGACTTGTAACCAATTACCTCATGCATGTAGGGGTCAACAAGGATTTCAAAAGGCCCAATTGCCAGAGAGATGTTAGGAGATGCAGTAGGGATAGTCAGTGTGTAATGAAAGGTCTTTTTTCTCATGTCATGAGTGTAAACAGTCTCCACCAAATCTCCATTTGAAACGGCCACCATAGCAGCATCCACTGTGAACTCCAGCTTCCATGTACATAGTTCTGAGTATGAATCCACGCAAGGAAACCAAAATCTAGGAACAGGGGTGAAAAGATGCAGGAGAACATGACTTACTCTGATAATAAAATATCAATAAAAGAATATAAATAATCAATATGTTTATACTTTATTTTATAAAGAAGCAGCATGCACCAAATAATTAATTAATTGCTCATTTTGGCAGTTTTATAACCCACGTAGACCCAGTGTACCCAGGTCTGAACATGCTGGATTGTTCCATGTTCCATTTCAATCTACTCTAACTCAAGAAAACAGCCTCCAGAGCAAAGGCATCAAGGTATAGTACCATATTAACCATCTTCGACATAATCTAAACTAGCACTGAGAAATTTGCAATGGTTCAGATTTGTGTTTCATTGTATTCCATAATAAATGAAGTTCAGCACTTATCCTACTTCTTAAAGCTTTCCTGTTATTGCCAAACATTAAATATCCCTCAATCTTATCATAGCAACTTTGTTCATAACAGGGCTCTGGTGTTGGAGTTCGAAGCAATTCTGAGTGGAGTTGAATTCAGTAAAAATGTACCAACTCCAACTTCAAAATAAAAAAAACCCATTATAATACATGGTAAATTTATCAAATTATACTTGCAAATACATATCTTTGTCCTGGATCTAAATTTATATTCACCAGACTTTAGATACTGAACAAAAAATTTAAAGCCTAATACCAGTAGGAGATGAATCAGAGCTGGAATCGGACAGTAGAAAACAGAGGAGTCGGAATCAAAGGTTTGGTGCACTGACTCCACAGCCCTGGTTCATAACTAAGAATTGCAGAGACGCCAAGTTACCTAGTTGCAGACTGCAGACTTTGGGCCAATCCTGCTTTTTGAATTTCTATTCCAAAGCAATGTGGGATTTGTGGTGCCTGATCCTGCCCATTGAAATCAGTGATGCAAGTTCTACAATGCACCAGGATGGGGTGGTTAGAAATCCAGGACTGGTCCAATAACTCCAGCCTGGAATTGGTTAACTTGGCATCTCATCTCTGGAATTGGTTCTGATTTAGTTAGTCCCATTTAAGATGAGGCAAAGACACTATCACGCTTATTTTCGAAAGAGAAGGACGCTCATCTTTCAACACAAATCGGGAGATGGGCATCCTTCTCGCAAGGTTGTCCAAATCAGCATAATCGAAAGCCGATTTTTTGACACCCTCGACTGCTTTCCGTCACAGGGACGACCAAAGTTCACGGGGACGTGTCGGCAGGGTAGCGAAGGCGGGACTGGGGCATGATTAGGAGATGGTCGTCCTCGGCTGATAATAGAAAAAAAAAGGGCGTCCCTGACGAGCACTTGGCCGACTTTACTTGGTCCATTTTTTTTCACAGCCAAGCCTCAAAAAGGTGCCCGAACTGACCAGAAGACCACCAGAGGGAATCGGAGATGACCTCCCCTTACTCCCCCCCAGTGGTCACTAACCCCCTCCCCCAGTTGTCACTAACCCCCTCCTACCATAAAAAACAAGTTTAAAAATACTTTTTTGCCAGCTTCTATGCCAGCCTCAAATGCCATACTCAGGCCCATCGCAGCAGTATACAGGTCCCTGGAGCAGTTGTAGTGGGTGCAGTGTACATCAGGCAGGCGGACCTGGGGGAGGGGGTTGGGGGGGCTCAGCACCCAAGGTAAGGGAGCTATACACCTGGAAGCAATTTCTGAAGTCCACTGCAGTGCCCCCTAAGGTGCCCGGTTGGTATCCTGGCATGTGAGGGGGACCAGTGCACTACAAATGCTGGCACCTCCCACGACCAAAGGGCTTGGATTTGGACGTTTTTGAGATAGACGTCTTTGGTTTCCATTATCGCTGAAAACCAAGGACGACCATCTCTAAGGTTGACCTAAATGTCAAGATTTGGGCATCCCCGACCGTATTATTGAAACGAAAGATGGTCGTCCATCTTGTTTCGATAATACGCATTGCCCCGCCCCTTCGTGGCACCGTCCTAGAGTTGGACGCCCTTAGAGATGGTCGTCCCCGTTTGAAAATGCCCCTCCACGTTGCTACTCTTAAACTTGGTTCTTCAAGAATATCATAGATACTGAAACGTCAACGCCAAAGATCAGTCTCAGTATGTCAGTGTGACTAGCAGGGGAACTTACATCTAAAAAACATAGGTAATCTCTGGTGTGGATCAGAATTTTAACTCTATCAAAGGGGTTTATAAGGAAAAACAACTGACTGGAAAAACACTCTGCTGTGAACTTAGTTCTGATTCTGGTTGCAGTAAAGCGAATGCTACATACCTGTAGAAGGTATTCTCCGAGGACAGCAGGCTGATTGTTCTCACAAATGGGTGACGTCCACGGCAGCCCCTCCGATCGGAGATCTTCCTAGCAACAGAGTTTGCTAGTCCTCGCGCGCGCCCGCGATGCGCGCATGTGCGGCCGTCTTCCCGCCCGAAATCGCTCGTGTTCGCTAGTCCCGTACCAAGCAAAAACAAGACAAGGGAAGACACAACTCCAAAGGGGAGGTGGGCGGGTAGGTGAGAACAATCAGCCTACTGTCCTCGGAGAATACCTTCTACAGGTATGTAGCATTCGCTTTCTCCGAGGACAAGCAGACTGCTTGTTCTCACAAATGGGGTATCCCTAGCCCCCAGGCTCACTCAAAACAACAAACATGGTCAATAGGACCTCGCAACGGCGAGGACATAACTGAGATTGACCTAAACTTTTCCAACTAACTGAGAGTGCAGCCTGGAACAGAATAAAAATGGGCCTACGGGGGTGGAGTTGGATTCTAAACCCCAAACAGATTCTGCAGCACAGACTGCCCGAACCGACTGTCGCGTCGGGAATCCTGCTGAAGGCAGTAATGAGATGTGAATGTGTGGACAGATGACCACGTCGCAGCCTTGCAAATCTCTTCAATAGTGGCTGACTTCAAGTGGGCCACTGACGCCGCCATGGCTCGAACACTATGAGCCGTGACATGACCCTCAAGAGTCAGCCCAGCCTGGGTGTAAGTGAAGGAAATGCAGTCTGCTAGCCAATTTGAAATGATGCGTTTCCCCACAGCCACTCCCCTCCTGTTGGGATCAAAAGAAACAAAAAGTTGGGCGGACTGTCTGTGTGGGCTTGTCCGCTCCAGATAGAAGGCCAATGCTCGCTTGCAGTCCAATGTGTGCAGTTGACGTTCAGCAGGGTGGGTATGAGGACGAGGGAAGAATGTTGGCAAGACAACTGACTGGTTCAGATGGAACTCCAACACCACCTTCGGCAAGAACTTAGGGTGAGTGCGGAGGACTACTCTGTTATGATGACATTTGGTATAAGGAGCATGAGCTACCAAGGCTTGCAGCTCACTGACTCTGCGAGCTGAAGTAACTGCCACCAAGAAAATGACCTTCCAGGTCAAGTACTTCAGATGACAGGAATCCAGTGGCTCAAAAGGAGGTTTCATCAGCTGGGTGAGAACGACATTGAGATCCCATGACACTGTAGGAGGTTTGACTGGGGGCTTCGACAAAAGCAAACCTCTCATGAAACAAACAACTAAAGGCTGTCCAGAGATAGGCTTACCTTCCACATGGTAATGGTATGCACTAATCACACTAAGATGAACCCTTACAGAGTTGGTTTTAAGACCAGACTCCGATAAATGTAGAAGGTATTCAAGCAGGGTCTGTGTAGGACAAGAACGAGGATCTAAGGCCTTGCCATCACACCACACAGCAAACCGTCGCCAGAGGAAAAAATAACTCCTCTTGGTAGAATCTTTCCTGGAAGCAAGCAAGACTCGGGAGACACCCTCTGACAGACCCAAGGAGGCGAAGTCTACACTCTCAACATCCAGGCTGTGAGGGCCAGAGACCGAAGGTTGGGATGGAGGAGCGCCCTCTCGTTCTGCATGATGAGGGTTGGAAAGCAGTCCAATCTCCACAGTTCTTCGGAAGACAATTCCAGAAGAAGAGGGAACCAGATCTGACGAGGCCAAAAAGGAGCAATCAGAATCATGGTTCCCCTGTCTTGCTTGAGTTTCAGCAAAGTCCTCCCTATCAAAGGAATGGGAGGATACGCGTACAGGAGACCTTCCCCCCAAAACAGAAGGAAAGCATCCGACGCTAGTCTGCCGTGGGCCTGCAGCCTGGAACAGAACTGAGGGACCTTGTGATCAGTGTTGCCAATTGGGCGGTTTTCCGCAACCCGCCGCGGGAAATTTTTGCCCGCGGCGGGTCGCAGTTTTTTGGGCTTCTTTTTTTTCTTTTCCGCGGTTTTTCGGGCGGTTTTTTTCGGCCGCGGGGGGCGGGGTTAGTGACGTTTTGGGCGGGGTTAGTGACGTTTTGGGCGGGGCCGATGACGGGGGAGGCGGGCCGATGACGGGGGAGGCGGGGCCGGTGACGGCGGGGGCGGGGTTGATGACGCGGGGGTGGGGGTGTCAGGGGCGGGGTTTGAGTTTGGGCGGGTTTTGGGCTGTTTTTACTCTAGATTGGGTGGGAAAAAAATTTTCCACCTGGCAACACTGCTTGTGATTGGTCTGAGTGGCAAAGAGGTCCACCAAGGGGGTGCCCCACACTTGGAAGATCTCGCGAACCACTCTGGAACTGAGCGACCACTCGTGCGGTTGCATGATCCTGCTCAATCGGTCGGCCAGACTGTTGTTTACGCCTGCCAGATAAGTGGCCTGGAGCCACATGCCGAACCAGCGTGCCCAGCGCCACAAGCTGACGGCTTCCTGACACAGGGGGCGAGATCCGGTGCCCCCCTGCTTGTTGATGTAATACATAGCAACCTGGTTGTCTGTCTGAATTTGGATAATTTGATGGGACAGCCGATCTCTGAAAGCCTTCAGAGCGTTCCATACTGCTCGCAACTCCAGGAGGTTGATCTGTAGACCTTGTTCCTGGACGGACCAAGTCCCCTGGGTGTGGAGCCCATCGACATGCGCTCCCCACCCCAGGAGTGACGCGTCCGTGGTCAGCACCTTTTGCGGCTGAGGAATCTCAGGGTCAAATTGGCTCGAATTGTCCACCAATGAAGGGAGAGAAGAAACCTCGTGGACAGACGAACCACATCCTCTAGGCTCCCAGCAGCTTGGCACCACTGGGAGGCTAGGGTCCATTGAGCAGATCTCATAAAAAGGCGGGCCATGGGAGTCACGTGAACCGTGGAGGCCATGTGGCCGAGCAATCTCAATATCTGCCGAGCTGTGATCTGCTGCGACGCCCACACCAAGGAGACAAGGGTCAGCAGATCGTCGGCCCTGGTCTCTGGGAGGTAGGCACGGGCCATCTGGGAATCCAGCAGAGCTCCTATGAATTCAAGTTTCTGAACTGGAAGAAGGTGGGACTTTGGATAATTTATCACAAACCCTAGCAGCTCCAGGAGACGAATAGTCACCTGCATGGACTGCTGAGCTCCTGCCTCGGAGGTGTTCTTTACCAGCCAATTGTCAAGGTAAGGGAACACATGCACTCCCAGCCTGCGCAGAGAAGCCGCTACTACGGCTAGGCATTTGGTGAATACCCTGGGCGCGGAGGCGAGCCCAAAGGGTAGCACACAGTACTGAAAATGCCGTGTTCCCAGATGAAATCGAAGATACTGCCTGTGGGCTGGCAGAATCGGGATGTGCGTATAGGCATCCTTTAAGTCCAGAGAGCATAGCCAATTATCCTGTTGAATCATGGGAAGAAGGGTGCCCAGGGAAAGCATCCTGAACTTTTCCTTGACCAGATATTTGTTCAGGGCCCTTAGGTCTAGGATGGGACACATCCCCCCTGTTTTCTTTTCCACAAGGAAATACCTGGAATAGAATCCCAGCCCTTCTTGCCCCGGTGGCACGGGCTCGACCGCATTGGCGCTGAGAAGGGCGGAGAGTTCCTCTGCAAGTACCTGCCTGTGCTGGAAGCTGAAGGATTGAGCTCCCGGTGGGCAATTTGGAGGCATTGAGGTCAAATTCAGAGAGTACCCTAGCCGGACTATTTTGAGAACCCACTGATCGGAGGTTATAAGAGGCCACCTTTGGTGAAAAAATGTTAACCTCCCCCCGACCGGTAGGCCGTCCGGGCCAAGCACTGGAACGTCGGCTATGCTCTGCAGGAGCCAGTCAAAAGCCTGCCCCTGACTTTTGCTGGGGAGCCGCAGGGGCCTGAGGCGCGCGCTGCTGACGAGAGCGCGCGCGCTGGGGTTTAGCCTGAGCAGCAGGCTGGCGGGAAGGAGGATTGTACCTATGCTTGCCGGAAGAATAGGGAACCGTCCTCCTTCCCCCATAAAAACGTCTACCCGAGGAGGTAGAGGCTGAAGGCGGCCAGCGGGAGAACTTGTCGAAAGCAGTATCCCGCTGGTGGAGCTGTTCAACCACCTGATCGACCTTGCCCCCAAAAACATTGTCCCCCCGGCAAGGGACATCCGCAATCCGCTGCTGGATTCGATTTTCCCAGTGCTTTGAAAATATGCCTCTAGATGACACTTAAATAGCGCGATTGATGACCATGAGATTCCCAATAGGATGAAGAAAAATTCCTTCATGGTGTCTTTATGCTACCCCTCTATAGACCCCCGTGGGATCCTTCCACATGGAGGTGTATAGAGGGTTTGGTCTTCGAATATCTTTCTAACCGCCTCCCTGAATTCTTGTGAGACCCCTTCCCATGGGTATCGCTGTTGGGGAGGCATCAGAAGGCGCAGTTCAAGTCTAATTCCCATGACCACAGCTTTCTGTCCTTTTGGGTCTAAATGAATCTCTGGCCATTTGTGTTCCCACATATATGCTTATTAGAAATCACCCCTGATTAAATCAGTGTGGAATCTTACTTGTGTATGGAGTATTTTGTAGAACAAATGACAGGTATAGAATAAATAGAAATAAAGACAGAGATAGTTTACCGAAATAAGGTATTTATTCTTACCAAAATTAAGACATCAATCTGGTACATTCATCAGACAGCTTCGAGACTCAATTGGACAGAGCTTCGCCCTCGGAAAGACGTTGGGGAAAGTTCCAACAATCTGTCTAATTCTCATCTCTTTTATAGGAGTTGGTCTCAATACAAGTCTATGGCAAGACACTTTTTTTCCTTAATCTTGCATAACCTCTGAATCATACTTTACTACCGGTCAGGTGCCCACCTCCCCTTTCCGTTTTATTATTGCAACTTATTGTGCAATTTCCCTTTTGTAAACAACTTCTTACACAACAGTCTCATATCATCTTGTGATCTGGGTGCCATCTTATAAAGACAAACTCCATGTTATGAACCAAACTTTTATCATTTTTGTCTTTAATTTCTTCATCATAGGTGTTACACTCAATTTGAAAGTTGCACCAGGTTTCATTAAGACTCACCAAGCAGTCCTGCTCTTGCAGGCTCTCGGCTATAAGGCCATCATCTGATTTTCAGGCCTAGTCAGTACTTATCAGCTGTTTAAAGCTATGTAGCTTGGCCCACCACTATTCCAGTAGATAGGCCTCAAGCTAGATCACATATTAACATTCCCCTCTTCACCCTATCTCATAGGGTGATACCAGGGTTAACATACCATGGTACCATCCATTCCAGAAGGTATCCTATAGGTTTATTGCATTTGGAGAGTCTAATTGAAAACCTGTATAGTCCAACTTGTTTGAATTGAGATTACCACGCAAGCACTACTTCTGTTATTTCAATCCTTTTTGGGACTTACTCTTATCTGCAGTTGAGTGACATACCATAGTTACAACAACAATATTTTTCAACCTATTAATATGCAGGTTCTATCTTATTCTTACCTATGTGTGTATATATTACTAACAATCATTCATTCTTTGGTTATATACTGATTATATCCTGAGTATACATTTGCATAGATTACATAGTCATACTGATTATTAATTACATCGTTTCATAAAGCTTTACGTTACTATATTGTATCCCTGTGTGCTACTACCTGGTTATACAGTTGCAGACATTTCTACAGTGTCTCTAGCATTTGCATAGCGATTGGTCCATCTCATAGGGAGATAGTCCAATGTGTTGTCTCCTGTGGTGTTGGGAAGGAGATTTTTTGTTATTGCGGTTTCAATTAAGCGTTCTACTAAGCCTCTAGCACAAGGGATTATGCAACATCCTACTAATACAAATATTGCAACTACTATGATTATGGTGGTAGCTGCAGAAATGATAAATGTCTTCCATTTACCAAAGGCTTTATCCATCCAACCAGTCCAAGATGTGTCAACACCAGAGTTCTCTGCCAATTCTTGTGACAGTGAGGTAAGACCTTTCAAAGCTCTGGTGATCGATCCATCTGGAGCAGTATTGTTGGGGATGAAAGTACAACACTGTGTACCTATTTTATGGCACACTCCGCCATCTGCTGCCAAAATCTGGTCAAGCACTAATCGATTTTCTAACGTCATTCTGCTAGTGGCGTCTAACTGTGCTGCAATTCCTTGAACCGCATCTCTCGTGTAATTTACAAATCTCTGCTGGTTGTAATATATATAGTTGATCCAGTCTACATTTTTGTTTATAGTAGCCCACCAAAAGAAGGCGGATTCGAACCCTGCAGCTATCTGGTTTCGGGCTTTGAACTCATCAGGGACCCCTCTTGGAACTCCAATTGCATCTATATATACCCGATCATCAAAGGATCCAGGCATTGCATGTCTCTTCACTCGTGAGGAAGAGCTGCTATGAGAAGGGAGCAAGGATGCTATAATGATTGGAATTACCAATTTGACCAAGGCACATCTGCCTGTCCAACTTCTGTGAAGTGTATGGTGGATAGTATGGGTTCCACAATACCACCATACATCTGCTCTAGCCTGTGAGAAGTCCGTGAGGTTCAGATTTCGCAGAGTCCCTTTCTCTAGGGTAGTATTGCAATTGGTCAAATTTCCCAGAAACCGTGTATTCTTAACCCCATATCGTTCCAGACATGTATGATATCTGGTAGCAGGATCTGGAATCCTGAATGCAGGTGGAACCCTCAGGCGAGGGGGTAAGTAGGGGTGGTGTTTGTCAAGATGCTGACAAGACTGATTAATTTCAGTTGTTACCTGCAGTAGCTCTAACATACACCAAAACCCATCTGGATCATTGTAGAGATCTAGCGGAAAGGGAACTACAGTTGGTTCTGCCCTTGCATGGGCACAAAAATAACAGTTAGAAACATTCAAACTCTTTGTAGTATAATGGGCCCATTCGAGCCACAGATTAGTATCTCCAAATCCTGTTTCTAATGCCATCAAATCTTTAGAATTATTAATTGGTACTATCTGATAGGGAATCGTTACTTCTGGAAGCTTGGTTGGCATCAAAGGGTTCTTTTCTGGTTGGGAAGGGGGGGGAACAATCTTAAATTTGCCAATGGGATCTCTGCCTGTGGTATCAATTCCTAAGGAATAAGTTCTGTACCTAACGGCCGTTACTCCTCTAAAAGTGATAGCCACTTGATTACATTTGGTCATCGGACAAAGGTTAGACACTCGTATTTTCATAATGGAAATACTCTTTTTAAGAACAGGAATTTCGCTACCTGAATAGGGAACCCAGGAACCTGTATACCACCATACTTGTGCCCAACTTCCGCAATTGGAAAAGGGACACAGGTATATCTCAGAAGCTGACAGATATTGCTGCACCGGATGCTCACCACACATAGTGTAGGCACACACGTCAAGGGTTATTGTGGTCGTCTGTTCAGTAGTGGGTAATGTTATTTTGTAGGTGGTTGTAAATTTCTGCAGAAAATTTTCTAAGTCCTGTGCTCCATGTACAATGGGCATAGTGAGCACACATAAGAAGAGGGCCAGGCACATCATGTTGGTAGTTTTCATGATTAAACACTGTATCAAGACTGTACGAAGGGCAAGTGACGGCTAATGATTAAGGTGAGTAACAAAATTATCCCTAGGGTCTTAGCAAGAGCTGCTATCACAACAATCACTATTCCAAAATATACCAAGGCTTGATATATCATTAGGAATTACTTGTGTAAGGGGGGTAAAATTCTAGTAGCTCCTTTTTCAGTGGGATTGGGGACTTCAAAAAGGCTAAATACTTCCAAAGATCCCCATCCAACTTCTCTAATGAACAGAAACGGCATCCAGTCGGTACCAAGTACGGCGTATGTGATTAACCAAAAATCCACAACTTCACCACTTTCTGGTCTTACTAAGAGCACTTCAGTCTGTTCAACTTGTAAACCTAAACTTCCTCCAAACAATGCCAGGGTATGTGTAACGATTCGACTGGGGCCCAGTGTCCAACTCTCAAGTAAGGGTTCACACAGTATCTGGTAAGAGGATCCCAAGTGGGATCGTCTTCTGGAGCTGGGTCCCAATGGGGATGGCCTAACTCTCGAGGGTCTAAAAGGTAAGTTGGGGGTTCAGGGATTACGTGATCACCTAAATTAAAAGGTGACAGTGGTGGGGATTCGAGAGAAGGAACGGTTTGTGGCGGTGAATGCTGGTTATTAAGTCTGCTATGGGACATATATTAATATGTCACGGGTGTAAACGGACAGCGGCAAATGAACCCCTGCCGTCCGGTGAAATGCAATATTTCTCAAGAACTCTGTTCCCGACTTTTCTAATAAAAAGCCAAGGCAACCAATCCGTACAATACAGCTTATAAGTGACAATCCAAAAGATTACTTCTTCACCTGTCTGAGGTCTAATAAATGGAAGAATACTTCGAGCTACTTTTACTGTCACTGCGTTGTGAAGTATTGAGGCAAGATACTGTACGATTCTGGCGGGTTCAGGACCTGGGGCGTGTAATAAGGGCTCACACAACAAATGATATCTGTAATTGGGGTCCCAGTAACTACACTCGTCGGGCGCAGGATCCCAATATCCAGGCAAACTATGCAGGGGGTCAGTCTGGCTCATGTGGGGGATAATAACAGTTAATGGGGATGCTATCGGGGCGGGCGTGTGGCTGGGACACTGATACCTGGAGTGGTTAAGGTAGTATTCGTGGGAGGAGGAACGTCACTATTAGGCACCAGAAGATAAGGAGGAGGGGTGGTTCGCAATTCAGACAAGGTAATATTATCCTCAAAAGTATATGTAGTAGTGGGGACAATATTGTCCGAGCTACTGTTATTATTGGGAATATTTGTAGAAAGCAAAATAGGAGAATCAGTGAGGACAGGAGTAGTCACAGACTTTTCAATAGGCACTGTAAGATTGCCAGTTGAAAAGTCTGTCGTGGCAGATATATCTGCCAAGGGGGTGGTATTACTGGTGGCAATGGGACTAGTCCTTCTGATTGTGTGGAGGGAGGTGTGTCCAAATAAGCGTGTGAAGGTGGTATTGTGTTGGGGCGTTGTGTAGGCTGGTGGAGTCGTTGCCAGTACAGGAGTAGTGGCAAGGACTACTGGAGTAGTTGCAAGTACAGATGTAGTTGCAAGTACTGTGGCGTTTCCAACGGGCAAGGTAAAGTTGCCAGAGGGAGAGGCACTAGGTGTAACCCAGAGATCAGCAAGATTTCTGTCAACAGTATAGGTAAACAATGTAGTGAAAAACAACACCAAACCTATAAAAAGTATGATAACACACGAGAGTCTAACTGCAAACAATCGAGCAGATGGGAAGCAGAAGAAAAGGGTGTACTGGTGTACCACCGTGACTTCTGCTGAAGCAACACTTGCAACGGTGCTATCTGCGTCGTCCGTGTCTTCAGGAACTGTGTCGTCTTCAAGATAGGTCTCGTCAAAGTCGTTGGACCAATGAGTGTTGGTGTCAGATAACTGCTCAGAGTTACACTTGTCAACAGGAGAAAGGTCAGGTTTATTTGGGACTGGTTCCTTGATGTAGTCGAGGGCAGCAAGGTTCTCTGCGGTTGGTTCCCTGCAGAGGAGTGTACCAACTGAAGAGGCTGAGGGAGGTGGGACAGGGAACTAGAAAGTAAAATTGCATTCTGCAGAATAGAGCGAGGAAATGGCCGAAGGCCCAAGGTCACCAAGAAAAATATAAACTGGGATGTTTGCAGAGGAGACAAAAGACTCTGCGCCAATCTGACTAAACAAAGAGAAAATTAGAGATATCTGATGAGAGATCAAATGAGAGGCCTGGCTACAATCACCACTCAACCTAGAGACTGTAAGAAATGCAACACCCGGTGCGTGACCTGAGAACTCTGCTGATAAGACTTTCTCCAATTAGGCAGTCGTCTAGGTAAGGATGAAATGACCCTGAGAGCGCAATGAACATCCTCTTAGATCTATAATAGAACGGAAGAGAGAGTACTGCTGAAAATGACCAGTTAATGCATAATCAAAAAACTAGCCGTTCTCTGGGTCCTAAGGAGAAGAGGAAGGGTGACCAAGGACACCAGTTAAATAGGGCTACAAACCCCAGCCCTATCTCTGTGGCGTTCCATAGTTGGGTAAGTTCCGAATATAGGAGTCCACCAGCTATGGTAGTACGCTCCGGACAGAAAAAATTGTCCCAGTATGAACGTCTGATTCACCGGCCTGTAATTTCTTGGATCTCCCTAATCCACGTACCACTAATCCACGTGCCACAGTCATGCCTCCTCCCTCACTGAGATGTACCAGACTCACACCCAATAGATATGAATGTTGAGCTTGTTTCAGGTTAAAACACAGAACCTAGGCCCAGGGTCCCCGGTGTTCCTAGTGTTGATCAGCCATGGCAAATATTGTATGTGTTAGTTTGCAGAATTACTGGAAAGCCTTGCTTTTGGAGCAGAGGTTTCTGTTCAACACTCTCGTGAGAGTTTTTTTTTTTTAAATGCTGTTCTGATTATAGAAAGGTGGACCTTTGAGCTTTCCCAGTATGGCAAAACTTATGTACCTATGCCCATTAGATATGAATGCTGGACTTGATGGACTTTAGGCCTTTCCCAGCATAAAGCGAATGCTACATACCTGTAGAAGGTATTCTCCGAGGACAGCAGGCTGATTGTTCTCACTGATGGGTGACGTCCTCGGCAGCCCCTCCAATCGGAATCTTCCTAGCAAAGTCCTTTGCTAGCTCTCGCGCGCCCGCGCGCACCGCGCATGCGCGGCCGTCTTCCCGCCCGAAACCGGCTCGAGCCGGCCAGTCCAGTATGTAGCAAGACAATACAGTTCAAGGGAAGACACAACTCCAAAGGGGAGGCGGGCGGGTTTGTGAGAACAATCAGCCTGCTGTCCTCGGAGAATACCTTCTACAGGTATGTAGCATTCGCTTTCTCCGAGGACAAGCAGGCTGCTTGTTCTCACTGATGGGGTATCCCTAGCCCCCAGGCTCACTCAAAACAACAACCATGGTCAATTGGACCTCGCAACGGCGAGGACATAACTGAGATTGACCTAAAAAATTTACCAACTAACTGAGAGTGCAGCCTGGAACAGAACAAACAGGGCCCTCGGGGGGTGGAGTTGGATCCTAAAGCCCAAACAGGTTCTGAAGAACTGACTGCCCGAACCGACTGTCGCGTCGGGTATCCTGCTGCAGGCAGTAATGAGATGTGAATGTGTGGACAGATGACCACGTCGCAGCTTTGCAAATTTCTTCAATGGAGGCTGACTTCAAGTGGGCTACCGACGCAGCCATGGCTCTAACATTATGAGCCGTGACATGACCCTCAAGAGCCAGCCCCGCCTGGGCGTAAGTGAAGGAAATGCAATCTGCTAGCCAATTGGATATGGTGCGTTTCCCTACAGCCACTCCCCTCCTATTGGGATCAAAAGAAACAAACAATTGGGCGGACTGTCTGTGGGGCTGTGTCCGCTCCAGATAGAAGGCCAATGCTCTCTTGCAGTCCAATGTGTGCAGCTGACGTTCAGCAGGGCAGGAATGAGGACGGGGAAAGAATGTTGGCAAGACAATTGACTGGTTCAGATGGAACTCCGACACGACCTTTGGCAAGAACTTAGGGTGAGTGCGGAGGACTACTCTGTTATGATGAAAATTGGTGTAAGGGGCCTGGGCTACCAGGGCCTGAAGCTCACTGACTCTACGAGCTGAAGTAACTGCCACCAAGAAAATGACCTTCCAGGTCAAGTACTTCAGATGGCAGGAATTCAGTGGCTCAAAAGGAGGTTTCATCAGCTGGGTGAGAACGACATTGAGATCCCATGACACTGTAGGAGGCTTGACAGGGGGCTTTGACAAAAGCAAACCTCTCATGAAGCGAACAACTAAAGGCTGTCCTGAGATCGGCTTACCTTCCACATGGTAATGGTATGCACTGATTGCGCTAAGGTGAACTCTTACAGAGTTGGTCTTGAGACCAGACTCAGACAAGAGCAGAAGGTATTCAAGCAGGGTCTGTGTAGGACAAGAGCGAGGAGCTAGGGCCTTGCTGTCACACCAGACGGCAAACCTCCTCCACAGAAAGAAGTAACTCCTCTTAGTGGAATCTTTCCTGGAAGCAAGCAAGACGCGGGAGACACCCTCTGACAGACCCAAAGAGGCAAAGTCTACGCTCTCAACATCCAGGCCGTGAGAGCCAGGGACCGGAGGCTGGGATGCAGAAGAGCCCCTTCGTTCTGCGTAATGAGGGTCGGAAAACACTCCAATCTCCACGGTTCTTCGGAGGATAACTCCAGAAGAAGAGGGAACCAGATCTGACGCGGCCAAAAAGGAGCAATCAGAATCATGGTGCCTCGGTCTTGTTTGAGTTTCAACAAAGTCTTCCCTACCAGAGGAATGGGAGGATAAGCATACAGCAGGCCTTCCCCCCAATCCAGGAGGAAGGCATCCGATGCCAGTCTGCCGTTGGCCTGAAGCCTGGAACAGAACTGAGGGACTTTGTGGTTCACTCGAGATGCGAAGAGATCCACCAAGGGGGTGCCCCACGCTTGGAAGATCTGGCGCACCACTCGGGAGTTGAGCGACCACTCGTGAGGTTGCATAATCCTGCTCAACCTGTCGGCCAGACTGTTGTTTACGCCTGCCAGATATGTGGCTTGGAGCACCATGCCTTGACGGCGAGCCCAGAGCCACATGCTGACGGCTTCCTGACACAGGGGGCGAGATCCGGTGCCCCCCTGCTTGTTGACATAGTACATGGCAACCTGGTTGTCTGTCTGAATTTGGATAATTTGGTGGGACAGCCGATCTCTGAAAGCCTTCAGAGCGTTCCAGATCGCTCGCAACTCCAGGAGATTGATCTGTAGACCGCGTTCCTGGAGGGACCAGCTTCCTTGGGTGTGAAGCCCATCGACATGAGCTCCCCATCCCAGGAGAGACGCATCCGTTGTCAGCACTTTTTGTGGCTGAGGAATTTGGAAAGGACGTCCCAGAGTCAAATTGGACCAGATTGTCCACCAATACAGGGATTCGAGAAAACTCGTGGACAGGTGGATCACGTCTTCTAGACCCCCAGCAGCCTGAAACCACTGGGAGGCTAGGGTCCATTGAGCAGATCTCATGTGAAGACGGGCCATGGGAGTCACATGGACTGTGGAGGCCATGTGGCCCAGCAATCTCAACATCTGCCGAGCTGTGATCTGCTGGGACGCTCGCACCCGCGAGACGAGGGACAACAAGTTGTTGGCCCTCGCCTCTGGGAGATAGGCGCGAGCCGTCCGAGAATCCAGCAGGGCTCCTATGAATTCGAGCTTCTGCACTGGGAGAAGATGGGACTTTGGATAATTTATCACAAACCCCAGTAGCTCCAGGAGGCGAATAGTCATCTGCATGGACTGCAGGGCTCCTGCCTCGGATGTGTTCTTCACCAGCCAATCGTCGAGATATGGGAACACATGCACCCCCAGCCTGCGAAGTGCCGCTGCTACCACAGCTAGGCACTTTGTGAACACCCTGGGCGCAGAGGCGAGCCCAAAGGGTAGCACACAGTACTGGAAGTGGCGTGTGCCCAACTGAAATCGCAGATACTGCCTGTGAGCTGGCAGTATCGGGATGTGTGTGTAGGCATCCTTCAAGTCCAGAGAGCATAGCCAATCGTTTTGCTGAATCATGGGGAGAAGGATGCCCAGGGAAAGCATCCTGAACTTTTCTTTTACGAGATATTTGTTCAGGGCCCTTAGGTCTAGGATGGGACGCATCCCCCCTGTTTTCTTTTCCACAAGGAAGTACCTGGAATAGAATCCCAGCCCTTCTTGCCCGGATGGCACGGGCTCGACCGCATTGGCGCTGAGAAGGGCGGAGAGTTCCTCTGCAAGTACCTGCTTGTGCTGGAAGCTGTAAGACTGAGCTCCCGGTGGACAATTTGGAGGTTTGGAGGCCAAATTGAGGGTGTATCCTTGCCGGACTATTTGCAGAACCCACTGATCGGAGGTTATGAGAGGCCACCTTTGGTGAAAAGCTTTCAACCTCCCTCCGACTGGCAGGTCGCCCGACACTGACACTTGGATGTCGGCTATGCTCTGCTGGAGCCAGTCAAAAGCTCGCCCCTTGCTTTTGCTGGGGAGCCGCGGGGCCTTGCTGAGGCGCACGCTGCTGACGAGAGCGAGCGTGCTGGGGCTTAGCCTGGGCCGCAGGCTGTCGGGAAGGAGGATTGTACCTACGCTTACCAGAAGTATAGGGAACAGTCTTCCTTCCCCCGAAAAATCGTCTACCTGTAGAGGTAGAGGCTGAAGGCTGCCGGCGGGAGAATTTGTCGAATGCGGTGTCCCGCTGGTGGAGAGACTCTACCACCTGCTCGACTTTCTCTCCAAAAATGTTGTCCGCACGGCAAGGCGAGTCCGCAATCCGCTGCTGGATTCTATTCTCCAGGTCGGCGGCACGCAGCCATGAGAGCCTGCGCATCACCACACCTTGAGCAGCGGCCCTGGACGCAACATCAAAAGTGTCATAAACTCCTCTGGCCAGGAATTTTCTGCACGCCTTCAGCTGCCTGACCACCTCCTGAAAAGGCTTGGCTTGCTCAGGGGGAAGAGCATCAACCAAGCCCGCCAACTGTCGCACATTATTCCGCATGTGTATGCTCGTGTAGAGCTGGTAAGACTGAATTTTGGCCACGAGCATAGAGGAATGGTAGGCCTTCCTCCCAAAGGAGTCTAAGGTTCTAGAGTCTTTGCCCGGGGGCGCCGAAGCATGCTCCCTAGAACTCTTAGCCTTCTTTAGGGCCAGATCCACAACTCCAGAGTCGTGAGGCAACTGAGTGCGCATCAGCTCTGGGTCCCCATGGATCCGGTACTGGGACTCGATCTTCTTGGGGATGTGGGGATTAGTTAAAGGCTTGATCCAGTTCGCCAGCAATGTCTTTTTGAGGACATGGTGCAGGGGAACGGTAGACGCTTCCTTAGGTGGAGAAGGATAGTCCAGGAGCTCAAACATTTCAGCCCTGGGCTCGTCCTCCACAACCACCGGGAAGGGGATGGCCGTAGACATCTCCCGGACAAAGGAAGCAAAAGACAGACTCTCGGGAGGAGAAAGCTGTCTTTCAGGAGAGGGAGTGGGATCAGAAGGTAGACCCTCAGACTCCTCGTCAGAGAAATATCTGGGGTCTTCTTCTTCCTCCCACGAGGCCTCACCCTCGGTGTCAGACACAAGTTCACGGACCTGCGTCTGCAACCGTGCCCGGCTCGACTCCGTGGAGCCACGTCCACGATGGGGGCGTCGAGAGGTAGGCTCCCTCGCCCGCATCGGCGAAGCTCCCTCCGCCGACGTAGTCGGGGAGCCCTCCTGGGAGGTGGCCGCAGTCGGCACCGCACGCGGTACCGACGTCGGGGACCTCACCCCGGGCGACGGGCCAGCCGGCGCCACGCTCGACGGTACCGGAGGCGCAAGCACCGCCGGTACCGGAGGGGTAGGGCGCAACAGCTCTCCCAGAATCTCTGGGAGAACGGCCCGGAGGCTCTCGTTCAGAGCGGCTGCAGAGAAAGGCATGGAGGTCGATGCAGGCGTCGACGTCAGAACCTGTTCCGGGCGTGGAGGCTGTTCCGGGCTGTCCAGAGCGGAGCGCATCGACACCTCCTGAACAGAGGGTGAGCGGTCCTCTCGGTGCCGATGCCTGCTGGGTGCCGACTCCCTCGGCGACCCAGAGCTCTCGGTGCCGACGCGGGGAGGGGACCGGTGTCGATGCTTCTTCGACTTCTTCCGAAGCATGTCACCGGAGCTCCCCGGCACCGACGAGGAGGACGTAGAATCCAGCCGTCGCTTCCTCGGGGCCGAGGCCGAAGGAGGTCGGTCTCGGGGGGGCTGTACCGCAGGAGCCCTCAGGGTAGGAGGAGACCCACCCGAGGGCTCACCGCCACCAGCAGGGGAATGGACAGCCCTCACCTGCACTCCACTCGATGCACCACCGTCCGACGACATCAGGAGACGAGGTCCCGGTACCACCAACGTCGATGCAGCTATCCGATGTCTCGGCGCCGATGCAGAGGGCCGATGCCTCGATGCACTCGATGCACTGGCAGCCAAGGAAGAAGGTCTGGACGCTGATGACGTCGATGCACACGATGACCCCGGTGCCGATGCCGACGAAGAGCCCGAGAACAAAACGTTCCACTGGGCCAATCTCGCTACTTGAGTCCGCCTTTGTAAGAGGGAACACAGACTACAGTTCTGGGGACGGTGCTCGGCCCCCAGACACTGAAGACACGAAGAGTGCCTATCAGTGAGCGAGATTACCCGGGCGCACTGGGTGCACTTCTTGAAGCCGCTGGAAGGCTTCGATGTCATGGGCGGAAAAATCACGCCGGCGAAGTCAAAATCCGAAATGACGAATTTGGAGCACCAAAAATTTTAAGGGAGAAAAATCTCGACCGAGGCCGAAAAGAGGCCTACCCCGACAACGAAAGAAAACTTACCGGGGCAAAAACTGGAAATACGGGAAGGGGCAAACGAAACCCAAGGGGGTTTCCGGAGCACTTTCCGAACGAAAAGAAAACTTTTCCGAAGAAAAAACACGTCGATTAAATAACGGACGCGCGAGGTCGACTCTCCGGGGCTCAACACGGCAAAAACACAGCCGTACCGAGTGCGGACGAAAGAAGACTGGCCGGCTCGAGCCGGTTTCGGGCGGGAAGACGGCCGCGCATGCGCAGTGCGCGCGGGCGCGCGAGAGCTAGCAAAGGACTTTGCTAGGAAGATTCGAATTGGAGGGGCTGCCGAGGACGTCACCCATCAGTGAGAACAAGCAGCCTGCTTGTCCTCGGAGAAACATACTTATGTACCTATGGCATAAATACACAGGAAGTGAGTGAATCCTCTTCCAATTGAAAGAAAACTCTGGTTGAAGGCGCATAGAATGAAAATGAAAAAGGACAAACTTGGAAAATACCTGTAACGAAAAAAGTGAAGTTGTGCCACAGCCACTTAGTGAAGGCAATGTAGACAAGACTGTATCTGAATTCAAGAAAGCTTGAGACAACATAAGGTCTCTAAGGAAGAGGAAGAGATAGCAGATGGTATGTATAGGCATACTGGACCAAAACAGGATGTTTATAATCTGCCAATGCTGAACTGATAAGAGTAGAGACAAACACAAGTAGATGGTTTGAGGACCTTCCACTATATTTAAGTGGGAAATATGCAAAATGAAAGGATGACCTTATTCTCTAAGTGACCATATGTCCTGTAAGTACCAGAAGAAAGCTAAAATGAAATATGAGAGGCTTCAAGGCAGTTGGAAAAGAAGGGAAGACATGAATAAAGCATGCCTGCTAAGGCAGCTGAGTGATTGGGAGCTTGGTAGACAGGACTGTCCCTCAGAGAATATGAGAGAGCTGATATATCCCCATGGCATCTGAACAATCTACTGTATATGCCTATAGAGAAGGCTTCTTAAAGGAATGAAGTTATTATGGCAAGATTTGTAGAGTCCCAGTCAATTGACTATTAAAGACAATGCTGCACTTTGCACCAGGTAATGAAAAGGACACAAAAAACAAAACAACCATAAAATTATGTACTACGAATACCAGAGCTAATAGCCAAGTTATAAATCTAAAACCTAAAGCCAGAAAACCGTGAGAGATATCTATATATGAAAGGGACCCTTTAATCCAAATATTGCCTGCTTTTATGATGTGGGTGTTAGAGTCCTGTTTACCTCACACACGTGTGGAGACAGATGATTAGGAAAAAAACAGTTTGAAGGTGAGCTACACTTTGACGTGCAGCATAGCCTGCAACAGAGATCAAAGTTCTGGACTGAGAAAAAAATGGAGGGTGAATAAAAATGGGCATCATTCGCACCACTTACACAGTGGCAGTTCCCGAAAGCGCGCCTGACACCACCGCAACAAGCGGAGTAGGGCGGAACGTCAAGAAAAGAAAAATAAATAACAGCCAGCAAACTATGCCGCGAAAAACCGGAGAAAACAGAGAATCCGAATAAAACAGAACTCCGTAAAAGAGAAACTGCAGCTGCAGCCTAACAAGGCGGCCTTCCGCGCCAAAACTAAAAGAACAAAATTGCTGACAGCGCCAAAGGAAGAAACTTGAAAGACACAGGTATCTGCAGAAAACTTGAAGGAGCCGAGAGCGTTTACAGTCCGGCGCTGTGAAAAACCGGCTGCAGCCTCCCCTGACTAGCGATACTCTCGCCACCCGAAAAAAAAACAACTTGTCGCGCCCCAATTTTTTTTTTTATAAGCCTGCGCCCGCTGTCCAAACGCGAGGGAACGGAGGGAGAAATTCTGAGAAAGAAAGTGGCTCGTTAAAGGCCCCGTCAACATTATTTTCTTCCATTTCCTCCCCCTCTTGTTGTTTTTTGTTTTTTTTTTACACAGCTAAATTAGCAAAGAAAAAACACTCAAGAACAAAAGAATAACCCAGAGCTGTCTGCCCGGTAGAAAACTGGAGATTGTCTTTTTTTTTTTTTTTTAAACAGCTAAGCCTGCTTGTTAAAAAGCTGGGGAAAGAAAATACTTGAAACCTCCTAAAATGGCTGCCTCTCCCAAAGACCATACACCTTGCTAACCAAAGGGTAGTCCTTCCCAGCTAAGTATGGGAGATGGGGAGGATAGGGGGGAGGGACTCGGGGCACCCGAGTGTAACACCCACAGAGGCTGTAAAAGAAAGAAAAGAAAACCTTATCTGTCCAGCGTCTAATAGAAAATTCCTAGGCACAGAAGGAGAAGTAGCAATATTGTTTTTATTATTAGCCTCTAAAAGAGAAAGAGAAAGAAAGAGACTAAAGGGCTCGCTTCCTACCTGCTGGGAGACTGAGAAAATACTGGGGCTAAGGTCACATGGCCAGGGCTCCTATTGGCTCTCTAGAGTCAGAGTTTTTCTCAGTCTCCACCTGCTGGTAGGCGAGCACAACCCATCAGTCCAATCCTGGTCCGGTCCGGAGGGACGCTAAGGAACAGCTCTTAAGCGAAAGCAATTTTTACAGCTTTGCCTGCGATTAAAGGATCTTGGTGCTCATTATGGCCTCCAGTACCCAGCACGGATGACTATTACACTAAATAATTCCACCAGATCATTTGAGACACCAGAAGATTTGAAAGAATTTTTGGATCAAAATGCGAATACAGGAATGCACAGGTAACGCAGGTCTGCACTCACCACATGCGAGCATGCATGAGATCAATTTGCTTGCAATGGAAGCAGTGCATGCAGGTTCATCTTACACATGTTCGTTGTGCATGTCTTGAGGGCCTGGCTGGCTTGGTGTGTCCTAGGGACTGGGTTGAGAAACGCTGATCTAGGTTGAACAGTACAGAATCATAGTGGTACACACAGGATGTCTAATACGTTAGCATTTAACTTTCAAGAAGGAGACTATGATAAAATGAGAAACCACAACTCTTAGAGGAGCAGCTGCAAAGGTCAAAAATTTACACCAGGCGTGGACGCTATTCAAAAATACCATCCTGGAAACCCAGACCAGATATATTCCATGCAAGGAGGAAGGGAAGTCAATGACAAACAGCATGGTTAAAAAAATTAGGTGAGATTTTAGGGACTATCATCATCTTCATAGTATCCAGTCTTCCCCACCATGTAAGATTTAACGGGGACCAGGCCGCCAGAGAGGACTCAACCAACTTAGATAGCTTGTCAGAAATAATTTTAATGGTATTGGTAAGGTCTCTATCAAAGAAGACGCCAAGATATTTTATAGAAGAGGATATCCATTTACAGGGCAGCTCTGGAGTGGTAAAAGGAGTATAGATGTCGTTCAGAGGCATCATTTCTGTTTTATCCCAATTAACTTTATCACATACGTTTTGAGCATGATCCCTCTTCTCTTCCCTTGCACCTTTTATAGGCGACTGGAAAAGATGCTCACCAACTTTTTATGGAATTGTAAATTGCCCAGAATCTCTCTCAATAAACTTAAGCTTTCAAAAAGGCATGGAGGAGTCAAATTTCCCGATCTCCTGCTGTATCATAAAGCATTCATTATGCGTCAGGGCATGGAATGGATTGCTCCTGTGAATGTCACTTCCTCGCCGCCCAGATGGGTAGACTTTGAACAAGGCCTCATCGATCCATTAAGCCATTCCCATCTCATCAGTATGCGCCTTCCTAAGAGCATTGTTTCCAATCCAATCATCAACACCACCTACAAATTAATGGCATCTTTAGATCAATCCATGGGTATCCCTTGGTCTGATACGCCACTCACCCCCATATGGAATAACCCCAACTTTAAAATCGGTAATAAACAAGTCTCGTGGTCTCAGTGGCAGCGTATAGGCATTTGGTCCTTGAAAGACATGATCCATCTGAGCAGTCAGACTTGGAAAACCTTCTCAGATCTGAAAACAGAATTTGCGTTATCAGACACCCAATTTTACCAGTGGCTTCAGATTAGTACTATGTTAAAAAAAATAAATAAAGGCAGATTGCAAATACAATTTCTGATCCAAACCTCAGAACTTATTGATTTTAATCAGAGGCTTCAATATACTGGCCATGCAGCTTCCCACATTTACAAACATCTTCTCAGCAAATCCCGTAGTAATTGTAAAAGTTTACGTAGATGTTGGGAAGAAGACATTCAACAACCTATCTCCGATAAATTGTGGGAACAGCTCTGGAAATCCCTCTTCAGATGCTCTAACTCTTCTACTACAATACAGTCAACGTATTTCTTTATGAATAGGTCTTTATGGACGCCATATAAGATGCATGTTATCACCCCCTCTAATTCTAATTTATGCTGGTCTTATCAGTCTCAAGTGGGTAATTTTAAACACCTTATATTTGATTGTGGGTGTATTCGGCAATACTGGTTAGAAATATGGGCGCAACTGGTAGACATTTTTCACATTCCAGGCTCAATTACTTATAAATTCGTGATACTCAGAGATCAATGCTACCAAAGTTTGCTGACTCATAGTGAAGGGCCTCTGGTTAACACCATGGTATCCTTAGCATTGAAGGTAATCTTCTCACATTGGAAGTCCTTACATCAAGTCACCTACCAGGAATGGTGGAACCTATTGCTTCAAATATATAAATATGAATCACACCTTGCTAAGAAATCTCCCCGTTTTGCTTAATATAGAGAAAAATGGCTACCATTTGTATCTCATTTTAACACTATACAGTGATATGTACAAAATTGGTGTAACTCATGTACATATTCTGTCTTGTATCCCCCAGCTCCCCCCCTTTTTTTTTCCTCTCTCTCTCTCTCTTCTTTCTCTCTCTTTTCATAATTTAACATTAACCTAGAATGAACAGTTACTTCTTATGGCGAGCTCTGGTTTTGCCATATATTGCAAATTGTTGCTTGTTGCTGTGTTGTGAGCTCTTGTTTATTTCTGTACTGAAAATCAATAAAAGAAATTAAAATAAATACAATTAAAAAAAAATTAGTGAAAGAAGCTATTAGAGCTAAAAGAAAATCCTTCAGAAAATGAAAGAAGGATCCAGCTGAAAATAATAGGAAACAGTATTAGGAATGGCAAATCAACTGCAAAGCACAGATAAAGAAAGCAAAGACAGACTTTGAAAAGAAGATTGTGTTGGAGACAAAAACATATAGTAAAACCTTTTTTTAGGTATATTAGAAGCAAAAAGCCAGTAAAAGAATCAGTTGGGTCACTAGATGAATGAGAAGTAAAATGGGCACTCGGAAGCCAAGGTCATAGCGGAAAGATTAAATGAATTCTTTGCTTCGGTTTTCACAGAGGAATATGTGGAAGAGATACCAGTGCCAGAAATGGTACTCAATACAAATGAGTCAGAGAAGAGGAGGCCTCTGAGGGGAAATATAAATAGAGGTCTACACAATATTGAGTGAAGTGGAACAGGTAGAGGTAAATCGATTGTTTACGCTTTCCAAAAATACTAGGACTAGGGGGCACGCAATGTTAATATGGAACATGCTGGACATGACCATAGGACCATAGCACAGGCTGACTAATAGCCTGCACGATTGTGTGTTGAGCTAGGCCTCAAAAGGTTAAAAGTACAACCAGTAAAATGCTTGCAAAAGTGCATTCACTAAAATGCTTATGTGACAGATGTTCTCTTGAGGACCTTTCAACACAGGCTAGCAAGGAAGTGAATGTGGTTTGCTAGCAGTTTGCTAAGGAACCAAAATATGATTTCATTATAAAATGGTTTATAGACTCTGCTGATTTAAGGAGGAATTTTGAGGTAGTCAAAAAGGTAGTAAGAATTAAACAGAACCTGTGGTTACAGGGACATTTATGTTGCAAGTGCGAATGACCTTGATGGTAAGTGAAATTACTGTAAATATAAGTTTAAGTAAGTTTCGGTAACATTGCTGATTCTGTGGAAATTCACTGATGCTGATACTAAGTAAATTAGTAATTACACAAGAAGCATGAGAACAGAAATATGTATGATGCAAAAGCATGTGATTAAAAGGGTATATAACTGACAGCTGTAAACATTAGAAGTTAGAGAAGTAATACTGTGGATTCGCACTTTGCGGCCAGTTTACCACTCTCATATGAGAATTGCTTGGTTGGGATAATTTGATGGTTAGCTAAACTCAAGGGTACAGTATATACCGTGTTTCCCCGAAAATAGGACATCTGCCGAAAGTAAGACCTAGTAGAGGTTTTACTGCAATTAACCAATATAAGGCCTCCCCCAAAAATAAGACCTAGCAGGGCCACCGAGAGCTGGACAAGGCCGCACCCGCGCCCCCCCCCCCCCCCTGAGGTCGCCCCCCCCCCCCCCACCCGCCCTCCGTCACTCCAGAAACTAACCTCCTTTCACTTTCGCAAGTTCGCAGCAAGCACAAGCAGCAGCAGTAGCAGGGCAGACCTCTCCTTCCTTCTGTGTCCCGCCCTCGCCTGACGTAACGTAACGTCAGGCGAGGGTGGGACACAGAAGGAAGGAGAGGTCTGCCCTGCTACTGCTGCTGCTTGTGCTTGCTGCGAACTTGCGAAAGTGAAAGGAGGTTAGTTTCTGGAGCGACGGAGGGCGGGTGGAGGGGGGCCCGGCGACCTCGGGTGGGGGGGTGACGACGGAGGGCGGGTGGAGGGGCGACCGATGTTTCCCCGAAATATAAGACCTCTCCTAAAAATAAGACCTAGCGGGTCTTGGGGAGCAAAAAATAATATAAGACAGTATCTTATTTTCGGGGAAACACGGTATATGTGGGTACAGTATGTTTTGGGTTGATTTTAGGGGGCTGACACATTCCACCACAAGTGTAACAGTTAAGAGTGGATTATGGGCTTGGGTCTCCTCCACAGTGCACTGGACTGACCACTAGGTGACTCCAGAGACCTGCTCACTATTCTAATAGGACTAGCCAAAGATCAGAAGCTTTCAGAGACTGGTATGTACTGTTTCTTTCACATCTTTGAGAAGTGGGAGGGAGTCAATGACTACTGGGGGAGTAAGGTGGGAGTCATTCTTTTATTTCTTCAGTGGTCATCTGGTCACTTAGGGCACTTTTTTGTGGCTTAGTCGATATTAAAACAGGTCTACACCAAAATATTTTAGTCCTTCCAAATCCCACCCTTAACACGCCCCCAACATGCCCCCTTGAGATTTGGACGCATTGCAGATGAACTTCATACCGATTTTGTTTTGGTGAGAAAAATTTCCAAATGCTGCTTTATGCCACTTTTTAGACATTTTTCTCTTTCAAAAATGAGCCCATTATCCACTAAAACTGATTCTGGCAATATCAACACTATAATTTCTTGAACCACTAAAATCTCTATCTTCTTATAAATCAAACTCAAAACTATTTTCTAATAAACAGTGTGAAACCATGCCCTCAACCATGGTTCTACAGTTCACTGATATCTTTAGAACAGAGACAATATAACAAAACTAGTGAAAAAGTCCCGTTTCTGAAACGAATGAAATGGGCGCTAGGAAGGTGTTTCCTCAGAGTGTGTATGTCTGAAAGAGTGTGTGTGAGAGTGAGTGTATGAGCGAGAGAGAGAGAGAGAGAGTGAATACGCGAGTGCGTGTGTGTGACAGAGAGAGAGTGAGACTGGGTGTGTGTGTATGTGATAGAGAGAGTGTATGTGTGTGATAATGAGAGTCTGTGGGGGGAGGGTCCCCCCTCCCCTCTCCTCACTCCCTCCCAGTTCCAGTGTGGTCCATCCAGTTCCAGGGTTGTTGTCACTCCCCACTTCCCCCCCCCCCCCCCCTTCCATGGTCATCCCTACCTCCCAGTTCCAGGTTTGGTCCCTCCCTACTTCCCAGTTCCTGGTCCCCCACTCCCTCTCTCCAGGTTCCAGCTCCTCCCCTCTGTGTTTGATGATCCTCCCTCCCTCCCTCCCTGTTTCTGGATCCCTTCCTCCGTCACAGTTGGAGTGTCCCCTCTCCCTCCCAGTTCCAGAGTTTTCCTTGACTTCTCTGCCTTTTCTCCTACATTGCCCTGCCATGCATCATTCCCTTTCTGTTCCCATCCATGGCCCTCCCCCTGAGTTCTGCGGTCGCCCTTGCCCCCGAGATCGCCGGTCACGTCCGCCCCCCCCCGCCGCGTCTTACCCCCATTATAAAGTGCTGCACGCAGCAGGCCAGGCCATCCATGGTCCTGCCCCTGAGATCGGCGGTCACCATTTCCAACCCTGGCGCACCAACCTGTTTCTTGGCCCACAGAAGCTCCAGACTAGTGCTGCACGCAGTACGCCTCGCCAGCCCAGCGGTTCGCTTCCTTTCGGGTTGTCTTCCCTCCTTGTGTCCCGCCCTCTTGTGACGTAGGTTCCAGAAGGGCAGGACACAGGGAGGGAATAAGACCCGAAGAGAAGCGATATGAGAGGCAGTGTTCGTTCTTTGGGGGATGTTTTCCGAGGAAAGCGTGTTGTCCTCAGGTTCGTGCCAGGGGGGGGGTCCGGGGGGGCAGTAACGCGAAGGGAGGGGGGTGTTGAAATTGGAGGGAGGGGTGAGTGTTGATGTCGGTGGGAGGGACGGGAGGGGCGTTGAAGTGGCTGCGTTGGAGGAAGAGAGTGACATCTGTGTGGGTGGGGGCGTGGTCGGGTGGTTCGAGCGATCCCTTCACTGTTATAGATCCGCCCTCGACGTCATAACGTTTGACGCGAGGGCGGGGCAGAGAGACATTGTGAGTGGGATGGCTTCACCACCATGAATCCACGAACCCTTCAGCCTGGGAGTGACGTCAGATGGCTTCAGAACGTTGAGGGTGCGTTTTATTATATTAGATATCGTCAACATGCATATGGAATGAAAATCCAGTTTTTACCACTTCATCACGTAAAGAATGAACATACAAACTGAAGAGCACAAAGGACAATACTGATCCCTGAAGCACACCGCCAACTCCCACAGCATTCAAACAAATGTGACGTATTTGACCCACAGTGTGCCTGCTGTTTCCTATTTAACAGTGATCAATGGTAAAAACCAACAGCTTCTGTACTATAATCAGCCCTAAATACAAACTGATGTTCACAGAGAACCATATCCAACTCAATGTAATTTTTAAGCTACCGATAAACTGCTTGTTCTATCATTTTAGACAAAAATGGAAAACAAAAAGTTTGCCATCAAACTTTTGCTCACCCACCTGTTTTAATACTGGAAAAACTGTAACTTATTTTTAAAAGAATATGACCTTCCTGTAACAATGCATTAGTATCTTTTACTAATATAATTGCCATTTCCTTCAATTTTTTATGGCCCATAGCGGACAGAGTCATTAATACGGACAGATTTCAATAATCCTTGTATCAATGATATTAGTTGATCTGAGTGTATAGTCAATCCATTACCTATACTTTCTTACTCTAAATCTATTTGACACAGACACAATTGATCCTTGTATCAATGATATTAGTTGATCTGAGTGTATAGTCAATCCATTACCTATACTTTCTTACTCTAAATCTATTTGACACAGACACAATTGATCCTTCTATTTTAAACATTTTTGCTTTTAAACAATCTTCAATTCATTACTAGAAATAGTCTTTTCTGTGGCAGTCACTACTCTTATATTAGTCAAAAACTGAACTGTATAAAGCAGTTCTTTATGATGACAATGCATTTGAAAGTTTTGCCAAGTACAGTAATAAGACTGTTTCAATTCTCCTACCAAATATTTATAACATGTTAATGACGAAGCAAAAGTGTAAAGCACTGATAACAGAAACATATAGTTGCCTGCATACTGTGTGACCTAATTTTCTAACTCATGTTGCTATATTTTCCATGGATAGCTCTTATCTTGGAATAAACAAAGTAGTTGATTAACATCTAATGGAAAGGAGGATGAAAGTGGAATAGGTAACACACTATTGACTTTATTACAAAAAATGTTTAAATAGAAGTTAATGAAAAGACATGCTAATTTTTTCTTGATGATGTTTGGAATTTACAATGTACAATAGTTATATATAACATTGAAAACAAATAAATATTTAAATATATCTAACATCAAACTAAGTACCAATCTAAGCTGCATTCTTACCTTGTAGAATTCTGATAGCCATAGGAAAAAACATGAGCCCCCTTCTCTGCCATACTGCCTTCTACATTAGGCACCACAAAATGCAGACCTCCTTTAGGCTGGTCCAAAGAAAATTCAATGTACACCTTTAGGGGCTTAAGTTCTGCAGCAGTGAAAACAATCACATGTAAATGTTTGATGTGTTTAATTATATTAGCAAGGTAAAATAGTTAGGGCCCTGTTTACTAAGGTGCACTAGTGTTTTTAGCATGCACTAATGCCAGAGACACCCATATATTCCTATGGGTGTCTCTAATGTTAGCGCACGCTGAAAGTGTTAGCGCGGCGTAGTAAACAGGGCCCTTTACAAGACCAAAATTACACAACACAAATAATTTTTTAAATAGATGAGTTCATACAAAGGGCAATGCTCAACTACTAGTCGTTTTCCCCCAATTTGTCCTTTCAAGACAGGCTGAGAAAATACTGTTTTATACTGCCTTTACACACTAACTCATTCAAGTTAAATAGTAATTTAATTTTTATAAAGGTTATTTAAAATCAATCAAGGCTCAAATTTTCAAGTGGGGACACTTGTTTTGTTTTAACACATCTCTAATGTGGCACCTAACAGCACGAGCTGAGCAATCTAGGAAGACGCCTTCAGACTGAAAATGAAAGGGTTTTTTTTTTTCATACTGTTATGAGCTGTTGGAAAAAAAGAACAATCTAATCTAATACAGGACTTATTTACCACACAAATCCTAACTATTAGTCCAAGGCAGCTTACAACATAAGAAATCCAAGCAATACATGTGGGGAATTACATAAAAAATAATACCACAAAATAATACATTAAGAACATTATTTAAAAAAAATAGCATCAAAATTATCAAAGAAAAACTTTTAAAACTTACCAAATAAAAAACTTTAGATAATTCAGTTCCGTTCTAAAACATTGAGGTAGGTCATATTCCATAAGGCAATGCATGATAAAGAAACACTGAATCTAAAGTACACTTATAACACACTCAACGTAATTGTCTTAAACGGAAGATAGTTTTCATTCACAGATTCACCACTTGAGGTTCAAAAGTAAGAAAGGAATACAACATAACACCAGAACTTTTGTGTTATCATACATAGGTATATTTTGACCCTAAGGCAATATAATATTAGGGGGAATTAAATTAGATGGATTCCAGAACCAAAGAACTGTGGTATTATTAGCATTTAACTAGAGCATATTGATATTTGCCCAACATTGTTTTTTTTTTCCAAACAACAACAACATTTTTTCTCAAAAGTATCCTCGAACGCCAATTTTGAGAAAATTTACCATTTTTCCAAACACAATATCACTGATTGAGCATAAAGTCCCTGAACATCTCAAAACAGACCCTGCCATGCCCAATTCAACTTAATCTCTGCAGTAATAGATCATGATCCACAGAATCAAATACAGCTGAACTATTATACTGTAAAAAAAAAAATGATTTACCCTAGCTCAAAGACCTCTTATCTCTGAGATCATAGTTTCAGTACTATGATTAGCTCTAAAGTCAAACTGTGACTAGTGTAAACATGAAAATCTTTCTATATACTGCTTATAAATGCCTCCAAAAGTTTAGTAAAACAAAAATGGAATACCTGCAGTTGGTCTAAAATTAGGAGAAGATAAATCTAAACCCTGTGATTTGGGTATGGGAGTAAGCGCAATGTGACCCATATCAGGTGGTAATATTCCTTGTTCCAAAAGTTTATTGAAAAACAGAACTAACCATGAAATAATTGAGAGAGGAAGGTTCATAAACTAGAAGAACATTTGTCCAATACACAAGATGGATGTTTCTGTAACAGAGAAAACACATCATTTGAAGTAATAGGGACAAACATATCCCATAATTGATCTACTATGATTTCTGAGCTAAATTCAGCTGAAGATTGACTAGTTGGAGAAAGCGATAGTTGATCTCTTTTGAGATCAGCATGAATAGTCTCAATCTTATTAGAAAAAAAAACTAGCTAAATCCCAAGCAGAAGGTTGAAAATGTTGAGACAGAATTCCAAGAGCTACTGGAACTATAAGGTTGTCTACAAGCTGAAACAACTTTTTAGTGCTCCATAAACTATTATCAATTTCATTAGAATAATATGGTTTTGTTTTTTTTTAGATTCTGCAAAATTATACTTATAGGTCTTTATTGCCTGTTTCCAAGCAAGTTTAGCAGAGAGGTTTCAACTTTTTCACCAGTTCCTTTCTAGACATCTAAAATTTTGTTTCTGCCCTCTTAAAGAAACAGTGAACTAAGGTGAAGATTTATTAGATCACATGTTCTTCTCTCCAAATAGGGCAATAGAGTCTATAGAAGAATAAAATTATCCCAATCTGATACCATAATGACTGGATCAGTTAGAGTCATGTTGATTTGAGTGGATATTCTGGCCCAAAAATAATCACTATTAATCTTTCCTCTAGAGGTAATTCTGTGTTTCTTTACGCTAAAGTCTGATCCATACTAAGACAAAATTAAATTGCAATTGAAAGTGCTCAGACCAAGGTAAGGTCAACAACTCAGAAGAGGATATTAGACAAGCAATAAAGTCTAACAAATGGCCCATATCATGAGTAGGACCACAAGACAGTAAAGATAGGTGACAAGAAGACAAAAATATTTTGAAGTTTTAGAAACCAAATTACATTCTAATGGAAGATTTAAATCACCAACTACCAAGGATCTGGGATGTGAACATACAAAATTAGAAATAATTTCTTGAAATGTCTGTTGAACCAGGGGCCATGGACCAGGGGGGCAATAAAGAAGCAAAATCCCAACAGGGTTGGAAGAAAAATCAGATTAATCCTGAAGCTCACAGATCATGTACTTCAGTCCAGGAAGTACAAGTGAATAAATTAAAGTCAAATGAAAAAAGCTTTTCTAAACAGCTAGACCACTACCTCGCTTTTCTAATCTTGGGGAATGTATAATATTATAACCATACTATAACCAGAAGAACATAAATGCAATATTTCAGAACTATTAAGGTCTGCAAGCCAGGTTTCAACAAAAAAGCAAACCCCATGTCAGAAGAAGCTATTAGATCATTAAGCAATAATAATTTGTTAACAACTGGCCCAGCCTTAATATAGAAAGAAATAACATGTGTAGTCATCAATGAAAGACTCTGAAACAATTGGTGCAGTACAAATTCAAATAATTCCTTTTAGAAGAAAAAGTACTTGATATTCCCCAGTATTTTAACCTTCACCTCTAATTCCATGACAAAGAATCCACATTTATGTGCCACTTACACGAGTAAATGTGCAGAATACCTGCTTGCTCGTAGGTAAGTGTACACTTGCACGTAAGTGGCTGCAACTCGACTAACGACTATTCTGTAAGTGTCCACATAAATGGGCAGGGCATGGGAGGTGCTGCCACTTAAGCACACAACTTACAGAAGACAGTAAAAGTGAAAGGAGTTGAATAAAGTAAGGCCACTCCCATCTCAGTCAGGCTAAACCAGGGTATGCTATTGAGTTTGGAGCAAATTTGGGGAAAAGCATCACTACGGATGAGAGCTGGGGGAAAAGGAAGGTGCAAGTTACAGCAGTAGAAAGTGGGAAGAGCCCAAGTAGAGATGCTGATGTGGAAGGCAGCTTATGGGGAAGAAGGGGCAAAAGAACCGACTGATAAGGGAAGTCCAGAGAAGCAGTGGCTGAAAGGAGGGCAGGTTCTAAGGACCCAAGAAATATTGGCTTTAATATCAAGTGGGACAGGGAGAAACAGCTCGAAGAAAAGCCCAACGAGAATAAGATTCCTATTCCACCTCAGTCTGAACTTTCCATTTGGTTTTCACCCAACCATGTTAACTGTTTAACAACGTTTTTGCAGGTTTCCACTTGTTTCTGCATAGATGAAGCTTGCAATAGTAATACTACCAGAAGGAAGGCATCTCCTTAAGTAAAGTTAAGGATCTTTGCTCAGCTTTGATTTGTGATGCTTTACAAGCACGCTTTAAATCATGAATTGTTCAAGAGTTACCTGAATCCTCTAGAAACACACTATAGAAATGCTCTTTCATTCTCTTTTCACTAACCACTTACCATCAACATGCTTCCGTAACTCTGATGGAACTTTAATGCACAACTCTCCATTCCCAGCATCGGGGTCCACAGCACTAACTGCAGCAGCATAAGCATTGGAAAAATAATTGAGATTTCTCCTAAATGAAAAAAGAAAAGTGTGTTTGAACCAAAAGCTATCATCATGGGATCAGATTCAAATGTTTGCTTTATGTTTATAGTTTATTAGGCTTAATATACCACCACTTTGTACAATCCAGCAATCTTTGTTTAATTTTAAAAAGCTGCTTTGGACTGGGATCACAATTTATTAATCTAAAAATAAACAGAGGAGAAAGGAGGGGAGAGAGAAAAAAACAATTGATTCACTGAACAACATAAATACTATTTCCAGGAGAAGCATTTCACCTCTCTTAGCATCAACATCCATCTCCGCTTCTCCATCTTATCACATTTTTCCTTCAACCCTCACTACTCTTTCACAAAATAAGAAACTGCATGTCTTCTTTCCTCCTCCTAATCCTCTATCTCCCTGTGGTAACAAGAGTGGCAGCCAGGCATGGAGCCTCACCAAAGTCACACAGAAAATAGAAAGTGAAACACAAATGCTTTATTTGTATTTACAAGTGCATACATATCTAACTGACTGCTAAAACCTGAGCTCCTGAACTACACTTCCTGCATCTGATGAAAGAGCCTCTTGTCCTTGAAAGCTCATTCCTAATAAACTAGTTAGTCTGAAAGATGTCACCAGCCTTTGTCATTTTGGGATATTGTTTTGTTTTAACATAACCATATTAAATACTTCATGGTAGAGGAGTAGCCTGACGGTTAGTACAGTGGGCTTTGATCCTGGCAACCTGGATTCGATTCCCACTGCAGCTCCTTGTGACTTTGGGCAAGTCACTTAACCCTCATTGACCCAGGTACAAAGACTTAGATTGTGAGCCCTCTAGGAACAGAGAAAGTACCTGCATTTAATGTGTACAGCGCTGCGTACTGTTGAGGATGCTTAAGAAAAAGGTGTTGGCACACATATACCAGCAGCAGGGCTGGTCTGTGGTTTAGTGTTTCCTGTGGCAGATCACAACCTTTAAGCTTAAGAAAAGAAATGTAAAGGCACTGATACAGGCTGGCTTAGACAGGTTTTGAGGAAACAGTTTGTACAGGATGCACATATGCAGAAACAAAAATTTAGTATATATGTAACTGTGCAGTAACAGGAACTGAGCATTACTTCCTGGCTCCCTGACTGTGAGTGCTTGTGATGTTTAATGCTCCCTTAAGAACAGAAGATTATTTTTCCTTCTTAAGACTTTTTCTCTTATTTTCTTCTGTAAGATTTAAATAAAGCCAGCTTAATTTGATTTACTACTACTTTTCAGATTCAATTTATTTCAGGCACGCAGCCTAGGGTCCCCGAAGGTACTGTCTGCCCTGGACTCTCTAGTAGCGCTATAAAAATGATTAGTAGTAGTAGTAGTAGGATACAAGGCTTACAACGGAACTAATGCAGAAAATACATTCCCTTAAATAACCATGGGAGGTAAATTTTCTTTATAGACCCTGGGTCTTACCTCATTGTGTTTAAGCCTAATTTGTTGTAATGTGAATTATTAGTCTGCAGTAAAATAATACATGTTTATAGTGGTGGTGCAAGTTAGTAACTCCAACCTAGACAGCGTAGTGGAAGATGACAAAAACTGACTTAACTAAGGAGAAATATCTTACATTTTGTCATGTTCTATAGTTGTAATAAACAGCATAGAGGGAAATAACTCCTTCATCCTACCTTTTCTCAGCTGCCTCTGCAGATGGATGAATAGGATTAAACTATGCTTTAAAACAGGAAGAACACCTGCAGATGCGCACAGAACTGAAAATGCTTCCCTCAGACAGCAAACCGAAGAAAACGCTGATGAGCCGTCCTGATGGGAATGTGCCAATAGGCTTCCGTCAGATCCAGGGAAGTGAGGAACTCCCCTGTCTGAACCGCTGCAATGACCGAGTGCAAAATCTCCATTTGAAAGGAGGGGACCTTCAACGCCCCATTGACCCTTTTTAGGTCCAAAATGGGCCGGAAGCAGCCCTTCTTCTTAGGAACCACGAAATAAATCGAATAACCCATCCCTCAATCCATTTTGGGGAAGGGCACTACGTCCCCCAGTTTGATCAAATGAAGTAAAGTTTGACGAACTGCCCTCGCTTTTCAGTAAGAGCGACACAGAGACTCCAGAAAGAACTCTGGTTGAGGGCTGTTGAACTCTAGCGCATACCCGTCATGCACCACCTCAAGCACCCACTGACCTGACGTGATCTGAGCCCACCTCTGGTAAAACTGACACAAGCGAGCTCCCATGCAAACCGGCGGCTGGACCCTCGTAGTTTCATTGGGATGTGCGCACGCGGAGCAAGAACCCCCTGAGGAAGCATCACGTCCTCCACGGTGGCCCCCTCGAAAGGACTGGGTCTGCTGAAAAATAAGACCCCTTGGTGCTCCGCTAGATCTGCCCGGTCTGTAATGCCAAGCATCCCGAAGACAATTACGCCCTGAAGTCCCTCGACCACTTGACTTGGGATGCATCTCCGGAAGCCGCGGAACCTTAGCATCCCCAAGACCGTGCACCAACTTCTCCAAGTCTTACCCAAAGAGCAAAGAACTTTTGAAGGGAAGAGAGGATAACTTGCACTCAGAGGCCACGTCTGCAACCCAACCCCGAAGCCAAAGAGCCCAACGGGCCCCAACCACCAGGGCCATATTTTTTGCCGACGCTTGAAGCAAGTCGTAAAGAGCATCAGTAAAGAAAGAAGATTCTATCTCCAACGTAGCCAGCTCCTGTACCCTATTAGCCATGTCCACAGCTGGATCATCCAGGAGCTTCTCAGCCCAGCAGAAGCAAGCGCAAGCCACCAGACCCCCACACACAGATGTCTGCAGCACCAGAACCGATAAATCAAAACTCCGCTTAATATTCTAACTTCCTATCTTGGGGATCCCAGAGTGCTGCACAACCATCCACCGGGATAGCCATGGCCTCAGTGACTGCCATCACAACCAAGTCTACTGTAGGAGGCTTTAAGGAGTCCCTATTCTCCTGAGGAAAAGCCTCGCCATAGCCCTAGACACCTTATTGGAGAATCTGGGGACGACCACTCCAGCGTGACCATCTCCCTCAGATCTTTATACATGGGAAAGGAATGGGAGGGACATTGAATACCCTTAACCAAAGGATCTACCTGCTTCACGTCCCCCACCGGGGTTCAGGGGAACTTGAGCGTCGCGGAGACCTGATCAATTAACTCAGCCAATTCATCTCCATGAAAAATCCTAACTACTGAGGGGTCCTCACCTGGCAAGGAACAATCCTTTTCCCGACTGGCATCCAAAATATGTTCCCCAAGATCACTGCAATCCTCCTCCAATTCCTGGTTAGAAAACGCCTCGGGATCCTCCGCGCAATCCAGGTGAGGCCTCTTTGCGACCCACCCCCCACCCCGAGGGTCCAGCCGTGTGGGTCCCAATTTCCACACCTGAAACATGAACCAAATGAAGTCAGGAGGGAATCGCATCCCTCCTGGGTACTCAGGAGCCAAGCCTGAACTCTGCCAGAGAGGATCATGCAAAGGCCGCGCCAGCTCAGCAGCGTGGGAAGGATCTAAGATGGCAGCGGTTCCCGCTGAAATCAGAACCACTGCTGGTACACCCGCCTGTGAGGCTGTCTCAGCTGCCACAAAACCTCTGCGGATATAGCTGGCTCCCCACAGAGCCGGCATTGAGTTCCCAGCGTTTCTAAACCCCGCCGCGAGCAGAAACAGCAGTGGATCAGCTTCCCTGCTGACATCACCGCGGGAAAGGAGAAGGAAAAAGGAAACACCCGGGGCAGGACCCAGCAGAAGAACCACTGCTAATTCCTCTGCATTAACAAAACAGAGCTCTGCCTGTCAGCCCAAGAAACAAAGAGCCAGAAATAAACCAGAGTTTGTTTGTTTGTTTAGTTTTTTTTTTTTTTTTTGGGGGGGGGGGGGGAGGGTTAATCTTTATTTGAGCCCGGCTGCCATAAGCTGAAAAGGCTCTCAAGGTTCCCGCCAGACCACAGGAGTCGAGAACAGGGCTGTCTACTCAGGAGAGCAGAGTAGGGGGAGGGACCCGGCCACCCGGGTGTGACACCCCAGGGGAAAGACGGAGCCTCACCAGACCCACTTCCCTGAAACACACAGAGAGATCCAAGTACAGGGTACAAACTTTGATAGGCTAATAAAGACACCCAAGGAACCCTTCAGGCCTACCAGACCAGTCAGGCTGCACATCTACCCTCTGCTGGAGACGGAGAATTACTGATTTGGGTTCTGCATAGGTTACATATACAGTGTTCAAAGGTTAGTGTTCTCAGTCTCCCTCTGCTGGCAGGCATGCATAACCCAAGCGTCTTGACCGGTCTGAAGGATTGCTGGAGGGTCACTGAGGAAGCTTGGTTTATTATGTCTGTTACATAATTGCATAATAAAAATAAAAAAAGAAATATAGATAGCTGGGAGTCTGATGAATGCCACAATCACTTGGTAACTTCAGTGCCCAACTGCTAGGAGATAAAACTCATGGATCACTTAGACAGCAATCTTGACAGTACTAGGGAGGGTACCTGTGGCAAAACATGGGGTTTTCAAGCCTGTGAACTGTTATCAAATTTTTCATGCAGTGTATTTCTCTTGTTTGGTCAGCAGTGGTGTTTATTTCTGTTTTAAAGCTGTTGCAGAAAAGACTGTTTTCTTTTTCAGTTTAAGCCCTGTGGGAAGACAACCTGCAGTGCCAATGGACACTGGGCTCTAATTGGCCCTGGAGTTCAAATCCAACCAGGAGATACTGGATTTTCCCCAGTCTCAGCTAGTGAGTGCAGAATGTGAACATCTCTGCCCTGAGACCCTGTTACTACTAATTATCATTTCTATTGCGCAACTAGTTGCACACAGTGCTGTACACTGGACATGAAGAGACAGTCCCTGATCGAAAGAGCTTACAATCTAATTAGGCCAAACAGGACAAATAAGGGATAAGGGAATTACTAAGGTGGGAATGATAAAACATGGGTACTGAACAAGTGAGTAAGTATCACGTCCCCTACCTCAGCACGGGCAGCGTCCTCGAGTGACGCGGGGCTCCGTGCCACCTTAGTCCGTGCTGCGCGCACTCCGGCTATTGGGCAGCGATAGCATTTTCTGTTTCTTCTGGCACTCCTGCGATTCAGCACGCTTCGCGTCTGTGGGCGCTGACTCAGCCCTGATGCCTCACCCCGCTTCCCAGTCTCGCTGGGATTAGGTGCCCTGCGGCTGCTCTGCGGCTCCTCTCCTTTTCTGTCCTCTTGGGCTATCAGGTGCTCCTTTTCCCCGTCTGCCTCTTGCCTCTTGCCTCTCTCCCATTGGTCGCAAGCCATTCCCTCCTAATCTCTCTATCCTATGGCAGCTCTCTCTTCACTGCTAGGCTCCTGCTGACGTCAGATGCCAGAACTTTATCTGATCTTCTTTCTAGGACCTTGCTTCGGTTTCTACTTAGTAGGTGTTTACTTTGCACTCTTGTTTGTTTCCTGTCTGTTTTGCTCCCCGTTTCTGAACCCTGCCTGGACTCTGACTTCTCTCATTGCCTGCTGCCTGCCTTCTGGCCCAGCGTGTACCCAGACTTCGCTCTATTGCCTGAACCTGGATTACTCTCTTGCCTGCTGCCTGCCTACTGACCCAGCGTGTACCCAGACTTCTCTCTATTGCCTGCTGTCTGCTTGTTTGACGCTGCCTGTACCCGGACTACTCTATTGCCTGCTGCCTGCCTGTTTGACGTTGCCTGTACCCGGACTACTCTATTGCCTGCTGCCTGCCTATTCAACGTGGCCTGTACCTGGTTTTCTCTGTATCTGCTGCCTGCCTGGCTGATTCTTTCGGCACCCCTCTTCCTGCCTCCTCTCATAAGTCCTGACAGCCGCCTGCACCTGGGGGCTCAACCTCTGGGGTCATAGGTGAAGCCCGGGTTCTGACAGTGTGCTCAGAAAGGAAAGGACGGATTTTGGTGATATTATAGAGAAAGAAACGACAGGTTTTAGCAGTCTGTTGAATATGTGCACAGAAGGAGAGAGAAGAGTTGAAGGTGACCCCAAGGTTAACAGCTGATGAGACAGAGAGGATAAAAGTGTTATCCACAGAAATACAGAATGGGGGAAGAGGAGAGGATGGTTTAGGGAGAAAGATAAGAAGCTCATTCTTGGTCATATTTAGTTTCAGATGGTGGTGAGACAACCAGGCAGGCAGGAAAATACTTTGGCCTGGATTCCTGCTGAAATTTCTGGCGTGGAGAGGTAGATCTGGTCATCAGCATAAAGGTGATACTGAAAACCATGGGAGGAGATCACAGTACCAAGCTGCATTGAGCCTGCCATGAGTGGGAAAGCGTGGGGTACAAATGTAACAAAAAAAAAAGAGAAGTATAGATGGAGAAAAGAAGAGGTCCCAGGACAGATCCCTGAGGTACACCAACTAATAGTTGAATAGAAGTGGAGGAGGATGCACCAGAGTATATACTAAAAGTATTATGGGAGAGATAGAAAGAAAACCAGGAAAGAACAGAGCCCTGAAATCCAAGTGAGGACAGTGTTTCAAGGAGTAGGCAGTGATCAACAGTGTCAAAAGCAACAGATAGATCGAGAAGGATGAAGAAAGAATAGAGACCTTGAGACTTTAGCAAGCACTGTTTCAGCTGAATGAAGAGGTCGAAAGCCAGATTGAAGTGGATCGAGAATAGCTTGAGATGAAAGAAAGTCGACACAATGACAGTCAACAGCACATTCAAGTATCTTGGACAGGAAAGGGAGGAGGAAGATGGGGCGATAGCTGGAAGGACAGGTAGGGTCCAATGAAGGTGTTTTGAAAAGTGGTGTGACTACGGCAAGTTTGAAGGCATCAGGAACAGTCACAGTGGAAAGTGAAAGATTGAGGACATGACAGATAAAAGGGATGACAGTAGGAGAGTTAATGTTAAACAGATGGCTGGGAAAAGGATCAGAGAAACAGGTAGTTAGTTTCAAGCAGGAAAGAAAATGTGCAGTTTCCTCTTCAGTGAATTCAGAAAAGGAGGCGGGGCTGAAGAAGGGTTGAGGGAATGGACTACTGGAAAGAGAGGTGGAGGTGACTTGGTTGAGAATTCAAGTTTAATCTTGTGAACCTTATCATGAAAGTACTCAGCCAGAGTCTGGGGAGAAAGTGAAGGGGGAGTTGGGGGTGAAGACACTTTGAGGAGAGAGTTCAGTGTGGCAAAGAGACGCCGAGGGTTTGAGTAAAGATAATTTGTCAACTGGATGTAGTAGTCCTGTTTGGCAAATAAAAGAGCAGATGAAGGAGGTCAGAAAGAATTTGAAATGCATGAAGTCAGCATGGGCACAAGATTTCAGTCAAAGGAACATAGGTAGCGGATTCTAGAGGTCAGCCAAGGCTGGGGTTTGGTATGCCTTACAGAATGGGGAATGGGAGGAGTGAGAGTACCCAGAGTAGAGGAGAGAGTAGTATTATAGGAAGAGACAGCCTCATCGACTGACTTGGATAGCATAGCGAAGAGATTTGAAACACTGGAGGACAGAGTTGAAGGACCAATAGCCTGAAGATTCCTAAATGTATTGGTTGAGATTGGACGGGACTGGCGGGAGAGTGTTTAAGTGTGAAAGTTATCAGATGATGGTGAGAGAGGGGAAGAGCTGAGGCGCAGAAACTGGAGAATAAGCAGTTGGAGAAGATAAGATCAAGACAGTGGCCATTCTGGTGAATAAGGGTAGTGGAGCACAGTTGATGATTGAAAAAGGATGTTAAAGCAAGAAACTGGGAAGCATAAGAGTCAGAGGGATCATTAGCATAAATGTTAAAATCCCCAAGAATGAGGGAAGGAAATGAAGGTTCAAGAAAGAAGGAAAGCAGGGCATCCAAATCAATGAAAAAGAAAGAAAGGGACTTATCAGGGGGTCAAGAAATGACTGCTACTTGGAGAGGCAGAAGAGTGAATAGACGGATGGAGTGGCCTTCGAAAGAAGAAAAGCAGCGAGACTGAGGTGGAAGAAGAGGTTGAAATCTACAGGAGGGTGAAAGAAGTAGCCTGACACCACCTCCGTGGCCAACAGGGATGAGGAGTATGGAAGAAAAGGTAACCTCCATGACACAGGGCCATGGCTGAAGCAGAGTCTTCAGAGCAAAGCCAAGTCTCAGGGCAAGCAGATTGAGAGTACAAGAGATAAAGAGGTCGTGCATGTAGGAAAGTTTGTTACAGACAGAGCAGGCATTCCACAGAGCACATGAAAAAGGCAGGGAAGAAGGGGGGTGGAGAGGAACAGAAATTAGATTAGACACATCACAGTGTGTCCTGCATACATAGGATGAGGGCTGATGTGGAGGACCAGGATTGGGATTGAAATCCCCAGCAGAGAGCAGGAGAAGGAGCAACAGAGTATGGCGAACAGTGGGAGAGGTATGACGACAGTGACGAAGGCAAGATGTACTCAGAATGGAGATGGCTGAATGGAAGGAAAGCAATGTTGAAGGTTGAGAGCTGAGAAGGGAGAAGACAAAAGAAATAGTGAGATGATGAAAACAGAAGGTGGGCATTGTGTTCCTGCAGTATACAGTGGTTTCAGATGGAGAAAGAGATTGGGAAGGGCCAGTACCAAGAAAAGAAAGTGTACTAGAGCAATAAGAAATAACTGGGAGAAAATACAGTGTATGGAGAAAATGCTTTGACACGAAGGCCCTGGCAGGATCAGGGTGGACCTGGGAGTAGCCCCGCAGAAGGATGTGAGGATATGCAGATGGGCTGCAAGTCCTCCACAGCACCTGAAAGGCAGCTGGTGGGAGCACTAGGCACCTGGAGCGAAAGCCCTGAGGGGATCGGAGTAGACCTGGGGAGTCACCCCAGAGAAGGCTGTGAGGCTAAGCAGATGGGCTGCAAGTCCTCCACAGAACCTGGAATGCAAGTACTGGGAGCGCTGATCACCTCCGCCACATACCTCCCAGCCAAGAAAAGGATTACCACGGGTTAGGTCGAAGCCAGCATTCCTCCCCCTGAGGGTCACCTGATCTTAGCCAAAAGAGACCTGGAAGCCCTGGGCACCTGGAGCTAAGGCCCTGGGAAAATCGTGGAGGACCTGGGAGTCACTTTGAAGAAGGCGGTGAGGATATGCAGATGGGCGCCCTCCTGTTATGATTCTGCTAGATAGGCAGGGGAATGTTTGGGACTCGCTCCCTAAAGCAGCAACAGCGCGAAACGCTGGCCACCATTGCCTTGGGGGTGTTAAAGGGTGAAGACAGCTCGACACAGCACAAGATGTTCCAGTGCTGATAAGATACACTGATTCTGAAAGGTAAGTGCCCGTATCTTACTACCCAATATTAAGGAACACTAGTGCGGTCCCGTGGTTTCAGTATGTGTTGAGTCAAGTTACCGTATATTGGATACTTAAGCTGCACATGAGCACCAAGAGTATTGATAAGCAAAGAAAGAATCCTATATAATAATTCTCACCACCAATGTTCTAATGTCTTGCCTGTATCCGTGGCTCCTTCGGCGTTGCTGAGCTAGGCTCCGTAGCCAGGCTGATGTCACTCACAGCTGATCCCCCCCAGACACACACACTGCCATGTGCAAATCTGGCATCAAACAACACAGCAAAAAAAAAAAAAAAAAACCAGCCTCGCGCAGCTAACCGAAAAGGCTCAAGGCTGCCGCCCTCCCAAAACACTACTGACACGGACCACAACCTCCCTCCACAGATACCGACAGCAAAAAAAACAGAAACACTACTACTACTACTACTACTATTTAGCATTTCTATAGTGCTACAAGGCGTACGCAGCGCTGCACAAACAGCTCCACACTGCCTGACACGAAACACTCCCTCCACAGTTACCGGTGTGCAGGACACCGTGCTCAATTACGGAGTACCGGTAAGGAGGGAGGTGACGCTCACTAACTTTAATGCATGTTCCCTGACTTTCAAAAACTGTCTTCACCCACCCCCGAGACATTGCCCGCCCCTATTGAAAACCCTCTCTCAGTCTCACACACCCACACGTCTGTCACACATGCACACACACTTCCTTGCGATGTCTCCACCCATGCCGCTACCCTCCCCCCCTCAGTCTGGCCCCACCGATCCCCCTCCGTGCATGTCGACCCACCCTCCTACAAAATCGCCACTCCCGCCCCTACCCCTCTGTCTCACACACACAATGTCTGTCACAGACGAACAAACTTCCTTGCAATGTCTCCACCCATGCCGCTACCCTCCCCCCTCCGAGTCTGGCCCCACCAATTCCCCTCCGTGCATGTCGACCCACCCCTCTCCAAAATTGCCACTCCCGCCCCTACCCCTCTATCTCACACACACACAATGTCAGTCACAGACGCTTACAAACTTCCTGGCGATGCCTCCACCCATGTCGCTACCCTCCCCCCCTCCGAGTCTGGCCCCGCCGATCCCCCTCCGTGCATGTCAACCCACCCCCCTCCAAAATCGCCACTCCTGCCCCTACCCCTGTCTCACACACACACAATGTCAGCCACAGACACGCACAAACTTCCTGCCGATGCCTCCACCCATGCTGCTACCCTCCCCACCCCTGACTGGCCCCGCCGATCCCCCTCTGTGCACGTCGCCCCCCCTCCTCGAAAATCGCCTACCCCACACCCCACCCTCCCTCTGTCTCACCGACACATTCTCTGACAAACACACACTCTGTCGGTATCTCACACACACAGTGAATCACTTTCTCTCTCACACAGCCTCGCTGTGTCTCTCTGACTGTGACACACACACACACACACAAAATCAACATTCTGTCTTTCTCTCTCCCACACACACACACACACTCTCTCTCTCTCTCTCTCACACACACACCCACATTGCTACGGTGTTTAACACACACACTCCATCTCTCATACTCCCCCCCCCCCTCCGAGTCTGGCCCCGCCGATCCCCCTCCGTGCATGTCGACCCACCCCCCTCCAAAATCGCCACGCCCGCCCTACCCCTCTGTCGCACACACACACAATGTCTGTCACAGACACATACAAACTTCCTTGCGATGCCTACACCCATGCTGCTACCCTCCCCACCCCTGACTGGCCCCGCCGATCCTCCTCTGTGCACGTCGCCCCCCCCCCCCTCAAAAATCACCTACCCCGCACCCCACCCTCTCTCTGTCTCACAGACACATTCTCTGACACACACACACACTCTGTCGGTATCTCACACACAGTGAATCACTCTCTCTCTCACACAGCCTCGCTGTGTCTCTGTCTGTGACACACACAATCGACATTCTGTCTTTTTCTCTCCCTCACACTAAGTCGGCCCACACACACACTCTGTCAGAGTCTATCTCTCTCTCACTCACACACAGTCTCTCGCTCTCACAGTCTCACACACACACATACACTGTCTCACTCACACACACACACACTCGCACATTCACTCTCTCTCTCTCACACACAGTCACTGTCAAACACACACACTCAAAGGAAAACCTTGCTAGCGCCCGTTTCATTTCTTACATAAACGGGCCTATTTTACTAGTAATAAATAATAAAACAGCTGAATACCTTAGAGGATATAAAAATAATAAAAAAAATATAATATAACAGCTGAAGACCTTATAGGATATCTGGAAGGTCTTTTTTGGCCAATGATGAAGAGAAAATCAAGTTGATCTATTTAGCTCTATAAGATATTTATTATCCTGGAGCTCTTTGAGGCCTTTTTCCTTCCAATCCTAAGCCGATTGGTTAAAATTCGACGGGACTGACACACAGAGCCTAATCAGTACTTGTTTTGTTTGTGGGAATTTTCTGATGTTCCGTACTCTAGCGATTTGACATACCCACACCCTATTTGATTTGTAGTAAATCTCTGGTCAGACATCATTTGGAATACTCTGTGCAATTCTGGAGACCACGCCTACAAAAGTATATAAACAGGATGGAGTCAGTCCAGAGGATGGCTACTAAAATGATCAGCTGTCTCTGATATCGGGACAGACTTATTGATCCATATAAATGCATTGCAGGTGAGTCTCAATTAAAAAGGAGCTCTGGAACGAGGGGGAAAAGGATGAAAGTGAATGGAAAGAGACTCAGAAGTAACCAAAGGAAATATTTATTTATAGAAAGAACATGGATGCTTGAACAACCACCCAGCCAAGGTAGTAGAGAAACTGGATCTGACTTGAAGAACACATGGAATATGTACCAAGGATCTCTGAGGAAGTAGAAGGCAATATACAGCTTATAGTAGCTGGTATGGATGGGCAGACTGGATGGTTTCATCTCTCACTAATTTCTCTGTTTAACTCACTAGGGACTATATACTCCCAAAATTTCCCGTTCTGAAAAAAAAAATTACAGTAAGAGAGCAAGGAGGTAGAAGTGCTCATGTTAAATCTGAATTGCATTTTTATTTTCTGACTTAAAATATCAAACCAATTAAACTTGTCTTTCTACTTTATAGTACCAAGGAGAATTCTTCAACTTAGACATATGGGCCTCTGCAACTTTAATTTAGAATAGTGAGAACAGTAGTTTAACCCTCTTTTAGTTAGATGTGGTAAAGAACATGAAAATCTTAGTGAAGTCCTTCATGAGTGAAAGTGTTCCACAGAAATAAGCAACTAAGTCATTTTGGGGCCCTGTTACTTAGCTGCAGTAAAAAGGGCCCAGTGCTAGCCGCAGGGGCCATTTTTGCCACACACTGAGACCCTTTCTACCGCAGCAGGTAAAAAGGCTGAAAAAAAAGACATGGCCATGCAGTAAGATTGCTCTTACTTCATAAGGAACACTTACTGCCACCCAATGAGATGGCAGTAAGGGCATCCGCGCTGCCCGATTACCACCGAGTAATCCCTGGTGGAAAATTTTTTAAATATTTCCACTAGCGCTGGAAATGCCACATGCTGGGGGTGGAACTACCACAGGTGCTCATATTGGGCCAGTGGTAGCTCCAGATTGGCGCATGGTAAGCCCTCAGTGGGCTTACCGCCGCTTAGTAAAAGGGCTCCTTATACTCAAGAAATGTGCAAGGAACCAAAGACAATATTTTCCTGACTCCTAAGAACTTATTTAAGTAGATTGTGAAAAAACACATTTAAATGAAGGCACAACAGATTACAGCAGCTATAGGATTTTACCTCAGCATAAAACAATGAAATATCAGAGTCATGGTATACCAAGTCAGAACAATTTCTAATAAACCAAACTAAAGTCTACCTAATCATATTGATTGGTATTATTTAAAAATAAGGGGCCCTTTTACTAAAGCTTAGTGCATGCTAATGGATATTAGAATGCACTAAGGTATTAAATAGGACACGCAGCATTTAGCACACACTAATAAAAGAACCCGTAAGTCTTCTTTAAAGCTGACATTTAAAAACATCTTAACTGGCTGGGAGGTTCACTATAATTCTAAATTTTACTTACTGTTTTGATTCACTGTGACAGATCTCCAGGGTTGGATCATTGTATATAAAGGCCGCCTCCAAATCATTGACCCTCACTCTGTATATCCTGCACTGCTTGCTGTTCAGTTTGATTCTAGTCAAATTTGCAACTGTGGGAAATATCGTCAGCTCCACAAAACCCTACAAATATATAAAACAATATCAATTATCTTTGTATAGAATACTGTATATTAAACAAAAGAAAGCATGGCATGTTTATAAACTATTCCATGTCTCATCGCACCGATGGTGGCTCTGAGGTGAATAATCACTTTGCCGCCACAATGATGTTCTGCAGTAAATAAATGTGCACCATTTGATAGCTCTTGGCTTGCAAGCATTATATAAGATAAAATAAATAAATGCTCTGAGGTGTGATCATTTCCCTAAGAAACTGTCCCTGAAGCATCTATTTCTTTAGATCAATCCACACACTGGAACTTTCAAGGCAAAGGACAGTGAGCCCTTGGACAGCAGCTGGACCCCGACTGCGGCAGACAAGTCCCCTGGGCTGGCACAAGGCAGGAGTCTGGGCAAGATAAACCAAGGCAGGAACTGAGGCAAGGCTGGGTCAAGGGTAGATAGAACTAGGCAGGACAAGGCAAGGTAGGACTAGACAGGCTGAGCAAGGCAAGGCTAGACTAGGCAAGATACAAGGGACAAGGAAAGACCAATGAGACATGGACCGGATCCAGACAAGGCAAGGAAAGCAAGGCAGGAGGGCTAGAACTGGAACCCAGACAGGACAAGGTACAACAAGAAACTAGGTTAAAACTGGGTCCAGACAGGCAAGACAAGAACTGGATCCGGACAGGACTAGACAAGGCAACGAGCAAGACAAACAAAGCTGGGGCTAGACACTATAGAGAAAGCAAGGCAAGACCGGGGAAGTCAGAGCAAGGACAAGAGTCCAAGGCAAGGCAAAATTGGCCGGGTCCAAGACAGGGCAAAGTCTAGAAGCAGGGTAAGGCAGGAGCCTGGCAGGAGCTCTAAGGCAAGGCAGGGCTGGAGTCTGGCAGGTCAGAGACAAAAGTCAGGGCTGGAGCTTGGCAAGAACTCGGAGAAAAGGCAACGCTGGAGCATGGCAGGAGCTTGGAGTCGAAGCAGGGCTGGAGATTGGCAGGAACTCGGAAACAAGGCAGGGCTAGGCAAGGAAAGGCAGGAACACAACAGGAACAAGACGGCAAGGCTGAAGACCTCATTACCAAGAACGGGAGCAAGACCGGGTCTTCCTTAAGAACTGCAGGGCAGGAAGTGAAGCTCCCTGCAGGAACTCCCAGCTACACTGTGGCGAGACTATAAGAGATCTCTCTTCAACATGGACGCGTCCTAGGGGAAAGGCGCAACACGATGTGTGAGTAAACCGCCAACCGGAGGAGTACTGGGGAGTAGCATGGGACCCAGCCCAACGTCCTCATAGCATCAGGAGGTGAGCTGGCATTCATTACAGAGACTTGGTTGACGGATCTGGATAGTTCAATTATACTTGATGTTTGCTCTCTAGGGTATAAGATTTTACACTGTGAGCTTCAGGTTAAAAAAAAGAGGGTGGTATTGGTATAATATATAAAAGCTTTCTTTATTTGAAATTAATAGATGCAATAATTATCTCAGGTTTGGAAGTGATGCTGTGTCAATTATGTGATTATTCTATATCAGGTTCTTTAGGCTTTTTATTGATTTATAGAGCTCCAGGAAATTGGGCCACAATTGAAATCTACTTTATTGATTTTGTTTCTCAATATTCAGCCACTTTTTCTCATCTGTTGTTGATAGGTGATTTAAACTTATATTTAAATAATAATTTGGATCTTCTGGTTGATCAACTGTTCACATATTTAGTAAACTAGAACCAGTGCATGAGAAGGGTCATACACTTGATATTATTGCTTTATTATCCAAACTGGATCGGAGATATTATAGTTCCAATCCAGAATGGACTACATTTTCTAGTGAATTTTACACTTGATATTTCTCAGGTACTTCTGGCCTGGCTAATGTTGGAAACAGGATACTGGGCTAGATGCACCATTGGTCTGACCCAGTATGGCTACTCTTATGTTCTTATGTAGATTAAGAAGAGAGGTAGGGAGGTAGTTCAGATAAATCAAGATTTTAGTATAATTGAAAGTGAACAATTTTGGTCTCAGATTAAATCATTATTATCCAATATTTGTTCTAGTGCAATGCTATTAGATTAGAATAATAGTGTGATAGACAAAATACAACAATATTAATCCAATAGATGGAAAGGTAAATTTGAAGTCTTCATATTGGTACTCTTAAAGATCTATGGGTTTTAAAATGTCAAAATGCCATAAATGTAAAAGATTATGGATAACTAAGGATCCAGAAAAAGGGTAAGCGTATCTAGTTATAGAAACACAAATTCAACAAACTTTCTTACATAAACTACAAGCTTACTTAATCATATACTATATTCCTGTGAAGTACAAAAGAATCTATTCCAGAGAACAGCAAAAAGCCTCTGTACCCCAACCTCCACCCAATCTACAGGGTATGGAGGAAATAACATGGGTCACTTTCTTCATCGGCATAAAAAAACCTCACCTTGCTTCTGTTTTTGCTAAAAACTTCACAGGAATGTCATATTTTCTCATGGATCCCCAAAAAGAAGTGAAAAAAAGTACTTAAGACTTCTAAATTGGTGGTAGACATAGACGTGTAAGAAGAATCAACCACACCATCTAAGGTCAAAGTTTTGTCATAAAAGGCTGTCTCAAGGCATGCATAACTCATCTAAAAAATAAAAAAAACCTAAAAAGCCCTCAACCTCGTTAGTGAAAAAAATGAACACAAAAAGGATCCAAAGACCAATATAATTAATAAATGAAGTACTTGCCAGTAACTTTGAGCTCACTATGTCTTCAATGTACCGAGATCCTTCAAACATGGCCGTGGCGTCTCTTCTTTATGTTCTTTAAACAGGACCTCCTCTACGTCATTTCCAGCAGAACTTAGTAATCCAATTATCCTCTCAGCTGTTCCCAAGTGTAAACATTCGTCCAAAAATATCATACCTTTAAAATAACCCATTTCTTAAAAACACATTCAATCTACTCCTCGTCAAAAGACACAGCCGCCTTATAAAAAAAATTATATATATATATATATACAGTGCACTCCATTTAAGTGCACATTGGATAAGTGCATGCTCTGTTTAACTGCATGCTGTACTTTGGTCCCGTTTTTGGCGCCATCAATTTCTATGAGGACAAACTTCGGTGTAGCGCACCCCTGATAAGTGCAAGATTCACTTATATGCATCTTTTAAGACCACTCTTCTGCAGTAAAGACTCCGCATAAGCACGCGCACAGAATATGAAAGCCGATTGGCGCGTGACAACCAACGAAATTTCTAATTTACCGCCCCTTTAAATGCCACAGGCAGAATAAGCAAAAGAATGTTGTTGTACACTGGGGTCGTCATTGTCGTCGCCCAACTGTAAGACTTTAACATCTATTGCTAAAGAATATGGTCTCAATCCCAGTCAAATTTCACGTACCTTGAAGCAGGAAGACCAGCTTCTGGAATACTGGCAAAAAAACAATACAAATCCACAAGGGAAACAAAAACGGGTGGGAAAAGCTGAGAAGGTAGAAGATGCTCGTCTTTGGTGGTTTCCTCAAATCAGGAGCAGACAGTTTCCTGTCAGTGGTCCACTGCTTATGGAGAAAGCTAATCAGCTAGCTGAAAGTCCTGGACTAACTGAATTCAAAGCCACTGTTGGATGGTTGGAAAGATGGAAGGAGAGGAACAACATAAAATTCAAGAAACAGCACGGTGAAAAACAAGACGCTGATGACTTTGGTGCTGAAAATTGGGTTGTTTCAGTTCTTCCTACCATCTTGAACGAGTTTGCACCTCGTGACATTTTCAATGCTGACGAAAACGGTCTCTACTGGCAAGCGATTCCTGATGGAACACCTGCATTCTAACAAGCCGAAACTACAGGAGGTAAAACGTCGAAGGACCAACTGACAATTCTCCTTTGAAGCAATATGGATGGGAGTGAGAAGTTGGAACCACTCGTCATTAGAAAGAGCAAACAGCCCCGTTGCTTCAAGAATGTTAAGCGACTTCCTGTGTCATACGAGGCTAACGCAAATTCATGGATGACGGGGGAAATTTGGAAGCAGTGGCTAAAGAAGTTAAACAATAGAATGCGGGCACAAAAGCGTCAGATTTTGTTGCTTTGTGATAATTGTGCTGCACACAGTGATGATGTCAGGCTGTCTAACGTCATGGTGGTCTTCCTGCCACCAAACACTATCTCTCTGATCCAACCTATGGATCAGGGCATAAGAGCCAATTTCAATAAACATTATCGGGCTCTTGTGCTACGTTGTCTGATGAGCATTATGGATGACCAGACTGGCAAGGATAAACGTGCTGTTGAACTGGCTCGTAATCTATCACTGTTGGATTCCCTACATATGCAGAAAGAAGCCTGGAATCATGTTACACAGGCAACCATTGTGAACTGCTACAAGTGGGCAAGCTTTGTTAGGGATGTGGAGAGGGACGAAACAGATGCAGCTGTTGCAAATGCGTCAGATGAACAGGCTATTGACATCCCAGCCTGTGTTACTGAAGAGGAGTTTCATCACTACGTAGCTGTTGATTACGATCTACAAACAGCTGACGACAGCACTGATGTCCAGATATGTACTTACACGCAGGCAACGGCTGATGATGAAACAGATGATGAAATGAGCAGCGAGGCACATGCTGACGAAATTCAACAACCTCCTGTCACTTTTGCAAGAGCGCTGGAGAGTCTCAACACCGTGCGGGCCTGTCTGGAGGCCACTGGATGTCAATGCTATGACAGTTTTTACCGTCTGGCAGACGTAATCTATTGAACTCACAGACACAAGAGTGTACAGAGGACTATGACTGATTACATCAAGTAACCCTAACGTCAGTTAACTGAGACTATATACTGTATGTATAATAAACAGTACTGTACATATGTTTGTTAGATGTCAAGCTTCTTTGTGTCACAACGGTTAAGTGTACGCTCCAGTTAACTGAATGTATTTCTTTGGTCCCAGACCCTTGCACTTAAGCGGATTGCACTGTGTGTGTGTGTGTGTATATATATATATATATATACACACACACACACATACGTGTGCACAAGGATGGGGGAGTAAAAGTAGAGACATCAGAAAAAACTTTTCCAATCTATTCTTATATTTTGTCCCCGAGATTCACTAAATCTAAGAATAGATTGAAAATGTTTTTTCTGATATCTTTACTTTTACTCCCCCTTCCTCATGCAAATATATAATTTATTTTTTATTTCTTTAATGTACATAAATGTTTTTTTACAAGGCGGATGTGCCTTTTGACAAGGAGTAGATTGAATGTTTTTTTAAGAAATAAGTTGTTTTAAAGGTATGATATTTTGGCACAAATGTTTACACTTCGGAACAGCTGAGAGGATAATTGGACTACTAAGTTCCGTCGGAAATGATGTAGAGGAGGTCCCATTTAAAGAACATAAAGAAGAGACGCCGCAGCCATGTTTGAGGGATCCCGGTACATTGAAGACGTAGTGAGCTCAAAGTTACTGGCAAGTTACTGGTCTTTGGATCCTTTTTGTGTTCATTTTTTTCACTAATGAGGTTGAGGGATTTTTAGTTTGAACCTATATAACACTTTTTTTTTTAGATGAGTTATGCATGCCTTGAGACAGCCTTTTATGACAAAACTTTAGCCTTAGTCAGTGTGATTGATTCTTCTTACACATCTATGTCTACCGCCAATTTAGAAGTCTTTACTTTTTTCACTTCTTTTTTGGGATCCATGAGAAAATATGACATTCCTGTGAAGTTTTTAGCAAAAACAGAAACGAGATAAGGGTTTTTTATGCCGATACAGAAAGTGACCCATGTTATTTCCTCCATAACCTATAAAAAATATAGATTGGGTGGAGGTTGGGGTACAGAGGCTTTTTGCCTTTCTCTGGAATGGATTCTTTTGCACTTCACAGGAATATAGTATATGATGATTAAGTAAACTTGCAGTTTATATAAGAGAGTTTGTTGATTTTGTGTTTCTATAACTAAGGATCCAGTACAGACTAAATTAGAAGAAACAAGAGTTTATAAAAATGCTCTCTCAATGGGTAAAAAAAAAATCATTTTGAGAAGTTGATTGGAGAATGAAAAGTGAATCAAAAGTTGCTGTTTAAGATTTTTAATAAGCTTACTCAAGTATCACCAGCAGTTGATACTTCAGAAATTTTACAACCATCTTCACCTGAACTGGCAAATTACTTTATAGATAAGGTAAAAAAAATTTTTAAAATATTTTGCTCCTTCCAACAGCCTAAAGGTACCCCTTAAACTTTAAAGGCCTAAACCAATGAGCCATCACGTGATTGACGCCCTGCCACCCAAGAAACCCCAGATTTAGCACTAACACAAATGACCTCTATAGTATAGCACCTCAAGGAAAAAGTTAGAAAAACAGTACACTATGCATGTCCTGAGGAGCCAATGGAGTAGAAAGGTCCAGTGTGCGTTGCTCAGAGTGCAAAGTTCAAGTATTCTACAATGAGCATCAAAGGTCATCTTTACACTCAGAAGAAGAAGATCTAATATATGAACTTAACAGGAAAAACTGATAAAAGTCATAATATAAAAGTACATCTTTGATAAAGCCAGTATAGCATAGAAGGTACCATCTCATCCACTGCTCCTACCAAAGGTCCTTAAAAGAGGGGAAATATGCTGTCAGGCTCCAGAACCAAGTGAATTGCAATGTTCCACTCCATACTACAAATCCCAGGGCAAGCAGTTGCTTCCCATGTCTGTCTCAATAGAAGACTATGGACTTTTCCTCAAGGAACTTGTCCAACCCTTTTTTAAACCCAGATACGCTAACCGTGTTACCACATCCTCTGGGAAAAAGTTCCAGAGCTTAAATATTCGATGAGTGAAAAAAATATTTCCTCCTATTTGTTTTAAAAGTATTTCCGTGTAACTTCCTTGAGTGTCCCCTAGTCTTTGTACTTTTGGAACGAGTAAAAAAAATCGATTTACTTGTTCTACACCACTCAGGATTTTGTAGACCTCAAATCATATCTCCCTCATCCATCTCTTTTCCAAGCTGAACAGCCCTAACCTCTTTAGCCTTTCCTCCCCTTTATCATTTTGGTCGCTCTTCTTTGAACCTTTTCTAATTCCGATATATCTTTTTTGAGATATGGCAACCGTAACAGAACACAATACTCAAAGGTGCAGACGCACCATGGAGCGATACAAAGGTTTTATAGTATTTTCGGTCTTATTCACCATCCCTTTCCTAATAATTCCTAGCACCCTGTTTGCTTTTTTGGACACCATCACACATTGAGCAGAAGATTTCAGTGTATTATCTACGACGACACCCAGATCTTTTTCATAAGCGCTGACTCCCCAAGGTGGACCCTAGAATAAGGTAACTATGATTCGGATTATTCTTTCCAATGTGCATCAACTTGCATTTGTCTACATTAAATTCCATCTGCCGTTTGGATGCCCAGTCTTCCAATTTCCTAAGGTCTTCCTGCAATATTTCACAGTCCGCATGTGTTTTAACAACCTTGAATAGTTTTTGTATCATCTGCACATTTAATCACCTCACTCGTCGTTCTGATTTCCATATCATTTATAAATATGTTAAATAGCACCAGTCCCAGTACAGATCCCTCACCCTCCTCCACTGAGAAATGACCTTTAAACCTACCCTCTGTTTTCTGTCCAATAACCAATTCCCAATCGACACCTGAACCTTGCTTCCTATCCCATGACTCTAATTTTCTCAGGAGTCTCTCAATAGGAACTTTGTCAAAAGCTTGCTGAAAATCTAGATACACTACATCAACTGGCTCACCTTTATCCACATGTTTATTCACACCTTCAAAAAATGAAGCAAACTGGTGAGGCAAGACTTCCCTCGGCTGAACCCATGCTGACTCTGTCCCATTAAATCATGTTTGTCTATGTGTTCTGTAATTTTATTCTTTATAATAGTCTCCACTATTTTGTCCAGCACCGATGTCAGGCTTACCAGTCTTTAATTTCCCGGATCACCCCTAGAACCCTTTTTAAAAATCAGTGTCATATTGGCCACCCTCCAATCTTCAGGTACTACGGATAATTTTAACGGCAGGTTACATATTACTAACAGCAGATCAGCAATTTCATGCTTGAGTTCTTTGAGTACCCTTGGATGTATGCCATCCAGTCCAGTTGATTTACTACTCTTTAATTTCTCAATTTGGCTCAGTACATCTTCCAAGGTTCACCCGCATCATTACCCTTGAAAACCATTTCCGGTACAGGCAGATCTCTTACATCTTCTTCCATAAAGACAGAAGCAAAGAATTCACTCAGTTTCTCCGCTATGAACTTGTCCTCTCTGAGCACCCCTTTTGCTCCCTTGTGATCTAAAGGTCCAATGGAATCCCTCGCAGGCTTTCTGCTTCTTATGTACCTGAAAAAGTTGTTACTGTGAGTTTTAGCCTCTGCTGCAAGTTTCTCTTCATATTCTCTTTTAGCCTTCTTTATTAATGCTTTGCATCTGACTTGCCAGTGCTTATGTTGGTTCTTATTTTCTTCATTTGGGTCCTTTTTCCATTCTTCGAAAGACAATCTTTTGGCTGTAATGGCCTCCTTTACTTCACCTTTTAACCATGCTGGCTGACATTTTCTTTTTTCTACCTTTGCAAATAAATGGAATGCATCTGGAATGGGCTTCCAAGATGGTATTCTTGAATAATGTCCATGCCTGATTTAGAGTCCTAACCTTTGCAGCTGATTCTTTTAGTTTCATTTTAACCGTTTCCCTCATTTTATTATAGTTGCCCTTTCGAAAACTGAATGCAGCTACAGTAGATTTCCTTTGCAGATTCATCCCAGGTAGTAGCTCAAACTTCATCATGTTATGATCACTATTGTGTGGGGAGATGTAGCCCATTTTCTAAGGCTTGCGCTTCATCCACCATTTCAAACATCTTAGTTTCCTCTTGGTGTACTCTGAGACAAGTTGGGAAAAGGAGCGCAAACCTGATTTTCACTGCAAACAAAGTGGTGCATACCAGGGCAAGAGCTTGACGTTTCTGAGACACACCTGCGGAGAGTCCTGGAAAGTATTTTATGATTGTGGTAGGTGAGAAATTTTCCATTTCTAAGCACTTGAAGTATAGCAGCCGTGTGCGCATAGTTCAGGACTTGTATAACCACCCTAGGTTTCTCACTCGCTGATTGTTGGACTCCCAGCCTGTGCGCTTGCTCTATCTGAAAAGTGCTCCTGCGGGTGGTGAGTTTCAGCTCCTTAGGAATCCAGCCCTCCAAACGGTCTACTAGCTCACCTTCTGGGAGAGACCCAGCAGTCCAACTAATCTGAGATTGCTCTAGCGGCCGCGGTTTTCTAAATGCTCCGGCGGGTGCGGTTTTCTAAATCTTCCAGCTTTTTCTGACAGAGTATAAGAGGGAATGTGTATCCTCTACCATTTGTACTCTGTCCTCTAGGTCTCCAAGTCGCTGTTGGTAATGGCTGATGTCTTTAGAGAGACCTTCTAGGGTGTCCTGGACTTTCCCTTGCGTATCCATTAGAGGTGTTAGGCGTTTACCAAACAGGAGCTCCATATGGCTTTATCACATCCACTGCCACCTCTGATATCCAGGCCAAGTTCAGCGAGGGGCCTGTGGGGCTCGAAGGCGCCACCATCTTGTCTTCTGGGAGTTATGTGGTGTCTCTCCCTTTTCTTAAAGTTTTTGACATCATGCTTCAAAAGAAACAGGTAAGATTCCACTCCTGTATTGTCTAAAGCCTTATATGCCCTGTAGCCAATTTTGGGGCATCCACTCTACAAAGATATCGGGGCTTCTTGAGTAGTGTTGCAGGAGAAGATCTAGCTAACATCCTCTCCTGATTATAGCATCACGTAATCTCCGCTTATATTGTATTTAATATATTACAGGGGAACTGTTCTTCCTTTCTTATGCAGTTAATAGTTTATCCAGTTTTACGATTAAATTCTCGTTTCTGTTCTACTCTATTATTGGGATTTCCATCTGCTAAAAACGTTCACTATAAGAGAATCCATGATGGCTCCTTTTCTTTTCAAGCTAGTAAATTGTGGAATTCTATACCTCACAGATCCGTGTACTGTCTAGTTACTTACAATTTTGTAAAGGACTAAAAACTTTTTAGTAAGTATCTGAATAAATAAATCTGTAGGGCCTTCCTGATCCTTAACTGTGAGTTTTAACTTGTAACCCACTTAAGATTCTTTACCAATAGTAGTGGGATATAAATACCTTGGAATAGAGTCACGACAGCAGCTGTGACACAAACTTAGCAGGGTTTGCTGAAATACAGTTTTAAGAGTCTGTCTTTTTTTAAGCAGGAACTAGTAAGATTTTATTATACAATTAAAATTAAATAAAAAGTTATGTTTTCTGATACTTCAGTTTCTTTTATTTCTAATTTGATTGATGATATAGTGTAAATGTTTTCACTGTAATAGTCCAGCTTTGAAGATTATAAGCAAAATTATATTTTTTAACTATATACCAACCCTTTAAATTAAAAAATAACTCCAATTAACAGATTAACAATAAGCTAACACAAAATGTAATAAATATACCACACAAATCTAGAGTACTAAACAAGAAGTAGGATATGTAATTAAATTAAAATAAAAAAAACATGGGCATCATTAAGGATCACTACATACAATAAAAATCCAAATTTACCATGCGCTGCCACTTATCACCAGTCCATTTTATAATTCATTTTGAAAAAAAGTATCCTTATCAAAGCCTCATATATGAATGAAAAAATTATGTCTTATCTGATAATTTTCTTTCCTTTAGTCGCAGCAGATGAATCCAGGAACTGGTGTGTTGTATCCACCTACCAGCAGGTGGAGATAGAGAACACTAACGTGAAAACAGTGATCCTGGACATCCAGCTCATGCTCCCTTCAGAATAGGTTGCATCCCAAAGCAGAGGATAACGGAAAAATAGTAACAACATGAAAAAAAAAAAATAACCCTCCTCACAACAACACAACAGCAGCCAAACACCCGAACATGGGTTTGCAAAGGAAAACCAATCTCAAGTACTCATGAATCTTCTCTTGTGTGTCTTTAGACTTCTTGGGGGTTTTTTTGTGGGTTTTTTTTTTTGGGGGGGTGGGGGTTAATGTCTCGGAAAGTCTGTGTCCGAAACCTAAGAATAAGGTGCATGGCAGAAGCAAAAAGGGGAAGGGATCCTGAATTCATCTGCTGTGGCTAAAGGAAAGAAAATTATTAGGTAAGAAATAATGTTTCCTTCCTTAGTCTCAGAAGCAGATAAATCCAGGAACTGGTGGGATATACCAGAGCAATCCCCTAAACTAGATGGGAAGCTGCCACTCCCTAAGAGAGTACCGCTGCCCCCAAATCGTGCATCTCCCTGTACCGCCACGTCAAATCTGTAATGCTTGACAAAAGAATGCTGGGAAGACCAAGTAGCTGCTCGACAAATATCGTCCAACGAAAGGCCGCCAGTTTCTGCCCAAGAGGCTGCCTGCGCTCAAGTTGAATGCGCATGTAACGCCTCCAGAGGTGCTCGGCCTTTCACGAGATACACCGAGACAATGGCTTCCTTGAGCCACCAGGCAATCGTCACCTTCAACACAGCATAGCCTCACCTGGGCCCCAACAACAGCACAAAAAGGTGATCCAAACAACGGAGAGGGCATGTCCAAATCTGGAGCCAATTTCTCAGTCTCCACCTGCTGAAAGGAGCACATAACCTATCAGTCAGATCCTGGGCTAGTCCGGAAGGACGCTAAGGAATTGGTTATTCAACAGCAAGTTTAAATGGCCATTTTTCTCAATGGAGGAGGGTGAATAATGCAGTGCCGCAGGGATCTGTACTGAGTCACGTGCTATTTAACATATTTATAAATGATACGGAAATCGGAATGACAAGTGAGATGATTAAATTTTCAGATGACACAAAACAATTCAAAGTTGCCAAAACGCATGCAGATTGTGAAATATTGTAGGAAGACCTTAGGAAACTAGAAGACTGGGCAGCCAAATGGCAGATGGAATTTAATGTACACAAATGCAAAGTGCTACACACTGGGAAGCATAATCTGAATCATAGTTATCTGATGTTAGGGTCTACTTTAGGAGTTAGCACTATTTATTTATTTATTGCATTTGTATCCCACATTTTCCCACCTCTTTGCAGGCTCAATGTGGCTTACAATACATCATGGATCGTGGAAATATATAAGATAATAGACATTTCGTATTACAGAAATATTTTGGGTAGCATGATAATAATAAAGCATGATAGCTGTATAACAAGCAAATATTATAAGACAATTCTGGATATATGTGGAGGAGATCATATTTGTTGATCTTTGTGGTATGCCTTGTTAAAGAGATGGGTCTTCAGTAGTTTGCGGAAGTTAGTTAGTTCATAGATCGTTTTTAAGTTGCACGGCAGTGCGTTCCAGAATTGTGTGCTCAAGCAGGAGAAGGTTGACGCATGCGTTAGTTTGTACTTTTGACCTTTGCAGAAAAAGATCTAGGTGTCATTGTAGACAATACGCTGAAATCTTGAGCCCAGTGTGCGGCAGCGCTCAAAAAAGTAAACAACACGTTACGAATTATTTATTTATTTGTTACATTTATATCCCACATTTTCCCACCTATTTGTAGGCTCAACGTGGCTTACATAGTACCGGAGAGGCGTTTGCAGACTCCGGTGTAAACAAATACAAAATGATGTGGTAAGATAAAGGTCATGTGGTACAGCCACACTTGGGAATCGTACAACGGAAGAGTTGTGTTATGTCCATTACGTACTTTAGTTTTGTTGTGTTGCAGAGATCAGGCATTTATGATGGATTGGTATGCCTGTTTAAACAGGTTAGTTTAGGTTTTTTCCGGAAGTTTAGGTGTTCATACGTGGTTTTCAGGCTTTTGGTAATGCGTTCCACAGTTGTGTGCTTATGTAGGAGAAATTGGATGCGTAAGTTGATTTGTATTTGAGTCCTTTGCAGCTTGGGTAGTGCAGATTTAGGTACGTTCGTGTTGATTCGGATGTGTTTCTAGTTGGTAGGTCGATCAAGTCTGTCATGTATCGTGGGGCTTCACCGCAGATAATTTTGTGGACAATTTATTAGGAGAGGGATGCAAAATAAGACCTAAAATATTTTAATGCCTCTGTATCATTCCATGGTGTAATCTCGCCTTGAGAATTGTGTTCAATTCTGGTTGGGTATCTCAAAAAAAGATATAGCGGAATTAGAAAAGATTAAAAGAGCAACCAAAATGATAGAGGGGATGGAAATGCTCCTATATGAGGAAAGGCTAAAGAGGTTAGGGCTCTTCAGCTTGGAAAAGACACGGCTGGTAGCGCTATAAAAGTGATTTATAGTAGTAGTAGTAGGATATGATTGAGGTCTACAAAATACAGAGTGGAGTGGAGAGGGTAGAGGTTAATTGATTTTTCACTCATTCAAAAAGTACAAAGACCAGTTTAAAACAAATAGGAGGAAATATTTTTTTACTCAAAGAATAGTTAAACTCTGGAACTCGTTGACGGAGGATGTGGAAATGGCGGTTAGAGTATCTGGCTTTAAAAAAGGTTTGGACAACTTCCTGGAGGAAAAGTCCATAGTCTGTTATTGAGTTGGACATGGGGGAAACTACTGCTTGCCCTGGAATTGGTAGCATAGATTGGTGCTACTAATTGGGTTTCTGCTAGGTACTTGTGAACTGGATTGGCCACTGCTGGAAGCAGGATACTGGGCTAGACGGACCATTGGTCTAACCCAGTATAGCTATTTTTATGTTAAGGGCCTCTTCTATTAAAAAGCATGACGTTTTGGGCTTAATACATTATAACGTGGGCTTTTAAAGTGTTAATTTTGAGCTTGCCACACTGCATTAAGAATGGGTATTCCCACTATTATTTTTACTGCAGGTCCTATGTTTACATTCAGATTAACATGAGGTACCTGCTCCCAGTTAAACTCGAAAGCACTTACAGTAAGGGGTCCTGCGTTAGCCCATTGGTGCACAGTAAGTGTAACACGCTAGCAGGCTAATACTTCCACAGCCACACACCACCCATGCCACATCCCCTAACAGAAACATTCAGTAATGCACAGTTTAAAGCATGGAAAGACAAACTACCGCAAAACACCCTAACACAATAGCCTGTTTCAACACATTAACCATGCATTAAGTGCTTAACGCCCTTTAGTAGAAGGGCCCATATACTACAAACATATTTCTATATTTTATGGCACAGTTTCAGTAACAGTTTTATTCATGTATTTTTAAATAAAGTAATTTATATGCCACCTAAGAGCAGAACCCTCACAAGAAAAGTATTTTTAGAATATGTACTTACGACTACAGACTTTCTTTGGAAGTTTATGTTGTTAATGCAGACTACCTGGTGGGTTGTATAGAAAATAAAAACAGAATAAAATAAGCACAAATAAGTATAGAAAATGAATATATGCACTGCCTGAGTGTCTAATAAATACTACAAGGGAAAGAGCAATCCAAAAGCTTTGTAATCAGTTTCTAGAAATTCAGAGCCCGATATTGAAAAGGGTTTAGCTAGGAAAGACAGACTCCTGCCTGTTTAAACCAGGCTGAGCGGGCCTGCCACCGCCAGTCTATGGTACTTAACCAGGCAGCACTGCTGTATATCAGCACTATTTAGCAAAGGCAAAAATGGACCGTAGAGCAGCAGTCCAATGGTGGAGTCAGAGAGGAGCTGAGAATTATGAAGGTGACGGTGATACTCAGTGCTGGTGCCAGCACAGCTAAGTGACCAGACAGGACTACACAAAAGGCTGTATAACTCTGGTCACTTAGTTATGTAGGTGCAGGCACTGAATATCAGCCAGCACCTACATAATTCCAGGCAGTAGCCTTTAGATTCCTGTCTTCTCCCCTCTCCCAGTGAACAAAAGTGTACCGTCGTAGAGTAGTGGGCCTGGCCTCACTCCTCAACAAGACTCCACTTCTAGACTCTCCAAGAGAAGTACCTCTCCTGGTACAATCTTGTTAGGAGGGGGGCAAGGGGTTCTGCAATCTTGTTGTGGGGGGGAGGTCGAGAAGGGCCCAATACTTTTAGGTGTGGTCGAAAAGAGAGGGAACTGACAGATCTCCTTATGTAGGCTCTGGTTGAATATCAGCCGGGACATACATAAGTGCTGGCGGCAGCACACATCCAGTCAGACCCAGATATTCAATACCAGTGCCCAGACACAGGTCAACATTGAATATGCATGTCTACTTTTGCCAGCAATGATGGTCAGCACTTTAAAAAACAGACTGCTGTAGCCTGAATACTGACCAGTCAATATTTCAGAATATAGAAGAGAAAAAGAATACATTTTTCATCTTTACCCTTGAGAAAAAGAATAAGTGCTATTTTCAGCAGTGTTTTAATGACAGCATTGGTCCAAGAGAAAACCCAGAGGCTTTGCTGGCAGTGATTTATCCAAAGATGAGGTACTTGAGTTTCCAAGCACCTTTCTGACCTCATTTACAACTTTCTTTAAATTAGTCCCTTAATTTCTTACTAATATTAGTCTATCTATATGTTCCATCTTTGCTTACACCCTAAGCTGTCTATTAAAATGTTTTATTGTGTTGACATTGTAATGTAGTATACTATGGAAAAACTCAACAAAAGGGGGCGACCGCTGATGTTCCAACTGAGGGATATTTATTAACAAATCAAAACCATAAAATAAACATCCTAGATATGACTAGAAGCAGTTCTGTGTTTTGGTGCTGGAGGTGCCTGCTTCAGGAGTCTAAAGTTTTGAGGGTGAATCAATGTACCAACTTGAATAGGTATCATGACACAGTAAAGTATGCAATAATCACCATCAAGAAAAAGTAGCTCTATCAGCTTTTCAGTTGTTTTCACAAAGGTAAAAAACTGAACTGAAAAGCTCAAGAAATCAGCCTGTGCCATATGCAGTAGTGCTGTCCAATTTGGCCAAAAAGTTTGACTTGATTCACTCATATGAATTAATTCTTGAGAGACTTATAAAAAGTTTGATTTGATTCGAATCACTCATGAATCAATTCTTGAAAGACTTATCTTTAGAAGCACTTGCCAGTAATGCCAACATGAGCAATGTTTCACAGTATAAGCTGCATCAGGGCAAGCCCTCTAAATCGATTACATTTAACTCGTATCACAATCTGTTTGTAAACCCATCAGATTGTGATGTTTACCTTTTTTTTAAAAAAAAAACACTATTTTTGTCTCGAAAGTCCATTCTTTTCTTATGTCACCTAAGATCTCCTCACATTTCCAGTATGTGTCATTTTTATAGCGTTTCATTTTAATAATAATAGAGTTGTACTAATAGTCTCCCTTCCCATCACTATCTTCTGTTCGATTATTATGGCTGTCAGTTTTTTCTCCAGTCCCGTATCCATATAATCTCTTTCCCTCATCCCTCCCCTTCCACCTATCATTCTGTATCCCCATCCTTCATTCTTTTCCAAGTCAGTTTCGCACCCTCCTCCCCCCGTAGCCACGACCGGGCGAAAGATGAGACCGAGCGCAGGAATACTTATAGTTTGTATGGGCGCGGACTCTCGAATCCCTTGTCTCCCTTCTTGCGGTTCATCCTAGGCAGCTGTACGGTCTGCATTGGAGCATCAGTCCCGGAGGCCGGCTCATGAACGCCGGCTCTGAGACGGGTAACTGACTTGCCTCGGCTTCTCTCCCCCCCCCAACACACAACTCTGTTTTAGTATTGACTATCACACATGGCAGTTGTGTTGTTAGTGCTGTCACAGGGCTGAGTGGAGAGCGCACCGGCGACGGCGTCTCTCTCAGCCTCTCACGTACGCTTCCGTTTCCTGGCGGGAGAGAGCGAGTCTCGCGAGACGAGAATTGTGTCTAACGCAGGCGCAGAGAGAGAGAGAAGTTCTTGGTTGCTTGAAGCGACAGGCGAAAACTTCCATCTGTACCTTCCTGAATTGAATATCTGGTTCACTCCAGTTCCCCAAAACGGGGATATGAAAGTGGTTAGTCCTTCCCTAGCACTGCCTTCGCTTTCTACGTACGACGATCAAGTATGGATTTCTTACTCCTCCCTCCCTGTACTCATCTTATAAGCTTTTTTTTTTCACTTATTTGTAGACCAGCTTTCCAATTTCAATTCAAGATTGTTTACTTTTCCAGTTCTTAAGCCTCCACAGACCCTAATACCTTTTCGATCATAACACCCTCTTTGCCTGCCCCCCCCCCCCCCCCCATCACATGATGGAAAGAGCAAAATTCAAATTATTGATATTGGCATTTGTGTTTTCCATACGGTTAAAACACATCTCACTTTTATGTCCACCTTGACGATACTTTAAGAGCTAATCAGTTGTTTTTATAGTTGTAGAAAGGAACTTCATGCAGGGGGGAGTTGCAAGCCCTGGAACGGAACCAGGGAACAAATCATTTGGTGTTGCTAAAAGAAGTGCTGTTCCCCAGGTGACAGGTGTGTGGATATAGATTTCAGAACTGATTAGTGCTGCCAACTTTTTGACAAAAAAAAAAAAAACCCTGACAGCTGCCCAGCTCCCTGCCCCAGACCCTTGCAAAACATACTCTTGCACCCCCAACCACCACCTGGCCGTAGTAAGACTCTCAAAAGAAAAAAAATGTCATATACTTATATTCTATTGTTATTTCACAAATTTTATATTACAGAAGCAGAGCTCCAGTAAAAAATGAACACATTCCAGACCTATTTAGAAAACCTGTCATCCTAAAGCAGCACCAATGTCCAAAATTCAAATAAGAACAATCCTACTGTAAATGGGGTATTAAAAAATAAAATGATTTGTGTCCCTTTTAAAAGGGGCTTACCAGTGCACTTATTTTTTTGGAACGGCCCGCGTTGGTGTAAGCGCTGCACAGGAAATAAAGAGGGTTTTCAGGCTTCAGGGGTGAAAGGTACCAAAGTTTACATCAATTAGACATGTTGCCTGTTTGTATATGTTTGAAAAATGTTTATTTTGTTTTAAAATGCTGTAATTGTGCCCTGGGGGGAATTTGGAATGTTGGGCTTGTGCTGGTGGAACTCTCAGGAGGAAAAAAAAACCAGCTCAGGCTGGCAGTTGGGTGGTGATTGTAGTGCTAAGCAGACCTGTGACAGTGAGCAGCAACTGGTTGTCACTGGAAATTGAAATATAAATTGAATTGTAAGTTTAAAATACTTTGGTTGTGCTTAGAAAGAGTGGTTTGGATGTGTGGCATTTAATTTTGAAAGCCCGACGCGTATTTAAGGGCTGGTAGGAGATGTTTGATGTCTGTTTGACTAGTTTTGGGATGGTAAATCATTTCAGCATCATCTGTTTCCTAAGGGAGTAAAGTTTGGAAGTGCTGGAAAAATAAGCTGTCCCTGATAGAAAGTTTTAAATGTAAGCAAAGCAGTGTGGCTCTGAGGCCATTTCTGTAAAGAGCTACTCTGAACTTTAAAAGTACATTCTTTGGAGAGATTGTCTATGGAAGCTCAGATGTAAAACTTTAAATCTGAGTTTCATTATTGAATGGGTCTGTGAAACCGTCTGAAGGTTTCTTTTCCTTCTGTGTAACAAGGAGGTTCTTGAAGAATACTGGTGGTTGTGGAAGTTGTGACACCAAACACAGAATTAAAGAATCTTTGTACATTAGGGGATTAAAAATTCCAACATTTTGTGGTATAGAATAGGGAAAAATAATTATTTGTTTATTTAATTGGGATAGCTAGCTAGGGAAAATATTTAGGTGAATGTGGCAGGTACTTTAGTTAGGGTTTAGGGTTTTTGTTGTTGATTTTTTTATTAGCTTAGTGTAGTAGGTATTCTTCAGTTCCTGGTTCCTGCTCCCTGGCCAGGGATCATCACAACTGAGAATTAAATGGTACCCAACGTTTAAAAGAGAGAAAGAAGGAAGAAGAGGAAAACTGCAATTAAAGTATCCTTTTGGGCATCACTAAAATAAAGAATCAACTCTTAATAAAGGACATATATTAAACAGTACATTCTATTGCAGTATACACTAGTTAAGTTAAAAACTGATATTTATCTGATTGGTTTAATTGAGGAAAACTGATATGTAAAATGTATTGATTGTTTGCTGACATTTATAATTTCTAAGGGTATAAAGAAAAGAATTGTCACATGTCATTACTGTACATTGATACCGTTTTTTATTGAATCTATTACACTTGTTTATTGAATCTTAAAAAAACGTCTTGCATAATAAATTATTTTAATTTCACTATTAAGGTGCAACATTGTCATCACTTTGAAAAATTTGAATTAACATTAAGGGAAATACATTTATAAAAATACTGAGTTGCACCCTATACAAAATACAGAATATAAGATTTCCCTACTTTTCTCTGTATTTCCCCGATTGGTGAGTGTTGAGTGCGGGGCCTTTTCACCGTGATCACAACCCCTAACTATCTGCTGTAAACCTCACCCATAGGGGATCTACACTACCTATAAAAAGGCAGCACTCTAGAATACCACTTCCTGCTGAAAAAAACAGAACAAGTCAGATCAAGGAGGTTTAATAGACGAGATGAAATGACATCAGAACGCTGAAACCAATTAGGTCAGTCTAAGTTTCCCATTCACTCAAAACAAAACAAGCAAACCTATGAGCTGCTGCATCCACCTTGTCGTTCTTTATTGTTGGTAGCATTTTTATTTAATCTCACTTATATCTTCAAACATGCCAGCTTGTGCAGCATATGGATGTACATGGAGGAAATATAATAATGGAATAGCTTTTCATAGGTAGAGTACTAATTTGTTGAGTGGTCAGTTGGAGGGGCTGGTTACAGGGACACCCTAGCACCCTGGTAATGGGCCACTAAAACAGACATCATGTTATGAGAATCATGCGCTCAACATTCAGAATTTCTGTCTATTTATTTATAACATTCATATCCCACATTTAACATGTATTAGGTTGAAACCAGGGAGCATTTGAAAGCTTTTTTTTTTCCCCCTGTGCCTAGATCAAAAGAGAAAGATGGTTTGTGGGAACTTGCTCCTTCTGTTTTGAAGAATGCAGTGATATATTATAAAAATGCACTTAATATTGTTTATTACTATTATTTATTACTGGTTGATATACAGCAGGTTAACCAAGTCAACTTCATGCTTTGTAATATAGGACCCTGTTTACTAAGGTGCGTTAGTGTTTTTAGCGTGCGTGTTAACTATGTAGGCACCTATATGGATATTGTAGGCATGTACATGGTTAACGCGCGTTAAAAATGTTAACGTGCCTATAACTCTGCTTAGTAAACTGGGCCCATAATTTTTAATAGCATTTTCTCAGTTATTACCCAAATACAAATAAAATTATAATGTTAATTATACAACCGTGTCTGCTTCTTATGGTAGTTAGGATAACCTGGTCCTGGAGTTACCTATGGCAGTCAGGTTTGTTAGGATATTGACAATTAATATTCATGAGAGAGATTTGCATACAGTGGAGGCAGTGCTTGTTATGAAATGCTTTGAGTCCTACTGACCTGTATATCTATTGTGTTATTTTGTCGGGCGGAAACAGTCAGATGGGCTTGTAGGGAGGGAGGGGAGTATGGGAGGGGAAGAGTTCTTGGAGTATGTTCTCTATAAAAGATTTTATTGTGCCATGTTGGATGGTTTACTGTTTTTTCTTGTTCTGTATGAAGCTTATCAAACAACATGTTTTGCTTTTAATAAAGATGATTAAAACATCAAAAATAAGTTTTGGATGTTACTGAATTCTGTTATTCTGTCTCACTGTATTTCCATTTTGGCATTGCAAGAACAAATATAAGAAAACCAATGGACTGGGACTGCATTAGGGGTTTATAGCTCATTTAGTTATGTTTCAACAAATGAGAGATCTGTTTGACAGAAAATATTTTTATTATTTTGACTTATAAACATGCTCAAATAACAGAATAATCCATTTGTGTATCTAAAAGGTAAACTTCTACAAAACAGATGAAGATGTGATTCCATGTGCCCCAATGAAAGGAGAGTTTAATTCTACTTCCATTTAATTTCAATATATTCCATCATCTTTATAACACCAGGCTTCCCAAGGCAGATTACAACAACATTTAAGATGAACCCATCAGGAAACAGGACATCCTGTATTGTATACAATGTATTTATTTAGTTTTAAATGTAGAAAAATGAGCTCAACATACAGAGTTTAAAATTGCTGTTTCTACCAGCTATAATAATTTTTAAGCTGTTTTAGTGATATTCAATTGTTATTTCATGATATTTATATGGGAAGCTTTCAAATAAATGAAAAAGCTGTCCAATATGTACAAAAAAAAAAAAACTTTTGTCCAACACCTTTTAAGTCACTGCCTATCCAATTCAAACAGCTTTAGACTTGTTACAGATGGACCAACAATAAAAAAAAAGACGACAATGTGGATGCAGCAGCTCATGTTACAAATAAATAGGTTTGCTTGCTTTGTTTTGAGTGAATGGGGATGACGGCTGCGCTGGGAAGGGGAAACTTAGATTGTCCTAATTGGCTTCCTTGCTTACAGTGGACTAGATAGGCTCATTTCCACTCCTGTTTATTAAACCTCCTTGAGTCAGATGGCTACAGATGATGATCCCTACACAGAAACTAAACATTGTCAGAGTACCACACCTTGGTCACATGCACACCCAGTCGACTACTCCCTACAGAAAAAACAAATTCAACATTCAGATTTTGGCTTCCCTCTGTTGCTGTTCTGTGCAAGCTGCACAATAGAGCTCTTGGCTAGTGGCAATCAATCCACAAGCTTCTAATTGGCTGCATACATTTTTCTAGGGAATGCACGTGCCCATAAACTGTGAGAAAAAACTGTCGGCAATCATCCTAGGCACGAAAACATGTCAAGTGACACTACCACTTAAAACAATTAATATAAGCACTAAAAGGCCACACACAGAAATCAGAGCCAGAAAATGTGCTGCACCATGGTCTCGCATACTGGTACGTTTATACTTGTAGGACTTACATATCATATAAAAGGTCAGACTGTTGCCTTGGATCTGGTTTGGTGGATTTGTCCTAGAGTCCACTGGAATGTTAACCAATATGAATTCCATGTAGCCGGCAGTGCAAGCCACTGCTGTCCCACACCTCCGTGCCTTTGCTTTTCTTTCACAAAACAAAATGTGTTTTTGTCTTCTTTGTATGCACAACATTTTGATTTTGAAACCAGTTTTCCTGAAAACAAGCAGATAAAGAGAACAAGGCAACAGAGCGGTTTCTCTGATTGCCCTTCAATTTCAGGTTGGCACCAAAAAACTGTCCAAAAACATGCGTATGCATGAAAAATAGGGACGGTAAGTGAGTATTGCTTGATCAGGCCATTTTGTAGGGGGCCTAATATGTCAGAGGCCATATTGTGGGCAGGCCATTTTGTCAGAGACTATTATGTTGGTGCTTGTCAGGTTTGTTTGTTTTTTTGTCAGGGCATTTTTGACCCGGTACCGAAAAGTTGAGATGTACCTACCTTATTCCACTGGAACTAAATACGTTATACAAATAATAATAACCCACTGGCACATGTATGTGCAGCTGCATCCTGTTTTCTGTGTTCCCTACGATTGCATATAAATGTGGAAAAAGAATTGGGGAGATTGATCTTACAAACAACAGATGCTGTCTTTACCCATTGTAGAGTGTGACTTCTGCCAGTGGTGTTCCCAGACTGTAGAGAGTCCTGGTTGGATTGATCCTGAAACCCATTATAACATCATCAAGAATGCATACTATTTATGAAAGCTCTAAAGTTGTGTATGATGATCTCTGCCCCTGCAAGCTACTGTATGTGGGGCATAGTGCACATCCTGTACATTTACATTTGGCTGAACATAAGTTAAGAATCACAGTAGGGAATTTTCAAGCCCTGCTGATATCTCATTGACTTAAAAAAAAAAATACATAGAAGATACTCATTGGAGAATTATTGATTCACTTAAAGCTGGGTGGGAGGGTGGCAATCTTTGATATTTACATTTTAAGGAACAACAATGGAACTTTTCATTGAACACAGTGGCACCACACAGGCTGAATGCATGACATTAATCTAATTTGAATGTCTGCTCTGTGACTGGCTGGAGGGGTCAGGAGGTACCATATGATGGTCAAAAAAAGATGCTGCCACCATGTTTGCTCTAGCAGATTTGGGGAGTGAGCAGCATGGGACTGAAAGCTTGGGTATGCTGGACTAAGTTTTCATGGAAAAGATTTTCAGTATGTTTAAATGTGCATTTTTGTCAGGAGACACATCCTTGAAACAGACCACTGAAATGTCTATTCATGTTGGATGGACACTTCCATGCTGAGCTCTTTAAAAAAAAAAATATTGCTTTTTGTCATAAGTGTGGGGTGTACACAAATAACCTTTTGGGGTTAGTATAGATTATAAAAAGAACGGGACTCTGCCAAGTTCTAGTATGAGACAAGGCAGTGACAGATGCAAATGTGTTCCTTCTTATCTTTAGATCCAAGCTCACAACCCCCAAATAATAAACAAAATTAATTCCACAACCAAGTATTATTTTTATTTCAGCACTTGATACACCACAAGTGATCCCTGAGGCGACCAAGAAAAGGATCTTGGGGAAAATCCACTGCTTATTTCTAGGATAAGCAGCATAAAAATGTATTGTACTGTTTTGGGATCTTGCAAGGTACTTGTAACCTGGATCAGCCACTGTTGGAAACAGGATGGGCTTAATGGACCTTCGGTCTGTCCCAGTATGGCAACGCTTATATTCTTATACATATTTATACATATGCAGTTTACAATTTCTGTTACAGGTATTAGAGGGGGTCTTTACATAGCCGCGCTGACGTTTTTACCGTGCTCTAAAAACAGGTGTGCGCTAAACGCTAAAGATGCCAATGTATTCCTATGGGCATCTTTAGTATTTAGCATGCCTATTTTTAGCGCACGCTAAAAACATCAGTGCGCCTACGTAAAAGCCCCCCAGAGTGCTTAATTTATTTTCATAAGCAGCAAACATAATGCAAAAAGGCAAGAATGAAGACAATGAAAGTCTTATAGAAACAGTTCAGAGTAAACGCACATAAATCCCGAAGCTAGACTCCTAAATAAGAGTTGCTGTAAACCCAAAGCACTTATACAGAAGTACCTGACACAGATGTCCAGCAGGTGGCAGAGTGTTCCTGAGATACTGAGTAAGATGCAAAGCAGGTCTGCACCTGGGATGGAATGTCAACACAGCAGCCTTTGTATGAGATATGTATCTGTAATCAAGAGCTGAGCTAATGACATGCATTCTGGCCTTGGGAGTGATGCACACATTATCCCCGAATGTTGTGGGTTCATGGGCCACAAGGTCATCTCACTGGCACCACTTTGAAGGGGTCACGTTGATAAGGAGCCAGGGTTTCATAAACAATATGCAATTTTGCCAACCACAGCACTTCTCTGGCTGCAAGGGAGTCCTCGGCTGGTCAGGCCATGACATCAGTGCTGATAACAAGATTGTTATTCTGGTACATTGGCAATCTTGGCAGCATTCTTTTGTCTGTATGCAAGGTTGAGGTTCATTAAGCAACAGGCTTTAGCAGTGAAAGATGAAAAATCAGGGTCTGTCTTTTCAAGTCATGTTGTTCATGCTGGATGTTGCCATGTATTATAATCCTATATATGTTTGTTATATAGGAACATATATAGTGCTTGTTTTGCTCCTGCATGAGTATTTTAGCAGTGCATGCAAATCTCTCTCATTAATATTCATTGTGGATATCCTGAAAACCTGACTGGCTGGGGTGCCTTCAGGTTTGGGAACCACTGCATTAACCCTTTAGTGCCCAATGTTCCTGTAATAAGCCATATGGGAACATTGGACACTAAAGGGTTAAGTATTAAGATTGTAATTGATAACTAGATTGGAGAATACAGTTTAAATTGAAATATGGAAGAAGTTCACTAAGAAAAAGGAATTTAAAAAAATCAGACCTATGATGACTTTGGTGCTTCAGTCTTTAATATAATTAAGTACATGTTGGAGCTGCCCTTCTGATGCTCTGACAAATAGATTATTTTCAGATGGGGATCAGCTTGTATGCAATATACCGCTACCTTACCTATAACCAGTACTGTCTTTTCTTCACATCTGCTCGTTAAATTTTGATTACACTATTCTTTGTCAACTCCATCTTACCTATTATCAGCATTGTTTCTACTTTTATCTAATGTTTAAACTTCAACTACACTATTCTTATGTAACAACAACTGTCATCTCCCAATCTATTATCTACCAATAACGATACATTGTAAGCCACATTGAGCCTGCAAAAAGGTGGGATACAAATGCAATAAATAAAATAAATAAAATAAATATCCAGAATACAAATGAGCAATGCTGATGCTTAAGTACTGCATGAACTTGTTTCGATTTTTGCCAAGGCTTGCACATCAGAAGGAAAATACCATTGACCCACTTTGGCTGATGTAAGAATGAAGGCACCCATGGCAAGGGTCAGGGTGATCCAGGCTCCCTTGTGCCAGAATTTGAAGAAAAGTTTGCAGAATGACATTAAAAGGCATTCTTGTGGTTTTCCAAACCATAACAAACAAGACACAATCAATCATCTATAATCTTCAGATACAGTGCCTTTAATGAAAATGATATAGAAAGGGCAGCTACAGTGTCAAGAGGGATCTCTATCTCATGAACGCCTCTGAACTTATCTGTACTTGTCAATTATTTTTTTTGTTACATTTGTACCCTGCGCTTTCCCACTCATGGCAGGCTCAATGTGGCTTACATGGGGCAATGGAGGGTTAAGTGACTTGCCCATAGTCACAAGGAGCTGCCTGTGCCTGAAGTGGGAATTGAACTCAGTTCCCCAGGACCAGTCCACCACCCTAACCACTAGGCCACTCCTCCACTCTACTGGGACATTTCAGAGCATACCTAGCCGGCTTAAGACCACCTTTTGATCCAGTTGTATAAGACAAGCTCTGTATTTTATATTAGGTAATAAAACAGGTGGCCTGGTTGTGTTGTAAGGAGTGTGCTTACTCCAACCAATTTCTGATTAGTATTCATTCTAAAGTGTTTAAAGGACGTTTATTTCTAACTTCATTCTAAGCTTACCCAGCATTTGTACATAGTTTTTAAATCTTAATTATTTTCAGTTTCATTCTTGGTTATATTATTTTCTTATAAATAATAAAGTTTTCATTGTTGTATGTAGTGGTTGTCTACATGGTTTGTCAGTAGATCTGGGAGGAGTAAGAACTCAGATCTACCCAGTTAAGGAGACGTGATACCAAGATCCTAATTACAGAGTGCTTTGCAAAAAGGTGGGAAAATGTGGGATACAAATGCAATAAAAAAATAAAATAAAAAATAAATTAATTAAACAAAATTTAAAAAAAAGGTGCACATCTCTACTTATACTCCCACACAACCAATTGCAAGATCCCGTTTGCCTTGGTTTGGTAGACAAGACTGATAAGAGTACTGAAGGCTGTACAGGGAGAAAAGTGAATTGAGGGGTGATTCTATGAATTTTCATAAGCTCCCTTAAACTCCAGCACACCTGCTTACATCTGCCCTTGTGCTGGTTGGCTAATCCCTTTGTTGGAGCTCATAAGGCGTAGCTTTCCAGCTACAGTCTGAAGACCAGATGACATTCCCTAAGTTAGCACTGCCACCAACAGGCCATATGGTTTAGTTCTGTATACTCTCTCACATATTGCGGGATTGATAGTAAAAAGTATTTCTCTATAGGTGTGAGTCTAACCAAGTAGGCAGTGAAGTTTGTATGAGTAATTGATTAGAAACTTACTGAAACTTCATTATCAGTTGATATTTTAACACTTGCTGCACCGCCTGAACTAACTTGCAGATCTAAGTGGTTTACAGACTGAAATCAGATTTCAAAGTAGGAAAAGACAGGAAAGAGCAATACAATCATCCTTCATACTTATGGAGGAGTAGCCTAGTGGTTAGTGCAGCAGACTTTGATCCTGGGAAACTGGGTTTGATTCCCACTGCAGCTCCTTGTGACTCTGGGCAAGTCACTTAACCCTCCTTTGCCCCAGGTACAAATAAGTACCTGTATATACTATGTAAACCATTTTGAATCCAATCCCCTTTCTCTAAGAGGCAATCAAAGATCATCATAAAGAAAGTAGGGACAGATAGGGTAGATGGGTCCAGTGAGGTGGTGAAATTAGGATCAGGTGAACTCATGCATTTAAAGACAGGATAGACTAAGAGGTTAGGTGCAGCTGTATTGCGAAGCTGCAAAAGATTAACCCAGCTAGAGTACCCAAAAGCACAAGGCTTCTGGAACAGTGAGATAGTTGGTGAGCTGCAAAGCCAAACAATTAAATAGCAATGTCAGCTCCTTGGCACAGGAGCCATATCCAGCCATGTGGTATAGCTTACCCAGCTAGCTGGATTTATGTACTGCCTTTTGAAGGAATTCACTCAAGGTGATGTATTACCCTAGCACTCTGTCAACTGCATTACACAGAGAAGCAAAGAGGCTAAGCTCCACTGAAACTGTGAAACTGAGTTCCTCGCAGCCCACGACTATAAACCCTGCTTAGCATATGCCAAATAAGGTGGACCGCACCTGTGAGGCTAAGGCTAGTGAATTCCAGGTGATAAGCTTGGCTGAGTCCAAGTTATTAAACTTGGGTGAATTAAAGATGAAACTATACTGAGAAGACACCCAGCGGAGCCTATGACCTTAAGCTTGGCTAATAGACCCAAATGGGCTGAGACTGAAGTTGCAAATAACAGCCAAAGCCATGAGGATAAACTCTTTTGAACTCACGAAAGCTATGAGAAAGGAAATGACAGTGGAGCAGTTGAATGAGAGCAGCTCAGGAGAACTGGACTCAATATCTTGAAGACACTTAAAGCTTAAACAGTGCTGTTACAGAGGGGCTGAGTACCTGGGAATAGCAGACCAAATTTCATCTAGAAAAGAAGAGGGGGGGAGAGAGAGAGCACTACCTGAGGACCTCGTAACACCAAGCAACCTTCAGAAGAAAGTAAAATAAATGTTCTGTGATGAGGTGTGCATTGGAAACAAAGGCACCTCTGAAAATTAAAGGCGTAAACTCTGCACTGAATTTCACCTGAGAAGGCATGCATAGAAGCTGAATACCAAACTGCAGTAACTCTAAGACAAAGAACCCCTGGAATAGTCCTCTAGCAGGAGAGTTTTATATCCTTGCTAAAAGGGGGGGGGGGGGGGGGTAAGTCCCTGGGAAAAACTCTTACTGTATCCTTGTAGCTGACATTTATTCGTATTCTTTCCTTTCACCAGCTTAGCTTTGTAATTTTCTGCAAACTTAGAGCCAGTGATATTTCCTGTCATTTGGACAAAAGTCACTATCTTTCTTCCTCTTTTCTTGCAAGACAAAACTACTTCTTTTGCAAATTGCCTAAGTTAGCATTGTTAGAGTTTGTAAGATTTCTTGTGCCTGTTAGTGATACCAGCTCCTGTTGCAGTAAGTAATAAAGACACTTTTCTTTCTACCTTCAGTCTTGTTTCTCTTTCTTCTAAGAATAGCACAAACAAAACGCATTACATGTAGGGGTGGTCCGTCCCGGGTGCGCGCTGCAGGAAGGGGTAACAGGGAGCAGCCGCACGGCTGTTGGCTCCGCCGGTTCCCTGCTCCTTCTGATGTTACTTCTTGTTCTGGAACAGAGGGAGAAGGGAACCGGCCGAGCCAACAGCCGTGCGGCTGCTCCCAGCACCCCAGGAGCTAAAGCAATGCACCCGGGCGGGGTGGGGGGGGGGGACACTGCTGCATCTAAGGGGAGTGCGCAGCGGCGATCTGCCCTGGGTGGCAGCCAACCAAGGAACACCACTGTTGGCTGGATACCTGATATAGGCTCATGGGGGAGAAAAATAATTCAAACACTGGTAATAATTGTAATTGGTATTATGTTTTTCTGATGTTGCTAGTGTCTTTCTGTCCTTATAGCTGAATGTATGGCTAAAGCCACAGCACTTCAATTGCATGCTGCAGTTCAGTCCCATAATATGTTACCATAGCTAGCTGTTGATATTGAATTTCAGAGGTTGGCAAAGTTAATGGGTCCGTAAGTGGTCCATAACTCTCTTGAGGAAGAGTATGGACCAGAGGGGGAATAACTGTGGAAAAATGTCTACCTTAGAAATATACTTAATATATTATTAGTATTAGGCTAGAATCTAGTATATATATGACCACTTTCTGGGTGTGTATTACCTCACTGCTTAACTATGAAGAGCAAGGTAAGCTCTTAGGTGACCCAGAGACCTTTAGGAATGGAAAAACATTTTAAGTCATTTGAATCTTAACTTGGGAGCAATTTATTACTCCATTATGGATAATCTGATGGTCAAAAGGTGAAGGAGATTATCTCAGAGATTATGCAGTCATTAGTAAACTAACCTATGCTCCTGTAATAATGGACCGGATGGCATACATCCAAGGGTACATGAAGAACTCAAGCATAAAATTGCTTATCTGCTGTTAGTAATAGGTAACTTGTCATTAAAATTGTCCATAATACCTAAAGATTGGAGGGTGGTCAATGTGACGCCAATTTTTAAAAAGGGCTCCAGGGGTGATCCAGGAAATTATAGACCGGTAAGCCTGACATCGGTGCCAGACAAAATAATGGAAACTACTATAAAGAATAAAATTACAGAACACATAGACAAACATGGTTTAATGGGACAGAGTCAGCATGGGTTCAGCCGAGGGAAGTCTCACCTCACCAATTTGCTTCATTTCTTTGAAGGTGTGAATAAAGGTGAGCTGGTTGATGTAGTGTATCTAGATTTTCAGCAAGCTTTTGATCAAATTCCTCATGAGAGACTCCTGAGAAAATTAAAGAGTCCTGGGATAGGAGGCAAGGTTTTGGTGTGGATTAGGAATTGGTTATTGGACAGAAAACAGAGGGTAGGGTTAAATGATTATTTCTCTCAATAGAGGAGGGTGAACAGTTTAGTGCCGCAGGGATCTGTACTGGGACTGGTGCTATTTAATATTTATAAATGATATGACCCTTGCGTGGCACTAGAAATACCCCGTTGCCCAACATTGGATACTGGGTACAGTATGTGCTGAATTGCAATGCTATAAGATCTCTTGTGGTCTTAAGGGTAGAACCCTACCATTTGAGAATTCCTGGGCAGCTATTCCATCCTTTTAATTTCTATTTTTACCTATGTTTTGTTTTTGTAGGGGCCCCCCAGAGTAGGGCTTTTCTTCAGGTATTCTTTATAGGACTTCTAGGAGATAGTGTTATATGACCGTGGGGCACTGGGAGTTGAGTAATAGCGGGTTGTTACTTTGTGGAACATCTTGCCTTGTTCACATGGGAGACTGGTTTGTTTCTGGCAATGGGGTTCATATATGATTTGTTCATTAACCTATAACATTTGTTTCTGGCCCTTGTGGGCCATGTTTGTGTATGGTGAATGATGGCTATTTCTTTGTCACCAGATTTGCTGTAATTTGGTTATTATAAAAATCCAAAACAAAAATAAAACAACAACTTTGGCTTAAAACTGTCCTCATGGGCTTGGTTCAATTAGACTCTTATCTAGATTTATACCTATTAGACATAACCTCTTATTTGGACCAGGGCATACTATTCTTATTTATAAAATATGGGAAACACTAGGTAGGAAGGTGGGGGCAATTATTTAAGGACTCTTCTGTCCTCCCTTTGATATCTTTGTGAGAAATTATCACATCCTTCAACAGCAGTTTTACGCATATGTCCAGCTGAAGCATAAAACCATCAAAAGAGAGATAGGTAAACATTTTAGACAAAGTATGTGAGGACATTAGATCTACTAAACATCTTATAGCAGTTTTAATATTTGAAGGATATGAAGAAACCTATTGTGGCATATAGAACCAAGCGGGAGCAGGAATTGGGATACAATGAGCTATTTGAACAAGAGGCCATGGAGTCAGGTTTGATGGGTATATTTCAGCTGCTAACACACAAGAAAAGTGTTAAATTACTTTTGGTACCTGACCCCTGATAGGCTTAGCTTGGAGGCAGGGATACCTTAGGGCATATTTGGTGGCTTTGTCCCAAGGCTTAATGGAAGAGTGCACAATTTCAGATAGATTAATAAGACATTGGATACCTCGCTATTGTGTGAAACCTTTTTAACAGAGCAATTCCGGATTTGACTTGGCTGCAGACCACCTTAGTGTGTTGTTGTTTAAGTGCAGCCCTGCTAACTTTGGCAGGGGCATGGAAGGAAAAGGGAGTCCCTCCTCTTCGTATGTGGTGCACTAAGCTGAAGAAACTGACCATCATTAGACAGAAAAATACTGGGTAAATGGGAGAAAATGAGAGGTCCATTTTAAATGTATACCCTAGCTCAGTGATGGCGAACCTATGGCACATGTGCCAGAGAGGGCACGCACAGCCCTCTCTGTTGGCATGCGCGTCGTCACCTCAGCCAGAGTCATACTGCCGCTATGAACTGCTGGCACGATCGCGCTAGCAATTCAAAGTTGTATCGGAGCGGAGGAGAGACCCACCGGAAGTTCGTTCCCTCCTCCCTTCGAGTTCCAGGCGCCCCCTCCCTCTGAATTTTAAAAGTCAATTATTTTACCTCGGCGGTGTTAGGGCGGCAGCATGCAGGCTCGGCTCTTAGTTCAGTTTTCCCTTCTCTCTCAGCTCTGGTCCCGCCCTTGCGGAAACAGGAAATGAGGGCAGGACCAGAGCTGAGAGAGAAGGGAAAACTGAACTAAGCACCGAGCTCAGCCTGCATGCTTTTTACCGCTACTGCCGCCCTAACCCCGACGAGGTAATATATATGACTTTTAAAATTTGGAGGGAGGGGGCCTGGAACTCAAAGGGAGGGAGGGGGGACCCTGGAACTGGGAGGGAGGTTAAATTGCCCTTTTGGCACTTTGTGATAAATAATTAGATTTTTGGTTGCTGTTTGGGCACTCGGTCTCTGAAAGGTTCGCCATCACTGCCCTAGCTTAACTTTAGTGAATGGGGCTCATGACAATTGGAGTGATTTTTGTAGGATTCTCAAATTTTTGTTATGGTGGTATCTTTTCTTCTGGTCTCTCTACCTCTTTTCTCCAGTTTTTCACAATAACCCATCACACTTACTTTCTCCTTGGGAAAGGGGAGGGGGGGGGGGGTTATGATGTAAAATGGAGGTTTGCTTCTGAATGTCTTGATAGAGTGGCACAGGCTTTATAGCTTTTGAATCTGTGAAGCTGTTTTAATTCGTGACTTTAGAATTAGTTGCTTAATTGCTACCAGTTGGTTAATCTGTATTCTTTGTTTCAATTAAGACCTCCTTTAAATAAAAAAAAGATTTGAACCAAACCACTTCAGAACTTTATCAAGTAATCTCCATTCCACCCTGTGAAAAGCCCTTCCAAAATCCAAGGAGAGAACTACCATTGGGTATCATGTGTTTTGGCCAGATGAATAGCGCACCATAATGAAGCACTGACTCTGCTGGCTACCCCAAAGACAAATCTGAAGGACATTATTCCTTGTTGTTTTGCACAAGGAAATTCTAAGTAAATCCTACACTACAATTCTCAAGGCCTCTAGATGCAGGCTTTAGAGCTAAAACACAGTCCCTGTTAAGTTCACATCAGTATCACTCTGTTTGTTTTGATTTGATCGTTCCCACTACTTACTTTTTTGCTTCTGCTTGACCAGATGAATAACATTACAAAACAGTCAAGTATTATCAGATGAACATTTTCCAGGCTTAAGTCCTTCTGCTTGCTATGGATAATACTAGCAAGCATATTTGTAAATGATGCAAACATGTATGTGAAAATTTTGGCTTCTCAGCGTTGACTAGTGATAGCAGCCAATAATTGTTAGCATGCAGTGTCTCCTTACTAGGCTTAGGAACAACTATGGTCAGTAAAAAAAAAAAAATCATACCTTAACTAAAAGCTACAAATTATTGAGAGTTCTTTTAATCTTGGAACCTACTCTATACAATATTCAACCCTGAAACCATCTTGGTCCCAAAGATCTACACATGGCTAGGCTGCACACCGTATTCTTGATTTCCCTAGTTGTGGTTTCTGCATCTAGTTTTTCCATATTAGTTAGTCTCATGGAAAGTGAAGTATTTAAAAATTGTAGCATGACATCCTTAATTTGTCCTACTGAGTTGTACAGTTTAGGTCAAAATGTATGAAAACTGCTGTAGAATATTAATATTTTCCTCTCCTAGCAATATTTGGATCTTCTCTCTGACTGCCACAAAAGTGGTCGTATCAAGATGCACCATTAGGGAGCTTTGCCTTATTTAACACTGAATCCTAGAGGTGTATCCAAACACACTATTAGGGATCAGGTGTTATCATTTTCCAAGAAGGCAACAAGAAGATAGGACACTGCTGCACACTTCGGTGCAAAAGCATAGAGACTTTCTGATTAAGAGCCTCCTTGCACCAGGTTCCCTGAACCAGATAAACTTAGTGGAGGGGTGGAGTGGCTACTGGGCCAAGAGTCCTCTGAGGTTAAGTGCTGCCTGCCAGCAACAGATCTGCCCTATGCCATAGTGTACCACAATATGCCAGCAGAAATCCCCAGCTTCCTGAACAGAGAGGTATTACAGGAGGAACAGGTTAAGAATGAAGCAAAACAGAGAAAAAGGAAAGGGGACAGGGAGTGGAGTGGAGGAGTGGCCCAGTGGTTAGGGTGGTGGACTTTGGTCCTAGGGAACTGAGGAACTGAGTTTGATTCCCACTTCAGGCACAGGCAGCTCCTTGTGACTCTGGGCAAGTCACTTAACACTCCATTGCCCCATGTAAGCTGCATTGAGCCTGCCATGAGTGGGAAAGCGCGGGGTACAAATATAATTAAAAAACAAAAAGAAGGAAGATGAGGAGCAGCTAATTTGCAGTTGTTTGGAGAAGTCAGGACCTTTCCCACCTCTGAAGATGGGGCTGGTTAAAAAAGTAGGAAGAGAAAGAAAGCAAATGGGGGGGGGGGGGAAGCTAGGGACAGGTGCACACATCCTGCTTCACAAACATCCCTCACTCCCATACATATGCTACCCACCACCTAAACCACACATATACCACACTCCATACAGTCACACACAGCCCACATTACTACCTATACAAGCCCACATTCATACATTCACATGTCACCTGCTCACTCAGTAAAACATGCTTTTGTACCATACTTTCAACTTATTTTTTTCTTCTGTATTAAGTCGTTTCTTATAGTCTGTTATTTTATGAACTGTAAATAAGTTTGTGACGTGTATTACATATTGATGTCATAAAAATTTAATTCAAAATAGCATTTATAAATAACTGTACTGTGACTAATGCATGTGTATCAAAGTATAGCCAGAATGTTTTAAGTTGTTATACTTAAAAAGTAATGCTGTAGTGCAGCACAGTGCTAGGTACCTAGAACAAAAGCTCATTAAGAATCACAACCACATTACAATTGTGCATTCTGTAATCAATATTTGGCATCAAGAAACAGGTCTTCTGGAATTGTACATTTTTATGCCGTTCTGCATGGAACAGCGGGCATACTTGGTCAGCAGGGCTCCTATCGTCTGTTTCTCTGCACACAGGTCCCTGGTTAGTAAGGATACAGATAAAAATACATGGGACAATTTTAGAACAGATTTTATATCTCCAGGAAATCACTGTGTTTAGAAATGTTTTTCATTTCTTTATTTGGAAAAGCAAAATGTTATAAATTGGAATACATATATTAATCCAAGATTAGTTTAAGACTAACAGAAGTTACACAAAGATTATAATTTATACAAGGCAGAATTATTTAAGCATTTTCTTCTCTATGCCTTGTAATATTCTTAAAATACTGCAAACCAAAAAAAAATGTCTTACCTGATAATTTTCTTTTCTTTAGTTGCAGCAGATGAATCCAGAGACTTGTGGGTTGTGTCCATCTACCAGCAGGTGGAGATAGAGCACTGTCTTCAGTTCCAATATTTTTTATTTATTTTATAAAGAGATAACAAGGCTAACTAAAAACATAATTAGCCTGTAAAACAACATAACAGGAAGGAAGCACTGTCTTATAGGATGGAATGCTCCTTGGCGATTCAGTATCTCATAAAGCAGAAGGAAACAATTATAGCATTTCTCCTTCCCCGCAGGAAACATGATAATTCAAGAACTGCAAAGAGGTAAACTGATTATAACAGTCTCTTTAAAAGTGAAAATGGATAGCCATTGCTGAAAAAAATCAACAGGGCGGGATGCTGAATTCATCTGCTGCGACTAAAGAAAAGAAAATTATCAGGAAAGACAATTTATCATTCCTTAGTGTCAGCAACAGATGAATCCAGACTGGGATGTAAAGACTTCCGCAGACAACACCGATACTCTAGAAGAGGCAGCCAACTGCGCAAAGAATCTGAATGGAAATGCCTTTAGCACGTATGCAAACAAGACTAGATTGCCACCCTACAAGTTACCGCCATAGAAAACAGACATGTCCGCCCCGAAAGCGGCTACAACTTGGTCATAAGACGCCCAGTAGCTCCAAACCTGCTAGTAAGTATGCGAATGCAACAGCCCCTTTGCCCCAGTGAGCTAGCACTGGCATGGAAGCTCCATGATGTTGTAAGGCCCCGGAGCTCAGCAAACACTAACAAACTGACAGTAGAACTGGTTGATAGTTCAGCTCGCCGTAAGTATACAAGGTTTAACTGAGGTGAAGATCAGAAGCCCTTCTAGGTGGAAAGCAGTGTACATAAGTATTGCCATACTGGGACAGACCAAAAGTCCATCAAGCCCAGCATCCTGTTTCCAACAGTGGCCAATCCAGGTCACAAATACCTGGCAAGATCCCAAAAAAGTACAAAACATTCTATACTGCTAATCCCAGAAATAGTGGATTCTCTCCAAGTCCATTTAATAATGGTCTATGGACTTTTCCTTTAGGAAGCTGGCCAAACCTTATTTTAAACCCCGCTAAGCTAACCGCCTTTACCACACTCTCTGGCAACGAATTCCAGAGTTTAATTACATGTTGAGTGAAGAACAATTTTCTCCGATTCGTTTTAAATTTACTACTTTGTAGCTTCATTGCATGCCCCCCTGCCCTAGCATATTTGGAAACAATGAACAGAAACGTCATGTCTACCCATTCCACTCCACTCATTATTTTATAGACCTCTATCATATCTCCCCTCAGTCATCTTTTCTCCAAGCTGAAGAGCCCTAGCTGCTTCAGCCTTTCCTCATAGGGAAGTCGTCCCATCTGAGCAGGAAATATTTATTTTATTTATTTATTGCATTTGTATCCCACATTTTCCCACCTATTTGCAGGCTCAATGTGGCTTACAGAGTATTGTTATGACAAAGTCATTCCATGATATCCCAGATGATCTCAAAAGGACAAAGTTCGGAGGTCCAAAAGACCACTGGGACTGCCTCCCAAAACCTACATCAAAAACTAGACCACCCTGCACAATAGTAGCTGTTCTCTAAACACCAGGTTGAGCAGAAACCCAATGGTAAGAGTGTCCAGACATGACCTCCGGAAGACACCGATGAGTAAGCCCTCAGCAAACAGTGGTTTGCTCGCAAAAAGGGAGCTGCTGCTATCTAAACACGAAGTCAAGCAGAAACCCAATGGTAAGAGCGTCCAGACTTGCCATTCGGAAGACGCCGATGAGTAAGCCCTCAGCAAACAATGGTTTACTTGCAAAAAGGGAGCCTAACAAACCTCTGCACAATGATAGAATGGTCACCCCAGTGGCACAAGCATAGCCAAGGACAGGCTGCGACCTCCAAAGACCTCAGCGTGGCTGACACAAATTAAAGACATGTAAGGAGACCTTCACAGAGGCCAGCCTTGACCCTACATCTGACAAAGCAGGAAGAGGCAGACTGCCGGACTCCTGAAAGAAATCCGAAATATGTGGCATCCAGCTAAGGCACGGCCTAGCAACAGAGAATCTGCAGAAAGCCACACACCAAGTGAGAAACCCGAAATGCCCAAGAGGAGCAGCGTTGAACCAACCAACCAGCTGTGGCTGAGCTTGACGGGGAGGTCCCAAGAGATATGGAGACGAACAGCTGAGCAGGAACCACCGAATTGGCCTGTTGTGGAATATGTTACCTAGAAGATCCTCAAAGAAAGACTCCATTGCACCCAGGTCTAGAACAGAGTCCCCCGACTCCAGCACCTGGCAGGTAAAGCTAGCTCGACTTCGGGTAAGCATGTGCTGCTGTAGAGCCACAGGAAGATGTGACATCCCCAAAACCACATAGAAAAGAACTTCCAGATACTCCCAGCTGGGCGACAGGGGAATTGGGCTTAACAGAGACCTCTCTGGAATGAACAATGGCTAGTGGGGGAGGGAGGGGGATGTTTCCATGATATATAGGGCTTTTCTTTCACGTAATAAACCCATTATGCATTATCTGTTGAAATTGGAGAAGGCACTAGGTGTATCCTACGATTAAGTACGATGGGAAAGGATATTTAAATCCTTACTGAAGGTGTCTATATCTAACAATCTAGTGGAAAGTGGATACAAAATACTTTATTGTTGGTATTATACCCCCCAGCGACTGGCCAAGATGTTTCAATTGGGGACAGCATAGTGCTGGCATCAATGTGGTTAGGAGGGGGACATGTTTCATATCTGGTGGTCCTGCCCTCAGGCCCAGACGTTTTGGACAACTGTTTTGAAATTTGTTTGTATTGTCACTAACATTTCTTACCCCGTGCAAATGGACTGTTGTCTTCTACATTTTAAGCCACGAGGAGTGAAAGGATATATTCAACGTTTAGCCACACAAATTTTTGTGGCCAGCAAACTTGTTCTTGCAGCAGAATTGAGGCAGCCTACTCTCCCTGGCCTTTGGACGATTCTGCGCAAGTTGGATTATATCCATCTGATGTCTAAAATAACTGCTTTGCGCACAGGCTATATACTGAAGTACCATCAGATTTGGGACCCATATGTATATCACATCCAAATTCTTCTTTGCTAACTGATTAAAGAAAAGGGTTGGAGGAGGCTGTCTGTAAATTAGCTTCTGCTAACGTCATTTTTTGAGTGACTGTACTGTAGCCAATATTGTACATGATTTCTTCTGGTTTATTTTTGTCAATAAAATTTAAAAAAGAAAAATGGCCAGACAACAAAGGTAGAAAAGGCATTTTATTTTGAATTTATTAACGGACATATGTTAGTTTGAGAAATGTGCATAGTGGATGTCATTTTATTGTGTTCAGTAGAAAAAGAAATACGTTTCTGTTTTTATTTGTCCACTGTTGCAGTACATGCTGAGGTTCCGAGTTCAGTTTTTGTCTACATAGTTTTATTTCTAATTTGTGATCCCTTGTTCTGTATTTGGTGAGGGTCTGTCAGTGTGATTGTAAATGGTAGGTGGGAAGATTGGAGGGGAGGCAGTGAAGAGAGGAAATTGGGGGGGGGGGGGGTCTTTATTTTCTGCCTTGGACCCTAGCATGTCTAACACTAGTCCTGACCCTTGCTGTAGCTTGTGGGGATTCCCAAGCTCCATCAGCTGAGGACCTCCTCTGAAGGCAGCCAAAACTCCCTTCTAAGCTTGTCAGATGATGCAAAATCCTTGAGTCATTGACAACTAAGCATGTGTGGGGTGCCAGCATCAATGATGCTGCTACTGCTGATGCCTGCTAAGCTTGGTAAAAGGGAGTTCTGGCTGTCTTTGAAGGAGGTCTTCAGCTGACAGAGCTTGGGGATCCTTATTAGCCAAAGTATATTTTGAGTTGGGAGGTGCCAGGGGAGGGGTGGAGAGTTGGGGGAAGGGGCGGGGCAGAGAACATTTTTGTGCCCACCCACTTTGGGCTCAGGCAGGGGTGTAGCAAGACCTCATGGTAGGAGGGGGCCAGAGCCCGAGGTTGGGGGCACATTTTGAGTGCTGCCCCACCGCCCCCTCCCCACCGCCTTGCTTCCCCCCACCCCCACCACCTCACAAACAAACAAAAACCTTTGCTGGCGATGGTCTCCAACCCCCGCCAGCAGAAGCCTTCTTTAAAAGTCTCAGCTAAGGTTGTGGGAAGTGCTCCCACATCATAGGTAATTGTTTGCTCAGCTCCCATGGATACTGCCACCAGCTCCAGAGGGGAGGGGGATTTCAGCAGAACTGTCTCACAGAAAGAAAGGAAAAAGCAAAAAACAGAGAGGAGAGCTAAGTCATGCACACACAACCATGGAAGAAAAAAAAAAACTGATGAGAGCGTAGAATGTTGTTCATTAGCACAGGAACATCTGCACATGCTCAGACACACTTTAATTAAAAAGGTTCTCTGAGCTATAGGACAGCACCGCACATAGGATCTGTCTGGAGGATGTCACCAGTAAGTGTGCCTGCATTTCCCCTGCTTGTCGATGGAGAACTTCCAGAAACATCCAGCAAGGGATACACCAGTCTACAGTATGCTGTGCTGCACTTTAAACAGTTTCCCTGAATAGTTTTACCCAATTCCAGTGATAATACATGCACTGTGCACACCTCAAGAGCATAGGGCAGACAAACATCTAGCCTTACAAGATGACTTGTTTGTTTTGCTTATGTACTTATATACTGCCTATTCACAAAAGTTCAAGGTAGTTAAAAAATACACCAAGAATGTTTTTGTGAGGTGAGAGGGAAGACTCATTTCTGGGTGGGTTGGGGGGGGGGGGGGGGTTGTCCTTCCTTACTTCCACCGCAATTAAGACACACACAGTGCTGATATCTAATACCGACTCAATTTGTTTTCGGCTTTAGGGGTCCTTTTACTAAGGCGCTGTAGACCTAACGCAGGCCTACCACATGCTAAAAGGGCACTATTGCGGGAAGCGCTGAGGCGTCCCATGGTAGTTTCTTGTTCAGCATGCGCTAATCCCACATGGGCAATGGCCACACACTAATAGGGAAATTAGCGTGTGGCCATTACAAAAAAGTATTGCACTGCAGCCATTTTACCACTGCAGCATGCGAAAACCCATACACCGACACCAGCGCTGGCCACTTTTTAGCATGGCTTGGTAAAGGGACCTCTTAACACACAACACACCTTTTTTGAATAGGTGGTAGAGAACTTAACACAAAAGATACAAGAAGGGGAATCTTTAGTAAGTAGTAACTTTTTCTCTTTCTTTTTTAAATATATTTTTTGTGCAGTCAGTGCCCAAATTACTTTTCATGCCTCTACCAAGATAAAGCTCAATATAAATTTAAGATTGCAAAATTACATTTCTTCCTTCACCTGACAAAGGCAGAATTCACTTTGTACATGCATTTCTTAAGAACCCCCCCCATTTCGACGCCCAGCAAAAAAGAACAGTCTTCAAATTACCTTTCCACTGTCCTCATTTACAAACCATGAGTCACAAAAACACTAATTCCTGCAGTGATTGTCTTTGAGCCACGAACCACTTACTCAATATATGGAGCTATGTCTGCTTCTGTCCATTTTTCCCGAATGCCAAACAGGTTGTTGAATCTTTCCTGGGTATCCTCAGGCAAGTCTTCCAGTTTTAGCAAAGATATAGTCTCTGGTCTGGAATTACGATCGAGAAGTGCTAAACCCTAGAGATTAACAGGCAAAAATTCAAATTTTGTTCCACTATGAAATAACATTTTATTAGCTTTCATATAGTCTACATCCAAAGTTATGTATAAATTGTGGGGACATGTTACCAAAGCTTGTCCACTGTCAAGGCTCAAGACTCCTCCACTTGATGATTTAAGGAAAGATAGCTTAATCATAACTTCCTTCCCAATTAGGAGTACTTTGCTAGCAGACTAGTCTAATAAGGACCAAAAAAAAAAAAAAAACCTACAAAATATGATGTTTTGCACTTCACAAATATAAAGCATGTAGTAACCGATAAGATCATTATCACAATAGAATCTTGAAAGGATGGTGCAGGCTAAGAAAATTAATGGAACAGTAATGCAAAATTCTTACACCATTTCAACCTATCAATCTCCAACAAAAGAACGTAAATCCTAACTTAAAAGCTGCTAAACTATGGCCTAAAGGCTAGATTGGCCCACAGGAAAAAAAACCCAGTGGCAGCCAAGGCTACCAGTTTCCCAGGACTCACCACTTGAAAAGATTCTACCAAAAGGCAGGCTTGGGTAAGGAAGAGAGAAGGTGAGAAAATGCACCCCATACATATTCTCCTACACTTTCACCCACTCCCTCACTCCCAGGGGGAAAAATGAAGGGGAAAGGGGACCTGAAATAAACATGGCAAAACTCCACGATGAGCAAGTTCTACAGCTGAGAAAAGAAAAGCTAGAGACGGGGCATTGGACATCCTGATAGAATTATGACAGTATCCAGTCTTCTGCATGTGTTTCCATGTAGAGCCTGGATATTCCTTGGACCAATCAGGGATACTTGTTCACGCTCTCTGAACAAGATGCAGATTGAAGAAAAAGCCTAGTGATTAGACTCGCAAGGCACAACTGAAATCTCTTGGAGCAAATGGCTGAAGTGGCCAGCAAAAATGGCCAAACCACATGGCTTCAAACAGATACTACTCACAGCATAAATTAGTTTTATATAAGGTTCATTAACATTTGTCAAACCAAATTTGCATATCTGACAGGTTACACACCCACTTTGGTTGTGTAAGCCATCAGAATTGAGGATCCACCCAAGTCCTGCCCCTTTATGACATCAGAAGTGATGCCATAACTCCTCCCTAAATCCCATCCCTTTTGGTGATATCACTGGTGGTGTATTTGACTTTTTCCTTTTCCATATACTGTAAATTGTAAAGGTTATTGTTTGACTTATTTATAGTTCCAAAGATAATTACCGAAGGTGAAGGATTCAACAAAGTCCTGATAGACTCTTGCAATAAAAGGAAGGAACTGATTCTCTCCTGAAAATTTTAGTAACAGTAGGAACAGGGCTTTTTTTGTGCTGGTATGCACTGGTACAGCGTACCAGCATTTTTTTTTCCCCAGCGAGTCCTGCACCCTTCCTCTTGCTCCCCTCTTCCCTCCTTCCTTTTTTTTTTTTTTTTTTTAACAACTCAGCAGCACGATGCAGTGATTAAGAGAGGCTGCCAGAGTCGGGACCTTCCGTCTGCGAGTCCCGCATATGGGGAAACAGGAAGTTTAAAAAAAGTAGGCGGGACTCGCAGAGGGAAGGCCCCGATGCTGGCAGTCTCTCTTAATTGCTGCACTGGCTGATGCTGGGGGCCCGGGCTCTCAAGCAGGTAGGCAGAGAGAGGAGGCAGGGGGAGGGGAAGGAGAATCGCTGGACATGGATGAGAGAGGAGGCAGGGGGAGGGGAAGGAGAATCGCTGGACATGGATGAGAGGGGAGGGCAGGGGAGAGAGGAGAATCGCTGGACATGAATGGGAGGGGAGGGGAGGGTAGGGGAGAGAGAAGAAATGCTGGAAATGGATGGAGAGGAGAGAAGGAGAGAGAGGAGAATTGCTGGACATGGATGGATGGGGAGAGAGGAGCAATGCTGGACTTGGAAAGAGGAGAGGGAATTATTGCTGGATATGGATACAAGGGAGGGAAGAGAGAGGAGAAATGCTGAACATGGATGGAGAAAATAGGCAAAAGCTGGATCCACGTTATACCTCCTCCAGTCAATTCCACGGAGGAGGACCCAGCTTTTACTTAAGGATGTTGGGCAAGAAATGAAAAAGAAAGGAGGAAAGTAAAGAAATAAATGGAAAAGAAGCCCTGGAAACGGAGTTAAGAGAACAGATAGAGAGCACAAGAATCAGAGACTGGGACCAACGTGGTCAGAAAAACAAAGTCACCAGACAACAGAGATTGAAATGAAAATAAAATGATTTTTTTTTCTGTGTTATTTTGCACTGGGTATACTGGAGCTGTAAGAGCTTACAGAAATTACTTATAAAGAAAAACAAATCACAAGTTATTCTTTTCTCCTATACTGGTATAATATTTTCAATTATGTCTGTTTATATGTGCCATGGCTGGTATAAGGGGTGTGGCTAATGTAGGTGTGGCTATCATAGGGGCAGAGCCATAGGTAGTGACCCCCGCCCATAACAAGTACCGGTACCTTTTTTCCCTACAAAAAAAGGACTGAGTAGGAGGCAATACCTTAATTGTTTTTGTGCTATACCTAAGCATTCACTGATATGACTGAGAGTCAGATTCCTGACTAGTTGAAATTAATTTGAGTCATGAATTATTTCACTACATTTCCTAATCTTCTGCCTGTGCCGATGCAGTTGTAGAAAGAAATTTCTGTTATGAGATTCTATGGTAATCAGTAGAATGTTAAACCCTGAATGTCTCATTGCTAGTAGTACAGAATTTTGTTTGCTAATGTTGTTAGTGAAAGGAGATGTTTAACAAGTGAAGTCCTACCATGGGAACCCCTGGATTTAGGTGAAGTATTTAATGTTTTCAGTTATTAGATTTATGTAAAAATGTTGCTTGATAGATGTGTGTGTCATGTACCCCAGGTAAATGAGATTCCAAAGAAATTGCCCTCAAGGAAGAATGTACCTTAATGAGTTATGTTTTGAACTGTATGGAGTAGAACTATGAAAAATTTTGAAAAAAACTCAGTCACTCTTGGGAAATTTTATGTAGAAAGAATTCCAAAAAATTATTAAGGCTGAGAGATGTTCAAGTAAATGAGAAATGTATTTATAATGAGACACTGTAAATTTGTTACCTGCCATTGTACAAATTGTGTGAACTGTATAACAGGAAATTGACAACATTGGGAATAGTCACATGGCAGGAATAGGATGTACGACAGAAGGTGACTGGAGGCCTGTATAAGTCGTTGGTGAGGCCCCACCTGGAGTATTGTGTTCAGTTCTGGAGGCCGTATCTTGCTAAGGATGTAAAAAAAATTGAAGCGGTGCAAAGAAAAGCTACGAGAATGGTACGGGATTTGCGTTACAAGACGTATGAGGAGAGACTTGCTGACCTGAACATGTGTACCCTGGAGGAAAGGAGAAACAGGGGTGATATGATACAGACGTTCAAATATCTGAAAGGTATTAATCCGCAAACGAACCTTTTCCGGAGATGGGAAGGCGGTAGAACTAGAGGGCACGATACGAGATTGAAGGGGGGCAGACTCAAAATGTCAGGAAGTATTTTTTCATGGAGAGAGTGGTGGATGCTTGGAATGCTCTCCCGCAGGAGGTGGTGGAGAGGAAAACGGTAATGGAATTCAAACATGCGTGGGATAAACATAAAGAAATCCTGTTCCGAGGGAATGGATCCTCAGAAGCTTAGCTGAGATTAGGTGGCAGCCCTGATGGTGGGAGGCGGGACTGGTGGTTGGGAGGCGAGGATATTGCTGGGGAACTTATATGGTCTGTCCCAGAGCCGGTGGTTGGGAGGCAGTGATAGTGCTGGGCAGACTTATACGGATATGGAAAGAGGATATGTTTGTCAAAACTTTAAATGAGCTATCATCATAACCCCATGAGAAATGACAGATACAAATCAAGGTAAGGTATACACAAAAAGTAGCACATATAAGTTTATCTTGTTGGGCAGACTGGATGGACCATGCAGGTCTTTTTCTGCCATCATCTACTATGTTACTATGTTATATGTATAATAGGCAGCGTGTATAGCAATAAAATTGCAGGTTGACTGGAACATATGGGTAAAGTGAATATATATACTTCCATTCCTTATTTTTACTCACTTCAAGAGACACTCTCTCCTTGTTCTCTGTGCTGTCCAGCTGTGAGACCTGACATGTGCAGTGAAGAAAAAGAAGGTATCACCCGCTGATGTGAGAGGGGGGCATAGCTAATTCAACAGATGCTATTTCAGGAGTAAAGCCCAACCATTTTCCTCACTCAGAGGAGACGTTTCTGAATTAGGGAATGGAATGCTCATCTTGAAAGCATGACGGATTACAGTGTGATCACCCTAATTCTTAATACCTCTCCATGTGCAAACAGCCTAAAGATGTTTGAAGATGTCCGGAGAAACCAAGCCTGAACTACGTCACAGTTTTTCTTATGAGAACTTAAAACAGAGTCCTTTCCTGAATAGGGAAGGGTTTTACTAATTACTTGTGGAGTGGTAAGCTCTTAGCAGGATGGAATTTTAAATATATTTGCCTGCTATGTGAGAAAAAGCAGCTTTATAAGGATAAGAATTACATGTTCGAAAAAGAAAGTGGGAAACATGACTCGTAATAAATGTAAAATTAACTCTGCAAATATCTAAAACTTCAGAGTAAAAAGATAAAGTGATTAGAAGGAAAGAAGATGGCTCAAATACTAGTGGTCATAATTGGAACTATTATTCTTTGTGTTTTATGCCAATGTACTCAAGCCTCAAAATCTATGCTTCAGTTCAGTTAGCTAACTTGATATTACCAAAACTAGCTGTTGATGCTGAATTTGAGATTGTCAAATTTTTTTCTGTGTCCATAAGTGGTCCATAACTCTCTTTAGTGAGAGTACAGACCAAAGGGGGGAGACTGTGGAAAAAAAGTCTACCTTAGGAATATACTTATTAATATAGCTCCAGTCTTTTAGACTTGAATATGCCACTAACTAACCTATATATGTAACCTGTTGCTGAATGTGTTATTACCTCACTGTAACTATGAAGAAAAGAGAATGCTGTTAGGTGACCCAGAGACCTTTAGGAATGGAAAAACATTGTAAGTCATTTGTATCTTGACTTAGGGAGCAATTTATGACTTCAACATATAAGGTAAAATTATGTATAATCATACCTGATAATTTTCTTTCCATTAATCATAGCTGATCAATCCATAGACTGGTGGGTTGTGTCCATCTACCAGCAGGTGGAGATAGAGAGCAAACTTTTGCCTCCCTATATGTGGTCATGTGCTGCCGGAAACTCCTCAGTATGTCGATATCAAAGCTCCATCCGCAGGACTCAGCACTTAGAGAATTACACCCACGAAGGGACACTCTGCCCAGCTCACCACCGCCGAAACGGGGGAGGGGAATTAACCCAGCTCATCCCCACACAAGTGGGGGAGGGGAATCCGTCCAGCTCATCCCCGCGGAGCGGGGGAGGGACACCACACCCGCCGATGCGGGGGGATCTGGCTTATCCTGCAACCGCAACCGCGGGAGGAGCTGACTGACCCTAACACCGCCGAAGCGGGAGGGGTACAAAGCTGCCCTACAGCCGCACGAAGCGGGAGGGAGTGCCGGCAGAATTTTAAGTCTCAATCCAGCCCCGTAAAACGGAGGGGAGAGGAATGCAGCAGCTCACTGTAACACAAACTCGTCTTAACTCTTGAAGAATCCAAGTGAAAAAACTTGAACACGAAGTCTTTCTGAAGTAACTGAAGACTAAACTTGAACCTGAAATGCAACCAGAATAAAAACAGTACAGATATCTGGGAGGGGCTATGGATTGATCAGCTATGATTAATGGAAAGAAAATTATCAGGTATGATTATACATAATTTTACCTTCCATATCATCAAGCTGATCAATCCATAGACTGGTGGGATGTACCGAAGCAGTACTCACCCAGGGCGGGACATTGAAATCCCTGACCTCAACACTGAAGCTCCAAACCGGGCCTCCGCCCGTGCAGCCACAGTCAAACGGTAATGCTTGGAGAATGTATGAGCCGAAGCCCAAGTTGCCGCCTTGCATATCTCTTCCAAGGAGACGGATCCGGCCTCTGCCATCGAGGCCGCCTGAGCTCTCGTGGAGTGAGCCTTCAGCTGGATAGGCGGCACCTTCCCCGCGGCCACATAAGCCGCTGCAATGGCTTCCTTGACCCATCTTGCCACTGTAGGCTTAGCAGCCTGCAGACCCTTACGAGGACCTGCAAACAGGACAAACAGATGATCCGATTTCCGGAAATCATTGGTCACTTCCAAGTATCTGATGATGACTCGTCTCACATCCAGAAATTTAAGAGCAGAGTACTCCTCTGGGTAGTCCTCCCTACGAAAGGAAGGGAGACAGAGCTGCTGATTCACATGGAAGCGAGAAACAATCTTGGGCAGGAAGGAAGGCACTGTGCGAATAGTCACTCCTGCCTCAGTGAACTGCAGAAAAGGCTCTCGACATGAGAGCGCCTGGAGCTCGGAAACTCTTCTGGCTGAAGTGATAGCCACCAAAAAGACTGCTTTCAACGTCAGGTCTTTCAGAGATGCCCTCGACAAGGGTTCAAAAGGCGGCTTCTGCAATGCTCTTAGCACCAGGTTGAGATTCCACGCAGGCACCACTGAGTGCAGAGGAGGGCGCAGGTGATTAACTCCCTTGAGAAAGCGCACCACATCTGGCTGCGAAGCCAGGGAAGCACCCTTCAGGCGGCCCCTGAAGCAAGCCAGAGCCGCTACCTGGACTTTAAGGGAACTGAGCGACAGGCCTTTCTCCAGACCTTCTTGCAGGAACGCCAACACTGAAGAAATTGGAGCAGTGAAGGGAGAAAGTGAGCCTACTTCACACCACGCTGCAAAGATACGCCAAACCCTGGCGTAAGCAGTAGAAGTAGAGCGCTTCCTCGCTCTCAGCATAGTGGCGATGACCTTGTCTGAGAAGCCCTTCTTCCTCAGACGCTGCCGCTCAATAGCCAGGCCGTAAGACCAAAGGGGGAGGGATCCTCCATCACCACGGGACCCTGATGTAACAGGCCCTGCTCCACTGGCAGCCGCAGAGGATCGTCGACTGAGAGCCTGATCAAGTCCGCATACCAGGGACGCCTGGGCCAATCCGGACTCACCAGGATTACCCTGCCGGGATGCTTTGCCACCCGGTCTAGCACCCTGCCCAACATGGGCCAGGGCGGGAACACATAGAGAAGCTCTTGTGTCGGCCACTGTTGGAGAAGAGCATCTACTCCCAGGGATCGAGGGTCCCGTCCTCTGCTGAAAAAGCGCGGCACTTGGCCATTGGCCGATGACGCCATCAGATCTAGGCTCGGCTGGCCCCAGCGCTTCGTGATGTCCAAGAACGCCTGAGCAGATAGCTGCCACTCTCCGGGCTCCAAGGTATGGCGACTGAGAAAGTCCGCCTTGACATTCATGACTCCGGCAATGTGGGCCGCTGAAAGCTGCTCCAGGTTCGCTTCCGCCCACTGGCAAAGATTCATAGCCTCCTTGGCTAGAGGGGCGCTCTTGGTACCTCCCTGGCGGTTGACATAGGCCACAGCCGTGGCATTGTCCGACAGGACCCGTACAGGCTTCAACACCAGTACCGGGATGAACTCCAAAAGCGCCAACCGAATGGCTCTGAGTTCCAGGAGGTTGATAGACCACTTTGCCTCTGCAGGAGACCAGAGCCCCTGCGCTGTCCTTCCCAAGCAGTGGGCTCCCCAGCCCGACAACGAGGCGTCCGTCGTGACGACAATCCACTCTGGGGTCACCAGAGGCATTCCCGCAGACAACTTGTCTGTCTGCATCCACCAGCTCAGCGCCTTGCGCACTGCTGGGTCCAAGGGAAGGCGCACAGCATAATCCTCCGACATCGGAGTCCAGCGCTGCAGCAAAGAGTGTTGAAGTGGTCTCATATGAGCCCTGGCCCAGGGCACAACTTCCATCGTGGCCGTCATAGAGCCCAACAGCTGCACATAGTCCCAAGCCCGAAGGGGAGAGGCTACTAGGAACTGGTCCACCTGAGCCTGAAGTTTGACAATCCGATTGTCTGGCAGGAAAATTCTGCCCACTTGGGTGTCGAATCGAACTCCCAGGTACTCCAGGGACTGAGTCGGGCGCAGCTGGCTCTTCTCCCAGTTGAAGATCCATCCCAGGGAGCTCAAAAGAGCAACTACCCGGTCCACAGCTTTGCCGCACTCTGCATAAGAGGGGGCTCGGATCAACCAGTCGTCCAGATAAGGATGGACTTGTACCCCTTCCTTTCGTAGGAAGGCCGCGATGACCACCATTACTTTGGAAAAGGTCCGCGGAGCAGTAGCCAACCCGAAAGGGAGGGCTCTGAACTGGAAGTGTCGTCCCAGGACTGCAAAACGCAGAAAGCGTTGATGAGGAGGCCAGATGGGAATATGCAGGTACGCTTCCTTGATGTCCAAGGATGCCAGGAACTCTCCTGCCTTCACTGCCGCTATAACAGAGCGGAGAGTCTCCATGCGAAAGTGCCGCACTTTCAAGGCCCGATTGACCCCTTTGAGGTCGAGGATAGGCCGGACAGAACCTCCTTTCTTTGGTACCACAAAGTAAATGGAGTAACGTCCCTTGCCAAGCTGACTTTCTGGCACCGGAACGACCGCGCCCAGGCGGATCAGATTGTCCAAGATCTGCTGCACTGCCACAGCTTTGACCGGAGACTTGCAGGGAGAGAGTACAAACCCGTCTTTTAAGGGTCGGCAGAACTCTAGTTTGTAGCCGTCTCTGATGACTTCCAGCACCCACGCGTCTGAAGTTATTGTGGTCCACTCGCCCAGAAACGAGGACAGCCGTCCTCCAATCTGCACTGGGGCGTGGACCAAGACCCCGTCATTGGGTACGAGACCCTGGGGGAGGACCGGAGGGAGCACCTCCGGGACGGCGGTCCTCTGCGAAAGGAATGCTGCTTGGGGGAGAAATTCCTCTTGAAGGAAGAGGGGGCAGAGGAACCCGACTTGCCCGGGCGGTACCGACGGGCTTCCTGCAACCGTCCTCTGGAGGTACCGGGACGAGAACTAGCCCGAGCCCTGACCTCTGGTAATTTCTTGCCCTTAGACGTGCCGAGATCGGTCACGATTTTGTCCAGCTCGACCCCAAAGAGCAGCTTGCCTTTAAAAGGCAACCTAGCCAGGCGGGATTTAGAGGCGTGGTCAGCAGACCAATGTTTCAGCCAAAGCCACCGCCGCGCAGAGATTGTCTGAGCCATGCCTTTCGCTGAGGCCCTCAAGACATCATACAGCAAGTCTGCCAAATAGGCTAAGCCTGATTCCAGGGCCGGCCAATCAGCCCTCAAGGAATGATCCGAGGGGGAAGCCCGCTGCACCATAGTCAGGCACGCCCTGGCCACATAGGAGCCGCAAACTGAGGCCTGCAAACTTAAAGCAGCCGCCTCAAAGGACGACCTTAAGGCCGCCTCCAATTTCTGTCTTGGGCGTCCTTTAGGGCCGTGCCACCTTCCACCGGCAACGCCGTTTTCTTAGTCACCGCAGTGATTAAAGAATCCACGGTAGGCCACAGATAGGCCTCACGTTCACTCACAGCCAAAGGATAGAGGCGGGACATAGCCCTAGCCACTTTAAGGCTCGCTTCTGGGACATCCCATTGAGCCGAAATTAGGGTGTGCATGGCATCATGCACGTGGAAGGTTCTAGGCGGGCGCTTCGTCCCCAGCATAATGGCAGAGCCAACAGGGGCTGAGGGAGAGACGTCCTCCGGAGAGGAAATCTTCAAAGTGTCCATGGCCTGTAACAACAGGTTGGGCAAATCCCCTGGGCTAAAAAGCCGCGCTGCAGAGGGGTCATCCGCTCCATCCGAGCGGGGATCCGTCTCCTCCAAGGAATCCGCAAAGGACCGTTGGGAGATCTCAGACACGCTGCCCTCATCTACATCGGAGGAGACAAATTCCTCCAAGGCCTGGGAATCAACCCGAGGGCGTTTACCTCTGGGAACCTCAACCTCTTTACCAGACGAGGGAGCAGGGGCAGCGTTTTGCATGAGGAAAGCCTGATGCAGCAGCAAAACAAACTCGGGGGAGAAACCCCCCAGACTGTGCACTTCCGCAGCCTGGGCAAAAGCCCTAGACGCACCCTCAACCGGCGCTCGTAAGAGCGGGGGAGAGACATGCTGCGCATCCAAAATGGCGTCCGGCGCGACACTCCGCGAAGGAGCCGCGCGGGAAGAACGGCGCTTAACTTTAGCCGCTTTTGTGCCGTCGCCCAAATTAAGGGCGTTCATGGCATTAATGTCTCCAACCTCAAGGGCGGCCCACGAAGAAGCCGTCCGAGCCACGTGGCCGGCCAAGATGGCGGAGGCGAGGAGCGGGGGATGGGCGTTTATGGCGGGAAAAACCGCCACGCCGGAGGAAGGACCGGGACATTCATCGGTCACGAAACTGTCACCCAACAAGGGCGAATCAGGCTGTAAGACCCCCGCATCCCCTCTAGAAGCGCTCAAGCGATCCGGGGAGCGACCCTTTGTGCCCTCGCCCTCCAACGCCATATGCCACGAGGAGAAGAATCGGGGAACCCCCTGCCCGCTATAAAAAGGTAAAAATTACCTGCTGTCCGCTCCGAGCTGTAACGAACTGGTGTCCCAGTGAGTAGCTGCAATGAACGTTTAAATAAACGTCGAAATAAACGCCTTTAAGGACGTTTAAAATTCATTTTTTTTTTTTTTTTTTAACGGAGCCAGCGGGAGGGGGGAGAAAAGGAGGGACCTGGCACCACCAGGTTTGCACTTGCTCAAAAGAGCCCTCAACCCCAGGCACTCAGCAAAACCTAAAAATTAGGCTTGGAGGCCTAGCCAGAGCTGCTGCTGTGTGTGACCACCACCTGCTGAGATAGAGAACATACTGGGGAGTTTCCGGCAGCACATGACCACATATAGGGAGGCAAAAGTTTGCTCTCTATCTCCACCTGCTGGTAGATGGACACAACCCACCAGTCTATGGATTGATCAGCTTGATGATATGGAATGGGTAATTTGATGGTCAGAGGGTGAAGGAGACTATCAGAGGCAATAAACCATATGCATGCAGTCATTATTAAATTAACCTATGCTCCTGTAATAATTAATTTTTTTATGTATTCTTTTGATTCTGTGTTTAAGATGTCAAATTCTCTATGTGGCCTAGTGGTTAGGGTGGTGGACTTTGGTCCTGGGGAACTGAGTTTGATTCTCACTCCAGGCACAGGCAGCTCCTTGTGACTCTGGGAAAGTCACTTAACCCTCCATTGCCCCATGTAAGCCGCATTGAGCCTGCCATGAGTGGGAAAGCGCGGGGTACAAATGTAACAAAAAAACTAAAAAAAAAAAAAAAAAAAAACTACATAAGGAGCTGGCCTTTGTCCAGAGTTTAGAACATACCTTGTCTGCCTTTGAGACTTGTATATCCTCTTATATTGATATATTAATAAACAATTGTTTAATCTGAGCATGGGCTAGTGCTTTTAATTAAAGTTCTACAGAACCACATCTTAAAATTTTGAGAGTTGTTCTGGATAAGTACCTTACATTTGAAGTCCACGTGCAGAGTGTTGCCACTAAAGTTTTTAGGTAATTATGGAGGCTTAGATGTACTAGGGCATATTTTGAATTTGATGTATTTCAAGTTAATTCTTCAAACTTTTGTCCTTGCCTACATAAATTATTACAATATCATTTATGCAGGCTGTAAAGAGTCAGTTTGTAAAAAGCTTCAGACACTGCAGAACACGGTGGCTCGAATTATTAGGGTGCCCAAATTTTAGAGAGTTACCCTTCTGTTGGTGGTGCTGCATTGGCTCTCAGTGGAGGCACGTTTTAATTTTAAACTTTTCTCCCCGATTCATCGTACTTTATATATAGTACCCCAGCATATATGTGTGACTTAAATTTAACTGCCCAGACAAAACTCACATTTAGATTCTACAGAATTTTTAATTTTGTATTACCCTATAAGTAAAAAGATTGTTTATAAAATGATATTCAACAATGTTTCCTTATCAGGCGGCTAAATGGTAGAATATGCTACCATCTAAGAGTAGATATCAAACTAATCATGTAAAAGTCTGCAAACTGCTAGAAACTTTATTTCAAAAACTTTTAATATCCAGATGATTAAGTTTATATGGTTTGTTTTAACTCTTATGTAACTTACTGAGTATGATCAGCTATTTTATGCTATCTTTCCAGTTCTGTTAGCCACACTGAACTCAAGAGGCTAGTGTGGGATATAATGTAAAAACAGACAACTGTTTAAAAAAGGCAGCAAAAGTTTAAAGCAGTAATGTCATGCCCATGATTGGAAGGGGGGAAAAAAAAAGGATAAAATGTGTTTTCATTCCTGAGCAATACCAAGTTGTGAAGTTCTCCAATGGGGTGGCTGAGTAATTCCCTCACAATCGATTGTAGGAAAAAAAAAAATACAAATAATAAACCTCACATACACACTTTTAAGGGGTGGGAAAATAAAAGGAACCCAACTGAGCATGCTCCTCCAATGCTGTAGAGGGTGGTGTCTGACGATGGACATCACTTCCTGTGATGTCACTAATCCAGGATGGCAGCAGGTAGTGTAAAACAAGAAGTAACGCTATAGGTGCCACCATCTTAGATATGTACAACCCACAGTAGTTACCATCTTGGAAAAGGGGTGTGACAGGGTTTAGGGAGGAATTATGACTTAACTAAAAGAGGTGGAGTGGGGCAGGAGGGACATGTCTTGGGTGAATCCTTGATTCTGATTGGCTGATGCAATTGAAGTGAGCGTAGCTCTGTTTTGAGTTTGTTAGAAGCTCCAGACCGGGCAAAGCGGCGCCATGTTACCCACTTGTGAGAATAAATACTCATAATACCTATTCTAGAACCACTGGACCAGAAGCAAAACCTGTTGGCTCTGGTTACTTACCTTGAGCTGGTCCAGTCTGGTGGTCATGCCCTCAGGGACACTCTGCTGCCATACTTCCTGGAATTCAGCCAGATTGAACTTCACTGCATTCTGCAGTAACATCTGTGCCATGGCTCTGCAGATCTTATCCTCATTCAAAGCAAAATAAACTTCACCAGCTAAGAAAGAAGAGAGAGACCAGGATATTAACTATGGCTTTCAGTCAAAGGATGGATTGAGCAGATACATTCTCTTTCACCTTCAGACTTTGAGGAAATAATATTGATTCTGGATTTCAATTAGTCACAGGCTGACATTTCATATAAACGTTTTAGTACTGGAAAGCAAAGTTACATATATAAGATAAGACAATTTTCAGCCCCTGCAAGGAAACATGGAGCACAGAGGTACATAGCTACATAATTGGTTCAGGCTGAAAAACAAGATATCTGTTGCTGTTTTTCAGTGCCCAGTAACACTGAATACATTCTCATTTGAATATAATTTTAAAAATAAATGTACATTACTCCATAAATACAAATTATGGAGAAATTAGGTCTTACCTGATAATTTTCTTGCCATTAGTCCTTTCACACTATTCCACAACCTCCGGGGCAGTAAGTGGAGATAGAGAACTGAAAAAGCGAATGCTACATACCTGTAGAAGGTATTCTCCGAGGACAGCAGACTGATTGTTCTCACTGATGGGTGACGTCCACGGCAGCCCCTCCAATCGGAAACTTCACTAGCAAAGGCCTTTGCTAGTCCTCGCGCGCCCATGCGCACCGCGCATGCGCGGCCGTCTTCCCGCCCGAACCGGCTCGTGTTCGTCAGTCCCATATGTAGCAAGACAAAGACAAGGGAAGACACAACTCCAAAGGGGAGGCGGGCGGGTTTGTGAGAACAATCAGCCTGCTGTCCTCGGAGAATACCTTCTACAGGTATGTAGCATTCGCTTTCTCCGAGGACAAGCAGGCTGCTTGTTCTCACTGATGGGGTATCCCTAGCCCCCAGGCTCACTCAAAACAACAACCATGGTCAATTGGGCCTCGCAACGGCGAGGACATAACTGAGATTGACCTAACAATTTATCCAACTAACTGAGAGTGCAGCCTGGAACAGAATAAACATGGGCCTAGGGAGGTGGAGTTGGATTCTAAACCCCGAACAGATTCTGAAGCACTGACTGCCCGAACCGACTGTCGCGTCGGGTATCCTGCTGCAGGCAGTAATGAGATGTGAATGTGTGGACAGATGACCACGTCGCAGCTTTGCAAATCTCTTCAATAGTGGCTGACTTCAAGTGGGCTACCGACACTGCCATGGATCTAACATTATGAGCTGTGACATGACCCTCAAGAGCCAGCCCAGCCTGAGCGTAAGTGAAGGAAATGCAATCTGCTATCCAATTGGATATGGTGCGTTTCCCCACAGCCACTCCCCTCCTGTTGAGATCAAAAGAAACAAACAATTGGGCAGACTGTCTGTTGGGCTGTGTCCGCTCCAGATAGAAGGCCAATGCTCTTTTGCAGTCCAATGTGTGCAGCTGACGTTCAGCAGGGCAGGAATGAGGACGGGGAAAGAATGTTGGCAAGACAATTGACTGGTTCAGATGGAACTCCGACACAACCTTTGGCAAGAACTTACGGTGAGTGCGGAGGACTACTCTGTTATGATGAAATTTGGTGTAAGGGGCCTGGGCTACCAGGGCCTGAAGCTCACTGACTCTACGAGCTGAAGTAACTGCCACCAAGAAAATGACCTTCCAGGTCAAGTACTTCAGATGGCAGGAGTTCAGTGGCTCAAAAGGAGGTTTCATCAGCTGGGTGAAAACAACATTGAGATCCCATGACACTGTAGGAGGCTTGACGGGGGGCTTTGACAAAAGCAAACCTCTCATGAAGCGAACAACTAAAGGCTGTCCTGAGATCGGCTTACCTTCCACACGGTAATGGTATGCACTGATTGCGCTAAGGTGAACCCTTACAGAGTTGGTCTTGAGACCAGACTCAGACAAGTGCAGAAGGTATTCAAGCAGGGTCTGTGTAGGACAAGAGCGAGGATCTAGGGCCTTGCTGTCACACCAGACGGCAAACCTCCTCCATAGAAAGAAGTAACTCCTCTTAGTGGAATCTTTCCTGGAAGCAAGCAAGATGCGGGAGACACCCTCTGACAGACCCAAAGAGGCAAAGTCTACGCTCTCAACATCCAGGCCGTGAGAGCCAGAGACTGGAGGCTGGGATGCAGAAGTGCCCCTTCGTCCTGTGTGATGAGGGTCGGAAAACACTCCAATCTCCACGGTTCTTCGGAGGACAACTCCAGAAGAAGAGGGAACCAAATCTGACGCGGCCAAAAAGGAGCAATCAGAATCATGGTGCCTCAGTCTTGCTTGAGTTTCAACAAAGTCTTCCCGATCGAGGTATGGGAGGATAAGCATACAGCAGACCTTCCCCCCAGTCCAGGAGGAAGGCATCCGATGCCAGTCTGCCGTGGGCCTGAAGCCTGGAACAGAACTGAGGGACTTTGTGGTTGGCTCGAGATGCAAAGAGATCTACCAAGGGGGTGCTCCACACCTGGAAGATCTGGCGCACTACTCTGGAGTTGAGCGACCACTCGTGAGGTTGCATAATCCTGCTCAACCTGTCGGCCAGACTGTTGTTTACGCCTGCCAGGTATGTGGCTTGGAGCACCATGCCATGACGGCGAGCCCAGAGCCACATGCTGACGGCTTCCTGACACAGGGGGCGAGATCCGGTGCCCCCCTGCTTGTTGATGTAGTACATGGCAACCTGGTTGTCTGTCTGAATTTGGATAATTTGGTGGGACAGCCGATCTCTGAAAGCCTTCAGAGCGTTCCAGACCTCTCGTAACTCCAGAAGACTGACCTGCAGATCGCGTTCCTGGAGGGACCAGCTTCCTGGGTGTGAAGCCCATCGACATAAGCTCCCCACCCCAGGAGAGACGCATCCGTAGTCAGCACTTTTTAAGGCTGAGGAATTTGGAAAGGACGTCCCAGAGTCAAATTGGACCAAATCGTCCACCAATACAGGGATTTGAGAAAACTCGTGGACAGGTGGATCACGTCTTCTAGATCTCCAGCAGCCTGAAACCACTGGGAAGCTAGGGTCCATTGAGCAGATCGCATGTGAAGGCGGGCCATGGGAGTCACATGAACTGTGGAGGCCATGTGGCCCAGCAATCTCAACATCTGCCGAGCTGTGATCTGCTGGGACGCTCGCACCCGCGAGACGAGGGACAACAAGTTGTTGGCTCTCGTCTCTGGGAGATAGGCACGAGCCGTCCGAGAATCCAGCAGAGCTCCTATGAATTCGAGCTGTACTGGGAGAAGATGGGACTTTGGATAATTTATCACAAACCCGAGTAGCTCCAGGAGGCGAATAGTCATCTGCATGGACTGTAGAGCTCCTGCCTCGGATGTGTTCTTCACCAGCCAATCGTCGAGATATGGGAACATGTGCACCCCCAGCCTGCGAAGCGCCGCTGCTACTACAGCCAAGCACTTCGTGAACACTCTGGGCGCAGAGGCGAGCCCAAAGGGTAGCACACAGTACTGGAAGTGACGTGTGCCCAGCTGAAATCGCAGATACTGTCTGTGAGCTGGCAGTATCGGGATGTGCGTGTAGGCGTCCTTCAAGTCCAGAGAGCATAGCCAATCGTTTTCCTGAATCATGGGGAGAAGGGTGCCCAGGGAAAGCATCCTGAACTTTTCCTTGACCAGATATTTGTTCAGGGCCCTTAGGTCTAGGATGGGACGCATCCCCCCTGTTTTCTTTTCCACAAGGAAGTACCTGGAATAGAATCTCAGCCCTTCTTGCCCAGATGGCACGGGCTCGACCGCATTGGCGCTGAGAAGGGCGGAGAGTTCCTCTGCAAGTACCTGCTTGTGCTGGAAGCTGTAAGACTGAGCTCCCGGTGGACAATTTGGAGGTTTGGAGGCCAAATTGAGGGTGTATCCTTGCCAGACTATTTGAAGAACCCACTGATCGGAGGTTATGAGAGGCCACCTTTGGTGAAAAACTTTCAACCTCCCTCTGACCGGCAGATCGCCCGGCACTGACACGTGGATGTCGGCTATGCTCTGCTGGAGCCAGTCAAAAGCTCGTCCCTTGCTTTTGCTGGGGAGCCGAGGGGCCTTGCGGAGGCGCACGCTGCTGACGAGAGCGAGCGCGCTGGGGCTTAGCCTGGGCCGCAGGCTGTCGAGAAGGAGGATTGTACCTACGCTTACCAGAAGAGTAGGGAACAGTCTTCCTTCCCCCATAAAAACTTCTACCTGTTGAGGTAGAAGCTGAAGGCTGCCGTTGGGAGAACTTGTCGAAAGCGGTATCCCGCTGGTGGAGCTGCTCTACCACCTGTTTGACCTTCTCTCCAAAAATATTGTCCGCACAGCAAGGCGAGTCCACAATCCGCTGCTGGATCCTATTCTCCAGGTCGGAGGCACGCAGCCATGAGAGTCTGCGCATCACCACACCTTGAGCAGCGGCCCTGGACGCAACATCAAAGGTGTCATACACCCCTCTGGCCAGGAATTTTCTGCACGCCTTCAGCTGCCTGACCACCTCCTGAAATGGCTTGGCTTGCTCAGGAGGGAGCTTGTCCACCAAGCCCGCCAACTGCCGCACATTGTTCCGCATGTGTATGCTCGTGTAGAGCTGGTAAGACTGAATTTTGGCCACGAGCATAGAGGAATGGTAGGCCTTCCTCCCAAAGGAGTCTAAGGTTCTAGAGTCTTTGCCCGGGGGCGCCGAAGCATGCTCTCTAGAACTCTTAGCCTTCTTTAGGGCCAAATCCACAACTCCAGAGTCGTGAGGCAACTGAGTGTGCATCAGCTCTGGGTCCCCATGGATCCAGTACTGGGACTCGATCTTCTTGGGAATGTGGGGATTACTTAAAGGCTTGGTCCAGTTCGCCAGCAATGTCTTTTTTAGGACATGATGCATGGGTACTGTGGACGCTTCCTTAGGTGGAGAAGGATAGTCCAGGAGCTCAAACATTTCAGCCCTGGGCTCGTCCTCCACAACCACCGGGAAGGGGATGGCCATAGACATCTCCCGGACAAAGGCCGCAAAAGACAAACTCTCGGGAGGAGAAAGCTGCCTTTCAGGGGAGGGAGTGGGATCAGAAGGAAGGCCATCAGACTCCTCGTCAGAGAAATATCTGATGTCCTCCTCCTCCTCCCACGAGGCCTCACCATCGGTATCAGACACAAGTTCACGAACCTGTGTCTGAAGCCGTGCCCGGCTGGACTCCGTGGAACCACGGCCACGGTGGGAGCGTTGAGAGGTAGACTCCCTCACCCGCACTGGCGAAGCTCCCTCTGCCGACGTCGTCGGGGAGCCTTCCTGGGAGGCGACCGCAGTCGGGTACCGCAAGCGGCACCGATGTCGGAGACCTCACCCCGGGCAAGGGGCCAGCCGGCGCCTCACTCGACGGTACCGGTGGCGCAAGCACCCCCGGTACCGGAGGGGAAGGGCGCAACAGCTCTCCCAGGATCTCTGGGAGAACGGCCCGGAGACTCTCGTGCAGGGCGGCTGTGAAGAAAGACATGGAAGCCGTTGCAGGAGTCGAAGTCAGAGTCTGTTCCGGGCGTGGAGGCTGTTCTGGGCTGTCCAAGGTGGAGCGCATCGACACCTCCTGAACAGAGGGTGAGCGGTCCTCCCGGTGCCGATGCCTACTGGGTGCCGACTCCCTCAGCGACCTAGAGCTCTCGGTACCGACGCGGAAAGGAGACCGGTGTCGATGCTTCTTTGATTTTCAAACGAAGCATGTCACCGGAGCTTCCCGGTACCGACGAGGAGGACGTAGAATCCAGCTGTCGCTTCCTCGAGGCCGAGCCCGAAGAAGGTCGGCCTCGGGGGGGCTGTACCGCAGGAGCCCTCAGGGTAGGGGGAGACCCACCCGAAGGCTCACCGCCACCAGCAGGGGAATGGACAGCCCTCACCTGCACTCCAGACGAAGCACCACCGTCCGACGACATCAGCACTAGTGGAGGTCCCGGTACCACCGACGCCGCCTTCCGATGTCTCGGCCCCGACGATGCAGAGGGTCGATGCCTCGATGCAATCGATACAGTCGCGGCCGAGGGCGGAGGTCTTGACGCTGTCGACATCGATGCACTCGATACTCCCGGTGCCGATGCCGACGAAGAGCCCGAGAACAAAACGATCCACTGGGCCAAATCTCGCTACCTGAGTCCTTTTCTGTAAAAAGGGCGCAAAGACTACAGGCCTGCGGGTGGTGCCCAGCCCCCAGACACTGAAGACACGACGCGTGCCTATCAGTGAGCGAGATTACCCGGGCGCACTGGGTGCACTTCTTGAAGCCGCTGGGAGACTTCGATGACATGGGCGGAAAAATCACGCCGGCGAAATCAAAACTCGTAATTGCGGTAAGGCACCAAAAAGAGGGGGAGAAAAAAACTCGACCCGAGGCCTCAAAGGGGCCTACCTCGAAAACGAAAGAAAACTTATCGGGGCCAAAAACTAGAAATACGGGGAAGGGAAAAAGACCGAAAGGCCCTTCTCCGAAATCCCTTTTTTTTTTTTTTTTTTTGAAAGCGAAAAAGTCAAAAGACGCACGAGGGTCAACTTAAGGGGCGCGAACGGCGCAAACACGACCGTACCGAGCGCAGACAAAAGAAGACTGACGAACACGAGCCGGTTCGGGCGGGAAGACGGCCGCGCATGCGCGGTGCGCATGGGTGCGCAAGGACTAGCAAAGGCCTTTGCTAGTGAAGTTTCCGATTGGAGGGGCTGCCGTGGACGTCACCCATCAGTGAGAACAAGCAGCCTTGCTTGTCCTCGGAGAAAAACTGTTCACCTTCTCAGTATTTACATAGTCAAGCAGTAAGGATAAACTAATGACTAATGGAAAGAAAATTATCAGGTAAACCCTAATTTATCCTTTCATTACCTAGCTTCCCACTATTCCAGAACCTGTGGGATGTTTAAAAAACAATACCTAGAGGGGGGTGGGATCCTCTCGCTGCTGCCCTGAGGACCAAAGCCCCAAAACTGGCTTCCAAGCATGCCGCAAAGTCCATCTTATAGTACTTGGCAAAGGTATACAGCAACAACCACATCGCCACTTTGCAAATATCCGCCAGAAACAGTAAGGTAATTTCTGCCCAGGATGTTGCTGTACGCCTCATAGAATGAGCCAAGACCTGAGGAGCTTGCTTCCCCACAAGAAATAAGTTGACACAATAGTCTCCAGCCATCTAGCAATTGTGAGCTTGGAAGCCAAAAAGCACAGTCTATCCGATTTGCAAAACTCATTCGTGACTTCCAAATATCTAATGAGGACTCTACACACATCGAGAACCTTCAAGGAAGAATACTCAGCCTCTTCATCCTCTCTGCTAAAGGATGGAAGCTCCACAAATTGGTTGAAATGAAATGCTGATACCACTTTCAAAAGAAAGGAACTGTGCACAGGGAGATTCCCAACTCCAAAAAGAAGAGAAAGGGATCCTGACGAGAGCCTGAACCTCCAAAACCCTAAGTGCCGACGCAACAGCCACCAAGAACACTGTCTTTAGTGTAAGACCTTCCAAGGAAGTCTTCCAAAGGAGGTTTCAAAGAGCCTGAAAGACTAAATTAAGGTCCCACTATGGACACAGAGTACGAAAAGGAAGCCGCAAGCAGATCGCTCTCTGCAAGAATTAATCTGGGTGAACCACAAGAGGTGTCTTCTGTAGTTGGCCTCTGAAACAGGCTAAAGCCACAACTTGAACTTTTAGAGAACCCAACAACAGTCCTTTCTGAAGGCCAAACTCTAGGATGTACACAATCTGGGCAGAGAAGGGAGAAAGTCTGTGCTCAGAACACCAGCCCTTGAAATGACTTCCACACCCGCACATATGCCATGGATGTAGAGCGTTTCCAAGCCTGAAGCAGAATAGCAATGACCAAATCAGACTAACCTTTTCATCTCAACCGAACCCTTTCAATGCCCAAGCCGTAAGACCAAAGGGGAAAGGATCCTCCATGTGCACCAAACCTTGCTTTACTAGATTGTGTACCTGTGGGAGAGAGAGAGGATCCACATCCAGCAGTTGAATCAGGTCTGCATACTACAGCCTCCGAGATCAATCCAATGCTATGAGAATTATTTGACTCTGGTGCAATGTAATCCATTTCAACATGTGGCCCACCAAGGGCCATGGAAGGAAGACATAACAGTAGATGTGTCACCAGCAAGAGCTTCAGCATTGATCCATTTCTGACAACTGAAGAACTTGGGCAATTTGTCATTCCTTTTCATTGCCATCAAGTCCAGAAGCGGAGAACCCCATTGGTGCACTATCAGCTGAAAACCCTAGCTAGATAGTTCCCATTCTCCTGGGTCCAAGGAGTGCCTGCTGAGAAAGTTCACCTCCACATTCAAGGACTAAGCGATGTAAGCTGCCGACAAGCGGATTTTTTTCCTCTTAACTCATCTAAATCTATCCTCTTTCACCTTCATCCTATGCCCCCTCATTCCAGAGCTTCTTTTCAATTGAAAGACTTGCCTCCTGTGCATTTATGCTGCATAGGTATTTAAATGTCTCTATCATATTGTAACAGGGAGTTAAATTTAAATTTTGAAATCACAATTAGGTAGGGAATTAGAGGTTTAGTGTGTAGTGAAGTTTTGGGATAATTTGGTTAAAGAGTAATTGGATTTTTATTTATTTATACATTTTTTCCATTATCTTCTATGGGATTAAAACTTCACTACACACTAAACCTCTAATTCCCTACCTAATTGTGATTTCAAAATTTAAATTTAACCCCCTGTTACAATATCTCCCCTCTCCCGCTTTTCTTCCAAAAGTATACAAACTGAGATCTTAAGTCTATCCCCATACTCTTTATAGAAGACCGCTGACCACTTCTGGACCAATTCCATCCTGTTTATATCTTTTTAAAGGTGCGGTCTCCACAATTGTGCACAGCTCTCAAGACTCTACCTGAAGTTGGCGCCCTCTGGACTGACCATCCCGTTTAAATGCATCCATTCTGCAGCCCCCCATTACCTCTCCTCTCCCTACATTCCTCCCCGTAATCTCCGCTCGCTGGACAAATCTCTCGTCGTCTCCCTTCTCCTCCACTGCTAATTCCAGACTTTGTTCCTTTTCCCTCGCGGCACCTTATGCCTGGAATGGACTTCCTGAGCCTGTATGCCTAGCTCCATCTCTGTTTTCAAATCTATGCAGAAAACCCACCTTTCACCACTGCTTTTGGCTCCTAACCACTACTCAATTCCCCTATCCTTGTTCCTTCTCACCCAGTACTTTCCTCGCCCTTGTCTTGTCTGTCTGTATTTTTAGATTGTAAGCTCTATCGAGCAGGGACTGTCTCTCTGTCAGGTGTTCAGCGCTGCGTGCGTCTGGTAGCGCTATACAAATGTTAATAATAATAATAAATGCTTAGTATTGGAATGAGTTCAAGGAAAGACCTCTGTCTTGCTAAACAGCTATCAAACTACTTGGAATTGCATGGAATCCTACGTGAACCACAGTCAGGTTTTAGAGGTGGATTCAGTGCTGAAAGTCTTCTAGCAGTTCTGACAACCAAAATAAAACTCCTACCAGCCATTATTCAAAACCATTTAACTGGTCAGGAATGGCATCTGGCTGGTTAAATGGTACTTAGCCAGCTACCTGCTGATTTTCAGTGTGAGTTTAGCAGCCATATTTGGCTGTGTGCATACCTGAATATCTTTGGCCAGTTTGAACTTGACTGGCCAGCGCTGAATATCAGCTTGGCTGGTTAAATTCAAACCGGCCAAAAATAAACCGGATATTCAATATTGATCGCCAGAAATAGCCCGGCATTGAATATCCAGCATCACCATGGACCACATGAGTTAGTTGTCTAAATATCAGCCCCACTATCTGGCTTCTCCACTTAAGAATTGACCATGGCTTCTCCACTTAAGAATTGACCATGTGACATTGTAAAACAATTTCTGAGAAATTCTTCAGTGCAGAAATGGCTCCAAAATGTCATCATTCGTGCCAGACCAGTTCAGACAAGTGGATTTTATCCCCCTGGCAGAAGACAGAGACAGAAAAAAGTTCACAGCTCACTTCCCTCCTTATGGGATGGTGGTGGTGCTGCCTTCATCTTCAGTGTTTCTCTATAGCAAATGGTGCAAATGTAGATTAATGCAGTAGGATTCCCCAAGGCTGTTCGCCTAACTGATCAGGCTCACAAGTTCAGTTTTTTGGTTACCTCTGATAGAGCAGGAGTGTGGACCCAGGGTTTCTGCCTGTAGCAGCCCTCTAAGCAGGTGTGAAAAGCATAACTGGATCAAAAGGATCAGATCTTGCTTTTACCAGGTCCCTTCCACCTTGTCCTCTGCTGGTCACGGGAGCCATTATTTCATTTTGAAGCCAATTGCGTGTTTTTATATAGTAACTAGTAAAAAAGGCCCGTTTCCGAAACCAATGAAACGGGTGCTAGCATGTGTTTTTTTTTGTGTGTGTGTGTATGTGTCAGAGTTATTTTGTGTGTGTGTGTGTGTGAGGGTGCGGTGTGTGTGCAGGTTGTTGATGTGTGTCTTTTTTTTTGTTTTGTTTTGTTTTTTGCTTGGGGGTTGGGGGATGTGCTGTGCTGGCAAAGTGGGTTGGATTGGTGTGTGGCTTTGAGGGTGTGTTTCTGTTGTATTGTATGTGTGTGGTTTTGTCTGTCAAGGAGGTTTGTGGAGGGGGGTCTTTCTGTTGGTGAAATGTAAATGTGGTGGTAGGGGGGTCAGCCTTTGTTGAGTGTTGTTTTTTTTTTGTGTTGTGCTGAGGCAGCAGTGTTGTTTTAGATGGGCGGAAGGTAGAGGAGCACGTTCTTTGTCTGTCTGTATTTTTTGGCCGTTTCAGGGCTGCTGTAGGGGAATGCTGGAAGAGAAATGTGCTGTTGGAAGCAGTGCCATCTTTTTCCATTGGACTGGGGTTCTGGGCATCCTGGAGGTGGGTGACGGCTTGCCTGAGGACGGGGATGGTTGTTTTAAGTTGGCGGAAGGGAGACGAGCACGGTCTCGGGCCATCGGGGGGGGGGGGGGGGGGTGATACGGTATGTTTGGTCCATTTCAGGCCGGCTGCAGGGGAATGCTGGAACATTTATGCGCTGAAGGAATCAGCGCCGTCTTTTTCCGGGTGCTCGGGGAATCCCCGAGGTGGGAAACAGCTTGCCTGAGGCTGGGGATGGTTGGGCACGTCCTTGGCCGCTTCGGCAAAAGGGGAAGAGGAAGGGGGTGGGGAGTTACCTGCAGCCGCCTGAGAAGCCATGTATTCTTTGTTTGTTTTGTATTATTAGTTTGCATTTCTGTTGAAGAAAAAGTGGATGCCTTTCGAATGATGGAGGTGGTGCGTCGGTGTGCGGTTGTTTTGTTAGTTTGGCAACCAGTCTCCAGCGATTCCTAGGCAGGGAAGGAGTACTCCTCCCCCTTCCTTGGTCGCTGTTTGCTGCTGGCTGGGTCGCGGGTAATCCTTCCAGCTGGGCCGCAGCTTGTCCTGTCCGCCCACGTCCCAGATGGTGACGGGCACGTTGTTTTCCGGCTCCTCTGACTCCATGTCAAGCGATCCCAAATATAGTCTGTGCTATAGGCCCTCTGGCACTCTTCATTACTGGCATTAGGCATTTTAAAATTTCTCCCCGGTCTATTTTTGCACATACCCACAGCAGGAATATTCTTCTCTCGTTCCAGCGGTGGTTCTGTGATCTCCATGCTGCACAGATAATGAGCCATTCTGCTGGGGAATGCTCCTCCCTTATTGTCACGTAGTTTCCTCTGATTGGTCCGTCTTACGTTGCCTAGTGTTGCCTGGGAACAGTGTTGTGATGGTCCTTTGTGTTTCAGAATGTTGAGGGTGTTTTTTCTGATTGGTCCGTCATGTGAGGGCGGGGCAGAGAGACATGGTCAGTGTTGTGGCTTCACCACCATGAATTCATGAACCCTTCAGTGAGTGACTGAGTGACTTCAGAACGTTGTCTTCAGAACTTTGAGGGTGAGTTTTATTATAGTAGATATGAAACAGCCTACAGGAGTGAGCTACCTGCACCAGCACCCCTAGGCAGTCGATGTTGCATTGCTGGTAGTAGGGGGAGAGGAAAGGGTGCCGAATTTGCACTAGGCCTTCTATAAGTTGTAGATGCCTGTTGGGGAGATTGGGGGGGGGGGGTTAATTTTTTGGCCTGAACCTTACCCTCTCTCTTCTTAGAATGCCCCCCACCCTCCGGCAACCTAGATGGTCCTTGGCAGGATTGTTATGATTTGAAAGATTCTCTCAAGGATTTCTTGAGGAAGAGGAGTTAAATTCCTTAACAAAGCTGAATAAAGATGTTTCTTCTCTGACAATATCTTATCTGTTTTTAGATTATTCTGAAAGATGAATTTGCCTTTCTTGATATCTTGCTTCCTGCTACCCCAGGCTATTAGAAATGTCTTCCTGGGAGGAGGAGATGCCATTTTACAGCCTTAAGGTGGCCAACAAGAAGTTATATGTCCTTCTTCAGAAAGAAAAGTCATAGCCAAAACCAGGATCCTTCTCCCAGGGTCACCCAAATCAGCAAATCGAAAACCGATTTTGGGCGTCCACAACTGCTTTCCATCGCGGGGACGACCACAGTTCCCGGGGGCGTGTCGTAGGCGTAGCGAAGGCGGGACTTGGGCATGCCTAACACACGGGCGTCCTCGACCCATAGTGGAAAAAAAAGGACCTCCCTGACGAGCACTTGGCCGACTTTACTTGGTCCTTTTTTTCTTACGACCAAACCTCAAAAAGGTGCCCGAACTGACCAGATGACCACCGGAGGGAATCGGGGATGACCTCCCCTTACTCCCCCAATGGTCACTAACCTCCTCCCACCCTCAAAAAAGAACTCAAATGTCATACTCAGGTCCCTCGCAGCAGTATGCAGGTCCCTGGAGCAGTTTTAGTGGGTGCAGTGCACTTCAGGCAGGCAGACCCAGGCCCACCCCCTCCTACCTGTTACACTTGTGGTGGTAAATGTGAGCCCTTCAAAACCCACCACAAACCCACTGTACCCACATCTAGGTGCCCCCTTCACCCCTAAGGGCTATGGTACTGGTATACAGTTGTGGGTAGTGGGTTTTGGGGGGGCTCAGCACACAAGGTACATGGATCAGAATCTCTGGTAATTCAACTTGAAGAGGAGAAGCAAATCTCACTGCTCATGATTTACAGAGCACCTCCTAACAACACATTATCTGTGCAAGAACTCCTAGACCTGATTACTCAAGCGACCCTGAATTACCCTAGGCTGATGATCATGGGAGACTTCAATCTACACATCAAAACCCCATACACCACCATAGCTGCCTTTCTGGACACGATGACAGCACTAGGATTTACACAGGTGATCAATTCTCCAACCCATGAAAAGGGCCACATACTAGACCTGGTATTCTACAAAGGGGTGGATATCCCAGAATTCTGGGATAATAGTATTGAAATAACACCCCTATCATGGTCAGACCATTTTCTAATTAAATTCTCCCTAAGTGACCACCTGAAACAAATGGCACCTCCCAGAGTTTGGAAGGAAATCAAGGACAAAAAAAAGCTGACCGCTGAGAATTTCCTAGAGGCCTTGGACTATCCACGCATAGATGAAAAGACAACAGTGGCAAAACAAGTTGACATCTGGAATACACACCTAGCCAAGACCTTAGAGAAAACAGCACCACTAAAAAAGGTCTTATGCCCCACTCAAAAACGCTCACCTTGGTTTTCTGCAGAACTTCAGATCCTTAAACGCGAAGGACGAAAACTGGAAAGGAGATGGCGCAAATCTCACTTGTCCCTTCCTCCCTTCTCACCCATTACTTCCCTCACCCGTAACTGTCTTGTTTGTCTGTATTATTTAGATTGTAAGCTCTTTTGAGCAGGGACTGTCTCTTTGTATCAGGTGTTCAGCGCTGCGTGCGTCTGGTAGCGCTATACAAATGCTAATAATAATAATAATGAAGACAGGCTAAACTGCAGGAAGCACATGGCAAAGTACCGCCAAGCCTTAACAGCAACCAAAAAAACCAGTATTTCTCTCAATGCATTGCACAGGCTGCCAATTCATAAGTACATAAGTAATGCCACACTGGGAAAAGACCAAGGGTCCATCGAGCCCCGCATCCTGTCCACGACAGCAGCCAATCCAGGCCAAGGGCACCTGGCGAGCCTCCCAAACGTACAAAAATTCTATACATGTTATTCCTGGAATTGTAGATTTTTCCCAAGTCCATTTAGTAGTGGTTTATGGACTTGGGAAAATCCTAATAAATAAAATAAAAATAAATAAGGGAGCTATGCACTTGGGAGCAATTTCTGAAGTCCACTGCAGTGCCCCCTAGGGTGCCTGGTTGATGTCCTGGCATGTCAGGGGGACCAGTGCACTACGAATGCTGGCTCCTCCCACGACCAAATGGCTTGGATTTGGTCGTTTCTGAGATGGGTGTCCTTGGTTTCCATTATCACCGAAAATCACAAACGACCAAGTCTAAGGACAACCATCTCTAAGGTTGACCTAAATTTCAGGATTTGGGTGTCCTAACCGTATTATCGATACGAAAGATGGACACCCATCTTGTTTCGATAATACGGGTTTCCCCACCTCTTCACGGGGCCGTCCTGCGAGGACATCCCCAGGAAAACTTGGGCGTCCCTTTCGATTATGCCCCTCCATGTTTCCACAGAAACCAAAGCCGGAAATGAAACTGCCTCCCTTGAACTTGGACCCGGCAGCAGCTCCCTTCTGGGCTCTACCTTTCATTGGTGGGTAGTAGGTGCAGGATCATTTCCACTTGCTTCTGCCCCTGTTCCTGCACACATCCACCTCAGCAAATGGCTTCCAAAACTTCCAGTGGCAGTCTTGCGAGGTCCTGGCAGCCATCCTGAGATTAAAAACTGGCACAGGCAAATGCCTTTAAAATACATCTCATGGTCCTTGGTCTGATGGGAGTATTCCTGTATGTTCTTTTCAGAGATTACCACCAAATGGTTCCAAGTTACCTTCCTGGATCTCCTTTATATCTAGCAGGATCATAGTTGCAGCCTCCGTGCATAAAGGAGGAGTCTGGCTATGCAAGTCAAGTCCAAACAGGAGAGTTGGGATAGATTCTGAATTTTTCAGGTGTAGAATTTGCTGGAGTGACTGATGAAGTTTCAGGAGGAGTGTTTGACCCTTTCCTAGTTTGACATGTGGGAGTTCTAAAAAATAAATAAATAAATAAAAGGAGAAATGTTTTCTGCGCTTGGAGGAACAGGCTCAAAGACTCCTGCCTACTTCCCTAAATCTCTCCTACTTCCATTCTAATCATAGTTTTTTCTGTGAATTCTAGGCTCCATAGTAACCACTCTGGATGTAATATCTTGGGCACAGAAACAAATATATCTCCCATATTTTGCTCTCATGTGGTCTCTGTGTGCAGAGTTGTAGTGGCTCTCCATAGATGTCTACTGAAGAAAAATGGAATACGAGACTCCTTCCTAATTATCTCCTCAGATGTGAACCTCGTAGGATGAAGGAGTCCTGTATCTGAGACTGCTCATAAGGGAACAGTGGCCCCAATAAAGAGTAAACTAGTTCTTAGCTAGGTCAGGGGTAATTGGCCATCTAATGCTCTGGCAATCCTGGATGCCACCCTAGGGTAAAGCAGTTTGGGAGATATCACAGCTATATGTTCTCACTAGCTGATGGGAACATGTTGGCGAGTGTTTACTTCCCCCCAGTATTTGAGTTCTAGAAACCTGTCATGGACTGGGATGGAGTTCCTTCTGTAGAACTTATCTACAGATCACAGATGGAACCACTAGGGTGTAGCAAAAGTTTTCTTTCCGAAAGTCTTGGCACCCCGAGATATGTGAACTAGCAAAAGTATTCTGTGCCCTGTTAGGGCTCATATGAAAGGCCTCTTCAAGTCAACCCAACAAAACATCAACAAAACACCAACAGGACCAAGTATTTTCAGCTAAAGGGGTGCCCATGGAGATGACAGAAAGGCTTTAAACACTCAGTGTAACTCACGTTCATCTGTGCATTTCTTTCCATAACATTCCAGACAGTGTTCTATCATATCCCTGAAAAAAAAAAAAAGTATTTTCAGGAACGTGGATAGCACTTACAAACATCAAGTTAACAATGCAACTTCTAGTCATACAAGTACAGTAAAGCGTATCTATGGCTGCTGAAAGAATCCATTTATGTTTCAACAATTTTATTGATTTATTATTTATTAGGATTTATTTACCGCCTTTTTGAAGGAATTCACTCAAGGCAGTGTACAGTAAGAATAGATCAAACATGAGCAATAGGCAATTAGAGCAGTAAAAATATTTAAACAATACAAAGTATGGCATGGTATACTACTTGCAATGACAACACAATATGTACTAGAACATTATAATTGGTAGTGAAGGGTAAGGCAAAGTTGTAACATATAGATGAGTAAGAAAGTAGGAAGAATTAGAAAGTAAGGTGATTGATTTGAAGAAAGTTGCACGTGAGGTCAGAGAGATGGTTAAATGGTTAATTACCTGATGATAATTCAGAGCACATACATCCAAAGGATATGCTTATACAGCTTTCATGTAATAATTGTGGGCAATGACAATCAATACTGCCCTCCATCATCCAACTTTTAACAAAATGTTTTTATCCCCATCCCCTTCCCTCCTCAATATTGTAAAGTGGTAACAGCTTTACCTTCCCACTGTTTTTTTTTTTTTTTATAAATCAAAGTAATCAGACTATAAGGTCCATATTCAGCCAGGTGACAACCATGCTCTCTAAAAATAGAAACGGTGAGTCTTGCCTTGACGAACTGATAACATTTCTTTCTGCCCCCTAACCAACTCCCAAAGCCCTCCCTCTCCCGTTACAACCAAAACCTATAATTGTATAATAACCCCACAAATTATTACAGCAATACCAGCCCGGAATGTCAAAGGAACCCCACTCATACCAGGGGAGACCGATTAGCTGATTTTGTGCATACGTTAAAAATGCTAGCGCACCTTAGTAAACAGGTTACATCTTTGCTTTACCCTTCACTATGAATTAAAATGTTCTATTACGTATTGTGTTGACATTGCAAGTAGTATACTATGCCATATTTTGTATTGTTAGTTGATTATTTTTACTGCTGTAATTGCCTATTGCTCATGTTTGATCTACTCTTACTGTACTCCATCTAAAAGGTCTGCTTCTCTTTTGGTTTTCTTAATTTTTTATACAGCCAACACTAGCAAAGGGAATGGGGAATATGCTACATTGTGCTATAAAAATAAAACTACACAGAACCTAAGTAGAAAAAAAAAGTTCTAACAGCAATCTGGAAAACACCAAATCTTTGGCATATTGCAGTTATCAACTATTAAACCAACTTCATTACCTTAAGATGCTGTACATGAGCTTTGGAGACCATCAATCTAATTCTGCCACCAGTGTGGTCTCAAACTCATGAGCTTGACACCTTTGGCTAAATTTGTATGCAAATCCAATAAAGGGTACCACAACTTTCAAGTTGTTTTATGTTCCCAGTCATCAGGGAACACCTAGTCCCATCAGGTTTTCAAGCTATCCACAGTGAATATTGATGAGTTAGATTTACATGCAGTGCCTCAATCAAATGCAAATCTATCTCATGCATATTCGTTGTGGATATCCTGAAATCCCAATCGGACTCTGTGTGATCCGAGGACTGGGTTGGGAATAGATGATAGACATACATGGGATAAACATAAAGGAATCCTGCTCAGAAGGAAGGGATCCCCAGAAGCTTAGCCGGTGGTGGGAGGCAGGGCTGGTGGTTGGGAGGTGGGGATAGTGCTGGGCAGACTTATACGGTCTGTGCCAGAGCCGGTGGTGGGAGGCAGGGCTGGTGGTTGAGAGGCGGGGATAGTGCTGGGCAGACTTATACGGTCTGTGCCAGAGCCGGTGGTGGGATGTGGGGCAGGTGGTTGTGGGGCGGGGCTAGTGCTGGGCAGACTTATACGGTCTGTGCCCTGAAAAAGACAGGTACAAATCAAGGTATACAGAAAAAATGGCACATATGAGTTTATCTTGTTGGGCAGACTGGATGGACCATGCAGGTCTTTTTCTGCCGTCATCTACTATGTTACTATGTTTGATGGGGGAGAGTCATCACAGATTCCACAAAATATTTTGATTCACCAATTTGCTACATTTTTTTAATGCATGCATACATGTGGATAAAGGTTAACCAGTTGATGTAGTTTTTTTAGATTTTCAGAAAGCTTTTGTCAAAGTCCCCCAAGAAAGACTCCCGAAAAATTAAAACAAGTCATGGAATAGGAGGCGGTGTTGTGTTACAGATTGGGATCAGAATAAAAGATAAAAATCAGAGTGCAAGGTTAAATGGGCAGTTCTCTAAATAGAGGAAGGTAAATATGAAGTGTCTCAAGGATTTGTATTGGGACCAGTGTTTTGTTTTTGTTTAACATATTTACAAATGATCTGGAAATGGGAACAATGAGTGAGGTGATCAAATCTGCAGATAACATAAAAGTATTCAAAGCTGTTAAATCACATGCAGACTATGAAAAATTGCAGGACCACCTTGGGGAAGCTGAAGACTGGACATCCAAATAGCAAATGAAATAAATTTATGTTTTAACGGTTTTTATTGATGAATCAAAAATTACAAATCCACCTCAGCACAACGATTTCAGTACAATATTGCAACACTCACGGTAGTAACACAGCAAATATACACCACTGCTTACAGTCATCAAACTTTTTAACATTTTTACCCCCCCCCCCCCAACTATGCTTTATATTCATGTTTCAACAGTTCTTATTAATGATATTATACAGATAACAATTATCATCGATGTTTTAGTATAACACCCCCCTCCCCCCCTACCAGCATTCTAAAACAGTCTACTTTGAACTCATATGTTCCCCAAACCCATATCAAACTTCCACCACTCTCAAACTTTAGTAAGGAACAGAATGTTACCAAAAATTAGAACAGTAAACCAAACAGTGAAATCCTTCCCTCCCCCCCACCTACCCCCCTCCCCTTGTTGAGAGGTATCCATACTTCCAACTTCTTACCACAAAGGATGGTCTGACTTCAATATATATTTAAAGCGAGTTCACCACTAAACTCCGCCCCTTAGGAGACAGGCTACGAATATATGGTCCCCAAACATCCAAGAACCGCCTCCGCCGCCCAGGGGAACTGCCCACACCTCTCCTCTCAAACAACATAAACTCATGTAGCTTGTTGCGCCAATGCCAGAAGTCCGGAGGGGTCTCCGCCACCCACTGGCTCATTATTAGCCTCTTACCAATCAAAAGGCCTTCCGAACCAATTGACGGGCCGAGCCCCACTGTAAAAGAAAAGCTTCATATTTGTCTAACAAAATTCCCATCGGAGAGCACATGATTCTCGAGTCCAAAAGATCCGCCAGATATTGAGCAATGGAGTCCCAAAAATGTCTCACTTTATAGCAGCTCCACAAACAATGAAAAAGAGATCCCGGAGCCCTCCCACATTTCCCGCATAAGGGCGTAGAAACCCCCCCCCCCATCTTGAATATCTGAGCCTTCGTTAAATAGGCCCTATGAAGAATGCGATATTGGCACTCTCTAAGCCCTGCACTCCCCGCCAAACTCCGTATCCTGGCCGTCAAAACATCGAACTCTAAAGTAATACAGTATGTGGTCTCTCCAAATCTCCTGCCCACCTCTGTCGAATATACTCCCGATCCTTGGGCTTCAAAAACTTCCCTAACACTTTGTGCAACCCAGAAATAGAAAGACGTTCACTCTGTACCGAATGGAAAAACTGCCTCAAAAGACGACAGTGCCCAGAGCCCAGGGCCTCTGTATCTAATGAATCCACATAGTGTTTTAACTGGGCATGGGCAAAAGCACCTCCCATATCATACCCTAGCCCCAGTGCTCCCAGGTTCAACATGTAACCTTGCCGGTTCAACACATGCTCCAACCGAGTTATCCCATGTCGTGCCCAGATCCGAAAAACCGCATTCTCCAAACCCGGCCGAAACAGCAAGTTGCCTTGAATAGGCAGAAGATCTGAGGTGCATCGACTCAGGCCAAACATCCGCATCATATCTCTCCAAAGCGTCCGCAGAGGGAGTACTAGTATACTGGAACGCAAATCAGGAGGAAGTAACTTGCTGGGAGCCTGCAAAAGAAAGTGGAAATGACACGGCGCATAGTATTGGCTTTCCAACCTCCTCCAAGTGTAATCATCTCGCGCCAAAAACCAATCGCCAAGATAACGCAGGAGACAAGCCCAATTATACCTCCTCAAATCCGGGAGCCCCAGGCCTCCTTTTCTCCATGTCCCCTGCAGCATGTGTAACGGTAATTTTGCCTTCTTACCTCCCCAACAGAAACGCCTAATCTCCTTTGTCAACAGATTCAAATCCCTTGTTTTCAAATAAAGGGGCAGCATATGTAATAGGTATAACCACCTAGGGAACTCCACCATTCTGAATAACTGAATCCACCCACTAAGAGATAGTGGCAAAGACTGCCAAGCACGCAGTCTCTCCGTTGTGGCTCTCAACAATCTAGAAACATTCAGGTTATACAATTCTGAGACTTTCATCGAGATATGTAGGCCGAGATATTTAAAAGATCCCGGCGCCCATCGAAGAGGGAATTCCTCGCCCCACGCCTGCCTTAGGTCCTCCATCGAGGACAATGCCAATGATTTACTGTAATTGAGACGGAACCCCGCAAAATCCCCAAACTCCGTAAATAGTTCCAAGAAAGCCGGTAGGGAAGAGCGCGGTTCTGTAAGATGTACAAGCAAGTCGTCTGCGAAAGCAGAGAGCAAGAACTCGGAATCTCCTATCTGTACACCCTTAATCTCCGGGTGCTGTATCATTTCACGGAGAAGAGGATCCAAGGAGAGAATGAACAAAAGAGGAGACAAGGGACACCCCTGCCTCGTCCCTCTATAAATCCGGAAGGATCTCGAACGTTCTCCATTTACCCACACATAGGCCTTCGGCTCCGAGTATAAAACCTTGATAGCCTCTAGAAAAAAACCCTCAAAACCGTAAGAGCGTAAAACAGCAAACAAATACGACCAACTGACCCGGTCAAACGCCTTTTCCGCGTCAAAACTAACTAAAAGCGACGGTAGGCGTTTCCGGGCTACAACTTCCAGAGAGGTCAATAGAGATCGAACATTTTTCACTGCCGTCCTCCCCCTCACAAAACCCACCTGGGACTCCTCAACCAGGGGTGGCAAGACTAAGGCTAATCGATTGGCTAAGATTTTAGCATATAATTTCGCGTCCACATTGATTAGAGAAATGGGTCTGTAAGATTCAGGGTCCACCACGCTCTTCCCCTCTTTAGGTATCACAACAATTTGAGCCTCCTGAAATGTACCAGGGAGCGCCCGCGTGGACACCATTGAGTTGAACAAAGTCAATAAAGGCCCCTGAACCTGATCAAAAAACTGCTTATAGAATTCTACTCTATAACCATCAGGTCCAGGAGCTTTGTGAGAAGCACTCTGTTGTAAGGCCAACATCAGTTCCCCCTCAGAAAATGGTGCATTCAAACACTCCCTCTGCCGATCAGAGAGGCTAGGTAAAACCAAGTTGTCCAAATACAGAGTACTATCTAACACTACATCCTGATCCGAGGCATATAACGCCTCATAAAACTTACCAAAAGTGTCCGCAATATCCCCAGCCTCTTTCATCATCCTCCCATCCCTGGCCTTTAACTGTGAAACCCGATTGACCCCCTCCTTCCTACGAACCATCCTAGCCAACATGCTTCCTGCCCTATTACCATATTGAAACAAACGGTATTTATAATAGAGCTGAGCCTTGGTCGCCCGTTGATGCAATAGCTCGTTCAATTCTTTTTGCGCCTCCAACAGCGCCACTCTACGTGTAACTGTAGGCGAATGCCCGTATGTTCTCCGCAGCCTCTGGACCAAGCCTCCTAGACGAACAATTTCCTTATCCTTCATTCTCCTCCTATGTGCTGTGTAGGAAATAATATCTCCTCGTAACACAACCTTTGCTGTTACCCAAAACAGGGCCGGCTGATCTGCTTGAGCTCCATTGTGATAAACATAGTCCTCCCATCTATCTAACAGGTGTTTATGAAATCTCGGGTCTCTTACCAGCTCCAAGGGGTATCTCCACATCCAATTACCCCGGCCCTTCAACCGACCCGTCAACGTCAGCCATATCAAAGCATGGTCAGAGACTGCATATGGACCAATCTCCGCCTTTTGTACCTGAGAGAATAAGGAATGTGAGACAAACAAATAATCCAGGCGGGACTGAGAACCATGTGCCCGTGAAAGATGGGTGTAGTCCCTCTCAGACGAATGTAACATCCGCCATATATCTACTAGTGCCAGGGCTTTACATAGGGAGGACAGCGCTTTACGACTCCCCCCGGACTCTGGCAACCTGGGGTGGAACGATCCATGAGAGGGTCACATACCAAGTTGAAGTCTCCACCCACAATCAACTCCCCTTCTGCATGCGGAGACAGCCTCTTAATCAGATCCTGAAAAAATTTACCATTAAACACATTAGAGGCATAGACATTGCAAAAGACCAAAGGGCGGCCATCAATCTCCACCTTAGTTAAAACCCACCTACCCTCCGGGTCGGCCCAGACGGAGCTGATCCGAAGCGGGATGCTTTTCCGAAAGAGAATCAGCACCCCTGCCTTCCGACCCACCGCCGGGGCTTCCACTAAAGACCCCACCCACCCTCTTTTAAATTTAGCATGTTCTCCAGAGGAGAGATGTGTCTCCTGGAGCAAGGCCACATCGGCCCTCTGTCTCTGTAACTCCTGCAAAACTTTAGTTCGTTTAATAGGGGAGGAAACCCCCCCCCCCACATTCCACGAAACTATTTTAAGTGAACTCATAAGTCCAGTAATCATGCATTTGAATAACAATGTTAGTTTCACCAAAAAGCAAGAGAGAAGGCCCCCCAGCCCTTAGGCCCTCCCCCCTTAACCATCCATTCCAGGTACTATTCCTCCCTGTTCCTTCCAGATATCTCCACAACCCCTCCCCCCCCCCCCCCCCCAACCCCTCGTCTATCCCCTGTATAACCCTTCATGGCTCCTAAAAAGAAGCCCAATCACGCGAGCTCCCCCCTTACCTATGTATACCCCATTGTCAGTCACACTTCCCATGTCCCCATTATCATCCAACCCATATATGGCTCATGTACTCAGGTCTTAATCCCTCGGTTTCTCCTTCACCACAGAATTATCCTCTGACTACCTATAGAATCCCCAACTGTTTAAAAGAACAAAACATTCATTTATCAAGTCCCCATCTTGAAGGCCCTGAAAAACAATACAAATAGCATCACATTATATCGCATAGTGCAACAAGGTCTCTTCAAGTACGTTCTTAGGAACGCCAAGCTCCAGACAAACATCAGGCAGCAAAATCATGCAGTCCCGTTAAATTTCAAAAGTTTTTGTCTACCAGACCGGGTCGCTCATGCTGGTCCCTCAGCCCTCACAGCCTGCTGCGCAAACTTCGACGCCTCCTCCACCGTGTTGAAGAACTGTTGGGACACTCTATACCAAACCTTCAGCCGGGCAGGATAAAGTAGGGCGAATTGAATCTTTTTCGTGAACAACAGTTGGCACACATCTCGATATGCCCTCCGCTGCTGAGACACCGCCGTGGAATAATCTTGAAAACAACGCACCACAGAGTTCTCATATTTCAGCTGCTCCACTTTCCTGAGCGCACGAAATATCTCCTGTTTGTGTGCAAAATTAAGCACTTTAAAGATCACCACTCTGGGCCTCTGATCCTCTTTTCTCAGGGGGCCCAGCCTGTGGGCGCGTTCTACTCGCAGCGGACCCGTTGCCAATGTCAAATGAAGTGCGGTAGGAAGCCAGGATTCCAGGACAGATCTCAGGTCAGCTTCTTTGATAGTTTCCGGAAGACCTATCATCCTGATATTGCTCCTCCGCGCTCTATTTTCGAGATCTTCCAGTTTAGCCTCTAGGCGTTCCACTTTTTGTTTCAGGGTTTTATCTGAGTGTTCCTGCCGCTGCACAAAGTCTTCTACATCGGATAGCCGCTGCTTGTACTGAGCAAACTCCGTCTGAATGCCGCCCAACTTATCATCTATCCCCTGCAGTTGTTCTGTAATCCGTTGCAACTTTAAATCTACGGAAGCCTCCAGCATCAAGGATACCTCTGCTGCTACCTCTGCAGCCCACGCGGAGCTCACCGTCGGAGGACTCCCGCTCCTTGCGTCCGCCATCTTGGATTCGAGGATCCGGCTTCTCGTCCCCTCCTTCTTCCCCGATTTCGCTGCCATCCGCCTGTTTTGTTCACGTTCCGTCAGCGCCAATGTTAGCTTGGTATCTCCCCTGTATTCCGGGTGAATCACCGATTTCGCCGACGTGTTTTACCGCTATAATAGCTCAGGCAAGGAGGGAGCTCTGCACGACGACAGCCACCTTCTAGCCGTGCATCACGTGATCCCTAGCAAATGAAATTTAATGTGGACAAGTGCAAAGTGATGCGCATTGGGAATAACCACCCAAAATTATAGCTACATGATGCTAGGTTCCACATTAGGAGTTACGAATGAGAAAAAGGATTAAGGATTTAGGTGTCATCAAGGACAATATGTTGGACCTTCTGCTCTGTGTGCAGTAGAGGCCAAAAAAGCAAACAAAATGTTAGAAATTATTAGGAAATGAATAGATGAATAGAACAAAATATATAATGCCTCCCTTGTATTGGCGCGCTCAGCATCCTCTGTTGCTCCTCCACATTAGGAGTTACGAATGAGAAAAAGGATTAAGGATTTAGGTGTCATCAAGGACAATATGTTGGACCTTCTGCTCTGTGTGCAGTAGAGGCCAAAAAAAAACCCAAAATATTAGAAATTAGGAAATGAATAGATGAATAAAACAAAACGTATAATGCCCCTGCGTTCAAGTCTGGTCACTGCATCTCAAAAATAAAAAAAAAAGACAGTGGAACTGGAAGAGGTACACAGAAAGACAAACAAAATGATTAAGGGAATTGATCAATTCTCAGATGAGGAAAGGCTAAAGAGGTTAGAACTCTTCAGCATGGAGAAGAATCAGCTGAGGGAAGCTATGATAGAGGTAATAAAAAAAATCCTGAATGGAGTAGAAGAGGTAAATGCAAATTGATTGTATTTTTTGAAAAAGAGAGTAAACATAAACTAAGAGATACTCCATGAAGTTACTACTACTACTTATTTCTATAGCACTACTAAAATATATTTTCACTCATTGTATAGTTAAGCTCTAGAACTCATTGACACAGAGCAAGTGATAAAAGCAGTTAATATAGCTGGCTTAAAAAAAAAAAAAAAAGGTTTGGACAAGTTCCTGGAAGAAAAGTCTACAATTCATTACTAAGGTATACCTGGGGACTTCAGATCAGGATTGGTCAATGTTGAAAACAGGATACTGGGCTAGATTATGTTTGGTTTGGCCCGGAAGGACAACCCTTATGTTTTGGTTGTCATCACCTACACATGGAAGGCATTTCAGGTATCCACCACCCTTTCTGCAAAAAAATATTTCCTAATATTTTTAAGTTAACCTTCTTGCAGCTTTATTTCACATCCTTTAGTCCTACATCTTACCATCTTTGGAAAAGGTTCATTTGTTAATTAATACCTTTCAATTATTTAAATGTCAGTATTATATCTCCCTTGTCCCTCCTCTCTTCCAGGGTATACACATTCAGATCTTTTAAGTCTGTTCTCATACATCTTCTGCTGCACATACTGTTCTGGTCACTTTCTTCTGAACCACTTCAATTCTTTTTTATATCTGCAGCAATTTACGGCCTCCATAACAGAACACAGTACTTCAAATGAAGTCTTGCCAATCACTTGTACAGGAGCATTATCGCTTCCTTCTTTCTGCAGCTTAGCAGCCTTCTGGCTTTCACTCCCACCTTTTCATATAGTGTCTGAAGATTTCAAGGTGGCAAAACAATCACCCCAAGGTTTCCACTATGAACATCAGTCTCTCATCATTTATCATACACTGATCATAACAAATAATACTCACCTTGGTTCCAGGGGTTCAAGCTCCTGAAGACACAGGCTTAATGGCACTTTACTGAAAGACCAGGACTCAGAGTCTACCAGCTGGGTAACGTGACTCAGAAGTTTCATCTCATAATCAAAATCAACAATCTGCCAACATCCTGCAAAAAAAAAAAAAAAAAAACCAGCACAATTAGCCTGTACACCAAGCTAATGAACTCATCCCATACTACTTTTGATAAAAGAGTATTTGCAGACATTTTATGGGCATCCATTCCAAATTAGATACCTAAAGAAGCTCCACTCTCTCAATGTGGTCTGCTCTAACAGTCACTGCTGAATCTAACTTATAGAGGTTGTTAATAACCCATAAGGGAACTAAATAACAATATATGAGCTTTTATAGTCTACTTAACCATTACAATTCAACGCAGATTACAAAAGAGAAGATTTAGCCTTAGTTAGATTGGCCCGATACAATTAAAGAGTCAAAAATCTCATTCCAATGGCTGATGTTAAATTACCATACATTACCCCACAGTTCCCATACTTCCCTTATCTTAACAACCTTAAAGAAATTATCATATTTAATACTTTTTTAAAAATTTATTTATAAACCTTTTAAACGTACAAAACAAAAAAATACGTCACTAAAGAAATAATATACGAGAGAAACAAAACAAAAATTATGCATAACCAAATTAGGAAAAATCTATCCGCATACAATGTAGTTAGTCCACAATTAATGAAGGAGAAGCCACAGCAAAAGCAGAGAAAAATCTAAATAATCAAAAATACAAAATAAAGAAAAGATGAGACCATTCAGACCAAGTATTACGTCATTGTGAGGTCAGGGAAGATGGACCTTGCGTTGTACTTGAAGATACAGGCATTCTCTATCTGAAAGGAAATTAGTCAATTACTGGAACTCAAAAATACATTTCGCACACACTGATGAGTGATCACACATTTACGAGGGTACCTAAGCACAAAAGTTGCTCCCAATTGCAACACCTGAAGTCTTAAAAGTAAGAATTGCTGTCTTTTTTTTTCTAAGTAGTTCTTAAAACATTAGGACACATTTGGATTTTGTAAGTCATAAACACAATATCCTTATGCTTAAAAACTAATTTAAGCAACCAGTCTCTGTCAGAATCTAAAGCAAGTTGTACTAATAGTGTAGATGGCACCACAGCCTCAGTGTCTGATCTTTCAAGAAAATTTGTCAGATTAAAGCTATGGACAGCCTCTGTTGAGTAACTACAGGCTTCCTTTTGACCTTGGGTAAATAATATTATCTTGGAGATTGGAGGATAGGAGGTTTCTGGGACCTTCAACACTTCAGCCAAATAATGTTTAAATGTATCTAAAGGAGTTAGAGCAAAAGCCTTAGGAAAGTTAATCACGCTAAGATTTTGATGTCTGATGGAATTTTCCAAACTTTCCAATTTTTTGTGGATATTCCCACTGTCTACCATCCAAGTTTAATCCCAGGTTTCTAAAGTCTCAAGCCCGGTTTCAAGTTTTCCTGCTTTAAGTTCCAAATCAGATAACTTTTTCCATAGCTATTTTTTCAATCACCATAACAGAGCATTGGGAAGATAGAGTCTGTATCCGAGTACTCAGAGTAGATTGCAGAGTACAAATCACCTCCCATATTGTTGCTACGGTAAAGACAGTCTGTCTTGCCAAAGGGGCTACCTCTGGCTTGGACCCTAAAGTTAATGTTTGAGTACCTGCAAGTCCATAACTCAATGCTCCCTTCAAGAACTCTTCCTCAGACTGTGATTCTCCTCTATCTGCCTGCAATAGCACTGAGTCTACCCGCACCGCCCTATTCGTGGGTTCTTCTCCTGCCACACAACTCAAAAGCCAGGCTGCCTTGCCACTTGTCTGGTAAACTCCTCCTATCACCTCAAGGGAGGGCAGCTGCGCCAGCAGACTCCTCGCATTCGGGGACAAGCTGATCGCCTTGAGGGAGGGGGAACCAGTCTCTGCCTTTGCACCTCCTCCAGCCAAGGACTCCTCTCCTGGCTTTTGACTCTGTCAACTCTCAACAAAAACATCTATCGGACCAGGCAATTGCACAGAACTGGGTTCCACAGGAAAATCCTGGGTCTTAGACTTTTGATTCACCATTGGAAACAATTTAGGAGCAACGCCGTCTGTGAACAGCCTCAATGAGTTGCCATCTTAGGTAGGTTCCTCCACATTTAATACATTAGTCTAACAAAATTTACCCTTAATAGTTACTACATGAAAATAACTATGAACTAACTAAAGGCTTATTTTACAAAGCTGCGCTACCGATTCTTGGTGTGGCAAATGAGAGGAAGCCCATTCAATTCCTATGGGCTTCCTCTCATTTGCCAAGCGGGAATCGCTAATGCAGTTTTGTAAAAGAAGACCTAAGTTATTTATTAGGACTTGATATACCACAGATGGCCAAAACTATGGCTTTTACGCTGTTTACGAACAAAAAAAATTCTATGTGAAGGAAGTTATAAAAACAACAACAACAAAAGGAACCAGAGAAGTCAAAGAAAGGAAGAAGGAAGAGAGAAGAGGGAATGAAAAATTAAGTAATCATTATTAAATCTCAAGTTTCGGCAGGGCAGCCCAAAGCTCTAAGCCAATGCCCCTTATAGATCTTTTTCTTGTTGTAACTTTAGTGCAAGTACTTTTTGTTGGAAGGAGCAATCCGATTTCTTAAGCAAATCACAAAATTTTAATAGGGCATAGGTGATAAGACTGGAAAGATATTCCAGAGCTAACCCATTTAATATTTTAAAGATAAAGGACAAGGTTGAATTTAAAATAATTATTGGGAGCCAGTGAAGTTTGATTAAAGATAGGGAAGCCTGATTCATCAGTTTACCACCAAATATCAATTTTGCCACTACATTTTGTATAACTTGCAATCTATGCAGCTACTTCTCACACAAACCTAATTCTACATTACCGTACTCCAGGTGCGTCAACACCATAGCTTGAATTACTAAGTGTAGATTGTATGAATCTAGAATTGATTCCATTTGATGTAACATTTTTACATTAAAAAAATGTTTTCCTGATATTGTTTATGTGTTGTTCCATAGATAATTTTAAATCTACGACAACCCCAAAGATCTTAATGTCTGCTAGACTAGGTTTTAAAAAAGGCAAATGCTTCACTTGGTTGCCTACCGATAAAAACAAAGTTGGGTCTCGGTCTGAAACATGCAGCCAGGTGATTCCGCAGATGCCAATTCTAACACGGAGTCTTTGGACACCACATCAAAATCATCAAAGGTTGCCCAAGCCCAGTGCCTTTGATACTCCTTCTGTCTGGCTACTAACTCACAGAATTGTGCAATCTGCTCTGCAAGCAGACTGTCCACAAACTCTGCTACACTGCACACCAAGTTCTGTAAGTAGAGCTGGTAGGACTGAATGCAGCCTATAAGCCTACAGCCCTGAAAAAAAAAATATTCTACCAAAATATACCAAAGTCCTAGAATCCTGCCCTAGGGATGCTGTGGGTTCTAAGAAACGGGCTGCAGAGAGAGAGAGAGAGAGGGCTCCCAATTCCTCATCTGCACTGCCTGGAAGATGCTGTGCAAGGGTACTCTCACAGCTTCTTTGGGTGAGGCGTCACAGTTGAGGACGTCCAACATCTCGGGCCTGGACTTGTCCTTAGCCCCCAAATTATGTGGGACAAACTTAGCCATCTCCCTATAAAAAAAAGAGAGATGAAGGAGAGCTCCTCTGGGGGAGACTTTCTCCTTTCCTGAGGTGGGAAGGGGTCGGAGGATAGACCAAGGGAATCCCTCCATTGAGAGATCCTCTGGGTCCACCTCAGACACCCAAGAGCGGTCTGTATCAAACTCAGCAAAATACTCCTCACAGGAAGACCATGTCTGTGCCCACCTCAGACCACTGGAATCATGTCCAAACTCTGGGTGAGTGCTGAGGGATGGGCTCTCTGCTGAATTCCGAAGAAGCACCCACCCCCAATGGGCTAGAGAAGAGCACCACTTCTTCCAACACCAGTGTTTGGCAGGACACCAGCATCAACCAACAGCTGACGAGCAAGACATGGACCTCCAGGATCGACTGGACTGGTACCATGGTTGGCACTAGAGCCCTTGATGTCCCGGTATCGTGCTGAGTCAAGATACACTCCTCCTGTAACAGGGCCAGAAACTGCTCCTCGAGGGCAGGAATTGGAAAAGGAAGGGACAATGTCAGTTGAGAGAGAAGCCTGCAAGGACGATGGAGCCAAACTGGAGGTCTGGTCTCCTGGTTTTGAGAAGGTTGTTGCATAGTCACCGACTCCACAGAGGTGGAGCAGTCCTCTCAACGCTGACACTTCTTAGGTACCAGCGATGCCAGTGTCCTGTTCCTGGCATCATGCTTTGATATTGAGGTCCCTCGGTGCCGAGAATGATGTCAAATCCTGGTGTGTCTTCAGTGTCGGGCCCTACCACTGTCCAACGTTGAGGCAGGAGGAGACCTACTTAGTGTCCGTGCATCCACAGTGTTCAACACAGTTTTGCCAGCCATGGGGACCTATGCCTGTGAAGCTGGTGTCGATGGACTGGACTTAGTAGCACCGAGAAGCTTCTCACACAGGGCCTCATGACTGAATTTTACAGCATAGCTTATAATAAGAGGTTCGGTGTTGGGTCTAGGGCACAGAAAGCACCAATTGTGAGAGTCGGTTATAGAGATGACCTTGCTGCACCGTGAACATTTTTTTTTAAACCACTGGGACTTTTAAGGGACATCGGGATAAAATTAGCTGAAGTAAAATCAAATGGCTCAAATTTTTTTTTTTTTAAATAAAGGAAGTCCCAACTGGTAGCTTAGGCCTAAGCAGGTTGTGGATTTGCACCAAAAATACAGAAAACTTAAAAGGGCTGGCAAAACTAAGAAGACTAACAAGGGGAAATTAAAATAAAAGAAAAAAAATGAGAAAGTCCTGCATACTTGCACTGGAGAGCAAAAAGGGAAGACAGAGGAAAAACATACCCTGCTGAGGAAACCCCCCCCCCCCAAAAAAAAATACACATCTGCTCAGCTCCACAGAAAAAGACAGACTGCTGGTCCTGTGTGATCGAGGCAGGCAGGAAGGCAACCATGCCTGCACAGTATGGCTGTCAAAGGCTTCTGGAATAATCAGAACGTTGGCTAGCGTCCATGCCAGGGCTCTGTCGGATTACACCCAAAAGTGCTGTCCTGCTCGTCCTCAGAAAAAACACACATTTATCTTGCCAGGATTGACTTAAACTATTCCTCTTCATCCACTCAAAGATCTCATCAAAACAATGAACTCATTCACATATAGGTTTTGAATAACCCTAGTTATATTGGAAAGAGCCGCAAGCTGTCATCTGCATATAATCAGTACAAAATATTTAATGATGTGCGTAGTGTCCCCAACCTACTCAAATATACATTAAATAGGATGGGAGAGATGGAAAACCCTATGGTACATCCTTACACATTTGCCAGGGGCTGGATTGTTCTTTATCCTAAGTTACCCAAATGGTTCTGTTCCTTAAAAATAAACTATCGAAACAGTGCAGTTACACATACTTCTCTAAATCTACAAATCAAGATCTCGTTCCAGAGCTTCCTTTCAATTGAAAGAAGCTTGCCTCCTTTGCACTTATGCCACTGAGGTATTGACATTCGATACAATATATTCTTATATTCCACAATTCACATGGATCACCATAAAATAGGATAGCCATTGCTAGGACATATAATAACAGATAAAACAACATTTAACATCCAAATAAATATTTTCCAACAAATACAACATATTCCATCTTTCCTCCAGGGTATACATGTTTCAATGTTTAAATGTATCTACACATACCGTCCGATCTCACTGTTGCCTTATGAGGCTAAACTGTTTGCAAAGGTACTAGAAACTTGTCTGGCTTGGATTTTACCATCTCTTATACATCAGTCGCCAAGTGGGCTTTGTTGTAGGACGCTACATTGCTAAAAATCTTCAGAAAATACTTACAGTGGGGGAAATAAGTATTTGATCCCTTGCTGATTTTGTAAGTTTGCCCACTGACAAAGACATGAGCAGCCCATAATTGAAGGGTAGGTTATTGGTAACAGTGAGAGATAGCACATCACAAATTAAATCCGGAAAATCACATTGTGGAAAGTATATGAATTTATTTGCATTCTGCAGAGGGAAATAAGTATTTAATCCCTCTGGCAAACAAGACCTAATACTTGGTGGCAAAACCCTTGTTGGCAAGCACAGCGGTCAGACGTCTTCTGTAGTTGATGATGAGGTTTGCACACATGTCAGGAGGAATTTTGGTCCACTCCTCTTTGCAGATCATCTCTAAATCATTAAGAGTTCTGGGCTGTCGCTTGGCAACTCGCAGCTTCAGCTCCCTCCATAAGTTTTCAATGGGATTAAGGTCTGGTGACTGGCTAGGCCACTCCATGACCCTAATGTGCTTCTTCCTGAGCCACTCCTTTGTTGCCTTGGCTGTATGTTTTGGGTCATTGTCGTGCTGGAAGACCCAGCCACGACCCATTTTTAAGGCCCTGGCGGAGGGAAGGAGGTTGTCACTCAGAATTGTACGGTACATGGCCCCATCCATTCTCCCATTGATGCGGTGAAGTAGTCCTGTGCCCTTAGCAGAGAAACACCCCCAAAACATAACATTTCCACCTCCATGCTTGACAGTGGGGACGGTGTTCTTTGGGTCATAGGCAGCATTTCTCTTCCTCCAAACACGGCGAGTTGAGTTCATGCCAAAGAGCTCAATTTTTGTCTCATCTGACCACAGCACCTTCTCCCAATCACTCTCGGCATCATCCAGGTGTTCACTGGCAAACTTCAGACGGGCCGTCACATGTGCCTTCCGGAGCAGGGGGACCTTGCGGGCACTGCAGGATTGCAATCCGTTATGTCGTAATGTGTTACCAATGGTTTTCGTGGTGACAGTGGTCCCAGCTGCCTTGAGATCATTGACAAGTTCCCCCCTTGTAGTTGTAGGCTGATTTCTAACCTTCCTCATGATCAAGGATACCCCACGAGGTGAGATTTTGCGTGGAGCCCCAGATCTTTGTCGATTGACAGTCATTTTGTACTTCTTCCATTTTCTTACTATGGCACCAACAGTTGTCTCCTTCTCGCCCAGCGTCTTACTGATGGTTTTGTAGCCCATTCCAGCCTTGTGCAGGTGTATGATCTTGTCCCTGACATCCTTAGACAGCTCCTTGCTCTTGGCCATTTTGTAGAGGTTAGAGTCTGACTGATTCACTGAGTCTGTGGACAGGTGTCTTTCATACAGGTGACCATTGCCGACAGCTGTCTGTCATGCAGGTAACGAGTTGATTTGGAGCATCTACCTGGTCTGTAGGGGCCAGATCTCTTACTGGTTGGTGGGGGATCAAATACTTATTTCCCTCTGCAGAATGCAAATAAATTCATATACTTTCCACAATGTGATTTTCCGGATTTAATTTGTGATGTGCTATCTCTCACTGTTACCAATAACCTACCCTTCAATTATGGGCTGCTCATGTCTTTGTCAGTGGGCAAACTTACAAAATCAGCAAGGGATCAAATACTTATTTCCCCCACTGTAACTACGTTGGAATATCAGGAGAGGGAAGATTTTTGGCCTTTACTCATTAGTTTTGATGCGGAAAAGGCTTTTGACCGGGTTCACTAGGACTTCGCTACTTTGACTAAGTATGGATTCTCTGGGCATTTTGTCTCTGCTATTAAGGTGTATTCCTCTCCCAGGGTGAGACTGTTGGTTAACAGCTTAGAATCAGATGATTTTCAGATTTTACAGGGCACGCGCCAGGGTTCGCCCCTCTCTCCACTTTTATTTGCACTGACTGGATCCCTTGCTCAGAGGTATGATGACTAATCCCAACATCCAGGGAGTATAAATCGGCTAGGTTGGTTTTAAAGTGGCGGCGTTTGCCGATGACCTTTTAGTTCATCTTGTAAACCCCCAAGACTCGTTTTCAGCGTTTTTGGGGATTTTTCAGGAATACAGGGGATTACGCAAGTTTTAAATTACATTTTTATAAATCAGAAGCCTTGCCCTCGTCTTTGTTATTGCAGCAATCCTGGGGTGCACAGTTTCCCTTGCTTTGGGCAAACTCTTCTTTTAAATATCTAGAGATTTATTTACTACTACTAATTTCTAAAGTGCTACTAGACGTATGCAGCGCTGTACACTTGAACATGAAAAGATTGTATGCTCTGTCGAGCAGGGACTATTTAATTAGGACAAACAAAAGATAAGGGAATATTAAAGTGAGGACGATAAAATAAGGGTTCTGAACAAGTGAATAAGTGTTAGAAGTTAAAAGCAGCATCAAAAAGGTGGGCTTTTAGCTTAGATTTGAAGACGGCCAGTTTCTCATTCGTGGTTGTACTTAGGGGGGCATAGGTCTGCCTAATATGCAGCTCTATAATTGGGCTTGTTTATTGCATCGTCTAGGTGATTGGTTGCTGCATTGTGTACATTATACTCCTTTGGAGATGGAACAGGCCTAATATGCTCCACATCAAACTTTTACTTTTTGTTGCATAGTGGACAGTGTAGTCTCCCATTCTTCTTTCATCGGAATGTTTTGCTTCATCCCTTGCGAGAAACGTGGAGTATGTTAGTCACAAAGCTGGGAAGGGATCCTTTTGAAACAGGACATATTCCTATTCAAGGCAATGTAGATTTTGACCCTAGTCAGGATAATATTGTTTTCACTCTTTGGGATAAGGGCATTAGTTTGTTGGAACATATTTTGGATGGTAAGGGCGATTGCTTTCTTTTGAGGCTCTACAACAGCATCTAGATGTCACTTGGGGAAATTGCTTTGCATATTCTTTTGAGGCTCTACAACAGCATCTAGATGTCACTTGGGGAAATCGCTTTGCATATTATCAGGTGAAACACTATGTTGCCTCTTTGGATTATGAGAAACTAAGTCTGTGAATGGGGCACTGAATTCACACTCTCTCTCTCTGGATATCTCCGAGTCAGAGTTGTCGATTTCGGGACTCCATAAAGCATTACTTCAGTGGGAACCTAGAAAGGATCTTGAGGTAGGCAGAGGATTTGGGAACTCCCTTGGGGGATTGGGATCGCCTGACAAATTTTAAGCACATATCTTCTATTACAACTAGTGCGAAACTTTGGGAGTGTTATCATCAGGTTCTCTGTAGGGCTTACTTTACTCAGTAACAACTGCATCACGCGGAGGGTACTACATCAGCTTTCTTGTCTTAAATGCGGGCGAGATATTGGTACTTATTTTCAATCATTTTGGTCATGTTCCCTGATACAAGTTTTTTGGGGCAAAAATCACACAATACTTGGGGCAATTATTGGATCATAGGTTGTATGGAACAGTGGATCAACTCTTACTGGATAGACCTGGTGCATTTTCCAGGGGTTGGCAAGGGCAACACTTCCCTTTTCTACAAATTTTGTTTAGTTGGGAGCAAGTGTATCCTCCAATATTGGACAGTTGCAGAACCTCCTGCACATTGGAACTGGAGGAATCAAGTACATCAGCTGGCTAAGTGGGAGGATAGAGAGGCTCGGGGTTCTCTCAAACGCTGGAAATATTTTTTTGTTAGTTTGGGATTCTTACTTACGAACTTTGAGTTCTCAAGGGTGTAGCAACCATGGTTCTTTTACTTTTCTTGTTGGGGATTTCATGGTTATTTGTTTGCGGTGCCAACCATCCCCTTATTCTATATTCTAGGTTTGGGACTTTGCCTTTTTTGATGACTGATGCTTGGAGGACCATCAGACAACAGGTCCTCTATAGTTTGGGGTATTAACTTTTGTTGGCTCATGGAAGGCAGATTGAGGGGGGAGAAAGGAGGGGATTGATGACATACTTCATAGTTCTGATGGGTCTTGTACCGAGAATGGGCGGGGGGAATTTATAGTATGTAATGTTTTGGGGGGGTTCTTTTCAGTTTATCTTGTCATATTACGTTTTCAAGTTTTGGAGATGGGGTGCAATATGAAAATGTTTTGATGATTTAGCTTTTCTTATGTTGGGGATTTTTGAACTTTTATACTACTATTTCATACTCAAAAAACCATCACTTGACCCTACTTGTCCTTCCAACTACCGCCCCATTTCCCTCCTACCCTTCCTCTCCAAGATACTTGAACACGCCGTTCACAGCCGCTGCCTTGATTTTCTCTCCTCTCATGCCATCCTCGATCCGCTTCAATCCGGCTTTCGCCCCTACACTCGACAGAAACGGCACTATTTAAAGTCTGCAATGACCTGTTTCCTTGCCAAATCCAAAGGTCACTACTTCATCCTCATCCTCCTCGACCTATCCGCCGCTTTTGACACTGTCAATCACAACCTACTTCTCGCCACACTGTCCTCATATGGGTTCCAGGGCTCTGTCCTCTCCTGGTTCTCCTCTTATCTCTCCCACCGTACCTTCAGAGTACATTCTCATGGTTCTTCCGCCACCCCCGTCCTGCTCTCTGTTGGAGTTCCCCAGGGATCTGTCCTTGGACCCCTTCTTTTTTCAATCTACACCTCCTCCCTGGGCTCCCTAATCTCCTCTCATGGTTTCCAATATCATCTTTATGCTGATGACACCCAGCTTTATCTCTCCACACCAGACATCACTGCAGAAACCCAGACCAAAATATCGGCCTGCTTATCCGACATTGCTGCCTGGCTGTCCAACTGCCACTTGAAACTGAACATGGCCAAGACCGAGCTTATTGTCTTCCCTCCCAAACCCACTTCTCCTCTCCCTCCACTCTCTATCTCAGTTGACAACACCCTCATCATTCCCGTCTCATCTGCCCGCAATCTCGGAGTCATCTTCGACTCCTCCCTCTCCTTCTCTGCGCATATCCAACAGATTGCCAAGACCTGTCGCTTCTTCCTCTATAACATTAGCAAAATTCGCCCTTTCCTCTCTGAGCACACCACCCGAACTCTCATCCACTCTCTCATTACCTCTCGCCTTGACTACTGCAACCTACTCCTCACTGGCCTTCCACTTTGCCATCTATCCCCCCTTCAGTCCATTCAGAACTCTGCTGCACGTCTTATCTTCCGCCTGGACCGATACACTCATATCACCCCTCTCCTCAAGTCACTTCACTGGCTTCCGATCAGGTACCACATACAGTTCCAAGCTTCTCCTATTAACCTACAAATGCACTTGATCTGCAGCTCCTCCTTACCTCTCTACCCTCATCTCCCCTCACGTTCCTACCCGTAACCTCTGCTCTCAAGACAAATCCCTCCTTTCAGTACCCTTCTCCACCACCGCCAACTCCAGGTTCCGCCCTTTCTGCCTCGCCTCACCCCATGCCTGGAATAAATTCCCTGAGCCCATATGCCAGGCCCCCTCCCTGCCCATCTTCAAAGCCTTGCTCAAAGCCCACCTCTTCAATGTCGCCTTCGGCACCTAACCACCATACCTCTATTCAGGAAATCTAGACTGCCCCCACTTGACACTTCGCCTATTAGATTGTAAGCTCTTTTGAGCAGGGACTGTCCTTTTGTTAAACTGTACAGCGCTGCATAACCCTAGTAGCACTCTACAAATGTTAAGTAGTAGTAGTAGTATTTGAATAGTGTTTGTCTGACATTCTTGAGTCATCAACAAAATTGTTGAAATATAAATGCATCTAACACATGCTTTATAATGAAGACCACTAACCATTTTAGTAACCACTCTCTCTGGACCAACTCCATCTTATTTATACCCTTCTGAAGGTACAATAACCAAAAACTGTACACAGCGCTACAAATGAAGCCTGACCAAAAAGATGTATACAGGCACTACACCATCTTTTTCCTGCTGGCCATTCCTCTCCCCTGTGTACTCAAGCATCCTTCTGGTTTTGCTGTCGCCTTTTCTACCTGTTTAGTTGTCAAACATCCTACCGTACTGCACCCCCACTCTCTAATATTTCATGTAAGAAACCTGCCCAGAGTTTAAGCTTCCCTAACTTTATTGTCTAAATTGCTGGAAGGTTTGCCCTGTGCCAGCAAATAAAGGGCCTCTTTTACATAGCCGAGCTAGTGATTCCTGCACAGCAAAGGAGAGGAAGCCCATTCAATTTCTATGAGCTTTCTCACATGGGAATTGCTAGCTTGTTTGTTATGGGCATGCCCATAAATTCAGTCACTGTGGCAAGAGGTGATTTTTCATGAATCGGGGAATGAGGATTTCCTCAGTAGAAGGATCATATCAATTAGGGATGTCATGAAACCAAAGATGGATGTGATAAAAGCCACCAAGTTTAACAGTTTGCTTATTGCACAAAAATATAAAAGTTGTGGAAATTGCCAAAACCTTTTACAACTGATATTTGACATTAAATGGTTTATCTGTGTTTGAAGACTTGATTCATCACCTTTCATCAGGACTTCAAGTGGTATACACATCAAAAGGATGAATTTGGGTGGGGACATCAATGAGAAGCCAGAGACAACAGCAAACAGAAAAAGCATTAAACCTACAGAGAAAAAGTCTATTGTTGCACTCTCATATGCACTGATATATAATCCAGATGATAAATAAATTGATATTTATGCAAAGACAAATAGAAAAAAATTCAGAGAAAGACAACTAACCACCTGTGATGCGCTAAAATCTTCTGATGATGAGTTAAAATGTGATATTCAGAATACACCTGTCCACTAAGATATACAGTACCTTCAATATTGCAAGCATGTATAGTGTGCAACTGATCCATTAATTCTTGCTCGCTGGCTTGAATGTGATCTAGCAAGTCTTCTGTAGTGTACTGCAAGAAAGTGAAAACAAGTATTTGTGAAGGAAAACAAGGACTAGGTAGCTAGACACAGGGACAAAATAGGAGCTCATGGAGAATACATCTACTTCTCCAAAAATAAGCAAGTCCCACTATTAGCCCCTTAGGATAGCGTTCTTCAATGTAAGGCCTGCAAGCCAAAGGCAGCCCTGGATACCCCTTCCCCCTTCCTGGACACTCCTCTGGCTGCCCCAGATATCCCCCAAACTCCCCACCCACTTCTAAGGCAGAAGCAATGCCCTATAGCTCCTGCCTCTGGCGTTGCCACCTTTCAAAATGGCAGAACCCAACGTCATACACTGCCTTTTATTAAACATGGTGTGGCTCCTGCCTTCAGAGGTGTGTCTGGATCGGAGGTGTCCAGTGAGGGATCCAGGGAGAGAGAAGGAGATGCTGGACTTGCTGGAGTGTGTTTGTAAGTGAGTAGGAGGGCTAGAAACAGAGTGACTGGTGGCATAAGCCTAGGTAAAGGGAGAGCATTTAAGAGAGAGACAGATTGATAAAGATGGTTTCACTGATGCACACTGGTTGGTTGTGGCTCCATGTGGGAAAAAATTTAGTAAACACTACTGCCCTAGGATTTTTACTTAACCCTGGAACAGTGCTTCTCACCCTATTTTGTGGTACACTTCAGTTCACTCCATCCTCATGGCACACCAAACCAAGCATAATCTTCACCCCCACCTGAAGAACAGTCAAGCACTGTTCATAAGAACATAAGCATTGCAATACTGGGACAGACCAAAGGTCCATCAAGCCCAGTATCCTGTTTCCAACAGTGGCCATTCCTGGTAAGATCCCAAAACAGTAAAACAGATTTTATTCTGCTTATCCTAGAAATAAAGCAGTGAATTTTCCCAAGTCCATCTTAATAATGGCTTATGGACTTAAGAAATTATCCAAACCTTTTTTAAATCCTACTAAACTGCTTTTACCACATTCTCTGGCAATGAATTCCAGAGTTTAAATCAGACATTGACTAAAAAAAATATTTTCTCAGATTTGTTTAAAGTTACTACTTAGTAGCTTTAGTATGTGCCCCCTAGTCCTCCTATTTTTGGAAAGAGTAAACAAGTGATTCACATCTACCTGTTCTACTCCACTCAATATTTTATAGTCCTCTAGCATATCTCCCATCAACCAATCTCCTTTCAAACTTGAAGAGCCCTAGCCTCTTTAGCCTTTCCTCATAGGGAAGTTATCCCATCCCCTTTATCATTTTTGTTGTCCTTCTCTGTACCTTTTCTATTTCTGCTATATCTTTTTTGAGTTGTGGTGACCAGAACTGCACAGTATTCAAGGTGCAATTGCACCATGGAGCAATACAAAGGCATTATAATATTCTCATTTTTGTTTTCTATTTCTTTCCTAATTTGCTTTCTTAGTCACTGTTGCACACTGAGCAGAGGGTTTCAAAGTATCAACAATGAAACCTAGATCCTTTTCCTAGGCCATGACTCCTACTGTGGAATCTTGCATCACATAGCTATAATTTGGGCTCCTCTTTCCTACAAGCATCACTTTGCACTTGCTCACATTAATTGTCACCATTTGGATACCCAATCTCACAGTCTCGTACGGTCCTCATGCAATTTTTTATAATCTTCTTGTGATTTCACAACTTTGAATAGCCTCACTAGTTTTTCCCCATCTCCAGATCATTTATAAATATGTTAAAAAGCAGTGATCCTGAGTAAGTGACATCAGCTGCCTAAATGGGTGCCTGATTTTGGGTTCCTGCTCCCTCTCCTGGTAGGTGGCAGTTGTTGTATATGTCTTCTCTTAATAGGGCCCGTTTCAGGGAATTCTTGAAAAAGGGAATGCTACCATTAGAGAGGAGACGATTGGCACGTATCTGAGCTCCTCTAACTTGTCTTCGGACAGCTCAAAGAGACTTTTTAGAGGCAGAGATTTGGCCAGGCAAGATTGCAGCAGCCATAAAGACCATGGCAACTGGCTTGGATGGAATTATATAAAGCTTTTGCTCTTGAGTTATCACCTTTGCTTGCTAAGGTTATGAACAGTATGAAGGATGGGGCTAGTATACTTCCCTCTATGTTAGAGGCGTGGATTTCTGTCATACCAAAGGAAAGGAAAGATCCTACTGAGTGTCAGTCGTATCATCCAATTTCTGTTCTTAATGCAGAGATGAAACGTTTAGCGAAAGTCCTGGCAACAGGGTTGAATGGGGTGCTGCCTTCAATTGTGCACCCAGACCAAGTGGGCTTTATTACTAAGAGGCAGGCAGCAGATAGTATTTGCAAGATTATTAATCTGAATTATATCCCATAAGTCGAGATCTCAGTCCTCTCTTTTGGGGATTTATTAACCAAATTTATGAAGAGATTCACCCAAGGCAGCGTACAGCAGGTACAGTTTTAACATAAAACTTACAATTTTGTTAACAGTATAACAATAGTAAAATAACAAAGAACAAAGAAATACAAAAAATGAGGCAAACTTGAAAACAGTAAATTGAAACCTAATAATAAAACTATTGTGAGACAGTATCAAAAATATACACATTTAACAGCACTGGAATTCAAATACCAGAGATATAATACAATGTTAGCATAATACTAATGATACACCTAATAAGAATGCATTAGAACATTCAACTAACAGATAAGATGCTAAAGGTTTTCTACAATATAGCTTACCATATAGCCAAGGGACAAAGAGCAGATAGATGATGGGAACAAGATGCGTGGTACAGAGTCAGCTGGGATAATTTGATAATTAAAATCAAGGCAAGTTCTTTGTATAGTTAAGCAAGAGATAAGGAACTGATCTAAGATACAGTATGTATAGCAAGCTAGTCCGGGGGCATAATGGGAGCATAGTCAGTCACCCTCCATATTAAAGACTTGGGAGAAGAGCCAGGCTTTCACCTGCTTCCTGAAGTAGAGATAGTCTCAAGATATACCTAGCCCCTCTGGGAGTAAATCCCAGAGCGTAATGGCTACTCTTGATAAGGCTCACTGGCGGGTATCACATCATATAATTTCTTTTGATGAGGGTACAGATAGTGATGATCCTTGGGTCAAGAGTTAATCCAGAAAGTAAGGGGGAAAATGGACAGCCTTACCAAGTGCCCCCAAAAAATAGGAAATGGCTCCGATAGAGAGCCATTAATACTCAAGACAGCCTAAGGGTGGTGATAGAGCGCACGTGCAGCGTCCTGAAAAAAACGGTAATACCATAAGCTTCAAGAGCAGCGGGAAAAAAAAAAAATCACATCTTACCCTGTCAAAAGCTGGCATCAAAACTAACAAAAAAGGATGGAATTTCCTAATATGCCACTGCTTCCAACGAAGTAAGAAAGCAACGAACATTGCGAACAGAATATCTCCCCTTGCACAAAACCTACCCGAGGTTCTGCTATCAAATGGGGTAAGAACCTAGATAGTCTATTAGCCATTATTTTGGCCAACAATTTCTCCTCAAAATTGAGTAATGAGATTGGACAATACGATTCCACCTTGTGAGGATCCCTCCCAGGTTTTGGAAAGGCCAAAATCTGAGTTATCTTAAGACCATCAGGCAACTCGCAATTACCTATCATTTCACTAAATGCTGCCGCTAATGGGGCCGAGACAGCCTCCTGTAACAATTTATAAAATTCAGATAGAATCCCATCTAATCCTGGGGCATTACAAAGCGCACTCTAATAACAAGAACAATCTCCTCCTCTGTAATTGAGCATTCAGCATTGGGGAGAAATAGTAGGTAAGTCCAAGGCTGCCAAATATGTGGTACCCTCTAGGCCCATCTCAGGAGGCTTTGTATAAAGCTCTTTATAATAGGTTCTAAATATAATCTTAATAGTCTTAACTTTATGAGTAAAGGAATCCTTCTCATCAGTCATAGTAGGCACCCTGCTAGATTCACTCCTGGGCTGCACCAATCAGGCCAACAGTTTCCCATTCTTATTACCAAATCTACGTAACTGGGATTTCTTCACCCACTGATGGAGCAGTTCATTTAATGCAGCCTGAGAGGCCAAGAACCTAGCTCTAGTATGCATGGAGGGGGACAGCCCAAATTGCCTTCTCTCCGATTGTACTTGAGCTTCTAAGGCCAGAATGGCCTTTTTGCACATTTTCTTTTTATGTGCAGAATACACAATTATCTCCTCCCTCGGCACCACCTTTACAGTTTCCCAAAATAATATGGGCGTGATAGTATGGGAATGATTAAATAAGGCGTAATCTGTCCATTTCTGCTGAAGGTATATAGAAAACTGTGGGTCCATGTATAAACCCAAAGAAAACCGCCAAGAAAACCCAGACCCAGGAAAGGGGGCAGTGCACAATTCTATCCATACCACTGCGTGATCTGAGATTTCACGGGGACCAATATCAGCCATAAAAACAGCCAGAGCTCTGAGGATACTAAAAAATAATCAATACGAGCTTGAGTATTGGTGAGCCCTAGAATGATGAGCATAACTGTGATCTGTTGAAGTATTTGCCACACATCTATGAGATCAAAGAGGTCACAAAGCATGGAGATTCCCTTTGTTATATACATTTTAGCCATGGGAGGTGCCTGAGACTTATGTATGGTAGGGTCAAACATTCCATTAAAATCTCTCCACAAAATGAAAGGGACACCTTCAAAGTCCTTGAGACAATGAAGAACTCTATACCCAGCCTGCTTCCAGGAAGTGGCTGGGGTGTGGAGTTCTGTTCGGTATTGCTGGGGGTGTGCCTTGAGAAAGCTGGTAGACCACATTTCCCAATAGCTACGAAATTTTAAATAAGCGGTGTGCCTTGAGAAAGCCAGTAGGCAAAACATATTGGCCATATTTTCCCCTAGCTACATGGACTTTTAAATAAGTTAAAACTTTTTCATTAAAGTTAAAATTAAAATTAAAAGTAACAAAGTATGTGTAATTTGCACCAATATCAGACCAATGGAGAAGTGGGGGCATAAATCTTAAGGCTTTGAGAAGTCTGAGCCCTAAGTAGAACCGCCAAGGACTGTAAAAGAGGTGCCGAGTTGATATACGACACAATATAATGAAATCTGATCGAGTCTCAAGGTGATGACATGATGAATTGGACATCTTGAGAGTGAGATTACTGCCATATCAGAGGATTGCTTAATTCTGACTTGGACATTTTTTTAAAATGCCTCTCCATGTCATAAACAAACAATATTTCTGAAATAACCATGTTTTTAAAATGATGAAATCAGCACTCACATAATATGTCTAATGTAGAGTAAGTCAGATTGAGTGTAAACGGAATAACAGCGTTTTCCTCTCCATTTAAACAATCCCCCCTCCCCACCCCTCAGGTTACACTCAATCTGACTTACTCTATATTAGACATATTATGTGAGTGCTGATCATAATGTTTGTTCTTTCATCAATAAAAATTATTGAAACTAAAATGATGAAATCCCACATAAACATCTATAGATCTAATATTCAAAGGAAGGCTATTCCAAAAGAGAGCAGCCTTAAACCTCATGAATTCATGCAGAAATTCTTTACAAGGTGGAAATCAAAACACTGATGCCAGATTTCATATCTAGATGACCAGACATCTAGAAGAATGCATCCAGTCATGAATGATCTTGAAAGTTAAACAGAGTAATTTAAAAATAACCCTTGCATGAACTGGTAAATTAAACTTTTTCAAAAAGAGGGGCTGCTTTGTCCCACCACCTATTTCCCATAACCAGTTTGCAACCACAACAAAACACAAACTATTCGGGTCATTAACCTATCTGAAATTCCCAAACCTTTAAGTAATTTAATTGTGCATTAATTAATTAATTATGACTTGGAACCACAGCTAAGGAAATAATACCCTTCTTGAACAGAAGCCATATGTTTTTTATAAGAATGTGTAAAAGGGAACCTAAAGGATACACATTTCATAAGAATGTGTATCCTCCAAGGTACAACTTTCCAATTATCAATGTACCCAGCATCTTCTGTATATCCGTATCTTTCAACCTTGAATTAAAGTTCTTTGTAAGAACACCTCTTTCTACTGCCTGGCTGCAGGCTGCACTGATTCAGCTATCTGACCAAACACTTTCCTTCTCCTGTCAACTTATTTTGAATCTTTACTAGCTCCTTGTTTGATGCTTCACCTTTACCTAGGTATTCAATTATCAATTCACCTCTCTCTCATTTTTGCAGCTTAACTTGCACTCCTGCCCATCTCTGCAAACTAAGGCATCTGAAAGAGGCAAATGACTCTCCTCCTCACCTTTATATAGTTAATTATTTACAGCCCGCCTTTATCCAAGATTTTATAGCCCACTACTTTCAACCAAATGGCCGTATAGAGTGGGTTACAATTTATAATTCCTGTTTCCAAGCCTGAACAATATAAAATCCCCAAATTCAGTAAACATTACACCATCATGGTGCGGGTACCCAAACTCTTTAATTCAATAGGAGAGCTCTTCCCCACCCCAAACATGCATAGGATACAACCTGCTAGAAGTCAGAATAAACTGAGGTGAAGCTCAACTATGGATTTCCAGATCTCAGCTATAGATGGACCAAATGCACTAATTTAAAAGACTTGCCTTAGAACCAGAGGGACTCTTTTCTTTCTCCACATCTGGTCCCTCATAAGTATTTTCCATGAGAAGTTTCTTCAGTTTCTTCAATTTAGGCCGGCATCTTCTTAACTCCCAATAATGACTGGAGAAGCCACAAACCTGCAAAGAGTGTTAGCATTGTAAGAAACGTGCAACTCTCCTGCCTAAACAAACACTTAACAACTCACTAAAAGCAAACCAGGATTGTAACTTTTCGCTGGACTCTCTGCCTTCAAAAGAGGTAATCTTCTCCAGGGGATGGGGGAAGGGAGATATCCCACACACTTATCTTATTGCTGACTATGTTTGTCCAAGTTCTTTGTACAAGAGAAGCCATGATTCTAACAGAAACATATACAGCCAAGAGACTGGTCTAAACAGTTTCAAAAGCGTTACCTACTGAGAAAGAAAGTACAATATGTGGCAATAACCTTCCCCACTCACACTAAGTTTATCAAAATAGATAGCACTAGATTTTATGGCATAAGAACATCCAATTTGTGCCTTCTAATTACTGCTGAAAGAGATGGGCACTTTAAATCCTGCAAAAGCTGAACTGGTGGTTAAGTGGCAATACTGTGCACTGCCATGTGAGATGTCTAGATTCAGTTTCTGCTCCTTGGGCTAAACAAAAATTATAAGTCACACAAAGTTAGCTGTACCTTGGTGTGAAGAAGGCTCAGTTCTGGCTGCTCATCTGTAAATTGGTCTGGAGTTTTGCAGTCGGGAATGAAAAGCAGTAAATTTGAAGTATCGGCTACTTTTAGCTCATATGTTTTGTCTCCACTGCACAGTATAGCATGCTCATCTTTATCACCACGGATCACAAGGCTAATACAACGTTAAAAAACAAAAAAACATGATTTTGAGTTCAGAAAAAAATCTGAAACCTCTAGCATTCAAAAATAATCAGACCTTTATCTCGGAACCTACATATTTTGCTACCTTTAAGATCAAAGGTCAAAGTGATGCCAAATACACACTTCTCAGTTGCCCCACAAAAAGCATCATGTATATTTTTATATTTATGTGCCATCAGCAACTATCAAATATATTTACTGTTGTTTTGAGCTGAAGAGAAATGGAAGGAAAAATGTCTTACCTGATAATTCTCTTTACTTTAGTCCTACCAGACTAGTCCAGACAAGTGGGTGTTGTATCCACCGACCAGTGGATGAAGACAGAAAAAGAAAATATTTCCAAGTGATTTATCCCTTATGGGTATTGTGCAGCTGAAGGAGTGGAACGCCGAATACTACCCGAATACTGCTGAACAACAGGACAACCTCATGTTTTTGTGCCTACTGATGGACGTATACTTATGCACTCTACCTCTGCTTTTGGCTGTTTAGCCACACCTTATTACTGCACTGGACATTTGTGCCTTATCCAGTTTTACTGTTTACTAACGAAAGACGGTTGCTGTTTACTAATGTAAGGACAGAATGCAGGACTATTAGACATATAGCTTGTAACAGTAGTTTGCAAGGCCTATACAAGACCAGCTTGCATGTAGCAACGCGACCTTGGAGGGTGCTGACACCCCCTGCATTCCTGAGCCGAACCTTATCTCCTGTGCTAGAAAGGAGCATTGTGTGTGTGTGAAGAATAAGCTGCTAAGTTTCGTTTTTCTTGCCAGTATCATTTCAGTGTTATGACGTGAGTATGTACTGGGACTACAATTTTGTACTGTAAGAACTACAAATGTTTACTGCGCATGCCAGTTGTGATGTGTAAGGGGCCAAATGCGCAGGCCCAGTGGGGAAGTATAAATGTAAGTGTCAGATGATTTATGACACACAGTGTCCCGAGACTACTCGGTGCTGTTCACTTGCTAGCAATAAAGTTGCCTTGTTTGGAACCAAAGTTTGCCTTTCGTCTCCTGATTTCCCACCTGTTTCATTGGCGACCCAGATGGGACAGAAGTAGAAAGGGGAATCGGATTATATTCTTCCCCTCCCCCACTGCGGTCGGGTCGGGTTATCGATCCCCACCCGAGAAGGTGGTGAGTGGCCACCGCTGATTTCAGCGTCCATCTCCCGGAGGAGGGTCGATCAACTCCGCCTGACTGTAGAGGGGGCTGTGTGGTTCCGGCAAGGCACCTTTTCTATTTCAGAAAGAAGCGTACGACGGCGCAGCCTGCGACCCCGGCGGACAGGTGAGTATACTCTACGTAGTGACCGGCCCAGTAAGGACCGAAGAAGAGGCGTGATCACCCTCTTTTAGCCAGTGACTAATACGGACTATTGGTATACGACTAGGTCCCGAAACTCACTAGGCTCCGGCGACGAAACCGAGCGGCGAACGGGAGGGTTTCTTGTGGCGTATGAAAGTGTGTGAATGGGCTTGCAGTTCCAGGCCGGGCGACCGCGTCCTGGTCAGGCCGAGTGTTGACCCTTTTGTGTCTGGTGGAACGAGACCCCTTACTCCTCCACCGCCCCTTCCCCCTTTGTCCGTCACCTGTCCTTTGGCACTCAGGTTAGGATGGGCGGGGGTGGGTCTTCACCGTTAGACTTAATGACGGAACACTTTAGCGAAGTGTTCGACCAAGATAAATGTAGCAGGGCCGGGATGATACAGAGATGTCAATTTATGTGGCCAGGGCTAGGAATTGCCGGATGGCCCCCGGGAGGGTCATTCGAGTATGAAAAAGTGGCGGCGGTCATGAATATTGTTATGGTTGAGGGAAACCCAGGCTGTCCCGAGGACATCCCATACATAGAAGCGTGGTTGGATGTAGTCCGGGACCCGCCGGCTTGGGCCCAACGGAAGGTAGAAAAGGCCGCCCTCATGGTGGTAAAGCAGAGAAAGGGCCGGAAAACTAAACTTAAGGCCCTGCCGACCCATGCCTTCGCTCTCCAAAGCTCGGCAACCGCTGCCGTTCAGAAGGCCGCAGGGCCCGCCCCCATACGGCCTACCGCCCCTAGCGCTGAAGCCACTGAGACCACGCCCCCTGCTACCATTGGTAAGGTAGGAGCTACGCCCAGTACGACCAACACACTTTCTAGAATGAAACCCCCAAAGGAAACCCTAGGGAAAGTTCAGGGTTTGCCCAAAAAGAAGCCTCCGAAGGCCCCGATACTTGCTACGGCGGAAGCATACGAAGACGACATCGCGCCACCGCCGTATGCCCCGATATACCCCGACATCGCGAGCCTGGAGGAGGGCCCGGATAACGCTGATGCTTCCGGGTCAGAGTCGGAGGCCGGAGAGACGTCCCGTCCAGACTCACCTGAGTCACCGGGCCCCACAACCATACGGAAGAGTAAACGGGTTGTGAAGAACATTACTCGGTTCCCCCAATCGAGTCCGCGCAATGCCCTCCCTTCGAGCAGGAAAGAGGGAGCCACTAACCTATTCCCAGTTCGACAATCTACCACCTATACCCCTAACCCGGCGGAAGGGGGGGGGCCAGCCCATTGAATCAACAGTTTATAGCCACGTTCCCTTCTCAAGTGCCGACCTGTATAACTGGAAATTGCATGGGCCGTCCTACGACCAGAAACCCGAGCAGTTGGTGGAGCTGGTGGAAGGCATTATATACAGTTATAATCCGACTTGGGGAGACCTTAGGCAGTTGAGCGCCCACATCCTGACCACTGAAGAACGCCGCCTTTTACAACAAAATATGGAGCAAGCTGTCCGGGATGCGAACCCCACCCATGCCAACTTACAGAATCTAATAGAGACGGAGGCGCCCCTCGCTGCTCCTGCGTGGGACTACCGAACCGCTGAAGGCCAAACCCTTATCCGCCGATACCAGCAGGCGTACCTGGCCGCCTTAAAGAAGGGGAAACAGAAGGTTACCAATATGGGGAAAATTCACAGTGTAGTCCAACAAAAGGACGAGAGTCCGGGGGATTTTCTGGAACGGCTTATGGAGGCATTTAGAAGGCACAGCCCGATAAACCCCGAAGACCCCAGGAACCTCCCAACCGTAGTTATGAGTTTTGTTAGCCAGTCAGCACCGGATATACGAAGAAAGCTGCAGAGAACGGAAGGGTTTGAAGGGATGAGCCTCAGCCAATTAAAAGCTATAGCTGACCGCGTATTCGGGTATCGCGACCAAGAAGAGAAGACAGAGGCCCGGAAGGAGTCGACTAGACGGATGCGGGAGAAGGCAGATGTGTTGGCCACGGTACTGGAAGAACGCTTGAGGTCTAGACCAAGGGGGAGGGGCAGAAAGACAAGAGGAGCACGGTCCCCCATAGGACGTAACCAGTGTGCAAATTGTAGACAAGAAGGGCACTGGTGGGCTGACTGCCCAGAGGAGATACGGGACCACCCGAGAGAAGAAGAAACATGGGACCGGCCCAGAGAGGAGGAGACGGACGACCGTGCAGGGGCCCCCAGACGAGGCCGGAGCCGGGGTCGAAGAGACAGGGGACGGGATGACCGGAGGGAATGGCAGATGGCTATGGAGGCTACCCGAGACAGTACCGCATGAAGAGACCGGGAGGGCAGAGTCCCCACTGACCCTCTGGTGGAAATTCGGGTGGGGACAGAGTCTATGAAGGCCTTACTAGACACGGGGGCCCAACGATCTGTTATCACCACCGCCATAGCCCCAGCCACGAAAGAAACTATACCAATTGTGGGAGCCTCCGGGAAATCCCTTGCAGCCCCCCTCCTCAAGGAACGCCAAGTCCAGATCGGAGGGACAATGGTGTCTCATCAGTTCATACACATCCCTGGATGTCCAGTCCCCTTGATTGGTCGAGACCTACTCTGTAAGCTCCAGGCCACCTTGAAGTTCAAGACCACGGGTGAAGTGGAAGCTCGCTTTGAAGATCGGCCAGTGACACTTATCTGCCCGGTAAGGGAAGAATGGAGACTACACGCTCCCCCAACCGTAGGGCCTGGCAGCTGCCGTTACGACCAGAATACCCCTTTTGCCCAGCAGAGGCGAGCCATAATGGATGAAGTGCCTGGTGTATGGGCGGAAGTGAACCCCGGAGGATTGGCCGTTAACGCTATCCCCATCTGGATTGAACTCAAACCAAATGCTCAAGTTGTCAACCAAGGACAATACCACATCCCCTATGCAGCCCGGCATAGTATGCAAACTCATCTACAGAAACTCCTCCAACAAGGGGTCCTTAAACCGATCAGATCCGCGTGGAATACCCCATTGTTGCCCGTTAAGAAGCCAGGAACATCCGAATACAGACCCGTCCAGGACCTAAGGAAAGTTAACAACCAGGTGGCCGACATAGTTGCCCTCGTACCGAATCCCTACTCCATCCTAGCCCAAGTGCCATCCCAGACCAAGTGGTACAGTGTCATTGATTTGAAGGACGCCTTCTTCTCCATCCCTCTTGCTGCCGATAGCCAAAAGTTGTTTGCCTTCACGTGGGAAGACTTACAGACTGGTAATAAGCAGCAGTTTACCTGGACCCGACTCCCCCAGGGATTCAAGAACTCCCCTACCCTCTTTGGTGACCAGCTCGCCCAGGACCTGAAAATGTACCAAGATGAGTACGGGCCGGTCGTCCAATACGTGGATGACTTGTTGGTGGCCCGGGAAACGTACACGGACTGTGCAGAAGCTACTTTTTACCTCTTGAAAACCCTGGAAGCCCAGGGGTACCGGGCCAGTCGCAAAAAGGCCCAGATATGCGAGATCGAAGTCGAGTATCTGGGGTTTCGCCTCCGAGAAGGAACCCGAAGGCTCGGTACCCCCCGAACCCAAGCTATCCGAATAAGAAGGAATTGCGAGCACTCCTCGGAGCCGCTGGATACTGCCGGATATGGATCATCAACTTCGCTGTTCTGACCCATGATCTGTACGCCAAGCTAAAAGGACCTGAACTCGAGGGCCAAAACCTCCAGTGGGAGAAAAACGAACTGAAAGCCCTTCAGGACCTCAAGGAGGCCCTTGTGGCCCCACCAGCGCTCGGACTGCCAGATGTGACTAAGCCGTTCCACTTGTTCGTCGACGAAAAGCAGGGACTGGCACTTGGAGTCCTCACCCAACTGATCGGCACCTGGCAACGCCCTGTAGCATACCTCTCCAAGAGCATGGACAACGTGGCACGAGGATGGCCGGGCTGTCTCCAAAGCATTGCAGCGGCCTGTCTGCTGATACATGAGGCCAATAAACTCACGTTTGGCCAAACACTTTTTGTGACCACACCCCACACCATCCGCGGCCTACTCGAGAGCCACGGACCTAGATGGATGACCAACTCCCGATTGGTTAAATACCAAGCCCTCCTGTGCGAAAATCCGGAGGTGCGGATCCTGGACACGACCAACCTCAATCCTGCCACCCTCCTCCCGGCCCCTGAACCGCCATTACACGACTGTGAGGAGGTAATGGCCACAGTGCATTCTAGCAGACCTGACCTCAAGGACCAACCCTGGCAAGGGGGCATCACCCTGTTCACCGATGGAAGTAGCCAAGTAATAGAGGGAAGTCGAAGAGCTGGCTATGCTGTTGTATCTGAGGACCACGTGATCGAGGCTATGGCCCTGCCGCCCGGAACGTCAGCCCAGAAAGCGGAGCTGATCGCCCTCACCAAAGCCCTCCTGTGGGCTGAAGGAAAAGTTGTTAACATTTACACTGACTCCAAATACGCCTTCCTCACCCTCCAGGTGCATGGAGCCTTGTACAAGGAGAGGGGATTTCTGACAGCTGAGGGAAAAGGACTCGCAAATGCCACTGAGATTTGCCAACTACTCGAGTCGGTGTGGAAGCCAAAGAAGGTAGCTGTAATGCATTGTAGGGCCCACACCGGCCGGACGGACCCTATTGCCCGCGGTAACCAACGAGCGGATGATGCCGCAAAAAGGGCAAGTCTGCTCCCTTGCTCTACTCACTCTTCTGACCCTGTACTCGTCGTCCATCTCCCTACAGAAATCCCCATCTACACCTCCCAAGAAACGGAATGGGCCCGACAAGAAGGCCTGGAGTCACGCAATGGCTGGTGGGTACTACAGGATGGGCGCATATGGATACCCGAAGCCTTGGCCTGGACGGTGGCCAAGGAGGCTCACGATCGCACCCACCTGGGCAGGGACGCCCTGGGGCGCCTACTCGAGAAAACTTACTACATCAACAAACTGTCCCTGTGGACCAAAAATGCTTCCAGCCGATGTGCAACTTGTGCCCGGAACAACCCTCGAACGGGGCCTGGTCCTATGCCAGGACATGTTCTCCGAGGCACTAGCCCTTTCCAAGTCTGCCAGATTGACTTTACACACATGCCCCCGGCCCGGGGCTACAAAGCTATCCTCGTCGCCGTGTGTACCTACACCGGATGGATTGAAGCCCAGCCCACTAGAACGGAAATGGCTAAAGAAGTCACCTCCCTACTGCTTCATCAAATCTTACCCAGATACGGTCTCCCCAAGCAGATAAACTCCGACAACGGTCCTGCCTTTGCCAGTGAAGTAACTCAACAGCTCAGTACGAGACTGGGCCTCGATTGGAAGTTACATTGTGCCTGGAGACCCCAAAGCAGTGGAATAGTGGAGAGAGCTAACCGTTCCCTGAAGAACCAGCTAGCCAAGCTATGCCAAGAAGCCAAAGCCAAATGGCCCGATCTGCTTCCACTGGCCTTGCTACATCTTAGGTGTACCCCCAAGGCTACCGGCCTTACTCCGTACGAGATGATGTATGCTAGGCCACCACCACTACCCTCTTTTCCCGACTCCTTGCAGATACAGGGCGAGAGTTCCTTAGTGAGACAGATGAAAGCATTACACGAGGTAGTGCAAGACATCCAGCAATACACTGAAAGAGTAGCTCCCTTGGTTCTCACCAATCCCACACATCGGTTCAGGGTAGGAGATGAGGTCTGGGTAAAAGAGTGGGATGAATCTGACTGTCTAAAGCCCAAATGGAAGGGGCCCTCCCTTGTTCTCCTAACGACCCCAACCGCTGTTAAAATTGCAGGAAGCTCGGTGTGGATACATTGGACCCGACTGAAACCTGCCGCTCCCACTAACAGCACCCCGAAGCGTTGGACTGCTCATCACCATCCAGACGCTCCATTACGGCTGACCTTAAGAAAGACGTGAACCACCAGATTCATGCCGGCCCAGCAACAGGAACTCAGCTTCTGGACCCACTGCGTTTTTGGCTCCCTGTTTATCGCAGCCTTCATCGTGGGCCTCATTATCTTCTTGCTGCAAAAGCTCGGATACCTCCCACCAAATCTATAATGCTGAGCATCTTCCTTCTCCTGTGTGCAGTCCCGAGCTATCCTGCCACCCTGAGCCTGAACTGCACTGAATGTTTGCGCCTGGTGCGCCATCGTATAGAGGGAGGATATCACCTGGTTACCACCCTCATTCACCAGACGCAGCCCCCGGAAGGCGATTGCCGGCTTCTCCCGACTTGTGCCCTCATAACCCCGAATGGCCTCCAACAGTTCCACAGATGCCTCCAAGGCAATCTCACTATCTGCCATAGCCCTACCAAGCCAAGATACTACAATGTTACCCTCAGTGTAGGACTCCCTGCGTATGTGGCCGGGCCTCCGGGAGTCGAGGGAGATGGCATTCTGTATTACATAAATTCCACTCGCATCCTTGTCGGTGGCATCCAAACGGTAGCAACCCTAACCTTCGACGTTTGTGTCGCCATGGACAAACACCCTTGGTCTCGCAAATGTGGCAGCCAGAGTTGGCGTGAGGCATATGTGAACGACCACAAGTATGTCTGCCCCTTCAGTCCAGACGTGAGATGCTGCTCTCCGTGGGTTTGGCTCCCATGTGCCGGTGACACTCGAGCCTCGGGCTGGGACCGAGTATGTGCTTATACGGGTGGAGGATATGCCGGCTGCACCGGCCTAGGCGAGTTTCGTCGAGGTTCTGGTAACTATGTGTCCCTAGACTGGCCCATTCGAGGACACGATATGCCATGGAGAGGGACGTGGGGCCTTGGCATTGACGGAGGAGGACTGGATCCGTTGACATATATTACCATATATCAGAGCCTCGAAACAAAGCCTCCTACGCACTACCAGACTACTGTCGTCGGCTACCAAGAGGTATTCGATGAAATCGCTCGTGCTGAACAGACCGAGACTAAATTCCCCATTTCCCCAGAAGCCCGGAATATGTTCCTCAACTTGGCCGAAAACATTGCCCTCTCCCTGGGAATTGCCAACTGTTTCGTCTGTGGAGGCACCGACATGGGTGAACAGTGGCCCTGGGAAGCGAGAGAGATCCGACAGCAAACATGGGATGCACTCAACACCACTAACATTACCTTTCCCCAACGGCCGAAGCCGTACGAATGGGCCCTAAGAACAAATATCATAGGTACCCTCTGCGCTAGTCGAGCGCCATCGAAGCGGTACTCTGTACCAGTGGGAGATTCTGCTTGCACGGGGGTCCTTCAGTATAATGGAAGCCGGACGACCTGGTGGCAAACGGATAACCTGCCCGCCCCGGAGCCTATTTGGACAGAACCCACCTTGAACACGACATGGACATACGGAGGAAACGCCTCCCTCAAGTGGGTAGCCCCGGAGGGCTACTACTATATCTGCGGGCGCAGGGCCTACGAACAGCTCCCGGCCCGCTGGTACGGTACCTGTCTCTTGGGCACTGTTCGACCTAGCTTTTTCCTTCTGCCCCTGCGAGTTGGCGAAACTTTGGGTATCCCCCTATACGTGGAAAAGGGGCCAGATAACCTTGCCAGACGTAAACGGTCCTTTCTAAACACCAAGCCCAAAGTCCAAATTGGAGACTGGAAAGACAACGAGTGGCCGCCAGAACGCATCATTCATTACTATGGACCGGCCACATGGGCTGAAGATGGTACATACGGGTACCGAACCCCTATCTATATGCTGAATCGCATTATTCGCCTACAGGCCGTGCTCGAAATCCTTACTAACGATTCGGCCTTTGCCCTCAATATCCTAGCCCGACAAAACACTAAGCTCATTACCGCAGTTTACCAAAATCACTTGGCTCTTGACTACCTCCTAGCCCAGGAGGGCGGGGTGTGTGGCAAGTTTAACCTCAGTAATTGCTGCTTACAGATTGATGACCAGAGCCATGTCATCAAAGAGATAACTGACCGGATGGTCAAATTAGCCCACGTCCCCGTCCAGACCTGGAACAGCGCGTGGGACTGGACTTCCTCCCTAACCAGCTGGTTGCCAACCTCCGGGAGCCTGCAAGGCCTCCTTGTCATGGGTGGCCTGTTTTTGTTGTCCTGTTTACTAATTCCTTTATCTCTTCCCTTTGTTTTCAGGTGTCTCCGCTCCACCATGGAGAGCATCGCTGACCGCCGGGCTGCTGCCCAGCTCATGGCTCTCCAGATGTACTCCCCCATTCCCCAGTCTGATGAAGCTTACGACGAAGCACCTTGTGGCTGATGTGCACTTTGAACCCCCTGAGTCACTTAATGGGCCATTACCCTTGTGCCAGCAAAAGACCGGCTACAAAGGGGGGGGGGATTCCTCTAGGGACCCTCCGTCTCAACCCCGGCGAAGCAACCAACGGCTGCGCAAGGGCTTAGGGCTCGCTTGTTGCCTCCCTCGCTGACTATCCTTGTCCTTTCTTTCCTTTTCAGGGTTCATGGAGGTGATACTCTCCACCAGAATGGATGTTCAAGTATCAAAAGGGGGGAATGAAGGAGTGGAACGCCGAATACTACCCGAATACTGCTGAACAACAGGACAACCTCATGTTTTTGTGCCTACTGATGGACGTATACTTATGCACTCTACCTCTGCTTTTGGCTGTTTAGCCACACCTTATTACTGCACTGGACATTTGTGCCTTATCCAGTTTTACTGTTTACTAACGAAAGACGGTTGCTGTTTACTAATGTAAGGACAGAATGCAGGACTATTAGACATATAGCTTGTAACAGTAGTTTGCAAGGCCTATACAAGACCAGCTTGCATGTAGCAACGCGACCTTGGAGGGTGCTGACACCCCCTGCATTCCTGAGCCGAACCTTATCTCCTGTGCTAGAAAGGAGCATTGTGTGTGTGTGAAGAATAAGCTGCTAAGTTTCGTTTTTCTTGCCAGTATCATTTCAGTGTTATGACGTGAGTATGTACTGGGACTACAATTTTGTACTGTAAGAACTACAAATGTTTACTGCGCATGCCAGTTGTGATGTGTAAGGGGCCAAATGCGCAGGCCCAGTGGGGAAGTATAAATGTAAGTGTCAGATGATTTATGACACACAGTGTCCCGAGACTACTCGGTGCTGTTCACTTGCTAGCAATAAAGTTGCCTTGTTTGGAACCAAAGTTTGCCTTTCGTCTCCTGATTTCCCACCTGTTTCACAGCCATACTGTGTTCACTATTTCAACTATCCAAGCAGTGGTGATAAAGACCTTACTTTTTGTCCATATTGCATTAATAAAAGGAGGTATGTAATTTACTGTTATATAAGTATTTTTTATATACAAATTTTGTATTGAAATTCAAAAACCAAAATACAACCAAAGGCAAAAAATACACAATTACAATTCAAATTGCCAGCCATCATAAACGAGGAGGAAAGGCAAATCCACTTAGGTGGATGGACCACAAAATCCCAGAATCAACAGAGCACAAAAGAATGCGGGAAATGGACCAATAACCTCAGAGACTGGGACAACTGGATCATATAAAGCAAACTTTATTACAGACGCGACACAGATCTGTGTTTCGACCACAGGCCTGCCTCAGGAGTCTAAAAGAATATATAAAAGACATGTAATGCAAACATACATAAGAAACATTTGTTATAATGTAAATGTAAAAACTTAAAATATATAAAACAGCCAGAGAAAAAGGACTTAAAATGAATTAAAAGAACATAATTTCAATATGTAAAATATTAGCAAACATATGTGAACATAATTTAAAAAAATTGTTATATATAAAAAATGTCTATCATAATAACAGAAATAAAGAAAAATAACAATACATGGATACATATTTGTGTTCTAAGAGGAAGCTAAGAAAATGCTAGAATATATCCAATTGTAATAGTACATGAGAGAACTTAAAAATATCATGTAGTAATGAAAATATGATAAAAAATATGAACAAGGTGGCAGAGGTATCTGAGCTTGAAACATACCATTGTTCAATATGCATTTCATTTGATAACTGCACAGATATTGCTTTAAAATATAACAAATAATTTTGTATACTTGCACTAGTGAATGCAAACAATAATGGCACTTGCAGAATAAATAACCTACTGGTCTCTGTGAATTTAAATGATCTCATTGAAGTATTCTTTCTAAGAGTGCATCTAATATGTATCTATGCTAACTTATAAATAAAAGGGGGGGAATGGTATAAGCGAACCCCTTGCATCAGTGGGTAAACGTGAAACACCAAGTCAACAATGTGCAGTAGAGATCAGAGCAAAATAAAACAGCAGTGGACACAACTAACCTTGATGATGGTATTTTTTTCCCACTTTGCTCACACCTTTTTCAGTAGTAGCCCAAGGTGAGTGGTGAGTTACATTCAAGTACACTGGATATTTCTCTGTCCCAGAAGGGCTCACAATCTAAGTTTGTACCTGAGGCAATGAAGGGTTAAGTGACTTGCCCAAGATCACAAGGAGCAGCAGTGGGATTTGAACCAGCCACCTCTGGATTGCAAGACCAGTGCTCTAGCCACTAGGCCACTCCTCCACTCGGTATACATAACCGAGTAAGCAACTTCCACAAGAGAAAAACGAAATGGTCTGTAAAGAAACACAATAATTAAAAAAAAAAAAAGTGTGAGGGTCTCATGGTCTAAAAAGACAAGAAGGGGTAGGGGAAAAGACTCCCAATGAATTGAAATCAAAACGAATGATGCAGACCAACGTGCAAAGCCTGCTAACAATAACAACAACAAAAATAAGGGCCACCACTGTATAAAGAAAGACCTTGAAAAAGTCTTCCTGTTTATACATGCAACAGCGCGTCACGCAGTTCTGTCAGCAGTAACAAATGTCAGAAACAGGAGGTAAGACAAACAGCCAGTATTTTAGCAGCAGAATTGCACCAAAAACAGCGGAAGTGATGCCACGAGTTTGCAAAAATAACAATGTCTGAAGTACTGCTAAACGTCACCACATCATGCATATGCGAAACCAAAATTAAAAGACAAAAATCAAAAGAATAGAAATCAAAAAAGTCAAAAGAATACAAACGAAGCCCAAATGGAATACTACCCCTATGGTGTTATGTGACAGGGTCCGTGAACAAACTCCGTATTAAAGATGGAAACTGAAAAATGACATACGAGTGTGCAACCAGCCGCAAGCAAATATAGAATGCTATTATACTGCTAAACAAATATATTCAAAGTTAAGCATACACAGTCACAATTGTAAACATTGTGATATGCAAAAATTAATCTGGAAGCAAACCGGAAAACGTTATGTAAATTGAATACCACGTTTAAATGGATAAGTAATTGTCTTAATTACCTTAATTGACATCGCCCTTAATTGTCTTGTCTGTCTGTATTACTTTTTAAGATTGTAAGCTCTATTGAGCAGGGACTGTCTCTCTCTGTCAGGTGTTCAGCGCTGCGTGCGTCTAGTAGTGCTATACAAATGTTAATAATAATAAGTACTTGTTGCTAATTGTTAGTTATGTGATGATAGAATGAGTTTAGTGATGTAAATAAACCCTATGCGGAGAAAACATACAACAGAATAAAATAATCGTATTAGGAACATATATATAAAAAACTATAAAATTGTAAAGGGAAAGTACCCACTTAGGCATATAAGGAGGAGACTGCCAATGAAAAAAAAAAGGGGGGGGGGGAGAATATATATATGGTACATGAATAAACCAGTAAAGCATCATATATGGGTGCCCGAGGAACAAATCAAAGGAACTAAAAGAACAAATATGAAAAAATATGCACAGGACTCATAGAAACACACTGAAGTTAATATCACTGTTTAGTTCTGCAGGTGCAAGTGTTTTTAATTCGAATATGAGTCTTTGTTCTTCCCTAAGTAGAGAAATGTCCATGTTGCCCCTTCTGGTTTTTGGCTGAAGAACTTTAAATATCAAGAAAGAAAGATCTGAAATAGAGTGGTTTGCTGCTTTCCAATGACTTACCAGAGGTGCACTTTCCACACTCCTATTAATGCAACTTCTATGCGCTATTATCCTTGTTTTAATTGCTCTGGAAGTCTTTCCAATGTATAAAAGTGGGCATGGACATTGGATTAGATAAATGACACAGGAAGTATTACAGTCTGAGGTGTGGTGTAAATTGTATCTTCTGGATGTAGCAGGATGTATAAAGACAGATGTATCTAGAGAATGGCTGCACATACTACATTTCCCACATTGGTGATGACCTAGATGGATAGAAATTCCTCTTGGTTCCGGTAGCATTGAAGGCACTAGATGGTCTTTTAGGTTCCTGTCTCTAGAATAAGCAATCACCAATTTCTTGTTTTTAAAACACTGTAGACCATCCAAAATGTGCCAGTGCCGTCTGATTGACTTTTGAATGAATTTGGACAGAAATTAATATCTGAGGGTGCAGTCTATATCCAGCGATGTTTTGGGGCATGCTTGCTGGAGCAAGATGGGTCTATCTTCTATAATGGCCCTCATATATATCCCTTGTTAATGAATTCTTCAGGATATCCTCTATTATGGAATCTGTGGCTTAAGGTCTTAGCCTGTGTATTGAAGTCTTCAAAATTTGAACATATACAGCGCAAGCGGAGAAACTGGCTAAGCGGTAAATTCTTTTATAGTGCAGGATTATGGTAACTAGTATAGTGTGAGAAGGCGTTCCTGTTGGTTTTCGATAAATGGCTGTATTAAACAGATATTGGTCTTTTGAAATTGTAAGGTCAAGGAAATGGACCACATCTGCATTATATTCCATTTTAAATTTTAAATTAGGATCTCTAGAATTCAGCCAACTGTAAAAGGTTTCCAATGAGTCAACATCGCCTTTCCAGAGGATAAAGATATCATCAATATATCTCTTGTATATTTTGATGTGCTCGGTAAAAGGACTGGATTTCAGATGTTCCTGTTCAAAGTACCCCACATATAAATTGGCCACATCAGGGGCCATGGCCAACCCCATGGCCGCGCCCTTAATTTGTTGGTAAAAAGTGTTCTGAAAGATGAAATAGTTCTTTGTAAGGGCTAGGGTGGCATGAGTATAAGATGATTGGGGATTCTTCTGAGTGGTCCTCTTTCAAACAGTCTTCTCTATGATGTTAAGAGCTTCAAACTGAGGGATGTTAGTATAGAGTGATTCTATATCTAGCGTGATCATAATGGTGTCAGATAATAGACCGTCATAATCTTGCAACATATTGATCATGTCAGTGGTGTCCCGTACATATGACGGGATCAAAGGGACAAATGGTCTGAGAAAGAAATCCACAAAGATGGAGAGGAGTGGGTTCCAGGACAGAGCCATTCCCTGAGATGATGGGTCTCTCCCCCACCACCTCATCATCCCTATTGTCCTCCTCCTCCTTCCTAGCTCTCAACCTTCAACTCCTCCTTCCTGCCATGAACCCTTCCCCATTCCTCCTAAGCGCTTCCCGTCTTCGTCGCCCTACCTCTCCTCCCCTTCTCCGCACTCTCTTGCTCCTTCTCCTGCTATCCGCGGGCGACATCAATCCCAACCCAGGTCCCCCACACCTGTCCTCGTCCTCATCTCATCTATGCAAACGTTTCCGCAATATCTCCAAATCTCATCTCTATTCCCCTCCTCCCCCCCCCCCCCCTTCTTGTGTGCCCTGTGGAATGCCCGCTCGGTCTGCAACAAACTTTCCTTCACCCACGATCTCTTCATCTCCCATTCCCTTCAACTGCTCGCCCTAACCAAAACCTGGCTCACCCCTGATGACTCTGCCTCAGTCGCGGCCCTTTGCCACGGAGGCTATCTTTTCTCCCATTCGCCATGGCGGCGTCGGACTACTACTTTCGCCCTCCTGCAGTTTTCAACCCCTACTCCTACCACAGTCTCACTGCTTCTCATCCTTTGAAGTCCACTCCATCCGTCTATTCTACCCACTGCCACTCAGAGTTGCAGTCATTTACCGCCCCCCTGATAAGTCCCTCCCTTCCTTCCTTACCGACTTCGATGCCTGGCTCTCAGTTTTTCTTGAGCTCTCATCCCCATCCCTCATTCTTGATGACTTCAACATACACACTGACAACCCATCCGACTCGTACGCTTCTCAGTTCCTCGCTCTGATCTCCTCCTCCAACCTCCAACTGAGCTCCACCACCCCTACTCACCAATCTGGCCACTGTCTTGATCTCATCCTCTCTTCTACCTGCTCACCCTCAAATTTCTACGCATCAGCTCTTCCTCTCTCTGACCATCACCTGATCACATTCACACCATCACCCTCCCCCTCAGTCCCGCCCAACACTAACCACTATTTCCAGGAATCTCCAGACTGTTGACCCCCCCACCTTATCTTCTAGTATCTCTGATCTCCTCCCTTCCATCTTGTCCTCCGAGTCTGTCGACAAGGCTGTCTCCACTTAAAATGCCACTCTCTCCTCTGCCCTAGACACCCTTGCACCGTCCATCTCCTGTCCCACAAGGCGTACTAATCCCCAGCCCTGGCTGACCCTTTGCACCCATTACCTTCGCTCCTGCACCCGATCGGCTGAACGCCTCTGGAGGAAATCTCGCACCCATACTGATTTCATTCACTACAAATTCATGCTATCCTCCTTCCAGTCCTCCCTATTCCTCGCCAAACAGGACTATTACACCCATTTGAATAATTATCTCAGCTCTAACCCTCGTCGTCTCTTCGCCACCCTCAACTCCCTCCTCAAAGTACCCTCCGCCCCCACCCCCCCTCACTCACTCCTCAATCACTGGCTGACTACTTTCGCGACAAGGTCCAGAAGATCAACCTTGAATTCACCACCAAACCTTCTCCTCCTCTTCATCCTATAACCCACTCCCTCAACCAACACACCCAGGCCTCCTTCTCCTCTTTTCCCGATATCACTGAAGAGGAAACCACCCATCTTCTCTCCTCCTCGAAATGCACCACCTGTTCCTCAGACCCCATTCCCACCAACTTACTTAACACCATCTCTCCTACTATCACCCCCCCCCCCCCATCTGTCATATCCTCAACCTCTCTCTCTCCACTGCAACTGTCCCGGACAGCTTCAAACATGCTGTAGTCACACCACTCCTCAAAAAACCATCACTTGACCCTACCTATCCCTCCAACTACCGCCCCATTTCCCTCCTACCCTTCCCCTCCAAAATACTTGAACGCGCCGTTCACAGCCGTTGCCTTGATTTTCTCTCCTCTCATGCCATCCTCGATCCGCTTCAATCCGGCTTTCGCCCCATACGCTCGACTGAAACGGCACTATCTAAAGTCTGCAATGACCTGTTCCTCGCCAAATCCAAAGGTCACTACTCCATTCTCATCCTCCTCGACCTATCCGCCGCTTTTCACACTGTCAATCACAACTTACTTCTTGACACACTGTCCTCTTCCGGGTTCCAGGGCTCTGTCCTCTCCTGGTTCTCCTCTTATCTCTCCCATCGTACCTTCAGAGTACACTCTCATGGTTCGTCCTCCACCCCATCCCGCTCTCTGTTGGAGTTCCTCAGGGATCTGTCCTTGGACCCCTTCTTTTTTCAATCTACACCTCTTCCCTGGGCTCCCTGATCTCATCTCATGGTTTCCAGTATCATCTTTACGCCGACGACACCCAGCTTTATCTCTCCACACCAGACATCACTGCGGAAACCCAGGCCAAAGTATCGGCCTGTTTATCCGACATTGCTGCCTGGATGTCCAACCGCCACCTGAAACTGAACATGGCCAAGACCAAACTTATCGTCTTCCCACCCAAACCCACTTCTCCTCTCCCTCCACTCTCTATCTCAGTTGATAACACCCTCATCGTCCCTGTCTCATCTGCCCGCAACCTCGGTGTCATCTTCGACTCCTCCCTCTCCTTCTCTGCACATATCCAGCAGATAGCCAAGACCTGTCGCTTCTTCCTCTATAACATTAGCAAAATTCGCCCTTTCCTCTCTGAGCACACCACCCGAACTCTCATCCACTCTCTCATTACCTCTCGCCTTGACTACTGCAACCTACTCCTCACTGGCCTCCCACTTAGCCATCTATCCCCCCTTCAGTCCGTTCAGAACTCTGCTGCTCGTCTTATCTTCCGCCTCGACCGATATACTCATATCACCCCTCTCCTCAAGTCACTTCACTGGCTTCCGATCAGGTACCGCATACAGTTCAAGCTTCTCCTACTCACCTACAAATGCACTCGATCTGCAGCCCCTCCTTACCTCTCTACCCTCATCTCCCCTTACGTTCCTACCCATAACCTCCACTCTCAAGACAAATCCCTCCTTTCAGTACCCTTCACCACCACCGCCAACTCCAGGCTCCGCCCTTTCTGCCTTGCCTCACCCCATGCTTGGAACAAACTCCCTGAGCCCATACACCAGGCCCCCTTCCTGCCCATCTTCAAATCATTGCTCAAAGCCCACTTCTTCAATGTCGCCTTCGGCACATAACCACTATACCTCTACTCAGGAAAGCTAGACTACCCCAACTTGACATTTCATCTTTTAGATTGTAAGCTCCTTTGAGCAGGGACTGTCCTTCTTTGTTAATTTGTACAGCACTGCGTAACCCTAGTAGCGCTCTAGAAATGTTAAGTAGTAGTAGTATTTTGGGTAACACATATATGGTGGGAATAACTGGATGCTTAACTTGGAGAAACTTTTTTTTCTTTCATGGTAAGAAAACCCACAAGAGAGGAGATATTGATCAATTCCTGAATGTCTTGTTGTATGTTCTTGGTAGGATCTTTTTCAAGGGGAATATAAAACTCCCGATCTGTCAGTTGTCTCAAGATCTCATTGATGTAGTCAGAGTGGTTCATGACAACCACCCCTCTTTGGCATGATGCTAACACAAAGCTTGAAGCAAGACCCAAGTCCTCCCAACCCACTAACTCACTCCTCTCACAAAAAAAAACCCTATTCAAAACACCCCCCCAAACGACAGTTAGATGGAAACATGGGGATGTTCCAAACACTAAGCTATTATGTGTCACCCCAGCTCTCTACTGTATAATTCAAAAAAAGGATGATAGTCTATTCCTTCACAGTGCTGTCAACTTATTAATTCAGCACACATGGTCCACTTTAGCTACTAGGTGTTCGCATGAAGAGATTCATAGATGTTTCCAATGAGCTTCCAAAGCTAAACGACCGGCCATCATGATATTAAAAATCAGTTTGCAATACCTCCTCAGCAGCTCCGCAAGTTTAGAAACATAAAAACATGACAGCAGATAAAGGCCAAATGGCCCATCCAGTCTGCCCATCCTCTGTAACCCCTCTTTTTCCTAAGTGATCCCACGTGCTTCTCCCTGCCTTTTTAAATTCTGACTCAATCCTTGACAGCACAACCTCCACCGGGAGGCCATTCCACGCTTCCACCACCCTTTCTTTGAAATAAGATTACTCCTAAGCCTATTCCCTCTTAACTTCATCATATGCCCCCTCGTTCCAGAGTTTTCCTTCAGTTGAAAAAGGCTCTCTTCCTGTACATTAATGACCTTCAGATATTTAAAAGTCTCTATCATATCTCCTCTCTCCCTCCTCTCTTCCAGGGTATACATGTTGAGGTTCATAAGCCTGTCCCCATATTTTTTGTGTTCAAGACCACTTACTAATTTTATAGCCACCCTCTGGACCAACTCCATCATGTTTACATCTTTTCGTAGTTGCAGTCTCCAGAACTGCACACAATACTCTAAATGGGGCCTTTCCAGAGGCTTATACAAGGGCACCATCACCTCCTTTTTCCTGCTGGTCATTCCTCTTTTTATGCACCCAAGCATCCTTCTGGCTTTGACTGTCACTTTTTCTGTTTGGAAGCTTTAAGGTCATCAGACACAATCACCCCCAAGAACCGCTCTTCCTTTGTACACTGAAGCACCTCACCCCCTATACTGTACCGCTCCCTTAGATTCTTGTGACCCAAGTGCATGACCCTGCATTTTTTAGGATTAAATCTCAGTTGCCAAATATTGGTCCATTCCTCCAGCTTCACTAGGTCCTTCCTCATGTCATTCACACCCTCCAGGGTGTCCACCCTGTTTATTTATTTATTGCATTTGTATCCCACATTTTCCCACCTATTTGCGGGTTCAGTGTGGCTTACAATACATTGTAAATGATGGAAATACAATTTGTTACAACTCGGTTATGGATTACATTGTGAGGAGTTATGCGAAGACAAAGTCAGAGTATCGTTGAGGGAATAGAACAATGGAAAAGAACAATGGTGTCCACCCTGTTGCACAGTTTGGTATCATCCACAAAGAGACAAACCTTACCAGACTTCCCTTCCACAATATGCTCACAAAGACAGCTTTTCTAGCTTCTCTTCGCTTATCCAGGTATTCTCGCCTGTCTTCATCTTATAACATGTGAAGGCTAACCTCCTTTCTCTTATCTTTTCAGCTACTATGTTCGAGTACCAGAACGGCCTTCTTTTCCACTTACTTTTATGTAATTTTCTAGCATAAAGGTTAGTTGCCTTTAATATAGCTCCTTTCAGTCTTGTCCATTGCTGTTCTACATCCTTCAGCTGTTCCCATCCTACTAACTGTTCCTTGAGAAATTCCCTCATCTCGGCAAAGTTTGTTCTTTTGAAATCCAGGACCTTCCATCTCAAATGTACTTGTTTTGTTTTGTACTTACCATTGCCCAAATTACCACATGGTAACTGCAAAGCCTGTGTGGGTAACTGTTGGGCGCATATCCAGCATCATAATCCCATAAAACTTTTACAGCTTTACTAGGCTGCGGTAAGAATTGACCTTAGCGCACCAGAGGGTCTTTCCCATGCACTAAAGTCATTTTTACTGCTGCTGTAAAAAAAAAAAACCCTTATTTTCTATTAATTTCATTTATGGCTATACACTAGTGTTACCATTAGCACACAGCCATTTTTAAACATTACTACACAAGCACTTACCACCACCTATTTTGGAGGCAGTAAAGGTTCCCAGATTAACTGTGCACTAACTGGGCTGTGCAGAAATGCCCACTCTCTACTCCAACACATCCCCTCAAAAAATAATTGCTGCACAGTTAGCATAAGTGCACCCCTCAATAGGGCTTAGTAAAAGGACCCCTAAGAGTAGTGAGAGAGTTACCACCTCCTTTAGTGCAGCCACAGTCTCAAGCATCTGTATTGTTAATGTAATCCCCCATTATATGGGGACCACTGAAAGAGAAAATCCATCTGAGAGTCACTGGGGGGGGGGGGGAGTGATTGATAGATCCCCGGGTAGTAGGCGCAGCCCATGGGGCGTGGTTTTGAAATAGAATGTAGGGGAAGAGAGTCACCCCAGGAGAGAATGACAAGGAGAGAGGAATTACTGGGTGATAAAAATTGGAATTATGCCCAAGAGGGCATCTTTAGTTGCCTGAGAGTCCCCTGCCAAGAGACCAAGAGGAGTAAGGGGGGGCTCCTAAGTGAGGAGCATGACATCTGGCTGTAGAGGGAGGTTGCGGCTCCTGAAGCAGCAACCGTTCAAGTGTGTGAGCTGCAGGTAGAGAGGCTCAACTCAGGAGCAGAAAGGGATTGGAGCCAGGGAGAGCTTGGTCCCAGGGCCAGGCTGGATCCAGAGTGGGGTCACTGCTGGTGTCCACTGAAAACTGAGTCTGTGCTGACAGATGGAGAAAATGCCAGAGGGAATAACACTGCCCACAGGATAGGCATAAACAGGAGAACTGTATACATGTACATATCTCTATTTGGAATCTACCCTTGTAAATTAACCTGAGGAGACTATGAGGCTTATTTTCAAAGCAAGTAGACTTACAAAGTTCCATAGGAACCTATGGAACTTTGTAAGCCTAAGTGCTTTGAAAATGAGCCCCTAAGTGGTACAGGAGTTACTTCCCCCAGAGGAACAACAGAAGAACTGGAACAAAGTTTGGATTTAGCTGTAGTTGGATCATAAGAAACTGCTGATGTTGCTACCACTGCAGAATAAAGGTTTGAGTTCTTAAATAGAACATTGCCCCACAGTGTACTTAATGAGAACTGGGAACCCAGGAGGCTGGGCCCAAAACAGCACAAGTGTCTCCCAAACCCCTGAATCGCAGTTCTGGAACTTTAACCCACTCCCAGCTTGTCATGAGGGTGGACAGAATTAAAAGTAGTGTGCCCAAGTGAGAGGAGTGGAATTGTCCCTGTGAGTGAGACACGGGTTACATTAACAGCATGTGGTAAGTGTTACTATGTGCTAAGCACGCATATTTGCTGCAGAATTCCAGGATATGCATGCCAGCAATGCAATAGTACTGCAGCCATGGAGGTTTAATTGACACTTACCACATGCTAATTCATGCAATTAATACTTACCCTACTTTAATAATGGGGGGGGGGGGGGCGCCTAAGATTCAAATTGCCACCAGTTTACTTTATGCCATTTTTTTTTTTTTTTTTTTGCCAGTCAAGTACTTTTTCTTAACAGATGTCTTCATAAGCTTTCCCTTCCTCAAAACACAGACAGGAATGACAGACTCTCAAAGAAAGCTTTCAACTTCGCTTCTTAGAAACAACTCTTACAAGTCCTCCTTATACACACACGTATATAAACCACCACGTATTGAAGAACAGCCTGAAGTCAGTAGCCGAGAAAGCTCTACAGCGGGTAGTCTCGGTACCTGTTGCCGGCTTCCAGGCGTTTGCAGAGCTCAGAGTCCAGCTCAAGGAGGCAGTGCTCGCCGGAGGTAAGGCTGGGGCTAAAGGACAAACAGTGCACGGTGCGCCGCAGCTCCTCCACCCTCAGTTTAGCAATCTGCAGCGTGGCCTCCACCTCGTCCCGCGAGCGGCTCATCTCCGCTACGATACAAAGGCCACTAGTATCAGGGAGGCAGACACAGAAAGAGAACTTGCACACTCAACAACACAAAACGCCAAAATCAGCTTCAAAAACGCGCCAACACAGCGCGAGCCAAACTTCCCGCCTAGTGACGTGAAGACGTACAACACTGACTCCCGAGTCCCTCCTCCAGTCCCTCCCCGTGTAGGTTCGTATGTATTCATTAAGTAACCTGATTTAAAACAAAAAGCACATTTACTGGCATCAATTTTTATATTTAGCAGAAAGATAGACTGTTTCGCACGCGCCTTCAATATTAGCCAAGAGAGATATATATAAACTCTTGCAGGCAGTGGCGTAGCCAGACTGCCAATTTTGGGTGGGCCTGAACCCAAAGTGGGTGGGCACAAAATTTTCTCTCAACCCCCCCCCCCCCCCCCAGCAAAATGTAGTCACACTCAGATGCATTTGTCACACAGGGTAAAGTGCTGCTTTTCAGTGCATCCGATTTCAGACAATTTATTTAATAGCCTAATCCTTTTCAGTGAGCTTTCAGAGGCCAAAACCTCCTGCCTCAGGTCAGTATAATGCTGTTACGGTATCCTCGCCTGACCTAAGGAAGGAAGTATTGGTCTCTGAAACTTTATTAACACCATATTACTTTATCCTAAATTAAAAATAAAATTATTTTCTTTACCTTTGTTGTATGGCCATTTACTTTTTCTCATTGTGTTGCTCCCAGTCTCTAGATTCTGCTTTCCTTCGTTTTCGCTTAACTCTTCTGCCAGGGTTTCCTGGCCATTTGTCATTTTTCTCTCCTTTTTCTTTGCTTTCTTCAATATTTTTCTGCCTCTCTCTGTGTCCAGATTTAATTCATTCTTACTATCCATTCTTTAATTTCCTTCATCTACTTATGGCTTTTCATCTTTTTCTCACCCTTGTTCTCCCCATGCCCCTTCCTCTTATTCTCCAATCTTTCACTACTCCCCCTTTCCATGCAGCAGCTCTCCTCTTTCTCTCCCCATCCTTCCAGTGTCTCCCCTCTCTCTCTCCCCATCCTTCCAATAGTCTCCCCTCTTTCTCCCTACCCTTCCATCCAGCATCTTCCCTCTTTCTCTCCCATCCTTCCGTTTTCCCTCTTTCTCTGCCATCCTCCCATCTGTTTTCCCTCTTTCTCTCCCATCCTTCCGTTTTCCCTCTTTCTCTGCCATCCTCCCATCTGTTTTCCCTCTTTCTCTCGCCATCCTTCCATTTTCCCTCTTTCTCCCCATCCTGCCATCTGTTTTCCCTCTTTCTCTCCCCATCCATCCGTTTCCCCTCTCTCTGCCATCCTCACATCTGTTTTCCCTCTTTCTCTCCCCATCCTTCCGTTTCCCCTCTTTCTCTGCCATCCTCCCATCTGTTTTCCCTCTTTCTCTCCCCATCCTTCCGTTTCCCCTCTTCTCTGCCATCCTCCCATCTGTTTTCCCTCTTTCTCTCCCCATCCTTCCGTTTCCCCTCTTCTCTGCCATCTCCCATCTGTTTTCCCTCTTTCTCTCCCCATCCTTCTGTTTTCCCTCTTCTCTGCCATCCTCCCATCTGTTTCCCTCTTTCTCTCCCCATCCTTCCATTTTCCCTCTTCTCTGCAATCCTCCCATCTGTTTTCCCTCTTTCTCTCGCATCCTTCCATTTTCCCTCTTCTACCCATCCTGCCATCTGTTTTCCCTCTCTCTCCCCATCCATCCGTTTCCCCTCTTCTCTGCCATCCTCCCATCTGTTTTCCCTCTTTCTCTCCCCATCCTTTCGTTTTCCCTCTTTCTCCCCATCCTGCCATGTTTTCCCTCTTTCTCTCCCCATCCTTCCGTTTCCCCTCTTTCTCTGCCATCCTCCCATCTGTTTTCCCTCTTTCTCTCACCATCCTTCTGTTTTCCCTCTTTCTTGCCATCCCTCCCATCTGTTTTCCCTCTTTCTTTCCCCATCCTTCCTTTTTCCCTCTTTCTCCCCATCCTGCCATCTGTTTTCCCTCTTTCTCTCCCCATCCTTCCATTTTTCCTCTTTCTCCCCATCCTGCCATCCATTTTCCCTCTCCCATTCAGGCCCACCAGCCCCAGCTCCCATTGCCGGCCACTGCTGCTTTTCCTGATGAGCAGCAGTGGCCGGCGCTACAAAAAGAAGAAGCGCTCAGCTGACTGAGCTGAGCGCCAACGGGTCGCTAAGGAAGAGAAAAAAAATGTTTTTAAAAAAACGCGGCACTGCAGGCAGCCTCGAAGCATTGGCTGCTGGCTCTGTGCAGGCTCCTCCCGTCTCTTACATCACTGCCCCTGTAGCGAAGCAGGGGCAGTGACGTAAGAGACGGAAGGAGCCTGCAGAGCCAGCAGCCAATGCTTCGAGGCTGCCTGCAGTGCCGCGTTTTTTTAAAAACATTTTTTTTCTCTTCCTTAGCGACCCGTTGGCGCTCAGCTCAGTCAGCTGAGCGCTTCTTCTTTTTGTAGCGCCGGCCACTGCTGCTCATCAGGAAAAGCAGCAGTGGCCGGCAATGGGAGCTGGCGCTGGGCGGGCCTGGACTGAAATTGGGTGGGCCTGGGCCCACCCAGGCCCACCCGTAGCTACGCCCCTGCTTGCAGGACAACTACACCACCTGTGGTAGGAAGTGTTGGGCAAAAGGTAAACGACGGATACTGCGGGATCCTCCCGGATCCTTTAGTTAGTAAAGTTTAGTAAACTTTTAAAATGTCGCTTCTGACGCGTGCAGGCAAAAAGGGGCGTGTTGATGGGCGGGGAAATGATGGGCATTCCAACGTTTAGACACCCAGTTATAGAATATGGCGCAGTGCGCGGGATTTACGCCAGGTTTTACTTGTAACTGGATGCAGACAGATTTATTTTATTTGTTACATTTGTATCCCACATTTTCCCACCTATTTGTAGGCTCAATGTGGCTTACATAGTACCGGAAAGGCCTTTGCAGGATCTGGTGTGAACAAATGCAGGTGATGATGTGGTAAGATCAAGGCGCAGAAATCTCAACTATCAAGGCGCAGAAATCTCAACTAAGCATATTCTATAATCGGTGCCTAAATCTATGTGCTGATAATAGAATACGCATAGTTGGCACTGATTTCAGCTCCAGTCTTTTAGGCGCCATATATAGAATCTCCTCCTAAATGTGTGCTAGCTGTTTTTTGTTAAGAAACACACATCACTCCAAGTAAACACTCCAATTGTGATGTGCTGTGACAGTGCTTCAAGTGAAGGTAACGGTTCAGAGCATTATTTAACAGCAACAATGGGAGTACTCTGAGAATGACTCAGTAGCATTTGAATACAGTTCTTAGCCGTGAGTTGACAGCCATTTGCCTTTTCGGACACATGTACCTGATGGTCCTCCCTGACTGGTGGTGGCCTAGGTTATACTGTCACGCATCACATATGTCAATTTGACATTATCCCTGGTCAGTGCTACAGTGAGGAAGCTGTCCCCCTAAATATATACTAACTTCCAACAGGACACCTAAGCCACTAATGTCAGTTACATTCCTCATGAGCAGGTCATTTCTGTTCACCTTGTTTTCTGTGGCAGACAGGACCCCTACAGCTATTTATCTGTGGTGCCTACTGTCTTTTACCTAGCCAAGGAGCCGTTTAGGAAAGGGCATAGGGCTATTGGGCAGGTATCCAGCGCCAAAACACCACTACTGTCAGCCACACGCAGGTGCCCTGCCTTAGTTCTCCAGCTGGAATGACGTTTTCCATGGTGGAAACATTCTAAATATGTTGTAGTGGAGGCCAGGACTCATGTAGTAATGACTACACGCTATTTTTGAGATTGGCATGCTACCATTAATGACACCAATGTAAAAATCTCTCCTTTTTTCTACCAAGGGAACAAATACCCTGGGCACAGGCCACTCCCACATACGCACACTACCGCAAACCACTTTTTTTCTAAGAACATAAGGATAGCCATACTGGATCAGATCAATGGTCCATCTAGCCCAGTATCCTGTTTTCCAAACTGTGGCCAAGCCAGGTCATAAGTACCTGGCAGAAACCCAAATCGTTGCAACACTCCATACTACAAATCCCAGGGCAAGCAGTTTGGTGATAGGGCCTCACACACAGAGCATTCACTCACATCACACAGCACTCCTAGTACACCAGTTCCTTTACAAGAAGTGACTGACTACTTTCCTACATGGATACATAAGCCGCGCACAAATGACACACATGCTACCTAACACAGCTGTATCAGTAGCACAGGCCATATATGGTGTCTAACCAAGGTAACGTGACTCCACCCCACCACGCACTATTGCCAGATGTGCTGATTTCGGCAACAGCGTGTATCAAAATCCACACTACACTATTTTTCTTAGCGCACCTTAGTAAAAGGGCCCTAGGTTTGTCAGGTCTCTCTTTACCACTTCTTGTTATTGGTTGTCTCTTAAGCTCTTTTTTTCCAGAGTCTCGTTTCCATTTTCTCTTTCTTTACTTTCCCTGTCTTCTTCCCTTCCTCCCCTAATACTCTGACATTGCTATTTCCATTTCATTTCCCCCCATTTTTCTCACCTGCCTTTTTATCAACCTATATCTAGCTTTCAATCATCCTTCTCCACTTCAAATCTCACAATCATCTCAAGAAAAGTTTTCTTCAACTTCCAGGTCTTGATGTGAACGGGCTTTCTACTATGAGGGAAAGAGTGTTTACTTTGGAACGCTTTACCAGATGAACTTCATAATGCTCCTTCATATTTTAGTTTTCACTAGCTTTTAAAAACTTAGTTATTTCAACAATGTTTTAATTAACATGTTTCTTGATTTTTGCATTTTATAAAACTGTATATCATACTACTTTTGTAACTAGATTATTTTATTGTAAACCATTTTAACACTATAGTAAAAAAGTGGTATATACATTTAATAAATTCAATCCAATCTCTCTCTTTTTTTCACCTTTCAGCTATGTACCAGCTTTCCATTTCCTGCTCATACTTTCCTAGTCTTCCCAATTCCCATCTGTTTCATTCCAGCCTCCTATTCCCCCTGTTTTTAGTCCTCCATTTCTATCCTCTGTATTCATCCTCTCCCAGCCTCATCTACTTTCTTCTGCTTCTCATCAGCCCTAGTTCCTTCCCCACCACTCATCCCGTCTCTGTTTGCAGTCCCATTTTTTCATCTTACCCGTATCCAAATTCCCATTCTCTCTTTTACCTTCCCCATTTTTACTCTTTTTTTCTTTCAAAGACCTTTCTCTGGGTTTTCAGTCTGGTGGTGTGACAAGAGCTGAAGGATTAAGCACTTGTCTCCAATTAATTGACCATACTTTTTCAGCAACAGTAGTCCATATCTTCAGCACTATTGCTCTCAGGGTGAACCACAAAGCACATTAAAGTCTCCCTTCATAAAGTTGCACATTACTTCTCCTGTGACCAACAATAATGTTCTTAGTCTTCACTACTTCATAAGCCTCTTTCTCTCAGAGGAGGAACAAAGTAAAATAAAGGTGTTGAATTCAGTAAATATGTAAATTAAGTTCCTTGCTTCGCCAGGTAAGACTTGAACTCACACTTCAGGCTTGCGTATTTCAGGCTCCACCAAGTGTATAGGGTTTTCCTTTTCAATATTATTTTAGAACAAGAATGCCCAGCCTAACAGCCACCTCACCTTAGGGGATTGTATTATATTCCACAAACATTTATTTATTTATTTATTTATTTATTTATTTATTTATTTATTTTAGTTAAGATTTATTTACCACCCCCAGCTCTTATTAAAAAAAAAAAACATGGGCCTGGTGTCACCTTTTTAGTACAAATCAAATAGACAGAAATTACAATTATTTCACAAGCTGTGAAATGATCAAATGATCTCTATAAAAAGAGCTTGTACATCTAAATCTTCTGAGAATATTTTTTTATGGGGAGGTCAGGTGATATATATTTTTTTATCACTCTGAACTCACCCAAACTTGTCACTGGTCCATTGTAAACATTTTTATATGCTTCTATGAAATCTTTATGAAACATTATATAAAGAAACTCTATTCTTCCTTCTTTCAATAATGGTTAATATAGATTCAAAAACTAAAGTTTTCAAATTTATATTAACCATTATGGTATTTTAATAACTTTATCACTGAACTTGCGTATGTTGTATTGATGGTATCTGTTCCTAATCATGTTACTATGTATGTCTTGGTGGACAAGAATTACACATTGTTGTCCGTTAGATACTGTTTCAAGCCTTTAAGCTTTTTTTAAAGCTCAAATCCTTGAATGAGGGGGTGGATGTAGGAGCAAAACAGGCACTACAGTGAAACACTATTCTGTATTGTGAACCTGAGTTTCTACAGGCTTTGGCCATGTCACTTTCTATGCAGAGGCTTGTTCCTGAAATAGGCCTCAAGAACATTGCTGACACGTCAAGTCTAACGGAGGCAAAACCATTGTTCACAACAACTTTTGTTTACTATGCTGGGGACCTTCATGAACAAGAAGAAAATATCTACAGTGTCAGGAGCCAGGTCCTTGGGCCCTCAAAGCCACAACACAAATGCCAGACTTTGTTTTTCTAGTCAGCATGGCACCAAACCCAAGGAAAGGGTATAAAACCTTCTTCCATGAGCTAATAGCTAGCTGGCTGTTATCTTGGGCAGTTCACACAAGAACTTGTCCTTCCCAGTCACGAGGTAAAGTAGAGTATAAAGTTCTATTTCCACAGTACCACCAAACATCAGCACGAGCAGTTGAAAAATCTGACAAGTTCATGGTTCCACTAGTAATCAAGCTGTGGTTGCAAGCACTCAGATGTCCTATTTTAAAGGAATTTGTAACCTTCGTTCTTCATATACAAAGTTCAAACTTCATATGTTTATTAAGAATTTGAAACACTAGGGGCACTCTTATTTTATCCTTAGGAATTTCAGGAAACATTAGTGCCAGAGACTTACAAGAAGCATTAGTAGTCTTTTCTGTATGGAGTAGATATACCATGCAGAGGGCACCAGTGTAATCAGTACGAAAATTCAAAGGAAAAGGACATCTGAGGAGGGTTATACAAACTGCTATCAGCTGGCTCTGAGCTAACCACATGATGAAGGCTCATTAATCTGTGGCATCAACTGCCTGCATACTCTTGCCCGGCTGGGAAGAGCTGACCATCTTGAGTTCCAGCTGCTGCCTTGCCGAATCGTGAGATGAAACCCACTTGCTCCCTGACTATTCCTGGATCCTGTTTTCATGATTGGGTGAGAGTGTTGCCATCTGTCAGGTTGAACTGCTTCCTTCTTAGTGCTTGGGGTGTCAGGCGTCCTATAAGTTGTGTGTTCTCTTTATTCTAGCTTGACAGGTACATCAAACCATTGTTCTACCATCATTTTGGGTAACTCTGCATGAGATTGTCTCTAATTATATTTGCTGCCAGTATCATCTAATAAATCAGCTTTTCTATTTTTCTAATACCAAAGCTGTGTGTCCTTTCCTTTCAGTGTTTATAATTTGTACTGTTTTGAATTTGGATTGCGTGTGTGAGAAGTTTGTGATCTAATCCCAGAGTGCTAAATTACCATTATTTGTTATATTTGTACTTCCCTATCTTTGCCGGTCCTATAACGAGGCACAGTTATTATGTTTAGTCTCCACAGTTTGGAGGTTCCACCAAGATATATTCCTTGTCCAAATACATTTTGTCAAGGTTTCTACCATAATATATACAGTTGCTTAACATCTGTGCTCTGAAGGTTGTTCAGCTGTTCCAGCTCTAGAGCTGTGTTCATGGGCTATTTATATGTCTCTGCTGAGTTTACTGCTTCTGCAGTGGGATGTGGAGAAGATTTATATCTTACTGAGAGCGCTGCCTTTTAACTGTGTAAAACCAGGGACATTTCTGTGTTTTCTTCTAAAGCTGTTCTGTGAATAACATTTGGCAGCTGAGTGGAGGTAGTAACAGCTTTAAGTCACGCTGATTTGGTTACAGAGACATAGTAGACAACATTTTGAACACAGATTACTACACATGGGTTTTAGCCAGCGGAGTTACGACTTAGGAAGAAGCATTGTGAGTCACGGTTAGACAACAAGCAATGGGAGTTAGAGAATACCCAGGGTTTATTAGCCCAAGCCCAAAGTGGATATAAACAAGAGCAAGATTTTCACTTGTCGGAAAAGACAGAGAGTGATCGGGCAGCTCAAGTGCTTGCTGAGATATTGGAGCATTTATGTTGCCTTACATTGGAAACTGGATCAGACTCAGGGGTGGTAGCTCAGGCAAATCTTTGGGTGGAGACTCAGCAAGACCAGGATACTTTGGGTGAGGCTTTCACAAAGTACCAGAGACTGAAAGTCGCTTACTCGCAGCATGCTGGCATTTTAGCCAGATTTGGTGAGCTAGTGCAATCCCTATTTAGCAAGTACCATAGACTGCAGCAATCTGTGGCAGCTCAGCTCAATGTGCTGAATATTGAACTGAATTCTCTGGTACCGCTAAATGGCCAGCTGTCTGTTTAAAATCGTGTGAACAGCTTTGCCTACCTAAATAACTTCCCTTCAGTTTGGTTTTACCTATCTGATACATGTGAGTTCCAAATTTAATCGTGAATTCCCATTCTCAAAGGAGGAATGAGAATATCCTACCATTTGGGAGAGCTGTGTAATTCAGTTGTGCCTCCCAATGTACAGGGGTTCAAGGAATGGATCACTGTGCTGTCCTCCCTTGAAACCCAGGTCCCCAGGACGTTTCAGAGTCATATAACATACCTGTTTCAGGTATATAGGAATCTTGTCAGTGATGGAAAGCACAATCTCATATTACCAGCGTTATTTACAACTACTCTTTAGTAGCCATCTAGAAAGCCAGAGGTTCTTGGGGAAACTCCAAGAATTCCCAGTGAACAAGTATGAGCAAGAAGCAGGCAGGTTTGAGAATCCATGAGTATCTTCCTCAAGGAGGAAGAAACCAGACAGGGCGGAAGATGCTGACCCAATGCCACTTTTGGCTTGAGGAGACAGGGCCGAAGAGAATAATGACCCTATCAAACAGAGATGGTCAGATCCATACCTGATGGGAATAAAATTCCGTTAGATGCTAGAATGAGACAGTTAACATGTAATCAGTGTCAGCCAAGAACAAGAGTAACATGAGGAAGAGTTCCATTTCCAGAACAGGAGAGGGAGTGAGGCTGCACGGAGCCATTTTCTCTCACCTCCCACTGAATTCCAAGCATGTAATTTGAACCATCATCACTTCCGTAAGGTAAGCTGTCATTTTACCTTTCCTGTTTCTCTAGAAGAAAGTTATGTCTTTTTCATTGTTAGGAGAACTTGCTAGAGAGTGCCTTGTGTTAATTAGCTGTGTACTACCTATTCAGGCTCTGTGTCTGGGCACAAAAGAGAATAAAAATTCAACTGTGTCATTGACCTCTGTGAGATGCAGTTGCCTCTAAAGTCCATCAGAGGGCAGTAGAACTTTACTTTTCAGATCGGATCTTTACTTTTTGGGCACTTAGGGTTATCTGTGCTGTTTTCCAAGGAGGAAACAAAGTAATAAAGGTCTTGTGTAGTTAGAATGTTAAACTATTTTAAGTTTGGGAATGACTGAAATGTGATTGTATCTCTTAGGTCAAATAAATTTAGGGTGTTTATTCTGCCAGGGCAAACTGAAGGAAAAATAATTAGTAATTCTTGCTTTGTAGGAAACGGCTTCCTAGCACTTTCTGTAAGTGGTCGAAACTTGCATTCATTATAGCCTGGATAGTCTGTTGTCCATCCAAGTGTAAGATTGATGTGATCCCATTTGGGTCTGGAGTCATGAGACTCCTAAATTGTTGAGTGATAGCTTAGGGCATAGACCCTTGCCAGCATCTGTCTGGAACACTCAAGGGGCTGAGGTGTATCTCAATGTACTGAGATTTGTATGGATGCTCACATGTTTTTATCTTCCTTTTACACTACAGCATTTTAAAATATTAACTCCATTAGCAAAAGTTAAAGGTGGATGCCTTCTTTTACAGGGTAGTGTGGCTTCCTGGGAGAGAAGCACATGACAGTAGAGGACTAAAATTATTTATAGCTGGTCTTGGGGGTCCCGGACCATCGTATTATCTGTCATCTGGGAGCAGGGACAGAGATATAAATCCTCTCTGCTGAAGTTTAATGTTGTATGTCTTGGCTAGTTTCATATGAGTCATTTCTATTATTTATTATCTGAGTTAACACTTAAAACAGTACCTATAATTAGCTGTAAGAACATAATACTACTAGCTAAATAGCTATGTAAGTCATTTTTTTTCCTTTTCCTTGTGTAGTCTTTATACCAGAGAGGATCGGATAGTGAATTGTTTGGGAGCTTATAAACCATTCTTAAGCTCATACAGCACAGGCAGTTAGAAGGCTTTGAGGCATATTTTCAAAGCACTTTGGGAGGCTAAGTTCCATAGGTTTCTATGGAACTTTGGGAGGCTAAGTGCTTTGAAAATGAGCTTGTTTGCCATCTAGCAAAAGTGTTTTGCTATATTAAATATAGACATTACTATCTAAAGAATTCTAGACATTGTGATGTTCTTGTGTCTGTGTAGTTTAAACACCAAAAGTTAACCTTCAAAAGAAATTTCTGCATTTTTATTGTGCCCAGATGGAAACTAAATAACCATATTCTGCCTTTTACAGGAGTACAGTGAGCAAATACTGCTGCTGCTACTACTACTACTACTTATCATTCCTATAGCGCTACTAGACGTACACAGTGCTGTACATTTGAACATGAACAGACAGTCCCTGCTCGACAGAGCTTACAATCTAATTAGGACAGACGAACAGGACAAACAAGAGATATTAAGGGAATATTAAAGTGAGGATGATACTCATATTGAAGTGTTGATGTATACGTGTTAACTATATATGAGTGTCATTTTCAGTGGGCCAAGAGGAAGGGAATTGTTAATACTCGGAGAGGGGGGGGGGGGGGAGGAAATTAAAAGGTATTGACGTTATGGAACTAGTTAAAGATTGTTATGGTTTTATGATGACAATGTATATGTGCCTTCGTATTGGCTGTATTATTATGATTGTCAATAAAATAGATTTCAAATAAAAAAAAAAAAAGTGAGGATGATAAAGTAAGGGTTCTGAACAAGTGAATAAGGGCTAGGAGTTAAAAACAGCATCAAAAAGGTGGGCTTTTGGCTTAGATTTGAAGACAGCCAGAGATGGAGCTTGATGTACCGGCTCAGGAAGTCTATTCCAGACATATGGTGCAGCAAAGGAATGGAGTCTGGAGTTAGCGGTGGAGGAGGAGAAGGGTGCAAATAAGAGAGATTTACCTAGTGAACAGAGTTCCCGGGGAGGAATGTAGGGAGAGATGAGTGGAGAGGTACTGAGGAGCTGCAGAGTGAATGCACTTATAGGTCAATAAGAGGAGTTTGAACTGTATGTGGAAACGGATGGGAAGCCAGTGAAGTGACTTGAGGAGAGGGCTAATATGAGCATAATGACACTGGCGGAATATTAGTCGTGTAGTAGAATTTTGAACAGATTGAAGAGGAGAGAGATGGCTAAGTGGGAGACCTGTGAGAAGCAAGTTGCAATAGTCTAAGCGAGAGGTGATAAGAGTGTGGATGAGGGTTCTGGTAGTGTGCTCAGAAAGGAAAGGGCAAATTTTGGTGATATAGAGAAAGAAACGACAGGTTTTAGCAGTCTGCTGAATATGTGCAGAGAAGGAGAGGGAGGAATCGAAGATGACCCCAAGGTTACGATTGAGAGTGTTATCCACAGAAATAGAAAATGGGGGAGGAGGAGAGGATGGTTTAGAGGGAAAGATAAGAAGCTCAGTCTTGGTCATGTTTAGTTTCAGATGGCGCTAAGACATCCAGGCAGCAATGTCAGACAGGCAGGCTGATACTTTGACCTGGATTTCGGCAGATATTTCTGGTGTGGAGAGGTAGATCTGGGAGTCATCAGCGTAAAAATGATACTGAAAACCATGGGATGAGATCAGGGTACCAAGGGAAGAAGTATAGATGGAGAAAAGAGGTCCCAGGACCATCATCCTTTGGACAGTGAATAAGTATAATAATATTTACCTTTTTCTCCTAAGCAAACTTTGTCGTGTTTCTGGACTTCTCCCAAAACCATCATTACGGAGTGTGGAAGTGAAAAAGGGGAGGGGGTGAGAAAAGGAATTTTCCAATGATGCTTTAAGTGTTCCTGTTATGTCTGTGTCTTGCATCCATATGTTTCAATTCACATGTATTTAATTAGTTACTAACATCTAACTAATTATGCTAAGAAATCTAGAAGCAAATTTCTTGTATGTTATGTCTCTACATGTGAATCCCTGTCAGGGTGTCTTCTTAGAATAAAATGAAAACCAAGGCAGAAAGAACTGCCACAGAGAAATGTTTTGGATTATTTTTCCGCAGAGAAATGTTTTGTTTTTATGTTCAACTCCGCCTCAGTGCAGGACATTGTTATTTGCTTTTGCCATGGCAACAAGAACATGAAAATGTTCTTCATATATTCTTGAGCTCAAGGTTTTTGTAAATAATTTTGCTGCTGTATTTTTCTTTTGAAATAAAAAACTGAATTCAGTATTCGTTTGATTTTCATGCATTTTCCTTTTTTGATGTTTCATATTTAGAGCCCTGTTTACTAAGCCACGCTGTAGGTGCGCTAACGATAGAGACACCCATTATATTCATATGGGTGCTAGAAGGTTTGTGCACCTACAGCGCAGCTTAGTAAACAAGGCCCTTAATTTTTGTGGAAGTGCACTGCCCTGGGTTCTAAAAATGATCCTTTCTTTTACAAATTATCAGCTTATCTCCTCTGGATAGAGGGAGTCAAATATACAGAGATTGAAGGCGGGGGGGGGGGGGGGGGGGCCTGGTATAACTAAACCAAACATAGGAACACATCACTGAATGACTGACTTTACAGCTTTCTGTCCTTTCAACATAAGACAGGTCCTTTACTGTTAAGTCACAGCAGTGTTGCTTGCTACATCTAGCATATTACACCGGGTAGGTTTAGAGAGTTTGTATTGTTTTCCAGCTCTTGTACCTGGAATTTTACACCCTAGAGGTATGCCTAGTGACTCCAGGGTTCCTTCAAGCTGCCTGACCTGCCAAATCGCTCTGCTCAGTTCACGTGCAGTAAGGGTTACTGTGCATTACCTTCTACTTTAGTTTGTTGTTATGCAGTACCTGCATGTGACACTCAAGTCCATAGGCGGTCGGTGGCCCAACTGTTTGGGGAGGCTAAAGGGGTGGGGTTAGGGGTGGGGCCAGGGGTGGAGCTTAAATCCATAATTGTCTGATAACAAGCAGAAAAAATAAATAAAAATAAAAGTCACAATTAATACCTTTTATTAAATTTAGATATTAGATATGTATCATATGTCAAAGAATAAAGTGGTTGCTCAAAGCATATTCTAACCACAATCGCTCAACTGCAAAACACTATGCACAACTTTGTCCAAAAACACACTCAGAACCTTACTGTACCATAAATATTACACTGGGCAGACCTAATACACCAATATACCACCCATACGGAAAATGCAGACCGTCAACAATATGAAACAAGGGATCATATCATCATAATTCTCATGTAGAGCCACAAAACACCCTAATTCATGTTTAATGTGGGATAAAATGCCATAAATAATTAAATAAATATAAACTTTTAATGTTGAGCACCTGATTCTCAGAGTGGACATATTCCAAACACTATAATGAAAATAAAATGATCTTTTCTACCTGTGTTGTCTGGTGACTTTTTCTGATCATGCTGGCCCAGTATCCGTTCTGCTGCTATCTGTCCTCAGTGCAGGTCAGGAAGTCATCCTCCTTAAATATCTCCCTGGCAACCCAGGACACCTCCAGCCAACCCCCCCTGCTGTCCCAGCAGTAAGGTAAACAAACCATAAACCAATTTCTACAACTGCTAGAGGGCTTTCACTGCAGCTTCTGCTGTGAGGATGGAGGTAAATCAACAATTTAATCCCCTCAGAGCAGCTGGACTCCACAGCTGATCCATTCTGCTGCAGCAGGGGGGAGGCTTAGCCTCCCCAAGCCTCTTATACCGGGCACCTATGCTCAAGTCCAAACAAATTTAATTTAAAAATCATCCATAGCACAGTCATGCAATTTGGCTATGGGTCACTTATATATGCAGCCTGTTTGAACCTCCTGGTTGTTCCCATACATAAAACAACAGTTTGGTTCACGCTTCAATCCACCCTTTCAGCATTACCTCTTCACCTGCATGGTGTATGGGCCCACTGAGAACCCCTATATGGATGCTTGTACAGGTTTTAATAATTTTACTGTTAGGTCATTCATGGGGTCCCCTGTTTGCTCATCAGAAGGGTTAGAACACCAATGCACCTGTAAAATGAAATACTCTAAAGGTAGTTTGTACATATTTTCAAGCCTGAATTATACATAAGGGTTTATGTTGCTCCACTGAAGCTTGAATTGTACATAAGGGTTTATATAAAATCAAACTCAAACATATCATCACCGTGGAAAGCAACCACAAGGATCACCGCTATCACCGATCCTTTTCAACCTAATGATGACCCAACTAGCCCTTATCCAACCAAGGCCTTAAACCTTTCATCTATGCAGACGATGTCACAATATTCATTACTTACAAATCTAAACTGACTGAAATCACCAACAAAATCAAGATCAGCCTGAACATCATGGACTCTTGGGTAAATGCGTTTCAACTAAAACTAAACAAAGAAAAAACACACTGTCTCATCCTCTCATCCCTACACAGCGTGGATAACCCCACAATTATCAACACCCCAGATCACACCCTCCCTATCTCAGACAGCCTGAAAATCCTCGGCGTTACAATGGACTGCAACTTAACACTAGAGAGCCAAGTGACATCCACAACAAAGAAAATGTTCCACTCAATGTGGAAACTCAAACGCGTGAAACAATTCTTCCCGAGGGAAACATTTCGCAACATGATACAATCAATGGTACTAAGCCATGTAGACTACTGCAATGGAATTTATGCGGGATGCAAAGAACAAACCTTAAAGAAACTTCAGACCGCTCAAAACACGGCAGCTAGGCTTATCTTCAGAAAAACGTGATTTGAAAGTGCAAAACCCCTTCGCGAAAAACTACACTGGCTCCCAATCAAAGAATGCATTACTTTCAAAATTTTCACTCTGGTTCACAAAATTAACTACGGTGAAGCTCCGGGATACATGACAGACTTGATCGACCTACCAACTAGAAACACATCTGAATCAACACGAACGTACCTAAATCTCCACTACCCAAGCTGCAAAGGACTCAAATACAAATTAACTTACGCATCCAGTTTTTCCTACATAAGCACACAACTGTGGAACGTATTACCAAAAGCTTTGAAAACTACGAACGACCACCTAAACTTCCAGAAAACACTAAAAACTAACCTGTTTAAAAAGGCATACCCTACCAATCCAACATAAATGCCTGATCTCTGCAACACAACAAAACTAAAGAACGTAATGGACATAACACAACTCTTCCGTTGTACGATTCCCTAGTGTGGCTGTGCCACATTAACTTTATCTTACCACAACATCACTTTGTATTTGTGTACACCGGAGTCTGTAATTCCTCTCCAATACTATGTAAGCCACATTGAGCCTACAAATAGGTGGGAAAATGTGGGATATAAATGCAACAAAATAAATAAATAAATAAATAACTATAGCTACAAGTATGCTGTGGTCTCAGGGCAGAGTTCTCTGTTGGTGTCATATGACTTCTACTCTTGAGATACCTATATCAAGGGGACAGAGTGCAAAACCTCTGATGCAGTCCTGACCTGTCCATTGTCAGTTGCCTTGTTTGGCCTACACACACATATATCTAAAATATGTTTTCTTTTGGCCTAAATATGCATATGCAAACTAATTTTTAAAGGTACCTACTATTTTTCACATTCACATTTTTAGAGTGATTTGCACTAACACACCTGTCAAGTATTTCCAAGTGTCATATATATATATATATATATATTTTTTTTTTTTTTAAATTATTATTATTTATTTATTTGTTGCATTTGTACCCCACATTTTCCCACCTATTTTCAGGCTCAATGTGGCTTTAATAGTACCGTCAAAGGCATTTGCCCAGTCAGTTGATAACATATATATATATATATATATATATATATATAGGGGTAGTCCGCTTGGTAGCTTACTGCAAATAAATGAGAAGGAGTTTTCCCTTCAAAAATCCTATTTTAATGAAGCTGTTGTGTGAAATAAAACTGTCTTGTTACATGTCACCTATACATCCAAGTGTCAAAGAAATTCCCAGGTTTTTCCACATATTTTGTGGTTTTTCACCTGCATCATGAATTCATAGTGCAATTTGTAATTCACCTGTTGTTGATGGCATTCATAATTATGTATGACGTAAGGTTTGCACTCTACTGTAACACTGTGTATTGTATATGTGTTATATTCCATTGTTAACGTGTGTCGACTGGACTTTGGTCTTGTCATGGTCACCAGTTTTGTGCTGCAACCAGAGGACTGATCACAGCCTAATGCTATCTGTGCACAGTGGAAATTACTTGTATAGTGCATGGACATTTAGCAGTTTTATCATTACAGTAACTATTGGTAGCATTTGTTGCAAGCCTCAAGAAAAACATATCCAGTATCTAGTCACCCTGAAGGACTACTTACAGGGTGCTAGAATGTCGTCTGCTGGACATGCAAATTTATTTGATGCTTTAACTTTTACCATCTATGTGGTTATTATCATTGCATCATCATTAACTTGATACAAGTGACATTTCTTTTCCAATTAACTGATTAATTTTTTTTTTACTTCTATGGACAGTCATTGAGATTTTTGCATCTCGTGATTTATTCTTGTTCACTGACCAAGGTCATTTGAACTGCTTGCAACTTTACATTAACCCGTGTTACCATTACATGTGCTTTATGTTCAACTATATTGTTAAAATTTTGGCATTTTAATTACTTTATCACTGAACTTGCATATGTTGTATTGATGGTATCTGTTCCTAATAATGTTACTATGTATGTCTTGGTGGTCAAGAATACTCACACTGTTTCAAGCCTTTTAGCTTCTTTTAAAGCTAACATCTTTGAAAGAGGGGGATGGATGTAGAAGCAAAACAGGCACTACAGTGAAACACTGTTCTGTATTATGAACCTGAGTTTCTACAGGCTTTGGCCATTTCACTTTCTATGCAGAGGCTTGTTCCTGAAATAGGCCTCAAGAACATTGCTGACACATCAAGTCTAACAGAGGCAAAACAACTGTTCACAACAACCTTTGTTTACTGTGCTGGGGACCTTTATTGTCAAGAAGAAAACATCTACATCACCAGGAGCCAGGTCCTTGGGCCCCCAAAGCCACAACACAAACACAAGACTTTGTTATTCTAGTCAGCATGTCACCAAACCCAAGGAAAGGGTATAAAACCTCCTTCTATTAGCTAATAGCTAGCTGGCTGTTATTTTTGCAGTACACACAAGAACTGCTATCAGCTGGCTCTGAGCTAGCCATATGATAGACTCGTTAGTCTGCCTTCATGCTCTTGCCTGGCTGGGAAGAGCTGACTTGCTAATCAGGGGCGTAGCCAGACCTCGGTGGGAGGGGGGGGCACAGTTTATCCCGCCTCCCCCAGCCGCTAACCTCCCCCAGTCACTTTCAACCCCCCCCCCCCCCCCCCCCGCCGCCAACTTTACCCCTTTGCCACCACCAGGTACCTTTGCTGGCGGGGGTCCCCCAACCCCTGCCAGTCAAAGTCTTGTTCAGTGCCGGTCTCCGGTGCCTTCGCTGATCTGTTTCTGACTCCTGACGTCCTGCATGCACGTCCTGCATGGGGCTACATATAGGATGTGCACGCAGGATGTCAGGAGTCAGGACTGACAGAAAGATCAGCGAAGGCGCCGGAGACCGGCGCTATAGAAGGCTTCGGCTGGCGGGGGTTGGGGACCCCGCCAGCAAAGGTACCTGGTAAGGGAGGGTCGGCAGCAGGGGATCGAAAGTGGTGGTGAGGGTGAAAGTAGAGGGGGCCAGGGCTAAATCTGTGGGGCCCGTGCCCCCATGGCCCCACTTAGCTACACCCCTGCTGCTGAACATCTTGAGTTCCTGCTGCCTTGCCAGATTGTGAAATAGAACCCACTTACTCCCTGACTGCTCCTGGATCCTGTGTTCATGACTGGGTGAGAGTGTTACCATCTGTCAGGTTGAACTGCTTCATTCTTAGTGCTTGGGGTGTCAGGTGTCCTATAAATTGGACTAGGGGTAGTGTGTGTTCTCTTTATTCTACCTTGTTAGGTACATTAAACCATTGTTCTACCATCGTTTTGGGTAATTCTGTATAAGATTGTCTCTGATTACATTTGCTGCCATTATCATCTAATAAAACAGCTTTTTCTATTTTTCTAATACCTACGCCATGTGTCCTTTCCTCTCAGTGTTTATAATTTAGACTGTTTTGAATTTGGGTTGTGTGGGTGGGAAGTTTGTGATCTAATCCCAGAGTGCTAAATTACCATTATTTGTTATATTTGTACTTCTCTCTGTTTGCAGGTCCTCTGAGGCACGGTTATTGTGTTTAGTCCCCACAATACATTGAAATTTGTTTAAACAAGGACATAACTAAATTCCTGTTGGTAACAGGAAACTCAGATTATTTTTCCAACATCGATCATGGTAAACAACATTGAGTATACTCTGCTGTCAAGGATTAGAGTTCTAGGAGTTCTTTTTGATAGATCTTTGCCATTAGAACTCCATATTAATCAGTTAATTAAAAAACACTTTTTATTAATGTGGAAATTAAATAGAAGTTGCAAATATTTTGAATTAGAGCAATTTAAACTGCTTGTGCAAGCTTTAATGTTGTCACAAATAAATTATTGTAATTTATCAGGGGCCTAGCCAGACAACAGATTTTGGGTGGGCCTAGGTAAGAAGTGGGTGGGTACCAAATTTTCTCCCCACCACCACCACCACCACCAAAAAAATATCTCAGCTGGCAGGAAAATGCTTCTTTCCACCTTGGCAGCTGCAGCAGGCATGCGCTGAAAACTGAGCATGCGCAGGTGCCAGTATTGTGGAGAGTAGAATTTTGTTACTATCAGGGGAAAGTCTTCAGCTGGCAGAGCTTGGGATCTCCACCAGCAACCGCTAAACATGTGCTACTGTTGGGTGGGCCTGAGCCCTAAGTAGGTGGGTCCAGGCCCACCTATGACTATGCCACTGATTTACTTTTTGGGGGATGCTCTCTAAATCGTTAATCAGAAAACTTCAAACTTTACAGAATACCTTGTTTAGATTATTTTTTTCTTTACTCAAAACAGCCATCATTTTATCAAATATTACATTGGCTTCTATTTGAGGAAAGGATTCTTTTTAAATTGTTATGTGTCCTTCATAAGGTCTTACATGATTCATTGCCTTTTTAATGTAAGCTTATTTTCGAATTGCATTGACAGGGTGAAATCAGAGAAAATATTATTTTGCATTACCTTCCCCTAAGGAGGCAAAATCATTGATTCTATTTCGTGCTTCTTTAGCCTATCAGGCATCCAAAATGTGGAATGATCTACCATAGGACTTAAGATCAATAACACATTATCAGTCTTTCAGAAAACTTTAAAACATTATTTTGTGTAGAAAATATGTTTTAGCAATGAGCACCATTAGGTCTATCTAAATGTTGCTATATTGTCAGCTGCTTCTCTCGGCCGCGTAATTGTCTCTCTCCCTTATCCGTGCTGTTCGCTTCCGACTCCACACTCGTCAGTGCAGTTCGCTCTCACCGCCACACAATTCCGCTAGCAAGGTGGTGCAACACAGTTTAGCTTGCCAATCTTTTTAAACAAAGTTCAGCTAGTCAGGCTTTAAACACAGTTCTGGTAGCCAGGCTTTCCAACACAGCCCTCTTCAGCAAGGCCACAAAACAGTTTAACTTAGCTAGGCTTTAAACCCAGCACAGCTTAGCCAGGCTTTCCCACAAAGTTCAGCTAGCCAAGCTTCCAAACACAGCCCTCTTCAGCAAGGCCTCAAAACAGTTCAGTTTAGCTAGGCTCTTTACATAGCACAGCTTAGCCAGGCTTTAAAGATCCACCACCCTCATCTGTCAACACTTTACCTCTTGACATCCACCTGCCGGGTCGCTCCTGACTATTATTCTTTTCTTGTTACTTTGGGGCTCCTCTAGAAGTCACTCTTCTTCTCCCGCAACTTCCTCTCCCACCTCCATTTCCTCCTCCACACCTTCTCCCCCTACCTGCTCCAACTCCTCCCATTCCATCTCCTCATTCTCCACCCCCTCCCTCAGGTGTTCCACCCTCTCCTCAGCTGATTCCATCTCCCAATCAGCCCCCTCTCTTTCCTTCTCCTGCGGCTCAGGTACTCGTTTGTCCTGATCTCCCCTATTCTTCCAGGCCGTCTGAAATCTGTGTTCTCTACGCTCCTGCCTCCTCCCCTCCCGCAATGCATTATGGGATCTGTAGTTTTTCCACTCTGGCTTTTCTCTCTCCCTCCCTGCATTCTGGGATCTGTGGTTTCTCCGATTCTCACAATATATATATATTTATTTATTTCCTATATATGTTCGGTACTTTTGGCTTTAGTGCAATTTATTATTTCTGTATAGGGTGGAAGTCTTTGGTATATGGATTGAGCATGGTGGCTACAAGACAAGAATTAAATGGGGATTATTTATAATTTATTATGTTAATACAGCATTTGAGAATTTGTCTTTTGTTGTCTTTGACGTTTTTTGTGTTTGTCAGGTCGCTTTGGCTTTTTGTTTTACTTTTAATGTTATGTTTAATCCACCTAGTACTTTATGTGATTAACATAAATATCTGTAGTGACTCCTCGACATCAAAAATTCAGAGAGTGTAAACAACATCCTGCTGCACTTTTCACCTTCATCAAACCCAACTTTTGACTATATTCCCATTAGGTCCAGAATTAAGTATTTCAGAGAGTAGTGGCACACCATTACTATGCACTGCTGGGTCCTCAACATAATAAGCTAGGGCTGAAAAATGTGCTTTATCCAGCTTTCCCATCTTGGGTCCCAAACCATCATCAAAGCTGCCTTACCAACTTCTAGCTGTTCTTGTTGTGGAATCTATCTCATTACTGAACAGCAAAACCATTGACTGCATTCCACTGTTACAGTAAGGAAGGGGAGTCTAGTCCAGGTTCATTCTCACTCCCAACAAGATGAGAGGTCTAATACATATCCCTGGACTTACACAATCTAAATTGAATAGTTCAGCCTCAATACTGCCACTCACTGAAACCAACAACTGGCTAGCTTTCCTGACTATAAAGGAGGTGGTGGAGATGAAAACGGTAACGGAATTAAAAAATGCCTGGGATAAACATAAAGGAATCCTGTTCGGAAGGAATGGATCCTCAGAAGCTTAGCCGAGATTGGGTGGCAGAGCCGGTGGGGGGAGGCGGGGCTGGTGGTTGGGAGGTGGGCCTGGTTCTGGGCAGACTTCTACGGTCTGTGCCTTGAAAATGGCAGAAACAAATCAAGGTCAGGTATACACATATAAAGTAGCACATATGAGTTTAAATTGTTGGGCAGACTAGATGGACCGTGCAGGTCTTTTTCTGCCGTCATCTACTATGTTACTATGATGCCGATACTCATTTTCCTATTCACTCCCACCACTGGAAATTCCTTTGTTTCATGTTCCTCAACAAGCATTACCAGTATTGATACCACTTGGCCTATCTTCAGCTCTCAGTGTTCACATAATGCTTAGCATTAGTGGCTGCACATTTCCAGAAAAAGAACCACTTTGCTTTCCCATACTTGGATGAGTGGTTCATAATTAAGCCCCTCATAACAGAAAACATCTGAAACACTTTAAACCTACTTTGAAGCCTAGGGTTCATTGCCAATGAGTCCAAATAGATCTTCAAGTCAATGCAAATAAATCTATTAACTGAAGCAAAGGTAGACACCTGTATGACTCAAGTTTAGCTTCTGCATGATAAATTTCAGTCCCTAATGCCACTATGCCAGCACATATGCATCCTCTGTACAGTGCCAGCTCACACTGTCTTGCAACTTATCAGTCACATGGCAATCTTGGTTAAATGGTACCATTGGCCAGGTTAAATATGTGGTTATTACAATGGCACCTCAAGACACACTAGGACCAACATTGCTAGGAACTCTCAAAAAGAGTATCCATTCTGGAAAATATTTAAAAAAACATGCTACAGTGGTGGCTTAATCCACTCAACCTTGACACGGGATACCTGTTTCAGATCCTCAGCATCAAATCATGCTCATCAGATGCCTCTTCCTATGGATGGGGCAGCACCCACTACCTGTGCACCCAATATACTTGGAGCCAAAAATAACTACATTTTTACATATTATCTGCTATACTCTGTAACCTTTCAAATGTTGGCTACAAAGGAAAATAATCCACATTCAAATGTACAGTCGGGTCACAGTGTTCTAGATCAACAAGCAGGGAGCATCAGGGTCCTGCTGATTGTGCCAAGAAGCCATGAGGATATGACAGTTTGCAAGCTCTACACAGGCAACACTTCAAGCAATATAACTAGCAACCAACCAAGCAAGCAAGCAGATGCAGATTCCATTAGCTGCCAGCCAATCGTCTCACAAGCAATAAGTCATCCATCAGAACAGACCTGACATATACTTATTTGCATTCTCAGAGAATAAGAAAGGTCACACCTTCTATTCCCCAAGACCAACTTCTCTGTGCTGAATTCCTGGTGCCTTCTCAATTCTACGGAGACTGAGTTTTTCTAAGCATTTCCCCCTTTGCACTGACATCCCATTTTTTGCAGAAACTAATTTGAGCCAGAGCCCTAATCCTGACAGCATTTAAGTGACCAAGACAAATCTGGTTTCCCTTCAGATCACCCAGTCTCTCTGCAAGAACATCTGACTAGCTTGACTCAACAAAGTAGACAACAATTTCATCCATATCGCAAAAGCCTCTCTCTCAGCCTCAAAATTGAAAGCCAAATAATCTGAGAACTCCCAGTCTTGAAAGATATCAAACAAATCATCCTAGCAGCAAGACCATTTACTAGGAATTCATACTAGCTGAAGTGGTGCTGTTTTGCCCAGTGGATGGCATCCAAGCACTGTGACCCCATCAGGGGGCAGATTCTATAAATGGTGCACAAATTTTTCACATGCAAAATTGTGTGTTGTCCTGAGATGAGTACACAAATAAATTGGCTAACGAGCCAATCAGTGCCATTAATTGGATGCTAACAATTTATTATTGGAATTAATTTGCTACATGTTGGATTTGAGCATATATTTTGCTAAGTGCTATTCTATAAAGATCCCTATGCAGATCTTACATCATGCAACTCAAAAAGGAGGGGCATGGGTGGATTGGGGCATTAACTAAAGATGTGCGCATTATTACTGAATACTGAGGATCCGCATCTAACTTCCATGCCAGGATTTAGTTCCATGCCAGGTTTCAGTTGGTGTAAATCCTTGTGACCAAAGTTTGGCACAGAAATCAGCTCTCTAAGTGCTAGACGATAAATGCATGCACTCAGAGTGCCGTTTATAGAACATTCTGCGTGGATTTTTTTCAGTGCCGTTTACTGAATCTAGTCCCATATGTCCACTACAACTAGTTCTGTCACATCTTTTTAATTTATCCTATTAAGGCCTTAAAACCTCTTTGATAAGAATTCACCTGTTGGGAATAGCAGTATATTATGATCAAGTAGAGGGGAAAACAATCTCAATTAATCCACTGGTATCATATTTCATGTGGGACCTCATGAACACCAAGCCTTTTACCTCCTTGAGATTTGAACATTCTCATCCAACTCATGGACATGCCCTCTGAACCACAGGGACAGGTCTCCCCCAAACACTAACAGTCAAACAACAACAACCCTGGCCAGAGAAACTGGGAAAGCACACAGGGTTGTTGTTTGACTATTACTAGTACATTTCGGTCTCTTTGTTGGATCTTCCTCAAGCACTTATTTGGAAGGCTATTTTCCTTGTTATAGTAATCACAGCGAAAAGCATCAGTGAGCTCCAAGTTCTAGTTTCTTGCCTCCCATACACTCACATTTTCCTTTACAAAATGATGCTCCTCGTCATCCCACATTCTTCACAACAATTGTTTCAGACTCCCACACCAAACAGTCTATAGTTTTATTGGTTTTCTTCCACACTTTATCCTCCAGCAGAAATAAAACCTCCTTCCCTTGGATTGCAAAAGAGCTCTGCTATATTACCTCAACAGCATAAATAACTAACTTAGGGGGTCTTTTACTAAGCTGCACTAATGGATTTAGCACGTGCTAAATGCTAAGGCACTTTCTATTCCTTATCATTTCAGGGCCCTTTTACTAAAAGGTTGCCATGTGGCAAACCAGAACTACCACCCACCCAACATGGGTGCTGGCAGTAGTTCTACCCCCAGTGCGTGCCATTTCTGGTGCTAGCGGAAATATTGAAAAAACTAGTAAAAAAGGCCCGTTTCTGACACAAATGAAATGGGCGCTAGCAAGGTTTTCCTCAGAGTGTGTATGTTTGAGAGAGAGAGAGAGAGAGAGTGTGTGTGAGAGATGGAGTGTGTGTGTCAGAGAGAGAATGAGAGAGAGACAGAGTGTGTGTGTAAGAGAGAGAGTGTGTGAGAGACAGAGTGTCTGTGTGTGTGACAGAAAGAGTGTGATAGTCAGGGAGTGTGTCAGAGAGAGTGTATGTGAGAGACAGTGAGTGAGTGTGAGCCCCCACCCCCCTCTCGCAGGGCCCCCTCCCCACCCCCACCTTGCTGGTCTCAGGACCCCCTCCCCACCTCCGTCTCCCCTATCCCCCTCCAGCCATCCATGTCCAGCGAGCCTCCTCTCCCCCTGCTCCCCCTGCAGCCATCCATGTCCAGCAACCCTCCCCCCCTCCAGCTACCCATGTCCAGCGACCCTCCCCTCCCCCCGGCGCATCAAACCCCCTCGCCACCCGCAGCTGCCAGTGGTAACGCTGTCTGGCCGCTGCTGCTTCTCCTGTTGAGCAGCAGCGGCCGCTACAAAAAGAAAAAAAAGCGATAAATGTTTTTAAACCCAGCCCAAATCATTCACAAATGCCTGAGTCTTAAAACGCAGTTTCTGCAGCTACTCCTCTTCTTGCCTGTCACATTGCTGCGCTCCTCCGGGGTCTTACTCCAGGGCAGTGACGTGGAGGCGAGAGGAGGAGTGGCTGCAGAGACTGCGGTGTAAGACTCGGGCATTTGCGAATGATTTGGGCTGACTTTAAAAACATTTATGTTTTTTTCCTTTTTGTAGCGGCCGTTGCTGATCAACAGGAGAAGCAGCGGCCGGACAGCGTTACCACTGGCAGCTGCAGGTGGCGAGGGGGTTGATGTGCCCGGGGGGAGGGGGATGTTGATGTGTTTTGGGTCGGGGGGGGGTGTTTGATGTGCCGGGTGGGGGGCTTGGGTGATGCGCCGAGGGAAGGGGGGTTTCTTTGGTGCTGTGCTTATAGTTTTTTGATGCGCCACTCACTGCCACTTGCTCTGAAGTGGCAGGGAGCGGTGCACTGACAGCTGATTCCCAGGCAGGGGGAGTAGTAGGGAAACACATGTGTTTCCTACTCCTCCCCCTGCCTGGGAATCAGCTGTTAGTGGCTTCATCCTGGCTACGGAGCCTAGCTCAGCAACTCCAGGAGCCACGGACACAGGCAGTCCCACATTAGAACGTTGGTGGTGAGAATTATTATATAGGATAGTTCTGCAGGGGGTTACCCATTGGTAATCGGGCAGCACATGACAATGCCTAGTTACCGCTGGGTTAGCTTGGAAGCCCTTAGCGGTGGTAAGTGCTCTCCCCCCTCCCAAAATGGCTGTGCGGCACATGCGAACATACCACATGGTCATTTAATTGTTTATTTTCACCTCTTGTGGTAAAAGGGGCCCTGGCGTGCAGCATAAACGGTTGCCATCACTAGCACAGGGCCCCTTTTACTGCAGCTAATCGTTAGTGCACCTTATTTAAAGGACCCCTTGTGCAAACCAAATGTCATTTCAGATGCAGTGTAAATCAGGCAGAGTGTTTTTAATTTAGATATACACAGTAGAATAAGCACTTAGCTTGTAAGACTGAATATGCATATACAATATTGCATGCAAACAGAAACAAACCCAAAGAAATATTATGTTACACTCAACTCAAGGCACTTTCACAATGTTTTACGAACGAGAAATCACATATACTGACCCTTCTGAGCCACCCTAGCACTGACAGGCTAGCAGTTGCTCCAGGCTTTCCCCTCCTCCCTCGTACAAAGCTGTCATCGGAGTGATGTGCTGCCTATGCAAAACTACTTTATACACATGGTGTGTTGACGTGAAGAAATATGACCACAAGCTTTAAAGAGGTTCTGAACTGTATTATTTGGGGGGAATTCAAGCAGTAGGTTTTTGCGCAAGACGGAGCTGTGGTGTGATCATGTTGTCTAAAGTTGTAAAGAAAGAGCAGAATAAAAAAAAATGTATGGCAGCGTGTTGCAGATGGAATTAGATTGCATTCTGCAAAAATATACATTTTCAACGGCGCAGGGAATGGAACTAGATTGTTAAAAGGGGTAAAACCGCCTCATAACAGTTCTGAGTAATTTGGGAGGGACCTGTTGAATGTAAACTTTCTGTTTTGGAGCTCCGCGTTGAATAATAATAATAATAACAACAACAACGATAAGGTCTGCACAGCGAGTGAGCAAGCATGCGGGCTGATAAGCTGCTGGTCCAGGACTAATATCAAAGTTCACTGTGGATAACACATATCGCCACTTGGCCTGCTTCCATCTCTTGCTCTGTGTGTGTGTGTTTTTTTTTCTTTTCTGTCGGGCGGTGACATTTCTTATAATCCCCCCCCCCCTCCCCCGATCTGTGCATTCACGCTGGGCTTGCAGTGGTGAACGGACCCATGAGATGAGCAGAGCCGTGGGGAAGGGCTGGTGCACCGCCTGCTTTTCTTCGCCCTGCTGGGACTGGAGCCCCTGAAAGCAGAACGACCCGGAGGGACGCTGTGGTGGTGAGTCTGTTCTCCATATTTCCGAGGTAACTGAGGGGGAACCAGCCGTGCACCACATTGATCCTGGTTTTGTGTGTGTGACCAGTGAGGCATTAGGGAAGCAAGAACATCCCGATTCTGCGTCCGACCGTTGCTACAAATAAACAGTGTTGTGAAATCCATGAATGTTTGTAGGTAGTTTTATTATATTTAGCTTCTGGCCAGATAAATTGATCGCTTATATTTTAAATGTTTTGTTGTAACAGAAATACAATATTATGACCCGTCTCATGGGGAGCGGGAGGGAGTTCGATTGGAGTACTGCTATCTAAGAAAAAAAAAAAATTGGAAGGTGTAAGAAGTGTGTGACAGCTTGATGCGTTTTTCAGATCTGATGGTTTCTAGTCTAATTGTGCTTTTTGTTGTGGCTGAATAACACAGCTTGGTACTTGAATCTAGGCTGGAGAGGTTTGTGCCTGGAAGAATGCTTCTGTTTTTTTTTTTTGTTCTTGTTTCTTATCCCCCCTCCCCCATCTTATGTGTTAGAGACATGGTCAGTCAGTGAAACGTTAAGACAAGTACTCGGGCAAATACTTCAGAGCCAGAATGCGGTTTCAGAGGGTGTTTATTCTGTTTTATGTGCCAGATCAGAGGCCTGCCTTTCAGTCCGCTGAAGACATGGAAACCATCGAGATCAGCACGCAGCAAAAGGTTGCAGAACAGGAACGCATGGCTGAGGTTCTGGTCACTGGAGAGCAGTTAAGGTAAGAGTGTGGTGTGGTTTGTTCCCGCAGAAACAGCTTCACTCTTCACAGCAAGGTTTTCGTTAGTCCTCATGGATAGGTGGAAATAAAGCCTCTCTTCACAGTTAAAAGATAAGAACGCCTTTCTGGTTGTGTCAGAGTTTTAGAAAGCGCAGCAGCAGTTGTTGTCCTTGTCATGGGTGCCAAATTGGTGTACATTAAAAAATTACTGGCTGAAGGGATATTGAGTTCATTAGATGGTGATTGCAGCAGGTAGTATATCAGTTCCCTCTGAAGATTTAAATGAACCAGAGACTGATGTATGCAGTACTCCTGGGGAGAGAGGATATAAGCTTAAGATCGCTTGCTAGGGGAAAGGGGAGGGTTCAGAATTCCTCCTGACCCCCACTCAACCCCCCCCTCCCCGAAAAACATAACTGGGGCCAGGATGGTGGCTTAGTAACAAATGAAAGGAGCTAAATTGAGTAAATACATACTGGCCTTGAGAGTTTCTGGGTTCATTATCCAGATCAGATCTGCCATAAATTTTTCAGACTGGCCGGGGTTGCTGAGAAGGCACTGTTCACAGCTCTTAAGGAAAGAATCCCATTTATTGCACAGTGAGAGGAGTTAGAATGTATGATTAAAGGGTTCTGGCCATCTGTAGCGCTTAACTTATAAACAAATTCCTAGAAGTTCTGCAGCAGGTTAGAACATTCTAGTGTAGTCCTCCAAAGTACATTTGCATAAAGATTGCCAGTAACTTATATCACAGGCATAGTTTGAGATGGGTAGAATGGTGTCCCCCCCCCCCCCCCCAGATGTTGGTGGGTGCTAATTCTGAATTGAACCTTCTTTCCCTGCCAACGTGACTTCCTTACCCTATCTTCCACATGTGAATAACAATTTTCTGAAATCAGTTTTTACATGTGTATGTGATACATGTGTAAATTCCAGTATTTCCATTGAGCTGGTAAAATAACCCCAGAGGGTCATTCTTTTTTACTGCAAGTTTTTTTTTTCTTTTCAGTGTTTTTATTTAAAAAATAAACTCCATGGTCTGCTTTTAAAAGATATACTTAGTGGCTGGTGCTGAAAATCCATCTGGATCGGTGATTCCCAAACTTGTCCTGGGGGGGACCCCAGCTGGTCAGGTTTTCAGGATATCTACAATGAATATTCATGAGACCAATTTGCATACACTATCTCCTTGATATGCAGATCTATCTCATACACACTCGTTGTGCATATCCTGAAAACCAGAGTGGCTGGGGTTCCCCTAGAAGAGGTTAGGGAACCCCTGATCTGGATAGTGGCACTGAAAATCCAGGTATATACTGGCATAATTATCTAACTATTGGTGATGTTTAGTGCCAGTACCTGGTTAACTATCCGGTGAATGGGACAGCAAAGAAACTGGAGCTCAGATGCACAAAACTTAATGAGCCAGCAGTGTGCTTTTTATACTGGTTGGAACCAGTTAAGCAAGCACAGAGTTAAGTGAGACATGCACTTAGGGTTTCTGCGGGCTCTTTTCCTGTCACAGTATTAGCTAACAATAATTGTACACAAAGTTATTTTAATGAGTTTGTTACTATTCAAATATGCATTCCGAGTGATGCACAGCTGTTTTCCTAGCGATGCACTGAAAGGACCGCCTGCCTTAACAATGAAATTTTTACGGGTGGTCAGGAGCTGTCAGTACTGCTGTTTTCTTCCCATTACCTCGGAAATAGCAGCTGCCTATTGGCTGAGAAGAGCTCAGGTATCTCTAGCACCCACCCTCGCTCGCCAAGCAGCCCTTCACTCACTCCACCTGGCTTGCTTCCCTCCTCCGTCAACACCGGCTTCACTGCTGCCAAGGGTCATCGGGCAGGTCTGGCCGCAGGAAAGGGAGTGCTGCAGAGGAGACAGCTGGCAGCGATTAAAAACGTATGAAAAAAGGCTATATACTGCTTTCATATACGCAGCTTGTATGCGTGTGTGAAAGATGTTTGCAGCATGCGCAGAGCTTAGTAATTGGCTGTTCTGCACATTCTCAGGTGAGTGAATGCCTTCCCCCCTGCCGAGCTTCTCGCTGTTTTTGCAAGCAGTTAATTTGCATCCCGTTCGTTTTGAGCATCCTTTGCTATTTCCACTGAGTTGGAAATAGCAATCAGTGCATTAATGGGACTCTGATGCATCTGCCTGTCTGAGATAGGATAGGAAGGAGGTAAAAGTAATAAAGGGGATGGAAGGAAAGGAGAGAACAAAATCATGAGTGAAGACAAAGAACAACACAAGAATTAAAAATGAAAAAAAGAAAAGAAAGAAGTGGAGAAAAAAATAGACTGTTAATGATTTGATGTTGAAAATGTTTGTAGTTTTGGATATGAATAAAGGGTAAAAATTTTCATATTTTGGGCCCAATATTCAGCTAGCTGCTGTAACCACTAGGGTACAAAACATTTTTACATAGACTCGGAATTTGGTGTAAACTGAATAGTGTTATTCCGAACCCTAATAAGATGGTGTGTTTCATACCAGAAGAAGCAGGGCTTAATGCACACAGAGCTTTCATGTTTATAGGTTCTTTATTGTTTTTATTGTATAAACTATAATGTGTTTTAGGGAGTTAAACTTTCCATACTAGGAGGGTTGAATGAAAAGTAATGTCTCTGCCGCCATAATTCGTCAATAGGTGGCAGCACTGACACGCTACATGTGATCACTTGTTCCTTGAAATCTCTTCCTTCACCTCAGTTGGTAAGAAGTGTCTGTGTGAAGAGGCTGGTTTTGCTATTGCTTGTGAAATGGAAGCATGCAGTGAGCACTCATCCATGCGATTTAAGAAAGGTGCTGTGATAGAATTTCTGACTGTTGGAAGGAGTCCCTCCAATTGAAATTCACTACCATAAGCAGGTTGTGTATGGTGATGATTGTGTTGATGTGAATACCTTTTACCTCCTTCCTATCCCATCTCAGACAGGCAGATCGCTGACCCCCCAAAATGTAAAGATTGTGGACCAGTAAGGACTGATACGTGTGATAAAAAATGAAGTGGATGACCCATAACAGCAACGGATAAGCCTCACATGAGAAAGGTTGAGGAATTTGTAAAAGATAATTGGAGAATCACTGAAAGCATTACATTGCAAACCTGAAAACTTTGAAAGAACAACTGAGCAGAGTTTGGAAGCACAAGAAGGAAATTTTGTTGCAACATGACAGTGCTAGGCCTCATACAGCATGAAACATGTTTGCAGAAATCCTCCCCCCCCCCCCCCCGCCCAACAAACACACAAAATATCACAGAGGCAATTGTGAAGATGGGTCTCCCATCTGCCATACAGCCCAGATTTAGCACCATGTGATTTCCATATTTTTCCAAAATTGAAGGAATACCTTTGGGGGCATCTGTTTGACTCGAATGAAGAGGTTGAAGAACAAGATGTGAAGTTCTTTTGTGACAGCTTTCAAAAACTTGTCCGTGGTTGGCAGCAGGGCCGCCGAGAGGGGGGGACAGGGGGGACAAAATTCCCTGGGCCTGGGCCTCCAAGGGGGTCCCGGCGCCCAGTGGCATACCAGGGGCGGGGCAGTGGGGCGGTCTGCCCCGGGTGTCAGCTGGTGAGGGGGTGCTCCGTTTCCGCTGCTCCCAAGAAAAGGTCGCTGTCGCTGCAGTACCCACCTGCCTACCAGGTCCGATGACAGCCGACAGCCCTCTCTTCCTTCTCCTGCCACCACCCTGGCTTTAAAAAAAGAAATCGCTGAAGCGGCATCATAGGCAGCGCCTCGTGTCTGCCCTGCTTGTAAAAGAAACAAATCGGCTCGTTGGGCCTTCCCTCGCTGTGTCCCGCCCTAACTTCCAATTTCTGCAAGGGCTGAAAAGGAGACATGGAGAAGTGGCTGGGGCTGAAGCTCGGGGCTGGTGAGAGAAAAGGGCTGGGGTTGAAACTGGGGATTGGTGGGATAGTGGGGATGAAACTGGGGGCTGAAAAGGGGGGACAGGTGGGAGATGTGGGCTGGGGCTAGAGCTAGGGGCAGGTGGGATAAGGGGGCTGGAACTGGGGGGTGAAAAAAAGGCAGAGCTGGATGGAAGGGGGAGCAAGAGGGGGGGCAGACCCTGGATGGATGGGAGAGGGAGGGCAAATGGTGGATTGAAGAGGCAGAGAGAAAGGGCAGACAGTGGATGGAAGGGGGAGAGAGAGAGGGCAGATGGTGGATGGAAGGGGCAGAGATAGAGGGCAGATTTGGATGGAAGGGAGAGAGAGTGCAGACACTGGATGGAGGGGACAGCAGAGAGGGTAGACACTGGATGGAGGGGACAGCGGAGAGGGCAGACACTGGATGGCAGAGAGAGAACGAAGACAGATATTGGATGGAAGGAAGACAGTGAAAAGAAGATGAGGAAAGCAGAAACCAGAGACAACAAACTGTAAATAAAATATATATTTTTCTTTTTTTGCTTTAGGATAAAGTAAAGTAGTATTGTAGCTATGTTAATAAATGTTTATAATAGAACATGTAAATAAGGTAATATTTGTATTGGACTAATTTTAATACATTTTGACCAACTTTCGGAGAACAAAACCCCCTTCCTCATGTCAGGATAGGATACTGTAACAGCACTATACTGTATTGACCTGAGGAAGAAGGTGTTGGCCTCTGAAAGCTAAATGTATTAGTCCAATAAAATGGTATTATTTTATTTTCTATATTTGTTTTATTTCTATTTGTTAATTTGTAAAGTGGTGATTGGTATTTGTTAGTTTTTTCAAATTTACATCTGCTGTCTTTATATTTTGCACAGTACTAGGGGACATTTTCTGTTTCTGTGGCGTAGCATGGTATACAGAGTCTGGCATCGGGGGTTCAGTTTAATTTTTGTCTAAATAGAAAGTTTATGATTACTTATTCTATAGTGGATTAGGGTGTATCTGTGTTTGTGAAAAAGACATGGCTTTCAGTTGGCATTGACTGTGCAGGATCGACGATCTGTACTATTCTGTCTGGTTTCGTTTTACAATAGGTGAATTGATGTTCTAGTGCTCACTGTAGTGTTTAAGATGCTTTCCTTTTCTTCATGTGACTTGTAGAAATGACTGCTTATGGTATGGTAGAATTGCTCTATAGGTCCTGAGTGTTTTGTATTCTCGGTATGTCTAGTACTGGATTTTGGAGGGGGGTGTTAACAAATGACCAGCCCCCGGGTGTCAACTACCCTAGGTACGCCACTGGTTAGAAGTCAAAATTCTCGGCTTACACTTTTCTGTAATGTTATGATTTTTTTCTTGAAGTAAATTGTATAGTTTATTAAAAAAAATGTTATGCAGAGAGGCTCAGTTACTTAGAAGGCACAGAGAGACAGTCTCTCTAGACCTATCAGCTGAAACTCTTTTCTCCTTTGTTCTTCACCAAGTCCGTTATCAGACTTCTGTCCACAGGTGACTGTTTTGGCCTAATCAGATTACACATTCTTCCTGTCCAGCAGATGAAATGGAGAACAGTGATGTCCTTAGTTGATTCAGACACACTCCCAGCAAGTGCCGATGCCGACCAAGGAAGCCCACAAGCCTTATCTCGTACTTATGACGTGTCAATTTTTAATGATTTTTTTTCCTTGGGCCATTTGTTCCATTGATACTGTCATATATTCGTGACTCCACACATATGATTAACATACTTCACGACTTTGATGGAGATCTGAATAACACATATATGGTCGCCTTAGATATGGATTCACTTTATAGCAACATTCCTCAATATGAAGCTCTATAGATCATTGAAGAGACTATCAGAAACTGCACAACTCACAGACGCATTCCCAACCGTTTTATTTTTTATTTATTTTTTTAAAATTTATCTTACATTTGTACCCCGCGCTTTCCCACTCATAGCAGGTTCAATTCTGGCATTGGCAAGTTTTGCACTTACTAACAATTGTTTTTGTTTTCAACAAAATTGTTACTGGCAAATAAAGGGCACAGCCATGGGTTCGACCATAGCTCCTGACGTGGCTAATTTGTACATGGCTCATTTTGAAAAATAATTTCTTGAAAACCATCCATACAAAAGTCAAGTTGTTCTCTATAAAAGATACATTGACAATATCTTCATTATTTGGAAAGGAGATCCAACAACTACAACAAATTTTTGACTGGCTTAACACTAAAGACAACAACCTACATTTTAAAATGCAATATGGCAACAAGATCAGTTTCTTGGACCCGCTTGTTTGTAAAGATGAATATCATTTCAGCACCACTCTGTTTAGGAAACCCATGGATTGAAATGCCTTTCTCCACTTCACCAGCTATCACCAACGTAACCGCAAGAAGAATCTACCCCATGCCAGTTCTTACGACTTAAAAGAGTATGTACCGATTTTTGAAGACTTCAGTCACCAGCCCGACATCATGGCACACAGATTTATCAACAGGGGATACGCAAAAAAAACACATTATCACTGGATACACCAAGGCACTTGATGAAGACAGACAATTTTTACTGTCTTCTAGACCAAAAAACCCCCGCTCCAGATATCGTGTGTACTTTGAGGTTTTCCTATCTAGCAAGAAAAATACAGAATTCAATCAGACGACACTGCCATATCTTGGAGAAGCATGAGTGCTTCAGAAACAAGCGCTTAGTCGTAGCATACTCCCATGAAAGAAACCTCAAAGAAATTCTGATTTGATCCTGTCTCCCAGAAATGACATGTACAGCTCAAAGTGATACACCTTCAGGCCACAAGAAATGTGGGAGATGTAGCATGTGCTCACATGCCTTAGATATCACACAGTTCACCAACCCGTACACAGGAATCACAGATATACTCATGCATAGCTCTAACTGTACTTTCTCAAATGTAATCTACATGATATTGTGTCCATGCCCTTTGGCATATATTGGTAGAGACCTGTCAAAATCAGAATCATCAAGCACCGGAGCTGTTTGAAAAGAAGCGTCGAATCTGCACCCCTTGTCTCACATTGGAAGACAGCCGACCATTCTACAGAAGATCTTAAGTTTTTTGTTCTTAAATCCTTTAGGAAGCACTGGCGTAAAAATATCACAGACGACATGCTATTATGTGAAGAACAAAGGTTGATTTTCCAACTGCAAACATTAGAACCCCAAGGTCTTAATATAGATATTGATTATAGACCCTTTCTTTGAATAAATGCGCTGTTTTTCTCATCCAGTGTATTACAGCACATTAATGTGGGTATTGATTATAGAGTTTCTCTATGATAATATGTGATGTGTCTTCCTCACCTGTTGTAATACAGCACATTCTGTGTTAATCATATTCTACACCTTTTCTCTTTTGTGTTTTAAATCTTTTTTTCACCACAAGATAAGTACACAGGACCCAGCAGTGGTATCTGTGCTATGTTCTCACACCTATTTCTTTTTTTTTAATTTCTTGTTTTGTAACTTCCATTTTCATATACTTTGTCTTTTTTCGATCCCTTTGCTCTATCTATGACATATCCCGTTGCCTCTATTTTTTAATGCCGATCCGTATTTTGCATCCTTTCCTTTATCTTTAGTCTTTCACACCCAATGCCTCCTGTCTCTTTGAAGGCACTTTCATTCTCATATAATGCAACCATTACTCTGCAGGTTCAAGTTTTTTGCCCCTCATTTTAATATCTGATGTCATAGAGGCAGGTGCGCTCTTCTTTTTTCATTTTTATCGTTTCCACACACATTTATATATATTTTTTCTCCTGATTTTTATTTGATGCTGATGCTGGCTGCGTCTTTTTTTCCATCTTTTTATCTTTAATTATTACATTTTGTGCAGGATACATACCATGTGTGCCTTTTCCTTTTTGGCGCGTTTTTCTGCCTTTAAAACCACTGTTGCTTCTGCATGTCTCCCCTTTCTCTTGGTGATCAGCTGAAAGAAGTTTTGATGTTCTCTCATGGACTTTGATAAGTTTCTTTCTTGACCCCCACTGTTTTCCATGTTTTTATAACCTTCGGGCGCATGTGCACAAGTATGATTTTTTTGATTAGTAGCCGCCGGTATTCGATCCCTCCTTTTTTAAGACTGACTCCGTTCATGTTCCAGTTCCTGATTACCGACTCCTGTCATTTTTCAGGCTTCCTTACACGGACCCACAAATTCCTTTTTTAAAGTAACCTTTTTTAAGCAACATTTTATAAGCAATATCTGAACGTCATGTTTCAATAGCACCCTTATACATTCTGTCCTTTAGCATCGACAGGTTATTTATTTATTTTCTTCTTCATATCGCATTGCAATTTCTCCTCCTTTTTCTTGATCATATTTTTCCTTTATTCTATTTTTTAAGTTTTTTTCTTACATTGACTCCCCCACCCCCTGTCTTTTACCTCACTGCATTTTTCTTTTGGCATTCACTCCCCGACTCTCCACCATTAAGGTAGACGGTCACTTTAGACCTTAGGAGTGCATATATAACGGTTTCCTTTTTTGCTGCACATACTATGGCATTGGCAATTTTCTGTCCCTTTTGTCTCCTTTCTTTCCTTTGTTTCTGCTTTTTCAGATTTAAATGTTATTTTCGCAAACATTGCCCCTTATATATGTTGTATTTTTCTCTTTTGGTGTTCTCCTACCCAGCTGTCGTTACTATTACTGCCATATCCATACAGATGATATGATCTTCTTTGTAAGACACTAACAATCTACCTTTGAAATTATCATTATTTGTATATGATACTTTTATGTCCTCTTTGTTTTGGTTTTCCGATCCGTGACATGTTTGTATAGCCTGGATTTGCATCACTGGTAATTTGTTTTGCCTTTTTACTGAAATAGGTTCCACTGTATTTATTCAAAGTTGTATGTGATCTCAGAAAATTCTACCTATATCTGAACAACGAACATCACAAGGTCAGCTACATTTGTTTTCTGCGTTATAATCCTCTTTTAGATTTACATTAAGTATACACCTTTTTGTTTTTTATTAGTTTTTTTTATCCTTATTGTTACAAAGTGTTACTCTGGTGTTTTTATAATGTTTTTATAATGTCTTTCATTTCATGTCTCTCCATGTTATATATATATTTTTAGTATATTATTTATTATTATATATTTTTTAAGTTATTCATATTTTATGTGTTTTTAGTTTTTTATGATATATATGTTTATACTAATGTTGTATATGTTTTTATAGACTTCTAAGGCAGGCATTTTGATGCCAAAACACAGCAGCTGTGTCGAATCTTTTGAGTTGTTCCAATAAAGATCACCTTTTTGAACTATCATCTCCCTCGGTCTTTTGGAAGAGCTAATTTACCCTACTCCTTGGTTTCTCTCTTGCTGGCATATGTAGGGACTGATCGTTCCTCCACCTTGTGTTGCTATTGGCTGTGGCTGGCCATCAAAAAACTGGGCAGGTCAGGGGGTGGTACAGGGGGCGGGGTTGAAGAGGGGCTGGTAGTTATGCAGGGCCAGCAATATTCAACACCGCTACCCGCATAACTAAGTCGGTGAATTTAGGACAGCTCAAAAGCTGAATATCAGCCAGCACCCGCATAACTTTTAAAATGTTTCCCAGTCCCTCTAGAACAGCCCTTCTTTCTGATACCCTGTCCCTCTGAAACAGCATTATCCCCCACTGTTAGGTCTCTCGGGGAAATGTGAGCCCTTGGGCCGCTGTCACGGAGGTGGCAGCAGCAGCAGGCAAAACCACCCAACAGGAAACAGACAACCCTAAGACGAGCTGAAGTAGACAGGACTGGAGTGGCTGGGCTGAAGAGGAAAGCAACAAGGAATCCAGGAACAACGTCCTACAGCAGGGTTCAGGCTTGAGAAGCAGGATTCAGGACACTCAATTCAGGCTTCTCCCACAGGATTCGGGAAACTGGCACAGCTTGACTGGATCCGGGTTCACCCATACACTAGGCAGGCAGGGTGTCCATAGAAGCTAGCTTGGCAGGGAAGAGGACACAGGAGCTACATACAAGCTAAGCTCAAGGGAATGGGAATGACAGCTACACTTGCCAGAGGAAGGGTTAGACTGGAGCTACAGTAGCTAACAGATAGAAAGGAGAGAAATGGCTGCAGCATCAGCCGCTAACCAACCTCAGACAGGGAGCAGCGCCACTGCACAGGGATAACAGAAAGGCTAGAAGCCCACAGAGAATAATATACACAGAAAGGCTGAAAGCCTACAGGTCAGAGAGATACACCCAGAAAGGCTAGAAGCCCACAGAAAGGCTGGAAACCCCCAGGCCGCAGTAATACACCCAGAAGGCCTGGAAGCCCACAGATAAAGGGATATATGCAGATAGACTGGAGGCCCTCAGAGCAATGGGCACAGAAGGGCTGGAAGCCCACAGAGCAATAGACACAGAAGAGCTGGAAGCCCACAGAGCAATAGACACAGAAGGGATGGAAGCCCACAGAGCAATCAACATAGAAGGCTGGAAGCCCACAGAGCAATAATACCCTGAGCCAGAAGGCAAGGCCCACAGGTGATAGTAACTAGCAAAGCAGAAGGGCAGGAAGCCCACAAGAAAAGACAAGGAAAGCTAACTGTGCAAACGGCACACTAACCTTGGGACCTAAGGCACTGCGTAGGCATTGGCAATGCAAAGGCAATGAAGACTAGAACACCAGTTCCTTAAGAAGGCCCTGACAGATGAGGTCACCCCTTCAGGCCACAGGCAGGGAGCATACAGAAGCCCAGAGAGACCTAACCCACACAGGTGTAGTTTAGTGAGGTAATTAGTGTCAGGCTGGAAGCAGCTAGCCCACCCAGCCTGAGACAGAGCTGCCTCAGGAACAGCCCACTGAAGTACAGAGAGGCCCAATACACACAAGTGTAGAGTAGTGAAGCAATTAGAGCAGCCAACCCACAGAGATAGAGCTAACTCAGGAACAGTATCCTGAAGCACAGAGAGGTTAAACCCACACAGGTGCAGTATACTGAGGCAATCAGCGCCATGCTGGAAGTGGCCAGCACCCAGAGACAGAAACAGAGCCAACTCAGAAGTAGACAGAAACCAGCACAGACACTGATTCCCAGAAATAGGGTAAGTCTGAGGGTGGTCACGACCACAGACGTGACACCCACACAACCCACCCCCTGCCTTCACCATAGGTCCCCTTGGGCCTATCTAACATCGCTGGTGGTCCAGTGGGGGCATTGGGGACAGGAGCGAACCTCATTGGCTCCTGTCACTAGGATCTGCCTCATCAAAATGGGTACTGCAACCTCTAGTGATGGCCTCATAGTATTGCCCGGCATAAGCTCTTGCAGCTGTTGGTTTTACAGTTAGTCTCAGATATTCAGTTCTAGTGGCCACACGTGGCCCAGCACTGAATATCCAGGTCTAATTTAGCCGCTGATGGCCAGATATCATCCAGATCATTCTTAATGAAGTGATGAATGGCAACCTTTATAACTTTTGGTAGCATGAATTTCCATAGGGACCTCCGTCTACAGTTAATACAAAAGCTGGTTTCACATACGATCAATATCTCTTGGTTATGGCTTCAGACTTCTCCAGATTCAGTAACCTTTTGAAATCAAGTCAATGACTGGACTTCTGTTGATGATGAGAGTCGGGGCTTTTTTTGAGGGGGTACTGAGTACCCACACCTTTTACATTGTCTGCTAAAATTGACCCATGGTCCCCAAGTTTTAATGAAAGAGCTCAGGCTGTACACACAAATTCTGCCTTGTCACCGATTCTGTGACTGGTTGCAGGGGGTCTGGCTATTGTGGGGTGGGTCCCTCAGTGATCACCCCACCCCTGAAGGGTGGCCTGGCATTTGAGTATCGGCACCTTTTTTGCTAGAAAAAACACACCGACGAGAGTCTTCCTGATTTGATTGTGATATACATTGGATCTGATTAGCCAACAGCTTCCTTGCTCCCAAGACCATCAGGCATAATGTGAATTCCTGTGTATGCTGATGGGATCGGTTTGTCATCTAGCAGCTACTCAGTTGTGGTTAGGGAGGCTGACTCAATATTCAGTTTGCATCAGCGGTAGACTCTTTATTCACAACTGTCAGACCAGTTTTGGCTAGCCCTGTTTCTGAACTGATATCAGAATTCAGTGTGCTATTTGTGGTCTTAATTCTACTAAGTGAAATCAGCACTATATGTCACATAAAGGGGCATAATCGACAATTTGTGAGGTGGGCGTTTTTGTTTTTCAGCGATAACGGAAAATGAAAGCGCCCAGCTCAAAAACGAATAACTCCAAGACATTTATTCGTGGGAGGGGCCAGGATTCGTAGTGCACTGGTCCCCCTCACATGCCAGGACACCAACCGGGCACCCTAGGGGGCACTTCTACAAAAACAAAAAAAAAGGTAAAAGAGCTCCCAGGTGCATAGCACCCTTCCCTTGTGTGTTGAGCCCCCCAAATCCCCCTCAAAACCCACTGCCCACAAGTCTACACCATTACTATAGCCCTAAGGGGTGAAGGGGGGCACCTACATGTGGGTACAGTGGGTTTGGGGGGGCGGTTTGGAGGGCTCCCATTTACCAGCACAAGTGTAACAGGTGGGGGGGGGGATGGGCCTGGGTCCACCTGCCTGAAGTCCACTGCACCCCCTAATAACTGCTCCAGTGACCTGCATACTGCTGCCAGGGAGGTGGGTATGACATTTGAGGGTGAAAATAAAAAGTTGTGAAACGGCATATTTTGTGGTGGGAGGGGGTTTGTGACCACTGGGGGAGTCAGGGGAGGTCATCCCCGATTCCCTCCAGTGGTCATTTGGTCATTTAGGGCACTTATTGGGGCCTTATTCGTGGAAAAACAGGGTCCAGGAAAAGTGCCCTAAATTCTCGCTACAAACGCATATTTTTTTTCCATTATCGGCGAAAGGCACCCATCTCTGATCGGCCGATAACCACGCCCCAGTTCCGGCTTCACCACGCCTTCGACACGCCCCCATCAACTTTGTCCGCATCCGCGACGGAGTGCAGTTGAAAACGTCCAAATTCGGCTTTCGATTATACCGCTTTATTCGTTTTTGTGAGATAAACGTCTATCTCCCGATTTGGGTCACAATATAGGCGTTTTTCTATTTCGATTATAAGCAGGATAATGTATCAGAAACCCAGGACTGGCTTATGTCTCCATCCTGGAACTGGGTAACTTGGCAGTTCACTCCATTCGAAGCGTGTGCTTGCCTAGTCCCCATGCTCACTTACAAACTATTACTGTCACCACACCCACAAAAAGACTGTGCACTTCCCCTGCTACTTCTGGAGAGGTGAAATGTAGGGGAGAAAGACCATGAATGAAATGAAGGGAGTGGGGGGAGGGGCAGTGAAAAGAATGAGACAGGGTGGAGGTGGCGAGAGAAACCAAATATATGGTGGTCCATGGAAGAGGGGTCCACAAATGTATGTTTGCCTAGAGCCCAATATAGTGTTAATCTGGCCCTGCAGGGCAGGATGTTCCCCAGGAGACTGTTAAGTAGCTTGTTCAGGCTGTGTCTGTTGCTGCATAAGGGTTCACTTGGTATTGGTATGGCTATCTGGGATAAGCAGGCCATAATCCAGAGGACAGATGGAGCTGTCTGAGGTATGGTTCTTGTATTCTTTCATTGTAACACTGTCAATTGTGGCTTTATATAGTCTATTATTTTGTTTTATATGCAAACGGTTTTTGTGGCGTGTAGTGTCCCTAAACACCCAGAACCAACATCATCCGGGCTTCTGAACAGTGGTGTAACGTGAAAGTTCTGAAAATGGTGTTACTGCCAGGACAGGATTAAAGCACAGGCAAACTAGACACATACCAGGGCAGTGATTCCCAAACCAGGTCCTGGAGGCACTCCAGCCAGTCAAATTTTCAGGATACCCACAATGAATATTCATGAGAGAGATTTGCATGCATTGCCTCCACTGCATGCAGATCTCTGTAATGAATATTCATTGTGGATATCCTGAAAACCTGACTGGCTAGGGTGCCTCCAGGACCAGGTATGGAAACCACTGTGCCAGGGACCAAATGTTTGAGAGACTCCTCTCAGATTAGTTAATTCAAAAGCTACCAAATCAGACTTTTGCCCTGGTAAGTCACCTGCTGGCATAAAGAAGAGTTTGCATGTGTATGGTGGTGGGGAAGAGTGGGAGGGAAGGGGTGCGGGTGGGGGTGGGGGTAGGGCACCACTACCCCTGCAGAAGTCTGTCTATTCTTCCCACTTCTCATACATTGTCCTCTAGTCAACACGAGGAGTCCTGAGCTGTGCTTCTTTGATAGGTTTCCTCTGCAGTCTGTACCATGCAGTGCCCTGTTTGAGGGTAAGGGGGTAAAGGGTAACGGGATTTGATTATACCACCTTTCTGTAGTGCAATCAAAGTGGTTTACATTTATTATATGCAGGTACTTTCTCTGTCCGTAGTGGGCTAACAGTCTAAGTTTTTGTATCTGGGACGATAAAGGGTTAAGTGACTTGCCCAGAGTCGCAGGGAGCTGCAGCAGGAATCAAACCCAGATTCTCAGCCCACAGCACTAATCTTTTATGTTACAATGGAGAGCCAAATGTGCTTGTTTGCTTAGAGACTACAAAAAGGTTAATCCTGCCCTGGTTTACTACGCACATGTTTCAGACTTGTGCTTGTTTACTGAGTAAAACATGAATTCAGTAATGATAGTGCACATGCAAAAAAACAATGAAATATAAGCCTGGTGTAATGTTTTCTGCTTGCCCCAGGATTGGTAGCATAGAGTGTTGCTGCAGTTTGGGTTTCTGTCAGGTACTTGTGACCTGGATTGGCCATTGTTGGAAGCAGGATATCAGGCTAGATGAACAATTGGTCTGATCCAGTAAAGCTATTCATACCTCTGGACAAGGGAGGCAGAGAATATCCCAGAGAAATATGCTTGTACTATTGGTTAGTGTTTCCTGGCTCTGGCCTGGAGGTCCACCTAGTTAGCTGTATTTTTCAGGATTACCACAATGGATATGCATGAGGCAGATTTGCCTATACTGGAGAGCCGTGAATTCATGTGGGAGCCAGTATGTGTTAATCTGTCTCGAGCATATTCTTGTGTTGATCTTGAAAACATGACTGGCTAGGTGTGCTGCCAGGAGATGGTTGAGAAACGCCGACAATGGCTATGGTTTTGCCCTGTGGGAAGTGATTTTTCTTTGTGAACCCTCAGTACAGTGTTTAATGTATGACCGTTTCACACTCACCCCAGTCTTCATCTGGGTAGAGCTGTGGATTTGCCATTTTGCTTATTTGCTTCTTAGTTTATTTTGCTCCTTATAACTTCAGGCTGCTTTTCAGTTATCAAACTCTGTATGCCGCTTTATAAATTCAGGGTCAAATGAGGCCAGCTGCATGTTTCCTAGGAAACACAGCTGTAAACAGATGTGACTAAGCTAAATAATATTATTCAATAGGATCCTTGCAGCATAAGCAAGAGTTGCACGGCCTTGTACTGTTTAAACATAGACTATAATGGCAGATAAGGACCATTCAGTGTGCCCAGTTAATTTTCTTTTGCAATACCACAGATCCCAGTTGATATCTGGCTTTTCCTGCACACACATAGGACATAATAGACAACAACAGAAAAAGACCCTTTGACTCAGTGTGCCCTATATTAGACTTTATATATTAGTTTTTGGAACAGAGACTAGAAGTCACGAGTCTGAAATTAATTTCCAGCGTGTTGTTAGGTCATGCGGCACCAGTTGCAGTACTTTCTGCCTTTTTTGAGCATTATCATAATAAATAACACTAGAAATACCTCAACACAGGAAGTGACACCAATAAACTCACTTAATACAAGAAAATTCCTGAGGCAGGTCATTGGGTCGAAACACGGCCATGTCAAATTGCTGTCATTGTGTAATAAACTTTCAAAACTATACAGCATCACTGCTTTTTTGAGTCACCTTTGCTGTCTTCTGAGTGCTATATTTCTGGTGCACATTGCCAGTAATAAATCCCAGCTGCCAGTCATAGAGTGCAACTGACTGTTCAGGTCCAGTTCAAAATGCTGGGGACTAGGGCAGAAATTTGAGAGGGGGCCCTAAATCTCCTGCTTCAGACAGACTTGGGGCCCTCTGTAGCATGAGGGCCTAGAGCAATTGCCCTATATACATTCCACCCAGTCAGGGCCGGCTCAAGGGACTATGGCGCCTGCCCCTCCTGCTGGACCAGGTGAGGCACTGGTGGTAAAGGGTGCCAAAATCCCAGTTCAGCATCTATTTCTCTAGAAGTTTGAAGGTAGACTGGACTGGGATTTTGGCACCCTTTATCGCTGGTGCCCTGGGCCAGTGCCTTTCCTGGTCCAAAGGTTGAGCCAGCCCTGCACCCAGTGCTGGCTTTGTGACTGTAGGATCTGTCTCCATATTCAAGACAGGTTTTGCCAGTCTCCTCAATTGTATCCATGACTACAAGAAATAATATTGTTACCTATGCTCCCATTATCACCTGTTCTCCAACATTCCCTTTCTCTCTTTCACCCTGCACCACCTTCCTCTGCTTTCTTTTTCCCTCGCCAATCCCAGCTCCTTCCTGGCTCCAGACCCATTCTTCTGTCTCTTACTTCCTAACCTAGTGGTAGTTACTAATGTTTAAGTTGGGACACTTTTGGATCCAAATGAGCTGAAAAAGAGCCACCAAATATTTTCCCATTTGGGGCCGTGACACTGTTGACCAGCACGTATCAATGGCATTCATCCCTTCCAATCTACCTTCTTTTATTGAGAAATGCCTTGTCCTTCAAGCATGCAGCTCTTCTCCTCCTCTCCCCCTTCATTTCCCCCTTTCTTTTGTAAGCTTGGGTATAGAGGCAAAGATTATTGAGAAAAAAAAATACCCAGAATGAAGGGGCTGCTAGGCTCCTGGGCCTTACATTGAAGAACACTGACCTTAATAGTTTACTGTTCCCTTCCTCCTCCCCAGCTTCCCCATATCCACCCTCTCAGACCACCCCTCCTCCACCCAGGCAGCAAAGCATGCAGAATTCCCTTTCTTGCCACACTCTACACTATTACTACTACTTATGCACACATGTAGTCCCATGTCCAAAACAAGGAGTTGTAATAATCCAGCAGACACCGACACCAATGCAGTTGATACCCAAATATCAGGCCTTTCATAACTCTTTGGCCTTTCTGAATTGTGCCCTGCTACCACCAACCCACCATACTAATCTGATAAACATGAAAAGTTTGTGGCCTTCCAGACCCACCTATTCGAGTACTTGTGTTTCTGCTTTGACTTCCAGTTCAGGTTTTTACTGTCTTTGCAGCCTGCCACTCAGACACACAGCTATGGGAGCACCTGGATTTCCCCTAGGAGTTGTGCTACTGTACTTGCAACCTGTTAGACTGACCCAGCCGCTGAGCATTCTTCTGCCAACTTTTGACTTTTTTTATGTAACCAAGGACCCTTTGTGCTTTTCCTGTGACTTACGTCTTGCCTTGTCAAGATCATTGGAAGAGGAAATGGCCTAGTTGTTAGACCAGATGGTTGAGAAGTCTTGGTTAACTTCCCACTTCTCCCACTTCAGCAACTTTAGATCTTGAGCACAGTGGCATAGCTATCACTAAGTGAGCCCAGCAAAAAGCTGGACCACCTGCTGCTGGACTGAGAGAAGCTTAATTTTGGAAAAAATATCTAGGTGATGGTGCTGGAGGTGGGGGGGGGGGGGGGGGGGTGAGTGTTGCAGCACACTTCACTTCTAGTAGTGCCGCAGTCATGATGCTTCCTGATCCTGGTCTTCACCATTCCCATATGGCCAGGCAGCAGAGTAACATGCTTAAGTGTATCATCTCTGGCTGCTGTAGGGTTGAAGTCTTGCAAATAAGGGCTGTGATCTCACAGTCCATACTCTACATCTTTGGACTTGCAGCAGTCTGAGATGATGTGCTTTTGCACTTTATTGGCTGCCTGGCTGCATGAGGATAGGGGGGAGTGGAGGGCAGTGAAGACCGGGATAAGAAGGCAGCATGGCAGCAGCAGTGACAGAGGTAAGTGTAGTGTAGGCCATCTGATCAAATCCCATTTACTAGACTATAAAAATGTTTTATAGTCAGGAGAGATTTTCTCTAAATTGCAAATCTTCCTCCACCCCTGGCAAACCAACTACAGATGTTTTACCCTGCACGTCATTATCTCATATCTCAGAAGCCCTTCTCAGATCAGATCCACATCACGCTCGCCCTATGCAACCAACACTCTGATCCTTGGTTCCTTAAACACATACACACACACTCACACTCAGTCTCATATATCCCCACTGGTCTTGTGCCCCAGCAGCTTCACATTGACACACCTCACCTACACAGATACCCACACATCTCACCACCATTGTGTCCCTGACATACACAAGCCCCCTAATCCTACACCTCAGATATTTCATCCACAGCAGACAAACACCACCCATTCTTACTGTCTTAGGTACCTCCCTGCACACCCGCATGTACTCTCCTGCCCGGGAAGGAAGGGTTAAGACGGCTGTTGTAGTTGGTGATTCGATTATTAGGTGTGTAGATAGCTGGGTGGCTGGTGGACATGAGGATTGCCTGGTCACTTGCCTGCCTGGTATGAAGGTGGTGGACCTCACCTAGATAGGATTTCAGGTAGTGCTGGGGAGGAGCCGGCTGTCTTGGTACATGTGAGTACCAATGAGATAGGAAAATGTGGGAGAGAGGTTCTGGAAACCAAATTTAGGCTCCTAGGTAGAAAGCTCAAATCCAGAACCTCTACGGTAGCATTTTCCGAAATGCTACCCGTTCCACGTGCAGGGCTCAAGAGACAGAGCTCCGGAGTGTCAATGCGTAGATGAGGCGATGGTGCAGGGAGGAGGGATTTAGATTTGTAAGGAACTGGGCAACATTCTGGGGAAGGGGGAGCCTAGTCTGGAAGGATGGGCTCCACCTTAACCATGGTGGGACCAGGCTGCTGGCATCAGCATTTAAAAAGGAGATAGAGCAGCTTTTTAAACTAGAACCTGGGGGAAGGTTGACAGTCCTTCAAAAATGCATGGTCCGGAACAAGGTATCTTTCAAAGATATCACCAAAACAGGGAAGATAGGGTATCCCGATACTGAGGTTGCAAAAGAGACTATAGTAGATTAGGTGTCCTTAAATAAAAATCAGACAAAAGCTTGCAACTAAACACTGTCAACTTACTGAGCAAGATGTAAATATGAACAATAAACGTAGTTTGAAATGTCTATATGTAAATACCAGAAGCCTAAGAAATAAGATGGGAGCATTAGAATATATTGCACTAAATGAAAAATTAGATATAATAGGCATCTCTAAGACCTGGTGGAAGGAGGATAACCAGTGGGACACTGTCATACCAGGGTACCAATTATATTGTACTGATAGGGTGGATCGAATTGGTGGAGACGTAGCATTATATGTTAAGGAGGGCCTTGAATCAAATAGATTGAAAATTCTGCAGGAAACAAAAAACATATTGAAATTCCATGTGTATAGGGAAAAAGGATAGTGATAGGAGTGTACTATCGCCCACCTGGCCATGATGAACAGACAGATGTAGAAATGTTATCTGAAATTAGGGAGTCTAACAAACTGGGCAACACAGTAATAATGGATGATTTCAATTACCCCGATATTGACCTGGTAAATGTAATATCAGGGTATGCTAAGGAGGTAAAATTCTTTGACAGAATCAAGGACTGCTTTATGGAGCAGCTGGTACAGGTGGAATGCATGATCTGGTTCATGAGGTAATGGTGCTGGGGCCGCTTGATAACAGTGATCATAACATGATCAGATTTGATATTGGCTTTGGAGTAAGTACCCATAGGAAATCTAATACATTAGCATTTAACATTCATAAAGGAGACTATGATAAAATGAGAAGAACGGTGAAAATAAACTTAACAACTGTGAAGCTCAAATATTTTACGTCAGGCGTGGATTCTATTCAAAAATACCATCCTGGAAGCCCAGGCCAAATAGAAGGATGTCCATCTTTCGACATAAAACGGAAGATGGACGTCCTTCTCCCAGAGACGTTCAAATCGGTATAATCAAAACCCGATTTTTGGACGTCTCCAACTGCAGTCTGTCGCAAGGACGTCCAAATTTCAAGGGGCGTGTCAGAGGCATAGCAAAGGTGGGACTTGGGCGTGCCTAACACATGGACGTCTTTGACCCATAATTAAAAAAAACAAGGACGTCCCTGATGAACACTTGGACGTTTTCACCCGGATGTGTTTTTATTACGAATAAGGCACAAAAAGGTGCACAAAATGACCAGGTGACCACCGGAGAGAATCAGAGATGACCTCCTGTTACTCCCCCAGTGGTCACTAACCCCCTCCCACCCTCAAAAAACATCTTTAAAAATATGTTGTGCCAGCCTCAGATGTCATACTCGGGTTCATGACAGCGCATGCAGGTCCCAGGAGCAGTTTTAGTGGGTACTGCAGTGCACTTCAGACAGGTGGACCCAGGCCCATACCCCCCTACCTGTTACATTTGTGGAGGAAACAGCGAGCTCTCCAAAACCCACCACAAACTCACTGTACCTATATATAGGTGCCTCTCACCCGTAAGGATTATGGTAGTGGTGTACAGTTGTGGGTAGTGGGTTTGGGGGGGGGGGGGGTTGAGGGGCTCAGCACACAAGGTAAGGGAGCTATGTTCCTGAGACCATTTTATGAAGTCCACTGCAGTTCCCCCTAGGGTGCCCGGTTGGTGTCCTGGCACATCAGGGGGACCAGTACACTACAAATGCTGGCTCCTCCCACACCCAAATGGCCTGCATTTGGATGTTTTTGACATGGACGTCTTTGGTTTCGAAAATTGCCGAAAGTCAGAAACATCCATGTCTAGGGATGTCCAAATCTAGGGACTTCCAAATTTAAGGATTTGGATGTCTCTGACGGTATTTTCGAAACAAAAGATGGACATCCATCTTTTTTCGAAAATACGGGTTTCCCCGCCCCTGGATTTCGCCATTTTGCAAGGATGTCCAAATTGCAACTTGGACGTTTCTTTCAAAAATGCCCTTCCAAATGACAGGCGGCATGGTTAAAAAGTGAGGTGAAGGAAGCTATTAGAGCTAAAAGAAAATCAGTCTGAAAATGAAAGAAGGAACTGACTGAGAATAATAAGAAACAGCAAAAGAAATGTCAAGTCAAATGCAAAGCTCTGATAAGGAAGGCAAAGAGGGTATATTAAAAGCAAGAAGCTGGCAAAAGAATTGATTGGACCACTAGATAACTGAGGGGTAAAAGGAGTAATCAGGGAAGACAAAGCCATAGTGGAGAGATTAAATGAATTCTTTGCTTCAGTCTTCACTGAGGAAGATTTGGGAGAGATGCTGGTGCCAGAAATGGTATTCAAAGCTGCTGAGTAGGAGAAACTAAATGAAATCTCTATAATTCTGGAGGATGTAATGGCTCAATTTGACAAATTGAAGAGTAGCAAATCTTCTGGACTGGACGGTATTCATCCCAGATTACTGATAGAATTGAAAAATGATCTTGCGGAACTATTGTTAGTAATATGTAATTTATCTTTAAAATCAAGTATGGTACCAGAAGATTGGAGGGTAGCCAATGTAACGCCGATTTTTAAAAAGGTTCCAGAGGAGATCCGGGAAATTATAGACTGATGAGCCTGACGTCAGTGCTGGGCAAAATGGTGGAGACTATTATAAAGAACAAAATTACAGAACATATTCAAAAGAATAGATTAATGAGACAAAGCCAACATGGATTTAGTGAAGGGAAATCTTGCCGCACCAATCTATTACATTTCTTTGAAGGGGTGAACAAATGTGGATAAAGGTGAGCCGGTCAATATTGTGTATCTGGATTTTCAAAATGCATTTGACAAAGTACCTCATGAAATACTCTAGAGGAAATTGGAGAGTCATGGGATAGGAGATAGTGTCCTATTGTGGATTAAAAGCTGATTAAAAGATTGAAAACAGAAAGTAGGGTTTCTCTTCATATTCTCTTTTTAGCGTTCTGTATCAGTGCTTTACATCTAACTTCCCAGTGCTTATGTTGCTTCTTTCTTAATTTGGATTCTTTTTTCCATTCTTTGAAGGATGTTCTTTTTGACTCCCAATAGCCTCTTTCACTTCACCTTTTAAGCATATTGGCTGCCGTTTGCTCTTCTTTCCACCTTTGTATTTTTAAACAGTGTCCATGCCTGATTTAAAGTCCTAACCTTTGCTGCTGATCTTTTTAGCTTCTCTTTAACCATTTTCCTCATTTTATCATAGATGCCCTTGCGAAAATTAAATGCCACCACAGTAGATTTCTTGCAGTATCAGTTCAAATTTGATCATGTTATGATAACTGCGAGCCCAACACTGTTATTGTGGAGGAGTGGCCTAGTGGTTAGGGTGGTGGACTCTGGTCCTGGGGAACTGAGTTCAATTCCCACTTCAGGCACAGGCAGCTCCTTGTGACTCTGGCCAAGTCACTTAACCCTTCATTGCCCCACGTAAGCCGCATTGAGCCTGCCATGAGTGGGAAAGCACAGGGTACAAAAGTAACAAAATAAAATAAATATCTTTCATATCATGCCCTGCATTTCACTAAGGACTAGATCTAAAATAGCTCCCCCTCTTGTTGGTTCCTGGACCAGGTGCTCACACCTCTGTTACCAATGATGAAAGCCACTGCTGTTCTCCTTGCATTATCTTCACTTGGTGATGTGTCTTCAATTGAGATTGCAGCTTCCTCTTTTGTTTTATACAGGGTTTAAAATGTCACACTCCCTAATGGAGGAACAATCTTATGCTTATGTTTCTACTCTTCTCCCACTACACTGTATCTCATTTCCTGTTTCATTTGTATAAATTGGACAACTGTTTCATAAATGTTATCTTCCTTTATATACACTGTGGAATAAGTTACCTTTTCATATTCAATACACTACCTCCTAAGGTTTTGTGGTCAAAACTGCAGATATAGCTTCTTTTCCTTTTTGTTGAAATTGTTTCTGTTTCTTTTCTTTGGTATGCTTAATGATTTGATTTTGTATCTTTTTTTTAATATTCATTTTGTAAAGTACCTTGGATATGGAGCCATATAAAAATCAAATTTTAACAAAACTGCTTTATTACAGACTCAGACTTCATGAGGAAAAGATAATTAAAGATCGGCGGCATCACCTCAAGACTTACCCAAATTGTTTTGTTGCCAAAGAACTAATTGATTGGCTGATCGATCACAAGGAAGCATCAGACCGGGAGACAGCAGTCAAACTTGTTCAGAAATTATTAGATCACAGCATTATTCACCATGGTGAGTGAGTGATTACCTCAGGTTAGTTCAACCAGGACTAAACAAATTGTGTCTGTAGTGTTGAGGAATTGCAGTTATTTTTTTTTCTGGTTGTGGTACCTGTTGTTAACAGCAATGTTAAGAATTATCATGGCTCTATAATAGAACAAAGCACAAAAACCCAAACCATAGCCAAGAGCCATCAAGTAAGACAAATAATATTGTCCTTAACCCCATTCTGGCCCTGCCTTTTTTACTTCCTGGTTCTGACTCCACCCCTCCCATCTCACTTCCTCCCTGGGTGGGACTAGTGGTTTTAAGGTGGCTCAGGCTATCTAAGGGACTATTCTTAAGGGTGAGGGGCAGTGTTCTGTATATGCCTTTGTTGCAGGAATTGAGATAGGAATTTGTGATACTTCAGGAGTCAGACAGCACACACCAGTATGAGAGAGAAATCTTCTTTATTTGCCAGCAAACAAAGCAGGACATCAGTTCTAGCTCTCTTCTCCTCTCTCTCAGCTCTCTGTGTCTTTGTCTCAGCTCTCTGTGTCTTTGTCTCAGCTCTCTGTGTCTTTGTCTCAGCTGCTTCTCTTCTTATGCTGTCTTCTCCTTCTTCTGTCTGTTCCTTCTGTCCTTCTCTTTCTTCTGAGCTCCTTCTGACGTAAACTGCTTCTGCTCCCACTTAAATAGGGTCCTAAGCCCTCCTCCTAGCCTAGCCTAGCCCAGCCCCCTTTACTCCCAATTGGTTAAGACATTGATTGGCTACCTTGCCTCAACCAATCATTACTTTTGAAATATCAGTTACATAGGTTCCAGACATCCTAAACTGACCTGTGACCTGGGGCCCCTCATGCCAGACATTTGGTCTCCAGTCTCTTACATGTTATTATGATTGATTTCTCATATTCCTAGTACTAACTGCTAACTAAACTCTGGCATTCATTAAAGAGGTCAAAAGCCAATCTTAATTAATAGCATACATATCAGGTTATTACTTCCAAGACCATTCCTGCATTTTACCTATAATTAATCAAGGAGAAGAGAGCTGACTAGTTCTGACCTTTTTCACCTCTCAGCTCCATACACAGAACTAGCTAAGACCATAGTTAATTCAAAACACATGTTGGCCCCCCTTCACTGTAGCCCTACTCAGAACGTCAGACAGAAAGTTGAACAAACATTCCACACAGAATTATTAATTTACACAGAATACAACATATTCTAAAATAAGCATAATCAGATATATCTTATAAGATATATCTATATCTAAGCTATCTACATATTAAGCACTTCTAAATAGTATTTCAGCCTATTCTTAAACTACAATATGTCATATGTCTGGCTCGTGCCTGCTTACAAAACTATTCAGTAAGCCTAATAATTTACAGATGTGCCAGCTAGCATTGGCAATTCACAAGGGACAGAGTTTCATTTCTCACTGACCTTTCCTAACCTTAGCTCGGCCAAACTAGACTCTAATTAATTCCAGCCTGCATTCCTTCACTACTTTGCTGGCAGAGTGAAAAGAATTCAAACTTCAAGCTTTTAATATCATTTCTTATATATATATAATTATTTCTCAGAGTTAACACTTTCTTTGCCCATGGCTGCCTCATTCCCCCCTTTGAGACTAAAATCAGCTTATGCAGAAATAAGTCTCACATCTCAAACTCTGGAGATTATAGTGATCCTAACTAGGAATAGACTTGTGAATCACCATTACCCTACTTGTTAAGGTTCGACGGCATACTGCCGAAGCACATGAGGCCAAGAAACAAAACAAAAACCCTGCTAAAACTAAGACTATTAGGGAAATGAACAAGGGACGTATCCAGGAGGTCAATGACCACCACCAGGAGGTAAGATCTAATCCTCCTCGGTAATCCTCCACATTAAGGCTGGCCAACTGTAGGACTTTATCCATAGCATGCCTAACTACATGCGTCCTATTTATGACAATAGTACAGCACTCTGAAGAATTTAGCACTGTGCAGAGGCCACCCTGGGCTGCAAAGAGATAATCAAGACCCATACGGTTATACCGAGAAACTATACTTAATTCATTAATTTGATCCTGCAATGCATTGACTACCACGTTCAGCTCATGAACTAAAACATGGAGTAGGGATTGAAGTCTCCGGGTAGCCATACCTAGTTCAGTAATACCCGCTACCGGGCCCCCAATTGGAATCCAGGCCGTGGCAGAAAGGGCTACAAGTCTCTTTTTAGTCAGAGGATAAGTAGAATTAATATACTGGAGGGCTAATTCAATCGCCTCATCCTCTGTGGCAACGGAGGAGGGTAAGGACAAAGCCTCTCGCTTAGAGCGGTGCGGGGATAGCGGCTTAAGAGGAATAACTTTAGGAAAATAATTCAAGGTTACCAATACACAAAAATCATATGTGGGGGGAAGAATCATGTGGAGGACATTATCACAGAGCCAGTAATGACCAAGGAGAGGGTGAGGAAAGTTCCCAATAAATGTTGGCTCAGGCTGGACAGGGTACTTAGGGTGCCCATAATGCGAGCCCCTATCCCAGGGGGAACGAAGACGAAATGGAGACTTTGCACACCATAGGCGCCAATCCCCAATTGTGACAGGCTGCTCATTTGTTAGTAACTCTTCATACCCCGGGGACTTATGAAAGTAGAAAATAAGCTTGGACACTATAGTCTTCTCAGTGGTACGCTTAGGAGCCAGATAATCACCTGGGTCATAATCTACAGGTATGGTAGCAGGGCACATAGGAGTACCTGGAGAAACTACCCACACAGATTCTCCTTTTTCTGGGAGAACATTAGTATAGTTACAGGGAATGGGAAGAACAGTTGAGATGCTTCTTGTTAAACAAAACACTCCAGAAGCTGGATAGGGAGACGTAAAAACTGGCCTTAGAGAAGATTCAGAGGGGGAAGTAGCATTATAAAAGGACCACCAAGTATAATCCTGGCTCCAAGGACCTGAACTCGAAAAGTAGGGAGGTATAAGAGCTGGGAGTTGCACAGGAACAGGAACAGCTGGGACATCTGTGGTATAAGGAGAAAATCGGGAACACACAATACAAGGGGAAGTAATCTTTGCCTGGCTAATTAGTTCCTGGACTGAGTGTAACCAAAGGTTGGAGCGAGTTGGGGTATTAGGAACAAGGAGGCAAGGAGTAGAAAACAACAAAAGCATCCAAACTACTAACATTTTCTTTCTTCTTAATCTAAAACAAATACAGCAAACTAATTAAGCAATAATATTTCAACAGTCTGTGCTAATCACAGATTACTCTCATATAATGTTCTCAGTCTTTGAGTTCTTATACCAGTTGGGATAGACCCTCAACTGACAAGGATCAAGCTTTCAAATTCCAGGAAAGCCAGAATCAGGCAAGAAAGAGTCTCAGTGTGAAGCCGAAGTTCAGCCGCTCCTGCAGTATGCAGTTGACCCTTCTTTTCAGCTAGTAGATTCTTTGGTTCGGGTCAGGCGCAACTTCAATGGCTCCGCTGGATCTCTTTCTGCTCTCCACTGTCTAGGCTCCGTCTGATCCGTGCTGGGCTCAGTCTGATCAGCAGACTTAATTCGAGACCAATGGACCCATGGAGTAATCCCTGCGACCTTCACAGCTGTAGGGGTAGAAAGCAAAACAGTAAAAGGTCCTTTCCATCGGGGCCCCAAAGGCTGGAGCTTCCAGTCTTTCACCCAAACTCTATCCCCTGGCAGGAAGGAATGTACCTGAGCCTGGAAGGGGACAGGGTTTATTTCTCTCACATAAGACTGAAGCTCAGAAATTATCTTCCCCAAGAGGGCTACCTGCTCCTGCACCTGGGCAGACCCTAAAATCCCTATGTCTCCCTTAATTCCCTGTAAAATGGCTGGGGGCTTCCCATACACAATTTCAAAGGGAGAAAGGGCTGTTCCTTTAGTTGGGGTACATCGGAGGCGGAAGAGGGCTAGTGGCAGTGCCTGTGGCCATTTCAGTTGGGTTTCCTGACAAATCTTTGCTAGGCTATTTTTCAAGGTTCTGTTTGCTCGCTCAACCTGCCCTGAACTCTGGGGACGATAGGCACAATGCAATTTCCAGGTAATGCGCAATGCGCGGGACAGGGCCTGAAGTGTAGCTTCAACAAGGGCGGGACCATTATCTGAACCTATGGCAAGGGGCAGTCCATACCTGGGGATGACATCCCTAAGGAGGGCTCGAGCTACTTCTGTGGCTTTCTCAGTGACTGTAGGATATGCTTCCACCCACCCAGAAAAGGTACAGACCATGACTAAGAGGTATCGGAACCTACCGCTCTTGGGCATTTCTGTGAAGTCTATAACTAGGGACTCAAAGGGTGTTAGACCTCTAGACTGAACTCCTGGTGGAATACGGGGTCCCTGACGAGCATTATTCTGGGCACAGAGAGTACATCGGGCAGAGGCAGTGGCAACCAGACTATCCAATCCTTCCAGCACCACTACTCGACTGAGTAGACGGGCTAGTGCTGTTTTCCCTAAGTGTGATAGGTCATGAGCTTGAGACACTACAGGCCAAGCTAGGTGGCGTGGCACCAGAACTCTGGTATCAGGGAGATGTAACCAGCCATCAGGTCTCCTTACTGCACCTTCTTCTTGAGCCCATTTCTCTTCCACTTGGGTATACATAGGTGTCCATTCTTGCAATCGAATTTGGAACAGGGGAGTCACAGTAGTTGCTGGGGGTCCTCGAGCAGCTTCCTTGGCCACCCGATCAGCATGGCGGTTCCCTCGGGCCACTGGAGTATCTACCCTTTGGTGTCCCCTGCAATGAATGACAGCTACCTTCTTAGGGGCCCACACAGCCTCTAGCAGCTGAAGTATTTCGGGTCCATACTTAACAGGTTGGCCTGCAGCATTTATGAGTCCCTTTTCCTTATACAAAGCTCCATGAGCATGTAGAGTTGTGAAGGCATACTTGGAATCAGTATAAATGTTAGTCACCAGTCCTGCTGCTAGCTCCAGAGCTCGTATGAGGGCCACAAGTTCTGCTTTCTGGGCTGAAGTTCCTTGGGGCAGGGCTCTTGCTTCTATCACCTTGTCCTCTGTCACCACAGCATAGCCTGCCAATCGCTTGGAGTTCTCCACATAACTGCTTCCATCTGTGAAATAAATTACATCTGGGTCCCTCCATGGAACATCTTTAAGATCTGGCCGACTAGAGTACACTTCATCCATGGTTTGGATACAGTCATGATCCGGTGGTCCCTCAGATGCTGGCAAAAGGGTGGCAGGATTAAATGTAGCCACTGTTTCCAGGTGTATCCGTGGATTCTCACACAAGCTAGCTTGGTACTTAACCATGCGGTTATTTGTAAACCAGTGGTTGCCCTTATACTCCATGAGGGTGAGAACTGCATGGGGGACTTTAACAACCAGTTCTTGCCCCAAGGTCAACTTATCAGCTTCCTGGACCAGTAAGGCTGTTGCTGCAATGGCCCTCATGCAGGCTGGCCATCCTTTAGCCACTCCATCCAGCTGTTTAGACAGGTATGCAACAGGCCTCTGCCAGGATCCCATCATCTGGGTCAGCACACCCAGAGCAACCCCCTGTCGCTCATGGACATACAATGAGAAAGGTTTCTCCACATCAGGAAGGCCTAACGCAGGGGCTTGGAGTAGGGCTTTCTTTATGGCAATGAAGGATTGTTGAGCAGTAGGTCCCCATTCAAATGGTTCCTTTTCACCCCCCTTTGTGGCTTGGTAAAGGGGTTTCGCCATCAATGCAAAATTTGGAATCCAAATTCTGCAAAATCCGGCTGCTCCCAGAAATTCCCTAACTTCTCTTCTGGACTTGGGTTGGGGAATTGCAGCTACCGCTTGCTTCCTACTAGCATCCAGTCTCCGACTTCCCTGGGAAATGCAAAAGCCCAGATACTTCACTTCTGACTGACAAAGTTGGGCCTTTGAGCGTGAGACCTTATAGCCTGCATCCAAGAGTAGCTCCAGCAATTCTCTAGTAGCCTCAAAACACTCTTCCTGGGTCACTGCTGCAATCAGGAGGTCATCTACATACTGGAGTAAAACTCGCCTGGAAGGCTCAGATTTAAAAGTCTTAAGGTCTTGTCCTAGGGCAGTCCCAAAAATGGTGGGGGAATTCTTGAACCCCTGTGGCAGGCGAGTCCATGTATACTGAAGCTTCCTTCCTGTTACTGGGTTTTCCCATTGAAAGGCAAAAAGCAATTGACTGGCTGGGGCCACCCGAATACAAAAGAAGGCATCTTTTAGATCTAGTGTTGTGAAATGGGTAGCCCCAGAAGGTATCAATCCTAGCAGGACATATGGATTAGGCACTACAGGGTGTAATGAGATAGTGGATTTATTGACCACTCGTAAGTCTTGGACTGGCCGGTAGTCCTCAGTCCCTGGCTTCTGAACTGGCAATAGTGGCGTATTCCATGGAGACTGGCAAGGACGAATAATTCCATGGGATAACAGACGATTCAAATGTGCTTGAATCCCTTCCAGAGCCTTTCTGGGAATTGGATATTGGCGAAGATGGATTGGCCGGGCACTTGGAAGTAAGTCTACATGTACAGGAGGAATATTTCGGGCCAACCCTGGGGGATTATCTTCTGCCCATACCCCACTGACCTGAAAGCTGTCTGCCAGGGGTAGGTCAACTTGGCCATGTGACTGATGCAGCCGCCATTCTTCTTCAAGAGGGCAACAGAAACTCAATATACCCTTAGGGCTGGATGTCGGGGGCCGAAAGGAGACTGAAGTCTGGCCATCAGAGTCAAAAGAAATTTGGGCCCTAAGCTTGGACAGCAGGTCTCGACCTAACAAAGGGATTGGACAGTCTGGCATATACAAGAATTCATGAGTGACTATGTGTGAGCCTAATTGGCATCTACGGGTTGTCAGAAAGGGCCTCCGGTTCTGCACCCCCGTGGCTCCCACCACTCGGACAGTTTTTCCAGACACAGGCGCTAATCGCTCCGTCACAACAGAATGTTCAGCTCCTGTATCAATCATGAATGGAATTGAGCGGCTCCCTATAGTTAGCTTGACCATAGGTTCCTGGGAGCCCAGTTTGTAGGAACCCGGTCTGTCCTATTCGTCCCATTCTGCCATCTCGGCTATCCCGATGATGTCAGATTCAGGAGGCTCATATCTTCCCTCTCGAACTCGGCCTCGGCTTCCTCGATCTCCTGGTCCCCTTCTCAGTCCCTGGCGCCTCTGGGGGCATTCATCTTTCCAGTGCCCTCTTTCCTTACAATAAGCACACTGGTCCCTCTCCAATCTTGGTCTGGGATTCTCCCCCCTTGGCCGGGATTGATTGAAGGAATCTCGGGGCCTGGCTGGTGGTCCGGGGTCCCACTTTGGCTTCCCATTAGCTAGAGGTCGACCTCGGTTAAGGGTGGAATTAGTAATGGCTGCCGCTAAAAGGTCGGCCTTCTTCTGCATCTTCCGGTCAGCCTCTCGGCGCACCTCCTGATCTCTATTAATGAAAACCTTGGTTGCGATCTCAATTAGCTGGGTGGTATTCATCCCTGCGAATCCCTCCTGACGCTGCAACTTCTTCCGGATATCTGGCATACTCTGGGCCACCAATGCACTATTCACCATTCTCTGGTTTTCTTGGGCTTCAGGGTCAAATGGGGTGTATGTTCTGTAGGCTTCAATTAGTCGCTCTAGAAAGGCCCCAGGGGATTCAGTTGCCCCTTGGAGAATTTCAGAGACCTTTGCCAGATTAATGGGCCTCTTTATGCCTTTCCTCATACCTTCCAGTAAGTCCCGGCAATAGCCAGACAACAGTTCATAGTGCTGCCCATCATTTGGATCCCAAGCTGGAGCTGCGCGAGGAAACCGAGCTCTAACCCATCCCTCTGGATCCTGTGTCCCGTCGGGAACACGCTCTCGCGTGATGGCCTCAGCATTTTGCAAAATCTTCCGCCTCTCCTCAGTTGTGAAGAGGGTCAGGAGAAGTTGTTGACAATCAGTCCAGGTTGGGTTATGGGTGGCCATAATGCTAGTCACTAGGTCCACCACTGCCTGAGGCTTTTCAGTATAAGAGGGGTAATGCGTCTTCCAATTCAGGAGATCGGTGGTTGTGAAGGGTACATACTGATAGGCCTGTGCCTGTATAACCTGACCCTGATTATTAGGATCCGGTCGAGTGGTAGTTACCTGACGAAGTGGCAGAACTCTCGAGGAAGTGGGGATGGAACCTGAGGTAGAGCTAGGAGCTACCCTCCTATCATGCTCAAAGGTGATTGCAGCAGGTCTAACCCATTCAGTGGAGGTGTGTTGAACCCCTGAGGGATGGGGAGGGGTACTCATAGACTGAGAGGTGGTCACAGGTGATTCAGTCCATTGAAAGGGATGCCGGGCCCCTAATGAGTGGGTAGGGGTGCTAGAGGGAGAGGCTGGGCTGTCAGGAGTTGAGGAGTCAGGGAGTGGAGCCCAAAGTGGGTCTACAGAGGTTAACAGGAGAGGATTTGGCACAGAAGGGTAGAGGCCAGGTGAAAAGTCCAACCTAGGGTGTGGCAGGTTTGGCACAGGAGGGGAAGAACTATCCGGAGAAGCCTGTGCTGGAGAGGCTTGGGCTGGGCGGCGTGGATCTCTGGGGGTGGCACGGAACCCCAACAATGGGCCATAAGGTGGTGGCTCAAGGTCTGAGGGGTCATCAGAGAGTATGGGTTTCTCGGACAGGGTAGGGGCGGAAGCCACCGATTGGGTGGTAAGCTTCCTGGGGCTCTTTCCCTCTTCTAGTTTAGATTTTCTAATCTTTCTTTGAACACGACCTAACATGAATTTTACTGGGGATCCCATATAAGTTTTCAACCACGAGGGAGGGTCAGTCACAAGGCTGTCCCAGGAATCTATATAAGGGAGTTGTTCAGAATATTCTGGTTCTCCTACAACTATGCTGTATACCTTCCGGATTACTTCAATATCTAAGCTGCCACTAGGGGGCCACCCCACTCCCATAGATGGCCACTCAACTTCACACAAGGTTCTTAAAGTACCTGAGCTTAAAGTCTGTCCATAGTCATTAATTAAAAAACCTTTTTTAAAATTTCTAAGCATACAATCTAGGGGGGTAACAATTTGTCTAGATGATGTCCCACCCATAATGCTTACAGTTACAACACACAAAAAGGGGGGGAATTTTTGAAAGTGCAGTAAGGGGTCTGCACTCTCGAGACACTAGGTAGACAGACAACAATCGCTTCCTTCCGTTGCTGACCAATTGAACTCGCGTTAATTGGAAATGCAGCTATAAGAAGTCCGCACTCATTTAGCATTCACTCATCACACATTCCATACAGAAAATCCCACCCAACAATTTCAGATTTCTCAAATACAGATAAGCTCAAGCGTTTTCGCTTCTAGTCCCCGCGACTAGAAGGTACTAGGGCCTTCGCTGAGAATTGATCAGATTCTCCTTCCCTCCTTCTTGAGGGGCTGGTTTACAACTTCCTAGCTAGGATTACAATACAGAATACAAAATACATACCCGGCGTATGTTCTCCAGTCAGTTGGGTGCTGGGATTAATGCAGGATTCAGAATCCCACCGCTGCCACCAAGAATTGTTGCAGGAATTGAGATAGGAATTTGTGATACTTCAGGAGTCAGACAGCACACACCAGTATGAGAGAGAAATCTTCTTTATTTGCCAGCAAACAAAGCAGGACATCAGTTCTAGCTCTCTTCTCCTCTCTCTCAGCTCTCTGTGTCTTTGTCTCAGCTCTCTGTGTCTTTGTCTCAGCTCTCTGTGTCTTTGTCTCAGCTGCTTCTCTTCTTATGCTGTCTTCTCCTTCTTCTGTCTGTTCCTTCTGTCCTTCTCTTTCTTCTGAGCTCCTTCTGACGTAAACTGCTTCTGCTCCCACTTAAATAGGGTCCTAAGCCCTCCTCCTAGCCTAGCCTAGCCCAGCCCCTTTACTCCCAATTGGTTAAGACATTGATTGGCTACCTTGCCTCAACCAATCATTACTTTTGAAATATCAGTTACATAGGTTCCAGACATCCTAAACTGACCTGTGACCTGGGGCCCCTCATGCCAGACATTTGGTCTCCAGTCTCTTACATGTTATTATGATTGATTTCTCATATTCCTAGTACTAACTGCTAACTAAACTCTGGCATTCATTAAAGAGGTCAAAAGCCAATCTTAATTAATAGCATACATATCAGGTTATTACTTCCAAGACCATTCCTGCATTTTACCTATAATTAATCAAGGAGAAGAGAGCTGACTAGTTCTGACCTTTTTCACCTCTCAGCTCCATACACAGAACTAGCTAAGACCATAGTTAATTCAAAACACATGTTGGCCCCCCTTCACTGTAGCCCTACTCAGAACGTCAGACAGAAAGTTGAACAAACATTCCACACAGAATTATTAATTTACACAGAATACAACATATTCTAAAATAAGCATAATCAGATATATCTTATAAGATATATCTATATCTAAGCTATCTACATATTAAGCACTTCTAAATAGTATTTCAGCCTATTCTTAAACTACAATATGTCATATGTCTGGCTCGTGCCTGCTTACAAAACTATTCAGTAAGCCTAATAATTTACAGATGTGCCAGCTAGCATTGGCAATTCACAAGGGACAGAGTTTCATTTCTCACTGACCTTTCCTAACCTTAGCTCGGCCAAACTAGACTCTAATTAATTCCAGCCTGCATTCCTTCACTACTTTGCTGGCAGAGTGAAAAGAATTCAAACTTCAAGCTTTTAATATCATTTCTTATATATATATAATTATTTCTCAGAGTTAACACTTTCTTTGCCCATGGCTGCCTCACCTTCACAAGGAGGTTAAATTCCCTGAGCCAGAACAGTTCAGGGAGGTCCTGAAGCAAGAGGCTTCTCCATGGTGAACCCTGAGGCAAGAAGTCTCTGGAAGGGAAGGTCCTTAGTGCAAGGATCCTTCCAGCATATCCTGTTGGCTGCAGTACCTGGGGAAGGTTTGGGGAAGTGGAGTGGCCTTCAGTGGACATTGTTACCCTAAGTTTGTGTGAAGAAGAGGTTCGAGTAAGGTAGAAGAAATTATTTGGAACCAAAATAAAGAGACTTTGAGAAGTGACTTTAACTTGTGAGAGCTATGTCTGGGACATGCTACCAGAGCCCTGATTTATGAGGGAAAACAATATATAGTGAAGTGTGGAACAGAGTACAGGGACTGACAGTTTGAACTTCGTGGGTGTGGCTTGGATCTCTTTCAGGGAGAGAAAACTAACAACTTATAGCAGCAGCTTCAGAGAGCATTTTCCATCTCACAGATAGGCTGCAGAGAATACCTTCTCCTGCTTTAGACTTAGCCTGGCCTCAGAATGACATCCTATAGTATATCTCCTATCAAACTGAGCTCTCTTTTTCATCAAGCACTGCCATTTCCTCCCCTCACCCTCCCCACTGACAGTTTGAACTTCGTGGGTGTGGCTTGGATCTCTTTCAGGGAGAGAAAACTAACAACTTATAGCAGCAGCTTCAGAGAGCATTTTCCATCTCACAGATAGGCTGCAGAGAATACCTTCTCCTGCTTTAGACTTAGCCTGGCCTCAGAATGACATCCTATAGTATATCTCCTATCAAACTGAGCTCTCTTTTTCATCAAGCACTGCCATTTCCTCCCCTCACCCTCCCCACTGACAGTTTGAACTTCGTGGGTGTGGCTTGGATCTCTTTCAGGGAGAGAAAACTAACAACTTATAGCAGCAGCTTCAGAGAGCATTTTCCATCTCACAGATAGGCTGCAGAGAATACCTTCTCCTGCTTTAGACTTAGCCTGGCCTCAGAATGACAACCTATAGTATATCTCCTATCAAACTGAGCTCTCTTTTTCATCAAGCACTGCCATTTCCTCCCCTCACCCTCCCCACTGACAGTTTGAACTTCGTGGGTGTGGCTTGGATCTCTTTCAGGGAGAGAAAACTAACAACTTATAGCAGCAGCTTCAGAGAGCATTTTCCATCTCACAGATAGGCTGCAGAGAATACCTTCTCCTGCTTTAGACTTAGCCTGGCCTCAGAATGACAACCTATAGTATATCTCCTATCAAACTGAGCTCTCTTTTTCATCAAGCACTGCCATTTCCTCCCCTCACCCTCCCCACTGACAGTTTGAACTTCGTGGGTGTGGCTTGGATCTCTTTCAGGGAGAGAAAACTAACAACTTATAGCAGCAGCCAGTGTTGCCAGGTGGGCGGTTTTACCGCCCAATTGGGCGGTTTTCCGCGACCCGCCGCGGGAAATTTTTGCCCGCGGCGGGTTGCGGTTTTTTGGGCGGCTTTTTGGGTTTCTGGGCGGTTTTTTGGGCTGATTTTTGCCTTTTTCGGCCGCGGGGGAGCGGGGTTAGTGACGTTTTTTGGGCGGGGTTAGTGACGTTTTTTGGGCGGGCCGATGACGTGGGAGGCGGGGTTAGTGACGTTTTGGGCGGGCCGATGACGTGGGAGGCGGGGCCGATGACGTGGGAGGCGGGGCCGATGACGGGGAGGCGGGGCCGATGACGTGGGAGGCGGGGCCGATGACGGGGAGGCGGGGCCGGTGACGGCGGGGGCGGGGCCGATGACGGCGGGGGCGGGGGTGATGACGCGGGGGTGGGGGTGTCAGGGGCGGGGTTTGTGTTTGGGCGGGTTTTGGGCTGGTTTTTGTGCTGGATTGGGCTAGAAAAAAATTTTCCACCTGGCAACCCTGGCAGCAGCTTCAGAGAGCATTTTCCATCTCACAGATAGGCTGCAGAGAATACCTTCTCCTGCTTTAGACTTAGCCTGGCCTCAGAATGACATCCTATAGTATATCTCCTATCAAACTGAGCTCTCTTTTTCATCAAGCACTGCCATTTCCTCCCCTCACCCTCCCCACTGACAGTTTGAACTTCGTGGGTGTGGCTTGGATCTCTTTCAGGGAGAGAAAACTAACAACTTATAGCAGCAGCTTCAGAGAGCATTTTCCATCTCACAGATAGGCTGCAGAGAATACCTTCTCCTGCTTTAGACTTAGCCTGGCCTCAGAATGACATCCTATAGTATATCTCCTATCAAACTGAGCTCTCTTTTTCATCAAGCACTGCCATTTCCTCCCCTCACCCTCCCCACTGACAGTTTGAACTTCGTGGGTGTGGCTTGGATCTCTTTCAGGGAGAGAAAACTAACAACTTATAGCAGCAGCTTCAGAGAGCATTTTCCATCTCACAGATAGGCTGCAGAGAATACCTTCTCCTGCTTTAGACTTAGCCTGGCCTCAGAATGACATCCTATAGTATATCTCCTATCAAACTGAGCTCTCTTTTTCATCAAGCACTGCCATTTCCTCCCCTCACCCTCCCCACTGACAGTTTGAACTTCGTGGGTGTGGCTTGGATCTCTTTCAGGGAGAGAAAACTAACAACTTATAGCAGCAGCTTCAGAGAGCATTTTCCATCTCACAGATAGGCTGCAGGGAATACCTTCTCCTGCTTCCACCCACCCTACCCCTCTACCCACCCACCCCTAGAGTGACATGTCTTATATAACCTCCCTATCAACCCACTCATTACTTTACCTCACCCATTTCTATTCTTCTATCACCTTCTCCCACTACTCCAACCAGAGTTACACCTAATCACACTGACCACCCTTCAACATCTTCTGTCCTTCTGTGACTGTTCTCTTGTGCTTGACTGCTTAAATATTTTAAATTTAAATGCTTTACTTTTTGTCTATTAGATTGTAAGCTCTTTGAGCAGGGACTGTCTTTCTTCTGTGTTTGTACAGCGCTGCGTACACTTTGTAGCGCTCTAGAAATGTTAAATAGTAGTAGTAGTAGTAGTATTTGAGAAGCTTTACTGAGAGTGAAAAGCCTGTGAGGAAACAGGCCTGTTTATTTCCCTTTTTGTACAGTAATAAAGCTTGCCTTTTGATATTGCACTGCCCTCAGTCAATATTCTATGAGGACTCCATGGCTTGCCGTCAATCACACTAGTCACAGTCAGAAACATGCACACTGCTCCCTTAAGGTCTGCGAACATTCTGAATTCAGTAGGAAGGGGACATGAGTGAGTCCCTTAAACCTGTAATGCAAAAAGACTTGGTTGCTGGATCACTGGCAGTCTCCCTGCTCCGGTGTTAGTACCATCTCTCTGTGCATGCTCACAGTTTAAAGCTTACCAGTTTTAAATATCTTGGCATCATTATTGACAGTAAACTATCTTTTAAACCACAGGTCAATGCTCTAATCAAATCCTGTTTCTTCTTGTTAAGACAATTCTGCGCCATCTTTTGGTTTCTTGATCACTCGCCCCAAAGTACAGTATTACTGGCATTGGCAATTTCAAAACTCAACTACTGTAACATTGTCTATGCTGGCCTTTCTCAGTCTCCCCAGCGTAGACTTCAATCAGTACAAAACTGAGCCTTTAGTATCTACCCTCTGTGGTGCTAGTCACTTTGATAACGTATCTCCTTTCTTGAAACAATACCATTGGCTACCGGTTTCCCATTGGATAAAATTTAAGGTGCTTATTCTTGCGCATAGGACTCTGCACACCAGTACCCCTTCCTACCTTTCCTCATATGTCATACTCTACACTCACTCCTTGGACGACCGTAGTCTCTGTTTGCCTAGTCCTTCATTTGTTCACTTAGAAACTACCTGCTTTTCTGAATTTTATTACTTGGCACCCTCCCTTTGGAACTCACTTCCAGAATCCCAGTGTCTAGAATTATCATGTCCCAGATTTAAAACTGGCCTGAAGACCCACCTGTTTCAAGAAACCTTTGATCTATAGTCACTTATTCACACCTCTGGAGCCTCTTTTCCCTTGATGGTCTTCATCTCTCTCCTGTCTCATTTTGTATTTCCTTTCCTTTCTAAGTATTACTTGATTATACACCACCTTGCTGTATTCACAAAGGGTGGTATATTAAATTTAATAAACATATGTTGATAATTATGAATGAAAAAAAACTTGTACATCCAGTTGAATATTTGTCACTGTTGCCAATACTGTTAAGCATTTGGAGTGGCTGTTGTGAGTTAAATGTTGATGCGGAAGAGAGATTCAAATTGCCATCTCTGAAGGAGATTATTTACAATAGGTCAAAACATATTTTGGATATTGGACTAGTTTTTGGATTATGGGCATCTTCTTAAAACAGTAAACTTCGGATTTTTTAGTGTGCTTCTTTAAACATATTAGGGATTTTGATTACAGCACCTTGTTATCATTAGTGCTTTAGGCAGGGTGTTCCTATGTCATCTGCCACCCGCATCACCTCCCCCCCCCCCCCCCCCCCGCGCATCACCTCCACCCTCCCGGCACATCACCTCCTGGGGGTACAGGGAGCAGTCATGAGGCTGTCGGCTCTACTGGTTCCCTGCCCCAGAACAGGAAGTAACGTCAGAGGGATCAGGGGACCAGCAGAACCACAGACCGCCCCCACCACCCCACCCTTGGTACACCACTGGCATTAGGTTTTAGTTGCCTTTTGCAATAGAAGATGAGACCATCTAGAAATTACAGGGTCAATATTATAAGTACTACTACTACTTAACATTTCTAAAGCGCTACTAGGGTTACACAGCGCTGTACAATTTAACAAAGAAGGACATTCCCTGCTCAAAGGAGCTTATAATCTAATGGACTAAATGTCAAGTTGGGGCAGTCTAGATTTCCTGAATAGAGGTATAATGTTTATGTGCCGAAGGCGACATTGAAGAGGTGGGCTTTGAGTAAGGATTTGAAGATGGGCAGGGAGAGGGCTTGGCGTATGGGCTCAGGGAGTTTATTCCACATTGGGACAGACCAAAGATTCATATAGCCTGTTTGCACCAACCTTGGAGCCTTCTCTCTGATGTAGTTTCCTGCTTCTACATAAATAGGAAGTTACATCAGAAATAAGGCTCGGGGGTTGGTATGAGCAGCCTGTATGTATCGCTGCTGCTGACCGCTGGAGACAAGAAAACTTTTAAAAGGTAGACGGGTAGGGGGGAGGGCGGCGAGGGGGACAGAGACAAGGGAAGATGCCTGGTCGCTAGCTGGAGAGGGAACAAGAGGGAGTGATATTGGACTGTTTGTGAGGATGGGGGGGGAGAAGGTAAATGCTGGACTATTTGTTGGGAGGAGAAGGTTAAATGCTGGACCATGTGTGCTGTGCAGGTATTGGGGGGGGGGGGGGGGGTTAGAAGGTAAAATGCAGGACCATTTATGGAGGTGTGCCTTGACAATTTTAGCACCATGTAAGTGTACCGTGAGACTTAAAAGGTTGAAAATTAAGTGCTGATGTGTAACATTTAACCAGCTAAGGTAACCACTTAAATGTGACCGCATAAAAGTCAGTCATATTTTTATGCAGTTCACCATAGACGGTTAAGTGCTGAATATCACATTTAACCAGCTATGTTTTTGTTGGAGCTGTACACCTGGAAATTCAATGCCTGAGCCTGGATATGGCCTGGCATTGAATTTCTGGAGATGACGCTGGTGGCAGTCAGCAAAATGATGACTGCTGCTAGCTGAATTCAGGCCCTCCATTTTTCTTAAACCTTATTTAATTTTTGTGCAGGATGTTTTATGGACTAATGTTTTTGGTGGCAGTAAAGTGAATAAATAAATTGTAGACTGCATATGTCATCACAATGTCTTTTGATTTTCATGTGACAAGGCAAGTTAGTGCACAGATAATAACTGCACTTTCACCATTTACTTGGTTTATTGAGCACAATTAACTTACAGACTCTTTTGCTTCAGGCAGAACACATGTACACACAGAATAACCCTCTGCACATTGTTACAGTAGAAAGGAGTCCCGAGTGTTCAATATTGCTTAGGTTTCAAAGAAGAAAAGCATCAATTTGCTGTGACATTTGGCTGGTGACTAGCATACAGTGTCTTGCCACTTCCACCTGGCTCCAGCCTGTAATATACAGGTGAAGCAAGGTTGTCACATTATGTTAAAGTTAACAATTCGTACAGTTATCTGCATAATGATTTTGGGAATAATTTCCTAAGCCTTGTTTTGCACATAAAATGGTATGTAATATACAGAAAATAGGTGCTTATACAGTTCCCAGTGGGAATACGCACACAGAAGTACAGGCTGGGACTCCATAGCATGTATTTTATGTGGTATGGGAAGGGTAGGATCAACACTTCGGTGGGCCATAGGCAAAAATGTTTGAGGGTTTTCCCCACAAAATAAATACATTTTTATGCCCCCACAAACATGTGAATACCAGTGTTCTAGTCTCAACATCTCCTTTATTATATTCATGGAAGGGTAGGGGGGTTTAAAAATACCAAAACTTATAGAACTACAGGAGATAATATTCACTGAAGAATAAAGGCTAGCAAAGCCTTGTTCTGTTTCTATGGTTTGCCTGTGGGAAAAATTCTTATACAGTCAAACCCACTTAATACTACATTCAAGGACAATTCAAATCATGTGACATTAAGCAGAGTTGACGTTAACAGGAGTAGACATTTACAGTGCACTAAAAGCAGAGAAGACAGACCCAGAGGTTTATTTTCATATTTCAGCTTTTATTCAATGGAGTTGGCACACTATTGGGCTCATTTTCGAAAGGACGTCCATCTTTCGACATAAATCGGAAGATGGATGTCCTTCTCCCAAGGACGTCCAAATCAGTATAACCAAAACCCAATTTAGGCCATCTCCAACCGCACTCTGTCGCAAGGATGGCCAGAGTTCAAGGGGGCATGTCAGAGGCATAGCGAAGGCGGGACTTGGGGCGTGCCTAACACTTGGACATCCTTGACCCATAATCAAAAAAACAAGGACGTCCCTGACGAACACTTGGACATTTTCACCCGGACGTGTTTTTATTATGAATAAGGCACAAAAAGGTGCCCAAAATGACCAGATGACCACCGGAGAGAATCGGGGATGATCTCCCGTTACTCCCCCAGTGGTCACTAACCCCCTCCCACCTTCAAAAAAATCTTTAAAAATATGTCGTGCCAGCCTCAGATGTCATACTCAGGACCATGACAGCGCATGCAGGTCCCAGGAGCAGTTTTAGTGGGTACTGCAGTGCACTTCAGACAGGCGGACCCAGGTCTATACCCCCCTACCTAATACATTTGTGGAGGAAACAGTGAGCCCTCCAAAACCCACCAGAAACCCACTGTACCCATATATAGGTGCTCCCCTTCACCCATAAGGGCTATGGTAGTGGTGTACAGTTGTGGGTAGTGGGTTTTGGGGGGCTCAGCACACAAGGTAAGGGAGCTATGTTCCTGGGAGCATTTTATGAAGTCCACTGCAGTGCCCCCTAGGGTGCCCTTTTGGTGTCCTGGCATGTCAGGGGGACGAGTGCACTACAAATGCTGGCTCCTCCCACGCCCAAATTGCTTGCATTAGGACGTTTTTGACATGGACATCTTTGGTTTCGAAAATCGCCGAAAGTCAGAAACGTCCAAATCTAGGGACTTCCAAATTTAAGGATTTGGACGTCTCTGACGGTATTTTCAAAACAAAAGATGGACGTCCATCTTTTTTAGAAAATACGGGTTTCCCCACCCCTGGATTTTGTCGTTTTGCAAGGACGTCCAAATCGCAACTTGGACGTCCCTTTCAAAAATGCCCCTCCTTATAGTACACAGTGCACGAAAGGGCAGTTACTTTCAAATCAAGTATGCTGATCTGCAGCAGAAAAAAAATTGTGCCTTTATCAAACTACCAATAAAAGCACATGCCGTTTCGAAAGAAGGCACAGACTGGGCAAGTGTAACAATGGCCATTTCTTTAAAGATTGTTTCGTTCATTTCATCTTCAACACATTCTGCATCCTCCAGAGCACAGCTGTGTCATTGTTTTTACAGCAACTTGCAGCGGTTTCTTCAACGGACTGTGTTTCAGTTGAAATCAGTTCATCATCAGCTGTTAGAAATTGTTCGAAGGTCACTGAACCATCTGAAATTGCAGACCAGTCCTCATCACTCATCATGAGTAAAGGCAGATCAGTGTTGATTGGTCACCATGTGCATGTGATGAATTAAACTGTGCTTTGCGAAACAGTTGATGATCATCGCCTGGCTAACTGAATTCCATGCAGCGTGCATGAAGTCAATGGCAATTTTGACATCAATGTTGTTTGATTGCTTCTGTTCCATTGCATGCAGAATGTACCGCCCAGTTCGCTTTCCGTATTGTTGCTTGAATGCGTAGACGATACCCTGGTCACAAAGCTGAATCACACTGGTTGTGTTTGGTGATAGAAAGACTAGCTTTATTACAGTCAGGTTATGATGTCGGTATGCGCTGGGCAATTGTCCACAAATAACAGAACCTTCCTCTTCCTTTGTTTAATTTTTTTGTCAAATGAAACCACTCAATCTTCAAACAATTCTCCCATTATCCATGCACATTTGTTTGCCTTGTAGGTCACCAGAAGGCTTTTAACATTCTTGAAACGGCACAGATTTTGTGATTTATCGATTACCAACAGTGGGCACTTGTCAGTGCCAGACATGTTGCAGCAAATTGTGACTCTGAGGCGGTCTCTAGGTCTTTTTCCACCACGGCTGTTCTCTTTTTTGAAGCACAGCATTTGGTCTGGTAACAGCTTGTAAAAGACGCCAGTTTCATCCATGTTGAACACCTCATCTGATCTGTAGCCCTCCATTATTTTTGGCAAATGGGATAGCCAACCGCTCACAGCTTCCTTTTTAACTCGCCAGCGGCAATCTTGAACATGATGTTATGGCACTTTTTAAAGTGTTCAAGGAATCCGTTTGAACATTTCCATTCAGTTTGTAAAAGACACCAGTTTCATCCATGTTGAATATACCATCTGGTTTGTAGCCCTCCATTATTTTTGGCAAATGGGAAAGCGAACTGCTCACCGCTTCCTGTTCAACACTAGCACACTTGTCAGCAGCAACCTTGAACACATTATAGTGTTTTTTTGAAGTGTTGAAAGAATCCGATGGAACATTTCCATTCAGGTAACCCCATCTCTTTAGCCAGTTGTTCAGAAATCTTTGTAAGCGTTGGCCCACTTTAACAGTGCCTCTTCAACAACCATGTACAGGCTAGTCCACATGCTTAGCCGCCATTTTAATGTGCATGTGTAAATTACTGCTCATCGGAGACTGCATGGAGCTGCAGCTGAACTAGAATCTGTCACATGTTAAAGAAGAGCACAGTGATTGGCTATTTAGTTGCATGGAGACTCACTCTGTGACATTAAGCAGTAGATTTTGAATCACCATGCGGCAAAAATTGTAGACATTAACCGATTTGTGACGCGGAGTGACAATAGGCGGAGTAAGTCCTTGTTAATTACAATGGGCATTGACCAGGAATTAAAAAAAGCTGTATATCTACTACTACTACTACTTATCATGTTTGTCTGTCCTAATTTGATTGTCAAGCAGGGACTGTCTCTTCATGTTCAAGTGTACAGCGCTGCGTACGTCTAGTAGCGCTATAGAAATGATAAGTAGACTGTATATCAAAATAAGACCTCAAAGCTAAACTCTACCAACCAAACAAAAGCTTCCAACAGGAGGCTACAGCAAACTCACTTGTCACTCCAATTTCCATATCATTTATAGTTACGCTACCAATCCCTGTGGCACTCCACTATTCACCCTCCTCCATTGATAAAAATGGCCATTTAACCCTACCCTCTGTTTTCTGTCCCATAACCGAGCATGAAGGCTTAGGCAAACTAGGCACATACCTGTGGTGCAGTTGTTTAGGAGGAGCCTTCCAGATTTGTAATTCAGGCAGATTTTTACCTGGAAAGTCATCCTCTGGTAGGAAGAAGCATGAGTGGGGTGGGGATGTGATAAGACACTATTTGTCTGCAGAGGTCCGTCTTTCCCCCCACAACTTGTGCATTATCCTCTGGTTGGTAAGTGCTTCTTACTTGTTTCTTCCTCCTCTGCTAGTTTTCCTCTGTACTCAGAGCCATGCAGGGGTGTTGTATAACGTATTTATATTATGATGGGAATCCCAACACAATTGTTTTCCTAGTGTCCACCAAAGGGTTAATTCTTCTCTTATTTCCATTATTATCTGCCACAGGATCAACAGTGTAAATGTTCTTTTTAGTCTACATTCAAGCTTTTTCCTCCTGCAATAAAAGGAAGGCTGAGGCAGATAGTAATCAAAACACAACATCATGTCAGATGGATAGAGTGAAGACATATTACCGAATTTAATTTGAAAAATAAGTTATTTCTCTATAAAGTTTATTTCGGCAAATTTTTTAACATGCTGGTTTGGAGGCATTGTGTGAGTAATTCTGTAAAGTGCACGGCAGTTCATGTCCAGCAATTGTAAGTGGACACATTGGACTGCTTAAATAGTTGGTATATCTTTAGCCAGTTTAAAGATAACCGTCTATCTTTGAATATTGACTTAGCCGGTTAACTTTAAACCATCTAAAAATAAACTGGATATTCAATGCCGGTCACCAGAAATGACCTGGCATTGAATATCTAGGTTGACCGCCGACCGCGGGAGTTAGACAGGCTCCCTCCCGTGGTCTGAATATTGGCTCTAGTGTGTCTGTGTACTTCCAAGGCAGGTCATGACTTCAAACATGGTGTGTATGACCCCATTTAGGGTCACAACCCACGGTTTGGGAAGCCCTGACCGACCATACTTGAATGTAACTTGCCTTGAGCCACAAGTTTGAAAAAAGATGTGAACTGTGTGTGTGATATGATAACATTTGGTCTCTCCTATCCCCCAAACTGGAAGCAACCATCATGCATAAAACATGAACATTCTCCTGGTCTTAGAGTAGCTAGGAGAAACTCACAGTACGATTACACATATGAATCGTATGATCGCCCCAAGGTCATGTATCCCAAGAGGGTATTTGTTTGCAGTCATCTTAAACTGATAGCTGTAGGCCATTACTCAGTTTTGTGAGATACGTTTTTGGACTATGTGTTGATTCCTATGTTCACTTTATTTATATTTCAGTATGCGATGAACACAAAGAGTTCAAGGATGCCAAACTCTTCTACCGCTTCAGGAAAGATGATGGCACCTTCCCCATGGTCAACGAAGTGAAGGTTTTCATGAGAGGACAGAGACTGTATGAAAAGTAGGTCACTTGTGGTTTGCATGTTGAGGGTAATGTTGGTGAGGGCAATAAGAATACGAGTATGAGGCGTGGCGAAGTACTACATTTTACATTTTACATCTGAATGATAAACTATAATTATCTAAAATATCTCCTTAAATGTAAATATAAAATAAAATGCCACATATGTCTATAGAAGAACAACAGTGGGAAAAACAGGATTTGAACTCTGGATAATGGCTTGCTGCTCTAACCACTAGGCTATTCCCCCACATGCTTCTCAGACTTTATATATTTCTAAATACCTTAAAAGGGTCAGGTGCTATATAGGTTGTACACATCAGTATAGGAGCATCAGAAGAATATCATAGCGTATCTTAAAGACAATAGTTATAATAGAAATTAGATGGAAACAATGGCGAGAGTAAAATTTCCTCTGCAATGTGGTGTGCTGTTTTTTAATGATTTTGAATAGACCTTGCATCATTTTGGCGAAAATAGCGTAAAACTCTCCTGCACACCTTGATAACCTTGCAAGCATTTGCAGGACTAGTTTAAGGGAAGCTAGTGAGGCACCCTTGCGCTGAAAGCCTATCTCACCAGTTCACCCCTTCACAGTGGCATGAGTATGTTCCTTTGCTCCCGCTGCTCTGCTTGCTGCTTCTGTAAGACAGGAAGTGCATGGTTTTGCCTTTTAAAAATGCCGCGATGCAGGAAGCAGTACCATATCAGTGTCCAGAGTAAAGCAACAAGCTCCCACTGCAGTGTAAAAGATTGTTCTGGGGAAAGAACTAAAACTAAAGGGTCTGATGCTGGGGGAGTTGGGACTGGAAGAGGGCTGATTCTGGGCTAGGGGGAACTGAAACCAGAATTGGACGGGGGCTGATTTGAGGGGGAGATCTGAAACTGGAAGGGGGCTGATGCTGTGATGGAGGAGCTGAACTGGAAGGGGCTAATGTATCTTGGGGGAGAGCTGGACTGGATGGGCAATTAGGCTGCAGGGGGCTGGGTCAAGAGGCCTGGGGCTAGAACATGCTATGGGGCAAAGGAGTAGATGCTGAGAGAATCAAAGGGAGAGAAGGATAGATATTGTGAGGAAGAAGCAAAGCCATATGTAGGGGAAGGCGGAAAGGGAGGGGCAAGGGGATGCGTGCTAGAATAAGGAGGAGGAAAAGCAGGGTAAGTAAATATTTGAGAAGGAAGTAGACAGGCTGCTGCTGGGCAAGGAGAGAAGGCAGAAAGGTAGCCTGGGAACATGTGGGATAGCAAGGATTCAGTCTTAAGTGGGAGATCACAAGATTAAGATTGGCAGGGTATTGGGAGTATAAGTGGAGACTCAGGGCTAGTAGGACATGAGTGAGGATAGTGGATGGGGTAGAGTGGAAGAGGGGTACTTAGAGATTAGGTGGGAGGGTAATGGGAACTAAAATTGAGCAGGGATTGGGAGGAAAATGGGAAGTAGGTGACTGGGTGAGAAGTGTGAGTAGGGCTGTGTGACAAGAGTGCAGAAAGATACAATATAATATAGCACTAGCTCTTATAAACCACAGTTACCCAAATATCACTGTGAAATGCAAATAAGAAAACCAGTGCCATACATTAGGATGTGACAAAGAAAGCATAACGTCCATAATAAAAATGAAAAACTAAAGAAAGAAAATTTCTGAAAGAGATGTCTTCAACTTCTTTCTAAGCTAATAGCTATTTTCTCATCTCAGTTCCACTGGAAGAACATTCCAACTTGTTGGAATATGATAAGGCATAGAAGATGAAAGAAAAAGGTTAACTCCCCTTCAAGGACAGAAAATGAAGCATTATAGATGTATGACTGAATTTCTCCAAAAAGGAAACCACTATCAAATTTAACATATTTATATATAGGAACTAAACTATGAAGAATTCTAAAGACAAAAGCACACGGCTTAGAGCAAGCCTCTTCAGGCAGTCAGTGCAGTTGGATCAAGAGCAGGGATACCCTAACATATTTATTTGCTCGGCATGCGACTATATTCTGCAGTGTTTGCTTTTGTTTAGTCGAACAATCAATATACAGAATGTTACAACAGTCCAACTGTGTCATAATGACTGCACTAAAAGTCTTCAATTGCTCAAACTGAAAGTATTTACAAACTTTCAAACAGAAAGTATTTACGAACTTGACAGATGATTTTGAAAGTATTGATCTATTCAGACTTGACTAGATTTGAATCCAAAATAACACCTAAAACTTTTAAAGCATGATCTAATATCCACATAAGGTTAGTTAGGCGGTTAGCTTAGCAGAGTTTAAAAAGGGGTTGGACGGATTCCTAAAGGACAAGTCCATAAACCGCTACTAAACGGACTTGGAAAAATCCAAAATTCCAGGAATAACATGTATAGAATGTTTGTACGTTTGGGAAGCTTGCCAGGTGCCCTTGGCCTGGATTGGCCGCTGTCGTGGACAGGATGCTGGGCTCGACGGACCCTTGGTCTTTTCCCAGTATGGCATTACTTATGTACTTATGTTTAGCTTAAGTTTATATTTAAGAGCTCATTGTTCTATCCTAGTGAAACAGTCTTGCACTAGCAGAGTTATTCTTCCCAGATCATTAGGGATAGTTAATAGGAGATACCATCTACATAAGAAAATAATTTAGTATTAACTAGTGAGAACACACTATCAAGCGTAAGCATTAAAAAGAATTGGAGAAAGAGGAGATTTTGTGGCACTCCACAAGGGAGAATTCCAGATGCTAGATTCCTGATTAGCTCTTTTTTTGTGTGAATTCAATAGTTTTTTTGAAAATGTTAAATGAAACAATAAAAAAACAATAGAGAGGGAAAATTAGGAAGGGAGGTAGAAATAATATATGGACATTATTAAGCTGTTACCCATTATACAGAAGTAAATTAATCAAAGAAAAGAAAAACATAATGAAATAGAAAAATGTTAAACGTAGAGGGGCATAATTGAACGAAAACGTCTATCTCCATGGGTGTTTATCTCCGAGAACGGGTCCGTGAAGGGGCGGACCGACCCGTATTTTCGAAAAAAATAGACGTCCATGTTTTATTCGACAATTTGTGAGCTGGGTGTTTTTGTTTTTCAGTGATAATGGAAAATGAAAGCGCCCAGCTCAAAAACGAATAACTCCAAGGCATTTGTTCATGGGAGGGGCCAGGATTCGTAGTGCACTGGTCCCCCTCACATGCCAGGACACCAACCGGGCACCCTAGGGGGCACTTTTACAAAAACAAAAAAAAAAGGTAAAAGAGCTCCCAGGTGCATAGCACCCTTCCCTTGTGTGTTGAGCCCCCCAAATCCCCCTCAAAACCCACTGCCCACAAGTCTACACCATTACTATAGCCCTAAGGGGTGAAGGGGGGCACCTACATGTGGGTACAGTGGGTTTGGGGGGGTTGGACGACTAAGCATTAAGCAGCACAATTGTAACAGGTAGGGGGGATGGGCCTGGGTCCACCTGCCTGAAGTCCACTGCACCCCCTAACAACTGCTCCAGGGACCTGCATACTGCTGCCAGGGAGGTGGGTATGACATTTGAGGGTGAAAATAAAAAGTTGTGAAACATCATTTTTTGTGGTGGGAGGAGGTTAGTGACCACTGGGGGAGTCAGGGGAGGTCATCCCCGATTCCCTCTGGTGGTAATCTGGTCATTTAGGGCACTTTTTGGGGCCTTATTTGTGAAAAAACAGGGTCCAGGAAAAGTGCCCTAAATTCTAGCTACAAACGCATACTTTTTTTCCATTATCGGCGAAAGGCGCCCATCTCTCCTCGGCCGATAACCACGCCCCAGTTCCACCTTCCCCCACGCCTCCGACACGCCCCCGTCAACTTTGTACGCTTCCGCGATGGAGTGCAGTTGAAAACGTCCAAAATCGGCTTTCCATTATACCGATTTATTCGTTTTTGTGAGATAAAGGTCCCGATTTGGGTCGAAATCTAGGCGTTTTTCTCTTTCAATTATAAGGTGGATAATATACTGATCAAGGTATATATGTTATATGGGACCTCCTCAAGATTATCACTTTATGAGCAAGTATTTCAGAGATTTTTGAGGAAAAGGCCTCGAGAAACCCCGTGACGTGAAATGCAAGTCACTCGGGGTTGGACTTCCTCATCGTGATTCTATTATCATAAAGCTAACTAATTAAGTTAAACAAACTTAGCTTTAGAAGTAAATCTCTGTGTTCTCTTTAAACATTTCTGTCCGTGATCACAAATTCTGCTTCAGGATCACCGGGCAAATTCCCGCTCTTTACTGACGGTGGATATCACAGAGAGATCATATATACCTTGATCTGAATGTCGTTGGTGCCTCACCCCGATTGTTTGTTCAGACATAATATACTTTCAGTTACAGTACAATAGAGGAGATGGGTTTAGATATAAAATAAACATGATACAGATAAGCTTAATAGACAAGTGCTTATCAATAATAGATTGATTGTAAATAACAGTCAGTTGAGGACCAGAGCTGATGAACAGCTGTTGTAGAAGAAGGTTTTTATAGGCAAACTGAATTCCATCAGAAAGTATGATTTAAGAAACTAACATCTTTCCAATTCTTAAGTATATATTGAATACCAGTTGCTATAAGAATATCAATCAACTTAGGTTTGCAGGTAGTAGAATCAGAACAAGGATGTTAGGATCTGAGTATCACAACATCAAGGGCCCTGTTTACTAAGCTGCGCTAGAGGCGCTCAAACATTTTAGCACGCCCTAAAAATTAGCGCACGCTAACGATAGAAACAACCATTATATTCCTGTGGGTGTCTATCGTTAGCAGCCCACTAAAAAGTTTGCGCCCCTACAGTGCAGCTTAGTAAACAGGGCTCCAAATGTTAAATTAGCTGTACATTGAGTAATAAGTTTAATTGCCAAATTTGAGATCAAAAGGTACAGATTAGTGGGCAATCAAATATCATATGTCTCAATGAGCCAGGAGATACCCGGCAGTGCCAGCAAAGATCGTCTTGTTTAAGGTTGGCTCCACATTTTCATAGGAGTCCAGTAAGCATTATTCATGAAAAAACAAAGAGATTGCATCATGCTAGCAGATAAGAAAGGTCTGTTAACTTTTGACCAAAAAAGAGGCTAATTAGGCTTAAGAGAAGAGTCTTCAAGTTGAGAACACCAATTATTATTAGCAAGTATTGGTTCATCAAAGGATTTGTCTCAAAATATTTTATAGAAGTTGGATGCAGCTTTGCCTTCACAGCAAGGATTAAATCACACAAAGTGCTAGTAGACGCTGTATCTGATAAGGAACATAAAAGGTTAGTATCTGATATAATGGCATTAGATATAATAACATAGTAACATACTAGATGACGGCAGAAAAAGACCTGCACGGTCCATCCAGTCTGCCCAACAAGATAAACTCATATGTGCTACTTTTTGTGTATACCTTACCTTGATTTGTATTTCCCATTTTCAGGGCACAGACCATAGAAGTCTGCCCAGCACTAGCCCCGCCTCCCAAACACCAGCCCTGCCTCCCCCTACCGGCTCTGCCACCCAATCTCGGCTAAGCTTCTGAGGATCTGTTCCTTCTGAACAGGATTCCTTTATGTTTATCCCATGCATGTTTGAATTCCGTTACCGTTTTCATCTCCACCACCTCCCATGGGAGGGCATTCCAAGTATCCACCACTCTCTCCGTGAAAAAATACTTCCTGACATTTTTCTTGAGTCTGCCCCCCTTGAATCTCATTTCATGTCCTCTAGTTCTACCACCTTCCCCTCTCCGGAAAAGGTTCGCTTGTGGATTAATACCTTTCAAATATTTGAACGTCTGTATCATATCACCCCTGTTTCTCCTTTCCTCCAGGGTATACATGTTCAGGTCAGCAAGTCTTTCCTCATACGTCTTGTAACACAAATCCCATACCATTCTCGTAGCTTTTCTTTGCACAGCTTCAATTTTTTTTACATCCTTAGCAAGATACGGCCTCCAAAACTAAACACAATACTACAGGTGGGGCCTCACCAACGACTTATACAGGGGCATCAAAACCTCTTTTCTTCTGCTGGTCACACATTTCTCTATACAGTCTAGCAACCTTCTAGCTATGGCCACCGCCTTGTCACACTGTTTCTTTGCCTTCAGATCCTCAGATACTATCACCCCAAGATCCCTCTCCCCGTCGGTACCTATCAGACTCTCACCGCCTAACACATACGCTTCCCGTGGATTTCTACTCCCTAAGTGCATCACTTTGCATTTCTTCACATTGAAATTTTAATTGCCAAAACTTAGACCATTCTTCTAGCTTCCGCAGATCCTTTTTCATGGTTTCCACTCCCTCCCGGGTGTCCATGCTGTTACAAATCTTAGTATCATCCACAAAAAGGCAAACTTTACCTTCTAACCCTTCAGCAATGTCACTCACAAATATATTGAACAGAATCAGCCCCAGCACCGATCCTTGAGGCACTCCACTACTCACCTTTCCCTCATCCGAGCGAATTCCATTAACCACCACCCACTGGAGTCTGTCCGTCAACCAGTTCCTAATCCAGTTCACCACGTTGGGTCCTATCTTCAGCCTGTCAAGTTATTCAAGAGCTTCCTGTGGGGAACCGTGTCAAAAGCTTTGCTGAAATCTAAGTAGATTACGTCTATAGCACGTCCCTGATTCAATTCTCCGGTCACCCAGTCAAAGAATTCAATGAGATTCGTTTGGCACGATTTACCTTTGGTAAAACCATGTTGTCTCGGATCTTGCAACTTATTGGCTTCCAGGAAATTCACTATCCTTTCCTTCAGCATGGCTTCCATTACTTTTCCAGTAACCGAAGTGATGCTTACCGGCCTGTAGTTTCCAGCTTCTTCCCTATCTTAACAAAGATATACACAACCATTGATTTTTATGAGAAGTTAGTGCAGGATATTTAACAATGAACTCTGGAAAGGTAAGCAGTCTACTATTATCACAAAGCTGATCTAAAGACCATATATTTTGCTTTTGCCAGAATTTCCAAAAGTATATTTTTTTATGCATAATTTTGGGATTGTTCCAAATGGACATTTGTTTTTCAGAAAATAAGGAAATACCGTGTTTCCTCGAAAATAGGACATCCTCCGAAAGTAAGACCTAGAAGAGGTCTTGCTGCAATTTGAAAATATAAGGCCTCCCCCGAAAATAAGACCTAGCAGGGGAGGCCTTATTTTTTGGGGAAACATCGGGGTCACCCCCCCACCCGAGATCGCCAGCTCCCCCCCCTCGATTGGTGGCTCCCCCCGCCCTCAGTCGCTCCCGGAACTAACCTCTTAAACGCTTCCTTTCACCTTCGCACTCGCCGCAAGCAACAGGGCTGGCCACTCCTTCCTTCCGTGTCCTGCCCTCGCCTGACTGGGAATGCGCAAAACATTTGCACCAGAAATGGGCTTCCAGGAGCTTTCTCTGGCCCCATCACTTCCCAGCATCACTAGAGCCATCATTAACAAAAGAAAAGTGTGTACACTGCGCATGTGCGATCTCATAGCTGTGACATTCATGGCAATATCAGGCACCATGAAACCCCCTCTTGCTAGGCTCATTTCAGCTCCCAGTGTCCTCCGGGGTGTTGCACAAAAAAAAAACCCTCCCAAAGGTAAAAAAAAGTTAACCCCTGGTTACAATATACTGCCTCAATCTACATTGTCCTCCTAATTGGTTGAAGAGCCAATAAATCAAAGATCAGCCTTGGGGTGAGTGAGAGGGAATTTCAATATTAAACAGAGGCTTCCTTATCTGTGCACTAAACTAATGCTAAGATCTAAAATGCAACCTAAAATACTAATGTAGACTAAAGTAGTTTTTACATGAAACCTCAACAAAGACTTTAAAAGCTTCACTATTGTCTAAACCATGGATTCTCCACCCAGACCTCGGGACACACCCAACCAAACAGGTTTTTAGGATACCCACCATGAATATGCATGAGATAAATTGCCTACAATGGAAGCAGAGCATGCAAATTTATCACATGCATATTCATTGTGGATATCTTGAAAAAGATTGGCTTGTTGTGTCCCGAGGACTAGGTTGAGAATCCCTGGTCTAAACTGACTTTGCTATATAAGCAGAGTAAATAAAAAAATAAATAAATAAAGGGAGAATGGAATTACCTATTTGAATGCAGTTTCCAGCTGGCAAGATACTCACCAATAAAGTTTTCTTCTCAGCAGGTCCTTTCCCAGCATCTCTTCAGTTCAAGATAAACATTTAAGTGCTAGTTTATGCACATTATATTATTCACATTATATTATTGGAAAGCTTTTGTTGGTCACTTCAGTTCAGTTTCACCTATTTAAGTACGCAAATGTGGAATGCATTACCAAAAGCAGTGAAAACGATACATGACCATCTACAATTCAGGCGAACTTTGAAGACCTATCTGTTTTGTAAGGCCTACCCTGCTGTTTCTGATTAGCAACCTCACCTCTGCACTGATTTAAAAGACAATGTTATTTCTTATATCTTTCCCATTTATTGTTCCCATTTACCCCTACCTTCCCTTCCCTGAATCTATTTGTTTAACATCGGCCGTATTGGAGCTCCCAAATACGGTGACTTGTAAGCCACATTGAGCCTGCTAATGTGTGGGAAAATGGGGGATACAAAGGCTGCAAATAAATAAATAAGATAGTTTGTTCATTCTTGATTATTATTGAGATGACTAATATTCTATAAAATTTGTTATGGGTGCATGAGTATAGATGGCCTGTGTATTATTTTTGGTTATTTTTTAATATTTGTTTTTCTTTTTTAGATTTGTTTCCCCGACACAGGTGTGAACTGAAATATGGGCATGTTGGATTATGTTTTTATGATTTTTAATGCTTTTTTGGAATTGCCATTGTAATCATTGCAAATTGTTCAAAAATCAGCAGCATGTCTGTTAGCAGGAGTCGCAGGATTTGAATGTATTTCACCAATTCTAGCCAGGTTACATTGGCTTCCAGTTTTTTGAAGGACTCAGTTTAAAGTATAGAAGATTAACTTTGATTCATAATGCTTTGCATGGTGAATTACCTTCATCTCTAACATCTGCTCTAAGACTGTATTATCCATCAAGCTCTATTACGCTCCTCACATAAGTTTACTTGAAGAACCTATTGTCACAATCGTGGCTGTGCCCTTCCCTACATTGGCTCACCTTGTTTCACTGCTGGGCATCGGGGTCGGGACCTGTGGCGTTCCCTGGTGCTTTCAGCCGCTCCCACTGTGCCCTCGCCAGTGTTCCTAGGTGCTTACGGGGTCACTTCATAAAGGGCCAGTTTCGGGAGCTCTTTGAGGCGTGCTATGATGACGTTGGGGCACCCGGGATCCATTTAAGGGAGCCTTTTCACTCTCTCTTTGCCTTTGCAACAGGTTCCCTTGCCTTGTTGGTCTGAGTAGCAGCAGGTTCTCCAGCTCCAATACGTCTTCCAGTCTTCAGTTCCAACTTTCTCCAGCTCCAGTACGTCTTCCAGTTTTCAGTTCCATCTTTCTTCAGCTCCAGTATGTCTTCCAGTCTTCATTTTCTGCTTCCTCCAGGCTTCAGCTCCAGTACGTCCAGTCTTCAGTACCAGCTTTCTCCAGTCTCCAGCTCTGGTATGTTTTCCAGTCTTCAGCTCCAGCTTCCTGCAATTTCCAGCTCCAGTACATTTTCTAGTCTTCAATTCCAGCACATCCTCCAGTCTCCAGTTCCAGCATGTCTTCCAGTTTCCAATTCCAGCATACCTTCCAGTCTAACCCTAGCCGGGGCGTGAATCACCAGCCACCAGTTGGGGCCTGCCTGACCTTTGGGTTGGGTGGGCAACGTAAACTTGACTGTGGTTCAAGGGCTTACCAACTCTGAGCCATGACAGATTGCAAAGGCTATGAGCTTGGTCAAGTCACCTGCCCTGCAGTTCCTCCAGCAACCGTCCCTTCAGCTTCAGCAGCTGTCTGGTTCAGTTCAGGATCTATCTACTCGTATGAATCAGCTACAGATGTCTGCATTGCCTTAGGTCGCGATCGCCTCAGCTGTAGACCTGGCTATGCCTTTAGCCAGCCCAGTGACGACAGCCACTTTGGTTTTCTCAGGCATTCGCCTGGCAGCTTCTCCTAGATATAATGGGAATCCCCAAATCTTAAGAGGGTTCATCAACCAATGTCTAATAATTTCCAAACTCCAAGCCAGGGATTTCTCTTCGGATTGGGCCCGTGTGGCCTACTTCATTTCCCTGGTGATGGGCTAAGCTTTTGCATGGGCCTCTCCGCTCTGGGAATGGAACGTGCCAGTGTTCAACAGTCTTAACACTTTCTTAGAACAATTTTGGAGGGTCTTCGAAGAACCTGGGAAAGTTTCTTCTGCGGCCTCTGAACTCCTGATACTAAGACGGGGTTGTAAACTCTCGGGAGCCATCCAGTTCTGCACTTTGGCCTCTGAGTTAAATTAGAGTGCTGAGAATTTCATGGCGGTCTTCTAGCAAGATTTGGCACCCTAAATTAGCAGGATGGAATCTCCCTGCTACCTTGGATGAGCTCATCTGCCTTTGTAACCAGGTGGATATCTGGTTTGAAGAATGAGCCTGGGAATGACAGTCTTTCCGCATGCTGGTCCATCTGGCGCCTAGCTTCTTCCACCCCCTGACTCTGGAGAACCCATGCAGGTGGACCGTTCCTCTATTTCTGAGCAGGAAAAGCAGAGATGCAGGACTTTGAACTTATGTCTCTACTGTGGTGAGGGGGAACATTATGCCCAAAAATAGGAAAAATTCAGGCCGAGCTGTGGCTGGTGAAACAGCGCTAGGGCCAACTTCCAGAATTCCCCACACTCAGTTTTTAGTCCCAGCTTTGCAGGACCTGGATCAAGAAATAAAGTTTACCTAGGCCTTCATTGACTCTGGAGCAGGAGGAAACTTTATTGATGCGGCTACAAAAGCACAATCCTGTAACAGACTGGGAGAATGGCTAGATTACTGCCTGGAGTAATGTCTGTCACCAACGCTATTGGAACTCTGTATTGCCTGCTGTAAATAGGCCAGATGGTCTGCCTCAGGCGTATGCGGACTATGCTGACGTATTCTCCAAGAAGCAAGTGGAGACACTGCCTCCTCACCAGGACTATGATTGTCCCATCGACCTCCTGCTGGGTAAGATGCCATCTTGGGGAAGGGTTTACCCTGTTTCTGCCCCCGAGTTCCAGGCCATGTCAGATTACATTGCTGAGAATCTACTGAGAGGCTTCATCCATCCATTCATCTCCCTGGCAGGGACAGGCTTCTTTGTGTGGAAGAAAGATGGTACCCTGTACCCCTGCATTGATTATCGAGGATTGAATGTCATCACCGTCAAGAATAAATATCCGCGTACTTTGATATCTGAGCTATTTGACCATCTTCAAGGAGCCCATATCTTCACTAAGTTGGGTCTTAGGGGAGCTTACAACTTGATTCACATCTGCGAGGGAAACGAATGGAAAATAGCGTTTAACACCAGAGATGGATATTATGAGTATTTGGTCATGCTTTTCAACTTCTTGAATGCTCCAACTGTCTTCCAGAACTTCATGAATGATGTCATCCATGACCTATTACAGAGTTACGTACTGGTTTACCCAGATGATATACTGATTTCTCCCACTGGACACTGTTTAATATAACTATTTATGTAGATAAGTTTTGTGACACATAATTGTTTTGTGTATGTATTGGACTTGCTTTCATTGTGTTTTATCTTTTTTGATACATTTAAGTTTCAATATGTCATTAATTTTATTTTCTACATTATGTGTTACTGTTTTTATATGAATTATGGTTATTCATGTTTGATATGTTTATAATTATACTGTTTGTTTATGCATTAGTTTTTACCCCTGACGCAGCCTTTGGACAAAATGTGGCCACGCCGGGTAATTGTTTTAATAAACCTGCACAGTGCTTCATTATTGCTCGTCTGCTTGTCTGCTTACTTCTACATATAGTTGCAGATCATCGCCTCTTGTTGTTGTCATCTGATACATGTCAAGAGGTACACCCCTAACCTCACAAGCGCACACACACACTAAACTTCACCACATGAATTTTCTCAAGGTAGACACAAATATACCCATCAAAAGAGAGGCCTCATGCAGCCCCATTGTACCTGCTACCCTGCTGAAACACAGTTTACCATGTCTCTTTGCAAGCCTGAGTATGCAGATGGAAGAAGGGGAAATGCATCATGTTGTTACCTATGTGTGTGCTTTTCAGCTTGTTTGTATTTATTATTGTTTGTTATTTTATGTGAAGTTGTATTTTGGTATGGACTTTTTAAAATTAATGTGTGTTTCCTATGTTATATTGTATGTAGTCTTGAGTTACATGAGGTGACTCATAAATCAAACATCAGTGCAGTTTTGCAAATCATCAAGGCCACAGCTGCAGTTACATAGCTGAAGAGTGTCTTTTGACTAAACTGGAGGGAGGGCTGTAGGAACTGTTAGGCCACTGATAAGGCTACTGCTTGGCTTGATGTCTATGCCCATGCTAAATAATTAATGCTAAATTACTGGAACAGAGAATCCTTGGTGTATATCTGCCATCTAGTAGCTTAACAGAAGCAATAAGTAGTAATAGCATTGTGTGTCTATTTTGATCTTTTTTTTTCCACTAAGCAGCTTTTCTTTCATGGCAGGCTGATGAATTCTGAAAGCAAAGTCTTACAACTCAGGGAAGAGGAGGGAGTAAAGTATGAGAGGACCTTCATTGCATTTGACTTTATCCAATGGCTGATCCAGGAAGGAGAGGTCATGTCAAGGAGTGAAGCAGAGCAGCTTGGCCGTAGACTGCTGGAGCACGGCATCATACAACACGGTGAGAAATTCACTGGGAAGCAGTGGGGATGCTGCATTTCTCTTCACATCACTTGCCTTGTTGCAAAATGTATAAAGACTGTTGATTACTTCCTCAACTAGTGAAAAATTATTTATTTGTAAAATTTGGTATATTGCAATATCACAGAATATCAAAGCAGTTTAAAAAGAAGAAAACATACATTAGAAACAAACCACAAAAGATAAGACACATTAGGGTAGGGGACAGTTGAATCGCACAACAATTGTAACCAGAGACTATGAAAAAGATGCAACACTAAAACCTGAAAACAGAAGGTAATAAAACATAAAAATTACAAAGATAAAGCTTTCTTGAAAAGCCATGTCTTTTTTTTTTATTTTATTTTTATTAATAATAAAGTGATACATCCATATACATAGACTTAGAAATAACAGAATTGACTTTAAAGGCAAAAAAGAAAAAACCAATACTTACAACCAGATGGTTAAAGTATAACACACTAATTTTACATTTGTCCCCAATAGTAGGATCAGGATACTAGGAAATATTAACAAACAAAAGAGTTAATAATTAACGGAGGGGGCAGCTCGAATATCTACAGCCAACTTAACAGCGCTTAAATTAGGGAGGCAAAGCAACAGGTGATCTAACTGTTTCCTTAGATGATATGAATTGTAATAATTTTAAAGGGGAAAAGGATATATAATTATTTGCTTCATACGTTATGAAGCACTTACATGGAAACTTTAGCAGAAAAGTTGCACCCAAATTAATCACTGGTTTTATAAGATAGAAATTCCTTCCTCCTTTTTTGAGTGCTTCTTGCCAAATCTGGAAAAATTTGAATTTTCCCCCCAAAAAATACATCATTTAAATGACGAAAGTAGTCTTAAAATGTTATTTCTATCCAGTTCAAGAGCGAAGGAGACAATCAGCGTAGTTCTCTCTGTGACTATCTCCAGAGAGGTTTCCAGAAACTCAGTAAGATTTAAATCTGGAGGGTTCTGTGGTTGATTTTCCCCTTTCTCAGTTCCTGAAATGTATTGAGTTCTCGTAATAGGAGGACAAGCCTCCATAGGTATCCCCAATATCTCATTAAAGTATTTTTTTAGCATATCAGTAGCTGAGATTAAGGGAGATTTAGGAAACCTCAAAAACCTAAGATTATTCCTTCTTCCGTTATTCTCCAAATATTCTATCTTTCTCTCTTGAATTTCTTTATCCTTTATCATAGTCACTGTTAAGTCCTTCAATTGTTTAACTTCTTCTTCAATACCCCCAAGTTTTTGTTTATGTTCCTGAACTTCTGTAGACAAATTTTGGGAAGTCTGCTTTAATTCCTTAATTTCGCCAGTCATAGAAACATTCATCTGTAGTAACGTTTTGTTCACCTGCTGGATTGCATCCCATAATACTTCCATTGTCACCCGAATTGGTCTTATCAAATCTCCACTCTCTCCAGGAGGTAGTCCTCGGGGAATAGGTGCAACGGCCTGAAACTGACCCTGCATAGTTGCTCCGTTCACCGGGATAGTAACGCTGAGAGATCCTCCATCCACAGGAGACACGCACTCGAGCTGCTGTGGTATCGCCAGTGTTAACTTACTTCCGGGCTGTGGAGGAGGGGTGAAATCAGGAGGACTCAACGTCGCTCCCTCAGCGCTGCGCTCAGGCCCCTGCGGGGTCAAGCCTGCCGAAGTAGTAATCCGAGCACCCAGAGTGCTGATTCCCAAGCTCTCAAGAGGTGCCTGCCGCGAGACTGGGGTTGACGTCGAGGCCTTGGAGGTAGGAACCTGAGTTTTCCCCTTTCTCTTCCCCATCTCGATTAGAAAGAGATGGAGTAAGAGCTTCTGTTGGCCCCGCAACTCTCTTTGGACTCAGGAACTCAGCGCTCGCACGACCGTTAGCGCCGCCATCTTGATCCAAAAAGCCATGTCTTTAATGATGATTTAAATCTAATATAGGAAGAGTTGGACTGCAAACAAATGGGTAATTAGTGCCATGGGCTTGGACCCATGCAACCAAAAGCTGATGTGTGTGAGGAATCAACTTGCATTGAAGATTGCAGATTTCTTATTGGATGGTAAGGTGTAAGCAGATTGAATAAATACAGAGCGCGTCCAGTGTAAAAAGACTTATGTACCAGAAGAATCTTACACTGGGTTCTACTGGCCAGTGGGAGCATTTACTGTTTAATCAGTAAAAGGGTCATGTGATCTAAATGATTAGCTTTATAAAGTAATTTATGATATAAGCCATATGTCAGTCAACAAATAAAATTACCCTAAAGAAGAAAACAAAATATATATAAGGATAGGAAATGGATTGTAGAGCTTAGTAGTTAGTGTAAATGGGCAGATTTCTACATTGTTCATCATAAGTGCTGAAAAACACATCTATGATGGCATGGTAGGAAGTGTCACCTTGCCTGAATCATAATGCTTAAAGAAATCTATAATAATACAGTTTCAAAAAAGAGTGGCAGCCCAGGTTTTGGCCTTATGGAGGACACGATGGATTCCCATACCATTGATTTTATTTTCAGTATATGATGTAATATCTCCTAAGCCTAAAGGTTTTTGGAGGTTTGTGAAATGCTCAGTACTATTGGGAATTAAATGTATAATGCAATGTTGGTTACAACCGACGGCCCCTTCGGTATTGCACTGGAGGTGTGCCATGATTCAGCAAGCTGTGCTGGAATATTGTGATGCCTCGGACTTGGATACCCCGAAGGGCCGACAACTGATTTTGACACTGGGCCCTTTTTGGGATACTCGACAGCTCGTAGTCGAATACTTAACATTTAATTGTTGGAGGGGGGGATTTTTGTTGCAGAACTTTTTAATGGGTTATGGATTGGGTGCATTGGTGCCATGAATTTCCACCTTTATTTTATGGTATGGTGGAGGAGGGTTTTGTTCTCTGGGGGGTATATGGTGTTTTTGTTATGTGCATGAAACTCAACAGAATATATTTTAAAAAATACAGTTTCAAGAACTGGAGCTGGAATCCTACATGGTTCCAGTTTTTGCTGTATTACCTTCATCAGGGAGGGTTCAGTGGAGGTGAATAACTTGACTATTTCAGTAAAGCAATACATTTAGAAAAAATGGTGTTAAGAGAAAAACTCTATAAAGAAGCAAAATTTATAAAGTACATAAAAATAGGCAGGTGGGGCAGCTCTTCTGTCCTTTGCCTTGTTTAACTTTTTGTAAATTATATGAAGATTTGCAACAGAATGGACACTCTGGAGGGAGTGGACAACATGAAAAGAGATCTGCAAAAATTAGAAGAATGTTCTGATGTTTGGCAGTTAAAATTTAATGCAGAGAAGTGCAGAGTGATGTACTTGGGGTGTAGAAATCCAAAGGAGCTGTATGTACTAGAGGGCAAGACGCTGGTATGCATGGACCAGGAGAGGGACCTTGGAGTGATAGTATCTGAGGATCTCAAGGTGGTGAAACAGTGTGACCAAGTTAGTGACCATTTCCAGAAAAATGCTAATCTGCATAGAGAGAAGTATAACCAGCAGAAGAAAGAAGGTATGAATGCCCCTGTACAAGTCATTGGTGAGGTCCCACTTGGAGTTTTATGTTAAGTTTTGGAGGTCATATCTTGCTAAGTGTATAAAAAGACTTCAAGTTCAGAAGCAGGCAACAAAAATGGTATGGGGTTTTAGCCAAAAGATATTTTCAGTCAAGAGAGAAATATGATTGGCAAAAGTTCAGGCAGAAGGAAAATGGCTAGAGAGGAGATAAGACTTTTTTCAGGTATATTGGAGAAAGGAAGAAAACTATAAATTGTGAGATTGAAAGATGCTGAGAACTGCTATGTGGAAAGTGGTGAGGAAAAAGCAGATGTGCTAAACAAATACTTCTGTGTTCACAGAAGAAGTCTGGGGAAGGACCTCAGTTGGCTGACAAAGGTATATATGGGAATGGAATAGATATCACACCATTGACTAAAGAAAATGTTTATGAACAACATGAAAAACTAAAAGTAGACAAAGCCATGGGACCAGACGAGATCCATTCTAGGATATTGAGGGAGCTCAAAGAAGTTTTTGCTGGTTCTCTCAAAGATTTGTTTAATAAATTCTTGGAGATGGGAGAGGTTCCGTTGGATTGTAGAAAAGTGAATATGGTCCCTTTTCACAAAAGTAGTATCAGAGAAGTCAGAAACTACAGGCCAGTAAGCCTCACATCGGTGGTTGGAAAAATAATGGAGGATGTGCTGAAGGAAGAATAGTAAACTATCTGGAATCCAAGGTGAACTGGATTACAATTTGGTTGACTGACAGATGACAGAGGGTGATGGAATTTGCACAGAGGAAAGAAAGGTGGGTAGTGGCGTGCCTCAGGGATTGGTACTGGGGCTGATTCTGTTTATTTGTGAGTGACATTGCTGAAGGGTTAGAAGGAAAAGTGTGTCTTTTTGCAGATGACATGAAGATTTGCAACAGAGTGGACACACCAGAGGAAACAGAAAACATGAGGCGTGATCTGCAAATGTTAGAAGAATGGTCTAATGTTTGGCAGTTAAACTTTAATGCGAAGAAGAGCGTAGTGATGCACTTTGGAAGTAAAAATCCAAAGGAACTGTATGTTCTAGGGGAAAAGAAGCTGATATGCACAGACCAGGAGCCGGACCTTGGCGTGATGGTGTCTGAGGATCTCAAGGTAGCAAAACAGTGTGACAAAATGGTGACTGTAGCCAGAAGGATGCTGGGCTACATCGAGAGAGGAATCACCAGCAGAAAAAGGGAGGTGTTAATACCCTTGTACAAGTCATTGATGAGGCCCCACTTGGAATATTGTGTTCAATTTTAGAGGCCGTATCTTGCCAAGGACGTAAGAAGACTTGAAGTGATGCAGAGAAAGGTGACGAAAATGATATCAGGATTGCATCAGGAGGCATATGAGAAGAGACTTGAAGACATGAATATGTATACCCTAGAGGAAAGAAAGAATAGAGGAGATATGATATAGACATTTAAATACCTGAATGGTATTAATCTACAAACAAATCTTTTCCAGAGACTGAGAAGCAGAAGAAGTAGAGGACATAATTTGAGGTGGCAGGATGGTAGACTTAAGAGTAATGTCAGGAAACACTTTTTCATGGAAAGGGTGGTGGATGCCTGGAATACCCTCCCAGTGGAGGCGGTGGAGACAAAAACTGTGATGGAATTCAAAAATGTATGGGACAGACAAAAGATCCCTAAATAGAAAGAGGATAGTATAATAACAAAACTTAACACATCAACAGTTAAAAGTTCATTTCAAATGTGCAGCAGTGATGCTTAATTGGTAGCTCCAGAAGTGGAGAAGTGAAGCCAATTCTGGACTGATTTCTATGATCTGTGTCCCATATATTTTATTTATTTATTTATTTATTTATTGCATTTGTATCCCACATTTTCCCACCTTTTTGCGGGTTCAGTGTGGCTTACAATAAGAAATGAATGATGGAAGTACAATTTGTTACAGATTGGTTATGGATTACATTGTGCAGAATTATGCGAGACAATCGAAGTGTCGTTATGGAGTGCAACAATGGAACACAAACATTGAACATTGGAAGGAGACAATGGGAGCTTGAAGGGCAATATTAAGGCGTAAAGACATATGGTATACATATTTCTGTGAGTAAAGGTATGAGTGATATGGCAAGACAGATCAGGATGGGCTGGAATGGATTCTGATGGCAGCTGCAGTGGCTGAGAAGTGGGGCCAGTGCAATGCAGACTTTTTTATTTTTGTACGGTCTGGGCCCTTAAAATAGCAAGGACTGACCAGGAGCATATATGCAAATTTTATACCACATCCAAATTGTATGCATGTCAGTGGTGGAGGGGAAGACGTATAGTGGAACTTAGCAAGTAAAATGTTTCAGGTCTACCACACATCCATTCCTGTTATTATTTGTCTTATGCAATCCTATTCCTGGCTCTTCATCTGTGAACACAGAACAGAAATATCTGTTAAGCAGTTTGGCTTTATTTTTGTTACATTTGTACCCCGCGCTTTCCCACTCATGGCAGGCTCAATGCGGCTTACATTGGGCAATGGAGGGTTAAGTGACTTGCCCAGAGTCACAAGGAGCTGCCTGTGCCTGAAGTGGGAATCAAACTCAGTTCCTCAGGACCAAAGTCCACCACCCTAACCACTAGGCCACTCCTCTACTCAGCTTCTACACATTCCTCAGTTTCACCCCTGAGCCTTACAAAGCCACGTTGGCACTTCATCCTATCACTTTTCTTTTCATTTTAATAGACTTATATCCCACAAATATCCAAGTATCAAATGTAGATCTATATGGCTTACAAAGGTTGAGGAAATAATTAATACATATCACCAGAGGTAGAATAGAGTAAGATAGTGAGACATATTAATAGATGACAATATCACCAATGAAAACATAATTATTATCAGTAGCTTCTATCCAGTTATGGATGTTTCTGAAACAAAGAAGCTTTCAGTTTAGTTCAAAATCTCTTGTAAAGTCTCTCACATTGAATGTCTTTAGGTAAAGAATTCCACCATTAAGTCATGTTATATTGCAAACCAGCATCATGCATTGACTTATATATTAGGCCTATACATCCTGGCAGATGAAATATAAGGTAGTCCTGCGCCTGCCCTAATGTATTTTGCATTGCTAACTCTATCAAAGGCATCATGTAATTTGGGGACAATCCATAAAGAATTTGATAAACAAACACACAGGCCTTAAAAATGACCCTGGCTCGAACTGGTAGCTAGTGCAGTAATCGTAGCAAAGGAGTCTTATGATCATAACAGGCTGCTCGACAAATCAAATGTACAGCACTGTTCTGTGTAGTCTGTAGATTTTTGAACACATTGCCTCTAAATCCTGCATCCTTGTCCCTCAGTTTTACTGTATTGGCTATTTTTTCTTCCATTTATATCTTTGCTTTCCTGACTACTTTTCCAGCTTCCCTTAGCTTTTCTAGGTATTGTTGCCTGTCTTCCTCTGTCTATGATATCTTATATTTTATTAAAGCTAGCTTCTTTTTTCCTTATCTTTTCAGCTACTGTGTTTGAGAACCAAGGTGGTCTTCTCTTCCTCTTACTTTCCTAACACAACCCGGGATTTCTCTGTTTCTCTCTCTGTCTCCCAGGCTTTAATCTTATCCTGAGGTTTCTTGGTGTCCATCAGGTGTGGAGAGGGCAACTGGGACACCATGACCACAGTATTTTCTATAGTGTTAAACTTTATCAATCTGCCATGTCATCGGCTAATTCCCCCTTGGATTTACACTTGGTCTTGTCTACCTTAGTTCAGCCTCCTTTTGAACCTCTTGATTCTACAACCTTAAAAGATATCATCCTTAAGACAGATTTTCTATATCCATTTGTTCAACTAGGTGAATTTCAGAATTGCAGGTCTTTTCTTGTAGGGAACCTTTTTTGTTTTTGTTTTTTTAGCAAGGAAAAAGGTTGTGTTTAGACCAGTTCTATCCTTCCTTCCTAAACTCGTGTCGTTCTTCTATCTGAATCAGACTATCTCTGTACCTGTTTTTCAGGATCTTAAAAATAAGAGTAGTGGAGTTGCCTTGCAAAAGCTGGATGCTGGATGCATGTTGAAGAAATACCTGAAGAGTGCTGAGACAATAAAAAAATCAGATAAGCTCTTTTATTCTTTTCAGAGGAGCCCGTAAAGGACAAGCAGCATCAAAATTGCATGATGGGTTAAAGAGACTATTGCTTCTGTATATATATAGACATCCAGTTCCAGACGTTTTGAAAGGTCATTCTACAAGGGGTCAGTCTGTTTCTTGGGCGAAACACTCTTTAGTTAATCATCATGAAATTTACAAAGCAGCAACTTGGAAATCTATGCAGTCCTTTGTCTGTCACTACAGATTGGATATTCAAGCTCAAATTGATGCGACCCATGGGGTCAATGTGCTAGTGGCAGGGGATTTCTGTGATAGCTCAGTAGTTCTCAGTCTCCACCTGCTGACAGAACAGCACAAACCCAAACATCTAAACTGGTCTGGAGGTACTCAAGGAAAAAAGAATTAGCAGGTAAGAACTAATTTACCCTTGTATTCCTTGCCTACACATGCGTATATCTTAGCTCAGTTCCAATGATACATCTCTTCTGACTGGACTGGCACCTGATAATTGCAGCTATAGTACACACTGATATTGCATGTGTCAAACTATGATACAAAGTTGAAAGGGTTTTGTTCTCTTTGTACTGAGCAATTGGTTTTTCTTCTTTTCAGTGTCCAACAAACACCATTTTGTGGACAGCAACCTCTTGTTTCAGTTCCGAATGAACTTCCGCCGGCGTAGGAGGCTAATGGAGCTGCTTAGCGAGAGGTCTCCCTTGGTGCCAGAAAGCTATGACAGCCCCTTCTGCCTGCGCAAACAGAGCCATGACAGCAAGACAACAAGTTTTCTTTCAGGTAACTCAGCCATCCAACTTTTAAGTCAATTTAGATGTGACTGCTTAGGACAGAACTCTGAAGGCTGATTGCTTTGAAATTCAGATAAATTAAGCATTGTTTATGGGCTGTGATCCCTTTTATTGAACGATGTAAGACTAATCCGAAGATGACAAACTTTCAAGACGCCATAGGTTTCTTTTTTTCATGCTGTAGTCCCTCACCAACCCTCTGGTCAGACACAGGAATTCTTTCAAAAGTTCAAACAATCCAGGCTTCCAGGTCCAGTGAAAGCAGTGCCCTGCCTGACTGTACTTCTTCAGCGCAACCTGGACAATAGAAGTAGCGAGCAGCACTAACCTCCTCTTACTCGTTTCATATCTAAGGCAGTGGCAGCAGCAGCAGCTAGTTTTACTTATAGCATTCACTTCTGGTGCCCAGCTCAATGGCCCCATGCACTGGAAGTAATGCTGTCAGCAGCATTTGCTGCTGCTGCTGCTCTGGAGACAAAGAGAGTATGTTGGACAGTATAGAAACAGTGGGTAGCACCAGCTCCAAGTAACATTGAAGAGCTAGGTTGAACTGAATGCTGATTTGTCACTTCTCTGCCTCACCTCAACAGTGCAGGCTGCCACAGAATCATTGAACTCAACTAGGGGTCTGGTGAGGGCATTTTCTTTTTTTTTTGGGGGGGGGGGAGGAGGAGTGAAGTGAATGTGGTGGGAGCTTTCTTGATGGAAGAGTGAGGAGGATATGTTGAGCATTTTATAGAGGAGGAAGGGTGAGGAGAATGCCATGAAATTTTCTGGTGGGGGTGGGGGGAGAGGGAAGGGAGAATGTGAGGAAAATGCCAAAAGTTTTTAAGGTGGACAGGGAATATGGTGAGAACTCATGGAGGAGGAAGAATTTGGGAAGTGAAAAATGTGAGAGGTCCAGTGATGGGCAAGACAGAGGAGAATATGGGAGAACGTTCTAATGCTGGAGAGGATGTGGGAAGAGGTTTCTGGTAGCTGGAGGAGGCTGTGTGAGGAGAGCATTCTTGAGGTTAGAGGGAGCATGTGGGGAGAGCTTTCTGGGGATTGACGAAAGTGAGGAAGAACAGGATCAGAATGAATAGGTGGGAGAGAGAACCCAAGATAAGAGTAAAGAAGTAAGAGAGAAATGGGAGTAGTTTGGAGGGGGATGGGGAGGAAGGATCCGTGGTGAGGGAGAGAGGACAAGAGATGGGTGTGTGAGAGAGAAAAGGTCAGAATCTTTGAAGATACCATAAGAACATAGGAGAAAGATGTCAAAAGGAAGAAGTAGAATGGCAAGCAGGAAGAGTAGAAGAGAGTACTGTCATGAAACGCTTAGCCACCCACCTGGGGTTACCTCGCAGCCACTTAGAGGGTCTATCCCCAGCACAGCTCAGGTCAACTTGCACCTGCCACTTATGCTCTACACTAGCATCCTCCTTCCATCGACTGGATCACAACTGCCTCTGGGCGAGTCTCCCACTCTCAAATTATCCCCATTGATTTCTAGGTTACTAGAGTCACACTCCCAGTGGTTTCACAGTTCCCAGAAAGCACTCAAAGACCCAACAAACTACCAGGATTCTTTATCAGTCCAGACAGAGAGGCAATAAACTAAATATTGATTACTCTCTTTTAAAAATCGAACAGTGGAACAAAATAGTTCAGATAGCAAACAATAACAGGTAACTGAAATATGGATCAATTATAACACTAACTAGACATTTGTTTACTGTCTAAATAGTACCCGAGGAGATCAGGACATATCCTCCTCCTTCAGAAACACAGAGCCTTAGCAAAGAGATCTGTCTCACTCTTCTCCCGGGTTAAAGACTAAATCAACAACCAGCAACTGTTGGGTAATTTTTCAAACTCCATACCAATCAGAGCCCAGTCAACAAGATTTGAAAGTATACTGCTGCTTGCTTCCTGCTTGTGTTAAAGGAAAAGAACATTCAGTTCCCTGTAACAGCTTTACAGCAAAGAAACCACCTGCAGGCCAAATAGGAGAAATACACTTCAGGACATAATTAAAACAGGAAAATATCTAATACATTTTACAGGCGTAAAACACACTGTTTTTTCACAAGCACAAAGTAAGGAGGAAGAAAAGACAAAAGAACGACAGCTTAAACAAGAAAAAGAACACCACAGAGAAAAACAGAAATGATGGCAGAAAAAAGCCATATGACCTATCTAGAGAAAGTTCCCAAGCGCATGGGTCAGTAGCACAACCAAAGGTAAATTTCTGGGTGGATCCCCCACTCAGTATTTAAAATACCTTGACTGGTGGAGATCCCCAAGTCTTGCTGGTTGAAGACATCCTCTTCCTGAAGCCCTGGGTCTTATCAACATTGGGGAATTCAAGAGAGCACTTTCATCCACTGACACCTACAGTTAATGTGTTTGTGTGTGTGTGTGTGTGTGTGGGGGGGAGTGTAGATGTCAGTGGATGGAAGTGTGCCACCAACTTTCCCAGCATTGATAAGACCTGGGGCTTCTGGTGGATGATGTGTTCAGCTGGCAGGGCATGGGGATTCCTACCAACGTACTAAGGATGTGTGCCGCCACTTGGTGGGCCTGAAGCAAAGTGGGTGGGACTCTGTCATGGGTCCTACCAAGATTCCTCTGGCTGCACAAGCTGATGTGAGTTCCCTTAGAATTGTTCTCTTTCTAGTAATTTCTCTGTGGCTTTCAAATGTCCTGCAGGAGGTCCAACAATGGCCAACTTCCATATCATCAAGCTGATCAATCCATAGACTGGTGGGTTGTGTCCATCTACCAGCAGGTGGAGATAGAGAGCAAACTTTTGCCTCCCTATATGTGGTCATGTGCTGCCGGAAACTCCTCAGTATGTTCTCTATCTCAGCAGGTGGTGGTCACACACAGCAGCAGCTCTGGCTAGGCCTCCAAGCCTAATTTTTAGGTTTTGTTGAGTGCCTGGGGTTGAGGGCTCTTTTGAGCAAGTGCAAACCTGGTGGTGCCAGGTCCCTCCTTTTCTCCCCCCTCCCGCTGGCTCCGTTAAAAAAAAAAAAAAAAAATTTTTTGAACGTCCTTAAAGGCGTTTATTTCGACGTTTATTTAAACGTTTATTGCAGCTACTCACTGGGACACCAGGTCGTTACAGCTCGGAGCGGACAGCAGGAAATTTTTACCTTTTTATAGCGGGCAGGGGGTTCCCCGATTTATCTCCACGTGGCATATGGCGTCGGAGGGCGAGGGCGTAAAGAGTCGCTCCCCGGATCGCTTGGGCGCTTCTAGAGGGGATGCGGGGGTCTTAAAGCCTGATTCGCCCTTGTTGGGTGACAGTTTCGTGGCCGATGAATGTCCCGGTCCTTCCTCCGGCGTGGCGATTTTTCCCGCCATAAACGCCCATCCCCGCTCCTCGCCTCCGGCATCTTGGCCGGCCACGCGGCTCGGACGGCTTCTTCTTGGGCCGCCCTTGAGGTTGGAGACATTAATGCCATGAACGCCCTTAATTTGGGCGACGGCACAAAAGCGGCTAAAGTTAAGCGCCGTTCTTCCCGCGCGGCTCCTTCGCGGAGTGTCGCGCCGGACGCCATTTTGTATGCGCAGCATGTCTCTCCCCCGCTCTTGCGAGCGCCGGTTGAGGGTGCGTCTAGGGCTGTTGCCCAGGCTGCGGAAGTACACAGTCTGGGGGGTTTTCCCCCGAGTTTGTTTTGCTGCTGCATCAGGCCTTCCTTATGCAAAACGCTGCCCCTGCTCCCTCGTCTGGTAAAGAGGTTGAGGTTCCCAGAGGTAAACGCCCTCAGGTTGATTCCCAGGCCTTGGAGGACTTTGTCTCCTCCGATGTAGATGAGGGCAGCGTATCTGAGGTCTCCCAACGGTCCTTTGCGGATTCCTTGGAGGAGACGGATCCCCGCTCGGATGGAGCGGATGACCCCTCTGCAGCGCGGCTTTTTAGCTCAGAGGATTTGTCCAACCTGTTGGTACAGGCCATGGACACTTTGAAGATTTCCTCTCCGGAGGACGTCTCTCCCTCAGCCCCTGTTGGCTCTGCCATTATGCTGGGGACGAAGCGCCCGCCTAGAACCTTCCACGTGCATGATGCCATGCACACCTTAATTGCGGCTCAATGGGATGTCCCGGAAGCGAGCCTTAAAGTGGCTAGGGCTATGTCCCGCCTCTATCCTTTGACTGAAAGTGAACGTGAGGCCTATCTGTGGCCTACCGTGGATTCTTTAATCACTGCGGTGACTAAGAAAACGGCGTTGCCGGTGGAAGGTGGCATGGCCCTAAAGGACGCCCAAGACGGAAGATTGGAGGCGGCCTTAAGGTCGTCCTTTGAGGCAGCTGCTTTAAGTTTGCAGGCCTCAATTTGCGGCTCCTATGTGGCCAGGGCGTGCCTGACTATGGTGCAGCGGGCTTTCCCCTCGGATCTTTCCTTGAGGGCTGATTGGCCGGCCCTGGAATCGGGCTTAGCCTATTTGGCAGACTTGCTGTATGATGTCTTGAGGGCCTCAGCGAAAGGCATGGCTCAGACAATCTCTGCGCAGCGGTGGCTTTGGCTGAAACATTGGTCTGCTGACCACGCCTCTAAATCCCGCCTGGCTAGATTGCCTTTTAAAGGCAAGCTGCTCTTTGGGGTCGAGCTGGACAAAATCGTGACCGATCTCGGCACGTCTAAGGGCAAGAAGTTACCAGAGGTCAGGGTTCGGGCTAGTACTCGCCCTGGTACCTCCAGAGGACGGTTTCAGGAAGCCCGTCGGTACCGCCCGGGCAGGTCGGGCTCCTCTGCCCCCTCTTCCTTCAAGAGGAACTTCTCCCCCAAGCAGCATTCCTTTCGCAGAGACCGCCGTCCCGGAGGTGCTCCCTCCGGTTCTCCCCCAGGGTCTCGTACCCAATGACGGGGCCTTGGTCCACGCCCCAGTGCAGATTGGAGGACGGCTGTCCTCGTTTATGGGCGAGTGGACCACAATAACTTCAGACGCTTGGGTGCTGGAAGTCATCAGAGACGGCTACAAGCTAGAGTTCTGCCGACCCTTAAAAGACGGGTTTGTACTTTCTCCCTGCAAGTCTCCGGTCAAAGCTGTGGTAGTGCAGCAGACCTTGAACAATCTGATCCGCCTGGGGACGGTCGTTCCGGTGCCAGAAAATCAGCTTGGCAAGGGATGTTACTCCTTTTTCTTTGTGATACCAAAGAAAGGAGGTTCTGTACGGCCTATCCTCGACCTCAAAGGGGTCAATTGGGCCTTGAAAGTTCGGCACTTTCGCATGGAGACCCTCCGCTCTGTTATAGCGGCAGTGAAGGCAGGAGAGTTCCTGGCATCCTTGGACATCAAGGAAGCGTACTTGCATATTCCCATCTGGCCTCCTCATCAACGCTTTCTGCGTTTTGCAGTACTGGGCCGACACTTCCAGTTCAGAGCCCTCCCGTTCGGGTTGGCTACTGCTCTGCGGACCTTCTCCAAAGTAATGGTGGTCATCGCGGCCTTCCTGAGGAAGGAAGGAGTTCAAGTCCATCCTTATCTGGACGACTGGTTGATCCAAGCCCCCTCTTATTCAGAGTGCGGCAAAGCTGTGAACCGGGTGGTTGCTCTTTTGAGCTCCCTGGGGTGGATCATCAACTGGGAGTAAAGCCAGCTGCGCCCGACTCAGTCCCTGGAGTATCTGGGAGTTCGATTCGACACCTAAGTGGGCAGAGTGTTCCTGCCAGACAATCGGATTGTCAAGTTTCAGGCTCAGGTGGACTAGTTCCTAGTAGCCTCTCCTATTCGGGGCTTGGGACTACGTGCAGCTGTTGGGCTCTATGACGGCCACGATGGAAGTAGTGCCCTGGGCCAGGGCTCATATGAGACCACTACAACAATCTCTGCTGCTGCGCTGGACTCCGATGTCGGAGGATTATGCTGTGCGCCTTCCCTTGGACCCAGCAGTGCGCAAGGCGCTGAGCTGGTGGACGCAGACAGACAAGTTGTCTGCAGGAATGCCTCTGGTGACCCCGGAGTGGATTGTCGTCACGACAGACGCCTCTTTGATGGGCTGGGGAGCCCACTGCTTGGGAAGGACAGCGCAGGGGCTCTGGTCTCCTGCAGAGGCAAGTGGTCTATCAACCTCCTGGAACTCAGAGCCATTCGGTTGGTGTTGTTGGAGTTCATCCCGGTACTGGTGTTGAAGCCTGTACGGGTCCTGTCGGACAATGCCACGGCTGTGGCCTATGTCAACCGCCAGGGAGGTACCAAGAGCGCCCCCTCTAGCCAAGGAGGCCATGAATCTATGCCAGTGGGCGGAAGCGAACCTGGAACAGCTGTCAGCGGCCCACATTGCCGGATTCATGAATGTCAAGGCGGACTTTCTCAGTCGCCATACCTTGGAGCCCGGAGAGTGGCAGCTATCTGCTCAGGCGTTCTTGGGCATCACGAAGCGCTGGGGCCAGCCGAGCCTAGATCTGATGGCGTCATCGGCCAATTGTCAAGTGCCGCGCTTTTTCAGCAGAGGACGGGACCCTCGATCCCTGGGAGTAGATGCTCTTCTTCAACAGTGGCCGACACAAGAGCTTCTCTATGTGTTCCCGCCCTGGCCCATGTTGGGCAGGGTGCTAGACCGGGTGGCAAAGCATCCCGGCAGGGTAATCCTGGTGGGTCCGGATTGGCCTAGACGACCCTGGTATGCGGACTTGATCAGGCTCTCAGTCGGCGATCCTCTGCGGCTGCCAGTGGAGCAGGGCCTGTTTCATCAGGGTCCCGTGGTGATGGAGGATCCCTCCCCCTTTGGTCTTACGGCCTGGCTATTGAGCGGCAGCGTCTGAGAAAGAAGGGCTTCTCAGACAAGGTCATCGCCACTATGCTGAGAGCGAGGAAGCGCTCTACTTCTACTGCTTACGCCAGGGTTTGGCGTATCTTTGCAGCGTGGTGTGAAGCAGGCTCACTTTCTCCCTTCACTGCTCCAATTTCTTCAGTGTTGGCGCTCCTGCAAGAAGGTCTGGACATAGGCCTGTCGCTCAGTTCCCTGAAAGTTCAGGTAGCGGCTCTGGCTTGCTTCAGGGGCCGCCTGAAGGGTGCTTCCCTGGCTTCGCAGCCAGATATGGTGCGCTTTCTCAAGGGAGTTAATCACCTGCGCCCTCCTCTGCACTCAGTGGTGCCTGCGTGGAATCTCAACCTGGTGCTAAGAGCATTGCAGAAGCCGCCTTTTGAACCCTTGTCGAGGGCATCTCTGAAAGACCTGACGTTGAAAGCAGTCTTTTTGGTGGCTATCACTTCAGCCAGAAGAGTTTCCGAGCTCCAGGCACTCTCATGTCGAGAGTTTTTTCTGCAGTTCACTGAGGCAGGAGTGACTATTCGCACAGTGCCTTCCGTCCTGCCCAAGATTGTTTTTCGCTTCCATGTGATTCAGCAGCTCTGTCTCCCTTCCTTTTGTAGGGAGGTCTACCCAGAGGAATACTCTGCTCTCAATTTCTGGATGTGAGACGAGTCATCATCAGATACTTGGAAGTGACCAATGATTTCCAGAAATCGGATCATCTGTTTGTCCTGTTTACAGGTCCTCGTAAGGGTCTGCAGGCTTCTAAGCCTACAGTGGCAAGATGGGCAAGGAAGCCATTGCAGCGGCTTGGGTGGCCGCAGGGAAGGCCCATACCTTTGCCAGGCATTACCGCTTGACTGTGGCTGCTCGGGCGGAGGCCCGGTTTGGAGCTTCAGTGTTGCGGTCAGGGATTTCTATGTCCCGCCCTGGGTGAGTACTGCTTCGGTACATCCCACCAGTCTATGGATTGATCAGCTTGATGATATGGAAGGTAAAATTATGTATCATACCTGATAATTTTCTTTCCATTAATCATAGCTGATCAATCCATAGCCCCTCCCAGATATCTGTACTGTTTATATTCTGGTTGAATTTTAGGTTCAAGTTTAGCCTTCAGTTACTTCAGGAGGACTTCGTGTTCAAGTTCTTCTTTCACTTGGATTCTTCAAGAGTTGAGACGAGTTTGTGTTACAGTGAGCTGCTGCATTCCTCTCCCCTCCGTTTTACGGGCTGGATTGAGATTTAAATTCTGCCGGCACTCCCTCCCGCTTCGTGCGGCTGTAGGGCAGCTTTGTACCCCTCCCGCTTCGGCGGTGTTAGGGTCAGTCAGCTCCTCCCGCGGTTGCGGTTGCAGGATAAGCCAGATCCCCCCGCATCGGCGGGTGTGGTGTCCCTCCCCCGCTCCGCGGGGATGAGCTGGACGGATTCCCCTCCCCCACTTGTGTGGGGATGAGCTGGGTTAATTCCCCTCCCCCGTTTCGGCGGTGGTGAGCTGGGCAGAGTGTCCCTTCGTGGGTGTAATTCTCTAAGTGCTGAGTCCTGCGGATGGAGCTTTGATATCGACATACTGAGGAGTTTCCGGCAGCACATGACCACATATAGGGAGGCAAAAGTTTGCTCTCTATCTCCACCTGCTGGTAGATGGACACAACCCACCAGTCTATGGATTGATCAGCTATGATTAATGGAAAGAAAATTATCAGGTATGATACATAATTTTACCTTCTACATTATGTTGGAGCAATCTCTGAGTTTTCTCTTTTTGGTGTTGTATTTTTCCAGCAAACCAGGACAGGATCTCCTTGTTCTCAATCATGATCTATCCTTCCTGTAAAAAGAACAGAAAACAAACTGTGGCTCTTTTAGGGTCCCGCTTATATGGTTTACCTCAGAAACACCTCCTACATAAGTACATAAGTATTGCAATACTGGGACAGACCAAAGGTCCATCAAGCCCAGCATCCTGTTTCCAACAGTGGCCAATCCAGGTCACAAATACCTGGCAAGATCCCCAAAAAAGTACAAAACATTTTATGCGGCTTATCCCAGAAATATTTTTCCCCCAAGTCCAATTTAATAATAGTCTATGGACTTTTCCTTTAGGAAGCTATCCAAACCTTTTTAAAACTCTGCTAAGCTAACCGCCTTTACCACATTTTCTGGCAACGAATTCCAGAATGAATTACACGTTGAGTGAAGAAACATTTTCTCCGATTCGTTTTAAATTTACTACTTTGTAGCTTCATCACATGCCCCCTAGTCCTAGTATTTTTGGAAAGCGAAAGCAGACGCTTCATGTCTGCCCATTCCACTCAGCTCATTATTTTATAGACCTCTATCATATCTCCCCTCAGCCGTCTTTTCTCCAAGCTGAAGAGCCCCAGCCGCTTTAGCCTTTCCTCATAGGGAAGTCGTCCCATCCCCTTTATCATTTTCGTCGTCCTTCTCTGCACCTTTTCTAATTCCACTATATCTTTTTTCAGATGCGGCGACCAGAATTGAACACAATATTCGAGGTGCGGTCGCATCATGGAGCAATACAAAGGCATTATAACGTCCTTATTTTTGTTTTCCATTCCTATCCTAATGATACCTAACATTCTATTTGCTTTCTTAGCCGTCGCAGCACACTGAGCAGAAGGTTTCAACGTATCATCAACGACGATCATTCCTTTCTTAGTCGGTGACTCCTAGCGTGGAACCTTACATGACGTAGCTATAATTCGGGTTCCTCTTTCCCACATGCATCACTTTGCACTTGCTCACATTAAACATCATCTGTCATTTAGACACCCAGTCTCGTAAGTTCCTCTTGTAATTTTTCACAATCCTCCCGTGATTTAACTACTTTAAATAACTTTGTGTTGTCAGCAAATTTGATTACCTCACTGGTTACCCCCATCTCTAGGTCATTTATAAATATGTTAAAAAGCAGCGGTCCCAGTACAGACCCCCACTAACTACCCTTCTCCATTGAGAATACTGACCATTTAACCATACTCTCTGTTTTCTATCTTTTAACCAGTTTTTAATCCACAATAGGACACTACCTCCTATCCCATGACTCTCCAATTTCCTCTGGAGTCTTTCATGAGGTACTTTGTCAAATGCCTTCTGAAAATCCAGATACACAATATCAACCGGCTCACCTTTATCCACATGTTTGTTCACCCCTTCAAAGAAATGTAGTAGAGTGGTGAGGCAAGATTTACCTTTACTAAATCCATGTTGGCTTTGTCTCATTAATCCATGCTTTTGAATATGCTCTGTAATTTTGTTCTTTATAATAGTCTCTACCATTTTGCACAGCACCGACATAAGACTCGCTGGTCTATAATTTCCCGGATCTCCCCTGGAACCTTTTGTTAAAAATCGGCATTACATTGGCCACCCTCCAATCTTCTGGTACCACGCTGGATTCTAAGGTTAAATTACATATTACTAACTACAGTTTCTCAAGTTCATTTTTCAGTCCTAACAGTCCTCTGGGATGAATACCATCTGGTCCAGGAGATTTGCTACTCTTCAGTTTGTCAAATTGCCCCATTACATCCTCTAGGTCTATAGAGATTTCATTTAAGTTCTCTGACTAATGTGAGAGGGTAGGTGAAAGGGGATCCGGGAAGGCACGCAGAAGGGGGGTGCAGGCAGCTGGGGAACCCCAACGGGGCAGACTTCATGTGCACAACACCCACATTCAGAAAGCTGCGCTACCGGAGGCAGAGAGGTTGGCCGGGTTAAGGAAGAAGAGGAGGAACTACCAGTCCCAGAATCCCTCTCTTCCCCACCCAGCTGTGCAAGAATTAGGGGAGGAGATAGAAGATTGGGAAATGGTCTCTGAGGGAGGTGATGAGGGCCAGCTAGAGAGGTTGGGGGCGGGGGAAGTTGAAGAGGAGGATAAAATGGAGATTACTGAAGGACTAGAGGAGGAACAGATGGAGATTGGAGCTCTGGCTCAAACCTGAAAAGCTGCTGTAAGAGGGTGGCTAGCTGTGCCTTGGAGAGACTAGTGGAAGACCAGAGGAGAGAGACTGAGGTGCTGGGGGAGATCTCTACCAAAGAGGAAACAGGTGCAGCCCCTGGGAGAGCAAGAGGGCTGGACACAATTGAAACCCCAGTCTGAACCAGGTGGGACCAAAGCTGTGTAGCTGTGCTGTAAGAAAGACTGTGTAAACTGTTTCCTACTGGAAAGGTCTGGGCCTGCAACCTACCAAGCTATGGTGTTTTCTTTCTGATAATGTACTGTTCCCTAAAAGAAGTAATTTTGGCTAAAGTGAAGTTATATGGACTGTTTAAACCCTGAATGAGACTTTGGCAGCAAACCTTAACAACCTGGGAGTAAGGTGTTTTCCTTTTGTGTCTATGCTGAATGGAAGCAAGAAAATAAAGTTTTTTTTCTATAAACGTTTTGCCTTGATTGAGCCTCTGTGGAAACAATAGAGAGAGGAGGAAGTCCTGCAAGCTCTCAGGGGGTCTGGCGCTGAGTTCCCAGAACAGGCCAAGGTGGTGTGGAGCGAGGCAACAGTTGGGTGAAGAAGGAAGCTAAGCAGAGTCAAGCCTGGCTGGGCCCAGGAAGGGGGACCCTGCTACACTAATCAACATTGAATAGCATTTCTGGCACCGGTATATCTCCCAAATCTTCCTCAGTGAAGACCAAAGCAAAGAATTCATTTAATCTCTCCGCTATGGCTTTGTCTTCCCTGATCGCCCCTTTTATCCTTCGGTCATCTAGTAGTCCAATCGATTGTTTTGCCGGCTTCCTGCTTTTAATATACCTAAAAAAAATTTTTACTATGTGTTTTTGCCTCCAGTGCAATATTTTTTTCAAAGTCCCTCTTTGACTTTCTTATCAGCGCTTTGCATTTGATTTGACATTCCTTATGCTGTTTCTTATTATTTTCAGTCGGTTCCTTCTTCCATTTCTGAAGGATTTTCTTTTAGCTCTAATAGCTTCCTTCACCTCACTTTTTAACCATGCCGGCTGTCGTTTGGTCTTCTGTCCTCCTTTTTTAATACGCGGAATATATTTGACCTGGGCTTTCAGGATGGTGTTTTTGAACAGTATCCATGGCTGATGTAAATTTTTGACCCTCGCAGCCACTCCTCTAATTTTTTTTTCAACGTTCTTCTCATTTTATCATAGTCTCCTTTTTTAAAGTTAAACGCTAACGTATTAGATTTCCTGTGTATACTTCAAAGCTAATATCAAATTTGATCATGTTATGATCACTGTTATCAAGCGGCCCCAGCACCATCACCTCCCGCACCAGATCATTCGCTCCACTAAGGACTAGGTCTATAATTTTTCCTTTTCTTGTCGGCTCCTGTACCAGCTGCTCCATAAAGCAGTCCTTGATTTCATCAATGAATTTTACCTCCCCTATTATCCCCCGATGTTACATTTACCCAGTCAATATCAGGGTAATTGAAATCACCCATTATTATTGTGTTGCCCAGTGTATTTGCTTCCCTAATTTCCTTTAACATTTCTATATCCGTCTGTTCATCCTGGCCAGGCAGACGGTAGTACACTCCTATCACTATCCTTTTCCCCTTTACACATGGAATTTCAGTCCATAGGGATTCCAAGATGTGTTTTGCTTCCTGCAGAATTTTCAATCTACTTGATTCAAGGCTCTCCTTAACATACAATGCTAACCCTCCACCAATTCGATCCATCCTATCACTACAATATAACTTGTACCCCGTTATGACAGTGTCCCACTGGTTATCCTCCTTCCACCAGGTCTCAGAGATGCCTATTATATCTAATTTTTCATTTAGTGCAATATATTCTAACTCTCCCATCTTATTTCTTAAGCTTCTGGCATTCGCATATAGACATTACAGACCACCAGGCAACTGGAACGAAAGCCAATCAAATTTCATGGACCTCATCTCAAACACTTCCAATTCCAACATATTACTACTAGGAGACATCAACCTCCACCTAGAAGACCCTAACTCGGCCAACGCACAGGAATGCAAGGAATTCCTCCAATTACGGAATCTTAATTGGCCACACATGCAAGCAACCCACACTAAAGGGCACACACTTGACCTCATCTCATATAAATTGACCAGAACCTGGTAATAACTGATATTAAATGGTCAAAATCACCTTGGACCGACCACTATAAACTAAACTTATCCCTAAAATAGCGTAAAAAGGGTTCATATCGAACACAAGAACAAACAACCTACACCACAAGGGGCCAAATAGACCCGAACATATTCTGGCAATCATTTTTATTAAAGTTCACACAATCAGCTGTTACATTTCACATTGCATAATTGTTTCCACAATTACTGTTGACATACCATCATATTTGTATTTTATCTTTTATTCCCCCCCCCCCTAGACTACTCCCCTACCCCTCCCCATTCCTTATCCCCCTTCCTCCCCCAAACCCTCCCCTCCCTCCTCTTCTATGTCCAATAACAAGCAGAGGCAGCGTGAGCAGCAGCATCTAGGATTATAGGTTCAGTATCTGGCTCTGGGCTGTTGGGGTCAAAGTGTCCCAAAAGGGTGTTCATCTGCATTCAAATTGTTTCCTCAGCTGAGGCGGGTTCCGCCTGGCAACAGATATATAATAACGAATGGACAACACATACGGACTCCAACACTTCCTTTCTGAATGGGATAAAAGATGCAGAAGCATATTAGATGAAATAGCACCCCTACAAACAAGAACTTCACATAGACATAATCCAGTCCCATGGTTCAACGACAAACTGAAAAAAACTAAAAACATAAACCAGGAAGCTTGAACGAGCATGGATAAAAGCAAAAGACGATCACACACTTAACACTTGGAAGCAAATACACAGAAAATACAAATATGCAATAAGACAAACCAAAAGGTCATACTATAAATCCAAAACAGATCACAAAGATACAAAGAAACTATACCAACTCTTACATAAACTACTGGACACTACCTCAGTCATCACAACCAACTCAGGCATGCCATCGGCAGACAAACTTGCCAAATACTTCAATGAAAAAATTGTAAAACTACGAAATAATCTTCCTCAGAATACAGCCGATATCGAAAACTTCATCAATGGCCTGGACCCAACCTCAGGAGAATACCTAGTGGACCGAACCTGGTCAAAATTCACTCTCCTCACCACTGAAACTATTGCCCATGCGCTTAGGAAAGCCTCCAACACTCACTGCAAACTGGACACCTGCCCCAGCTACCTTATAAAATCCGCCCCCGATCGATTCACAACAGATCTCACATCCCACCTAAACTTCATGCTCCAACAAGGTCTCTTCCCTAGGGAAAATGGCAACATCCTACTCACCCCCATTCCAAAAGATACCGAGAAAAACACAAATGAACTCACCAACTACCGTCCAGTAGCATCTATCCTACTAGCGGTCAAGCTGATGGAAAGTATGGTAACAAAACAATTCACCGATTACATACACAAATTCTCAATACTACATGAATCACAATCAGGATTTCGCTCCCGCCATAGCAGCGAAACAGTGCTAACCACCCTCCTGGCCAAATTCAAGCAGGAAATAGCAACAGGCAAAAGCATACTTTCCTCCATTTCGACATATCTAGTGCATTTGACATGATAAACCATAACACACTACTAAGAATCCTAGACTACTTCGGGATTAGTGGAAACATACTCAGCTGGATCAAGGGTTTCCTAACCACCAGAACATACCAAGTGAAATCGAACTCAAATATATCATCACCGTGGAAGGCAGACTGCGGAGTACCTGAAGGGTCACCACTATCATCGATCCTTTTCTACCTGATGATGACCCCATTAGCCAAGTCTTTATCCACCCAGGGCCTCAACCCATTCATCTATGCAGACAACGTTACAATTTACATCCCCTTCAAACATGATCTGACAGAATTCACCAACGAAATCAACCTCGTCTTGGACACCATGAACTCATGGGCAAATGCATTCCAGCTAAAACTCAATACAGAAAAAACACACTCCCTCATCCTCTCATCCCAATATAACACGAACATACCCACAAACTTAGTCACCCCAGACCACACACTCCCTATTTCAGATAGCTTGAAAATCCTCGGTGTCATAATTGACCGGAACCTTACACTCAAGAGCCAAAGTAACTCCATAATTAAGAAAATGTTCCACTCAATGTGGAAACTCAAACGCTTGAAACCATTCTTCTCGAGGGCAACATTCCGTAACCTAATACAATCAGTGGTACTAAGCCATGCAGACTACTGCAATGGAATTTATGCGGGATTCAAAGAGCAACTCATAAACAAACTACAGACCGCTCAAAACACAGCAGCCAGGCTTATATTTGGAAAATCACAATTCGAAAGCGCCAAACCCCTCCTAGAAAAACTGCATTGGCTCCCAATCAAGGAACGTATAACTTTCAAAGTCTGCACCCTGGTCCACAAAATTATCTGTGGCGAATCCCCGGGATATATGACCGACCTCATAGACCTGCCAACCAGAAACACAATCGGACCATCACGGTCATACTTAAATCTTCACTACCCTAGCTGCAAAGGACTCAAGTACAAATCAATTTACGGATCCAGCTTCTACTATATAAGCAAGCAACTGTGGAATGCACTACCGAAAGCCATGAAAACAACGTACAACCACCTTAGCTTCCGGAAATCACTAAAGACCAACCTGTTTGAAAAGGCATACCCTGCTGACCCAACTTAGGTGCCTGAATCCAGCAACACAACGAAACCAAAGCCATAATGAACACTTTGTAACTCTTCTTCTCTACGATTCTCCTAATGTGTTTGTAACACTGGAACCTCTTTGATAATAACATCACTTTGTATTTGTTTCATCACCAGAGGCGACTAACGCCTCACGGTACTATGTAAGCCACATTGAGCCTGCAAATAGATGGGAAAATGTGGGGTACAAATGTAACAAATAAATAAATCTCAGGGGTCTCAAAGAATAGCAGGGGGTCAGCTCTCAAAGAGCAGTGATAGGGAGTAGGGGAAAATTCATGAATATTGTAACCCACAACTCAGGAAAGTGTATCTGGGGATATATCCTGGTATGGACAGTGAGAAGAATGCAAAATGACTGCAAGCATGCTTATGTTGAGGCATAAAAACAAAGTGACTCTAAAAATAATCCACCCAGTATTAAGAAAATACCTTGCAAATGGAAGAAAACACCTCGCTGATTGCAATTTCTGCAACTATATTCTATCTCACCGTGTCTTGCTGTGTGATCACTGATATGGAACACTGCTTGCTTTCCTGCAATAGCTGTGAATTTCAGGAAGTGCCTTTCTCTTTCAGTTAACCCAGTCCTGTTTAGAAACAATTACAGCTTAGGCATGAAGTATAGTGCACATTAGGGTGGAATTCAGTAAATGGCTCCCAGAGTTAGGTGTCGGGAAGATCCACACAAAATATTCTAGAAAAGGTGCTCCACACAGGGTGTCCTTTATAGAGTACTAACTTAGCGTGGATTTTGCCCCTAACTGTGGGCACCAGCATTTAGGCCCACCAAAACCTGGTGTAAATGCTGGCACCCAATTTATGGCAGTTGGGCGCGTATTTCGTAGTATTCTAAAACAGCACATGTAACTTCTAGGAAATCCCCCGATCCACCCATGCTCCTCCCATGGCCACTGCCCTTAGAGTTGTGCAGTATAAAAGTTTAGGTGCAGTTGTTAGAGAATAGTGCCTAGGGCAGGTGCACGTAACCCTCAAATGTTGCTAATTAACGTCAATTATTGATCGTTGACAGCTTAGGCGCCCAAATTTGGACATCTTATTTAGAATCCGGGGATTAGCGCTTGAGCAAATCAAACATTTTATGTATGTTTACAAAGTTGAAAGTTAGTAATGAAACCTGAGGTGTTTTCTTTCTTTGGCTTGCGCAGTGAGTCCCACTAAGGAGGTAAAGATTATCTCAGCAGTGAGGAGGAGCAGTATGAGCAGCAGCGGCAGCAGTGGCTACTTCAGTACTAGTCCTACCCTCAGCAGCAGCCCTCCAGTACTCTGTAACCCAAAGTCAGGTAAGCACACTGTCTCATTCTCTTCATGAGTTTTATTGAAAGACAGTAGTGGTGCTGCTACTTCAATTTATTTCTATAGCATGAGTACACGTACACAGCACTGTTCAAATAGGGGCTGGTTTTACAATAGGATGCATAGAAGTCCTATTACTCTATCTCAGAGCTTCCAAAAGGGTGGGAAACTATCCAAATGAGGTTACGACCTAGGTGGGACCTCCATAGACGCATCATAGATGCATCATTATTCTGCACTCCAGGGAGTCATACAGTTTTATTTGGTTGTAATCATGGGGTCACAGCCACTGTGATGGAGTCCTCCAACTGCACTGCTGAAAGTGGGAGGCGGTGCTTCAATATTTTGTTTTGAGTTGTTAGGGACAGGTCAGTGGCGTAGCAAGGGGGGGGGGGGGGGCGGTCCGCCCCGGGAGTCAGCTCAAGGGGGATGCTCCCTGCTAGCTCCCCCCCCCCCCCCCCCGGTGCAGCATGATGACACCCCCCCCCCCTTGGCGCATCAACACTCCCAGACCCAGTGCTTACCCTCAGCTCTGTCCAACTAGCTCCCGCACCCTACCTTTAAAGAAATCTCGGAAGCCGTGGCGAGGCGCAGCGCCTCGCGCCTGCATGTAAAAGAAGTGTGGATCGTCTCATCGGGCCTTCCCTCACTCTGTCTGTCCCGCCCTCCACTGATGCAACTTCCTGTTTCCGCAAGGGCGGGACAGACAGAGTGAGGGAAGGCCCGATGAGACGACCCACACTTCTTTTACATGGAGGCGCTGCGCCTCGCCTCACCACGGCTTCCGAGATTTCTTTAAAGGTAGGGTGCGGGAGCTGGTTGGACGGAGTTGAAGAGGGTAGGCACTGGGTCAGGGGTGTCATCGTGCTGCACCCGGGGGGGGGGGGGGTGCAACGGTGAACTGCCCCGGGTGGCAGCCCCCCTTGCTACGCCACTGGGACAGGTAAGTTCCTGGCATCCTACAAAGCTCACTGGCACAACTGTAGGTGGAGGACTCCTGCTCAGCTTAGAGGGAACAGTGGTCACAGCCACAAAAAGATTGGGAAGCACTGCTCTATCTTATCTGTATGTTCCATCTGTGCCTCTCCCCTATGCTGTCTATTATGGGGTAAATATTGAGTTAGCAGTGGCAGTGGCATATCTAGGTTGGCTGCCACACTGTGCAGGTTGCCACTACGCCCCCTAGCCCATCACCCACCTCCCCCTCCTCTAAAGCGCATCATCCTCACCACCTGGGGGTGCACGGAGCATTTGCTTGGCTGTCCGCTCTGCCGGTCCCTTGCCCCGGAACAGGAAGTAACTCATCCTCTGCTCCTCTTCCGCTATGTCTCTGGGAATTCCAACATGCAGATCATGTAAGAGCAGGCAAACACTTTGCATGACATGCTTCCTATTTAGCATTTATTCAGGTTTAATATACCGCCTTATGGGCTTCTTTTACAAAGCCACACTAGTGATTCCTGTGCAGTAAATGAGAGGAAACCCATTCAATTCCTTTGGGCTTCCTTTCATTTGCTGCGTGGGAATCACTAGTGTGGCTTTGTAAAAGAAGCCCTATATGTAAAGCATGTCAAGGTGGTTAGCAGTAGATAAAATCAAATTAAAAGAGTGAAAAAGAATTTATTAATTGGAATATGTCAGCTTTTTGAAATGTGCATCTGTGATGTTTTGCATGTAAGTTTCAATTTTTCTGGTATTGCTGCATACTGAGTCTGACTTCTTGAGTTAACTTTCCAGTTCAGTATTTTGCCTTCATATTTTTTTTTATTTCTACTTCCTTGTGTCATGTCTGTTGTGTCATGTGTTTTTCATGTGTGATCAAGGTGCAGTATTCTGCTAGCGTGTAGTATTTGCAGCCCTTTTTGTTTTGCTTTTTTTTCACGAGGTAGTGTATTGGTGTTTTAGAGTCTGGTGTAATTACAGTTCTGCCTTTTCACGCATAAGGTTGTAGCTCATCCTGTCCTTGGAATTAGTGCTGTTATGGTTTAGTAAGGTTATGAGTGTGTTTTTGCACAAGTTTGTGTATGGTGTGTTAGCCTTACTGAGGTGGCACCAAAACATCAGAAAGGGCGTAGAGCCTAAATCATGACACACTACCTCTTGAAGGATATACATATAGAGCCTATGCATTTCTAAGGTCAGCACTGGCATGGTATGGGAAAGGGGGTGGGGGAATACTACTGGAGAGGAAGCGGGAGTGCTGGGTAAGGAGGAAAGAAGGAAGGAAGGGAGAAAGAGCTGGCTTGATATCTCATACATATTCATTATGGTTATTCCCAAAAAAAGCCAGCTCTTTTTTCCCTTCCTTCCTTCCTCCATATTAGCATATTCATGTGTGTGTGTGTGTGTGTGTGTGTATATATATATATATATATATATATATACACACACACATACATACAAATTAATATGCTAATAAGCTCCGCCCCATCCTTTGCCCCCCCCCAAATGAAACAGTCAAACTACGCCTCTGAATCATTGCCTGGTTGTATGTAAAAGCCTCTGAGGTAACATTCACACATGTTACCACAGAGGCGCTCTATGCATGTTTGAACAGGGTTATGTTTTGCATATGTATGTGTGACAGTGACACTTAAGCTATATGTCTGAATGCATGAAAGACAAAGAAGCTAAAACCTCTTTGAGTTAAGTGAAGTAGAAAAGAGGAGTTGATGCAGAAAGCCTAACTGTGCAGTTATCACAGGGAGTACATGTGTGTTTCTGGCCACATAATGCAGAGATGGATTGAGCACAGCATTTAACTAGTGCAGTACATATGGCCACACACTGCATTAAAATGAAAGGTAATGAAGCCATTAACTATTCCTCTAAAGTGCTCAGAAGAAAACATTGGCTTTTCACATGTGCACAGTGCAAGACATTTTTTGTCAGGTCCAGGACAACATAAAAGTGTTGGTTGAGAGGATTTGATGCCCTTTTTTGCGAGTTTTTTTTTTTAATTTAAGATTGTTTTTATTCAACATTTCAATAAAGAAAATCATACAATACACTTAACTGCAGCCACAAGGCTACCAACTCTCCAAAAGTCCTCAAACTCATCTGTAATACATAATCAACATTGTATTTTTCCCCCTACAAAACCCTTCCATCCTCCCCCTCCTCCCACTATCCTCCCATTCATGGCTGCCCCCCCCCCCCCCCCCCCCCGGTGTACCACTAGCAGTGTTCCATATTCTTTCTAAGTTTGTCCATTCTTGCGCATCATGTCTGTATCTGCCAGCTCTTCAATCTGTCAATTTCTCAAGATCCGTTATGACCCGGAGTCCTACTCGTTGCTTCCAATGAGCCGCAATTTCCAACTTAGGTGCCGCCAGACATAATCTTTTAATCCGCCTCTGCCATTTCTGGCCTCTTTTATTTCCCCATCCCAGCAGGCACCACTATCGGAAACTGTGTGTCCAAAGTCCGTGTCAGTTGTGTAACAGCCCCTGCCCAGAAAGTCTGGATGAGAGAACAGGTCCACCACACGTGCAGAAAAGTGCCGGTCTCTTCTTCACATCTCCAGCACCGGTCAGATGCTGTCGGGTACATACGCTTCACTCTGTCTGGCGTATAATACCACCTACTAAAAATTTTATAGGCATTCTCTTTTATTAATACACACACAGATGCTTTTTTCACTTCATGACACATCCGTTCCCATTCTCCCACACTCATGTCAATCTTGAAATCCCGTTCCCAGGCCTTCATGTATGGTAACTTAATGAATGTATCTCCTCTAATATACCGGTAGAGTCTGGAGATGCCCCTTCTCCCGCCCTCCAAAGTGCCCCAGATATTTTCCAGTTTTTCACATTCTCTCGGGTCTGTCTGTAACCATCCCTGCCTTCCCATGTAGTGCCTAATTTGCACGTATGCATAGTAATCCGTCTCCGGCAATTCAAACTTCCTCTGCAACTTCCCAAAGTCTCTCAATTTTCCCCTCAGAGAAAAGATCCCTGAATTTCCGCAGGCCCTTTCTATACCATTCCTGAAAAATTCCTCCCTCTTGACCCGCAGGGAACTCAGCTTCTTGTATAATGTGTGCTAGGGTTGAAGTTTTGGCCCCCCCTCCTAAATTTATATTTCAATGTATCCCATACACTCTCTAAGTGAACTATAAAGGGATTATCATTCCCTCTTTTAGGGGCAGACATTAAACTAGATCCCCACAGGCCTCTCTCTAGATTGCACCGTGGTTCGAGATGTTGTTCTAAGATTGCCACCTGTGACCGCTGTCCCCTGCTCCATTCTGCCACCTGCTTTAATTGTGCTGCTTGGTTTATATTTGGCAGCCCCCTCCCCCCTTCTTCCACTCCGCCCCACATAATTCGTTTCGACAATCTAGCTCTTTTTCCTTCCCATGCAAATTGTGATATGTCTGTTTGTAATTTCTTCAATGCCACATTAGGGACGCCCAGCGGCAGTGTTTGAAAAAGGAACAACAGCCGAGGGACCAAATTCATTTTAACCACCGCAATTCTCCCCCACCACGATAGCAATCTATTTTTCCATCGGCTCATATCATTCCTAAGCTCTCTAAACAGTGGTTCGTAGTTGAGCCCATATAGCTGTGCCAGGGCCCGCGGGAGCTGTATGCCTAGATACCTGAAACTAACCCTCGCTCTTTTAAATGAGAAGTTTTGCAGCACTCCCTCAAAATGTGATGTGGGCGCTGTTATTCCCAGAACTTCCGATTTATCATAATTGCCTTTTTTTGTGATTTTAAATGCCTTGTTTTATTTTTTTTCTGCAGCCAGAACAAGTATCTGCAACTTTCAAAGACAGACGGGAGGTAACAGCAATAATGTGCATGTGTCCGAATAAAAATAAAAGTGCCAGCACACATCTGCAAAAAGAACAACATCCACAGATATGTGCTGGCACTTTCCTTTTCTTTGGACATGTGCACAAGCAGCCACTGAACCTTTGTGGCATGTGTCTGACAGTCTCCCCCCCCCCCCCCCCCCCAATTAGCCTGGACGTTATGTGTGCATGAAACTTGCATCTTTTACCTTTCTGCATGGCTTGGTTTTAAGTTTGTGGTAGAATCTATGTTCTCAGCCATTTGCGTAAGACTCTGCCATGTGGCTTTCTGCATCAACCCAAGAGGAGGAGGAAGAGGAACTTGGGGAATGGGGGTGACAGTGGAAAGGGAAACGAGAATCTTGGGAAAAAGTAGAAGGGTGAGAAGGAGCTAGTTCAATTATATCTACAGTAGTACATCACATTCTAGCTAAGAACATAAGAATAGCCATACTGAGTCACACCAATGGTCCATCTAGCCTAGTATCCTGCCTCCAGCAGTAGCCAATCCAGGTCACAAGTACCTGGCAGAAACCCAATTAGAAGCAACATTTCATGCTACCAATCCCAGGGCAAGCAGTGACTTCTCCCATGTCCATCTCAATAACAGACTATGGACTTTTCCTCCAGGAACTTGCCCAAACCTTTTTTAAACCCAGATATGCTAACTGACATTACCACATCCTCCAGCAATGAGTTCCAGAGCTTAAATATTCTTTGAGTGAAAAAATATATCCTTCTATTTGTTTTAAAAATATTTCTCTGTAGTTTCATCGAGTGTTCTCAAGCTGTTCTCAAGTTTCTATTTTTCTTATTTTGTAGTCTGTTTATTTTAATTTTGTCTTGTCTGTGATCAAAATAATAATTCAGGGTTTTCATTTCACAATGTTTTTTTTTCCCTTTACCATTCTCCCATCCATAATATCAACTTTCAATGCACTAAGCACATCTGAAAACATATTTCTATGGTGAATTTGCTTTGCCTAACAATACAACGGAAAAGTTGTTAGTAGTTAGGTTAATATTATCTGCCCTGTACTTTCTGTGAAATTTACTGAGCCAGGAAACAACCTTTCAACTTTAATTAAACTTACCAGGAAGAAAGCCATAAAAATAGGGATCAAAGCTATATTCTGAAATACCTTGGATGTTTTGAAGCTTTTACACTTTTCTCATCCACCCATTTGTGGTGAATTTTATACTGCAGTTGATGAATGAAGCTTTAGAAACAGAAACTTGTTAAAAAGCTGTGCACTACAGTGGCAACTGTATTTTTAAAGGTCTGTTGTGCAAATGGTGAAAAATTAGCATTGTGTCTTTTTCTTGACTCCCTTGGATCTAGATTGAAAACCCTGTGGTTCCAAATTTAATTAAAACAAATATTTTTAATAGGATCAGTTCACATTACAACATCAGTACCTGGGTTTAGGCTGATCACCTAGCAGAAATATACTTAAGATTCTTTTGATTTTGCTCACTCTGAGATGTACTTAGGAAATGATGCACACAAAAATTCAGTCAGCATATTGTAGCAGTGCCGTAGCGAGGGCTAATGGCACCCGGGGTGGGTCGCCGCTGCGCACCCCCCCCCCCCCCCCGGGTGCAGCACGGTGCGACCCCCCCTCTGCGGCGCACCCCCCCCCCCCGGAGCGAACACCCCCCCCCCCCCCCCCCGGACCGCATTCTTACCTGCAGGAGGGCCGATCCTCCCCGAGTGCACGTCACTCGGAGCTGCGTTGGCCCCGCTGGTTCCCTGCTCTCTCTGCCCCGGAACAGGAAGTAACCTGTTCCGGGGCAGAGGGAGCAGGGAACCAGCGGGGCCGGCACCCCCCCCCCCGAGCGCGTGCACCCGGGGCGGACCGCCCCTCCCGCCCCCCCTTCCTACGCCACTGTATTGTAGCGCATATAATAATGCTAGAAAGGTCCTGCACCAGCTCCAGTTGATTCAGAATGAAGCAGCAAGACTCATAGAAGGTTGCAAGCGATGTGACCACATCACACCATTTTTGCAAAAACTACAATACAGGGCTAAATTTAAAACTCTATGTCTGATCTTCAAGGCCCTGAAAGGAAATGGCCCCGAGTATCTGAAGAATAGGATGATCCTCCACACACTGCCAAGGACACTAAGGTCCTCCCAAGGACTTTCAGTAGCCACACCCTCTCCAAAAGACATTACAAAATGTGATACCTGCAAGTGAGCCTTCTCTGGAGTAACCCCTACACTCTGGAATGTACTGCCTGAAAGGTACTGCTTAACACAGGACTATCATTACTTCAGGAAGCAGATGAAAGCTTGGCCTTTAATGAAAGAAGTAACTAACTTGTTAGTCTCACTCACACACACAAGGAATGACTCGGGCTGCACATACTGCAGCGGGACATGTTTATCCATTCCTACCCTAGCTGAGATAATATCTAACCATCTCTCTGACCTCATGTGCAACTTTCTCTAAATCAGTCGTCTACTTTTTAACTCTCTTACCTATCTATATGTTCCATCTTTGCTTTACCCTTCACTATCAATTATAACGTTCTATTACATATTGTGTTGACATTGCAAGTAGTATACTATGCCATACTTTGTATTGTTATTTGAATATTTTTACTGTTGTAATTGCCTATTGCTCATGTTTGATCTGTTCTTACTGTACACCGCCTTGAGTGAATTCTTTCAAAAAGGCGGTAAATAAATCCTAACAAATAAAGAAATAAAAATGGCCAAATAGATGTTCGTGCATATTTTTGTTGCAAAAAGGAAAGTAAAAAGTAGGGGCTGATAATGTTTTCCCATTTATTTATTTATTTGGATTTTGCTCACATCTTTTTCAGTAGTAGCTCAAGGTGAGTTACATTTAGGTACACTGAGTATTTCCCTGTCCCTGGAGGGCTTACAATTTGATTTTGTACCTGGGAAAATGGAGGGTTAAGTGATTTGCTGAAGATCACAAGGAACAGCAGTGCGATTCGAACCGGCCACCTCTGGATGTCAAGACTGGTGCTCTAACCACTAGGCCACTTCTCCACTCCATCAAAAATGTATTCTAGAATTAAATATTATAAAAACACCACATATGTAGAGCCCCAACATGGGACCGTGTTTCGGTGATAAGGACCTGCCTGCCTCAGGGGTCACACGATCTGTATGGTGTTATCAAAAGGTTCAGATTGGAGCAGTGGTGCATGGAAGAAAATTAATCTCAGCTTACACAATATTGCTGCGCTTAGACGCATCAAACAGTATTCATGTATTTCCATATTCTGCTGTTGTGTCCACTACCATAAGAAGAACGTTTGTGCTGGAATCCTTTTCTGACCCCTGACTTAGGTATTTGCTGAAATGCAGGCTGTATTGGGCCTCCCAACAAACTGCATCTTCTGAACTGGGTCTCCCAATACACTGCTTCTTTTGAACTTTGGCTGTGCTTCATTGTCCTGTCTGTGGCTCTACACACTGTCTTTGTACTATTGTTTTTACTGCACAACAGATCAACATTAAAATGGCATAAAAATAAAACAGTTCCCACATCTATTGAAACAGGAAACACCTTAGCAGTAAAAACTGCATAACAAACAACACTAGAGGAAGCCCTGAAAAAAATTAAAAGCTTAATTAACATGGCACATTATGCATTTAAAAAGCAAGAAAAATAAATAAATAAATAAAACCATGAGAAATTATGCATTCAGAGGATGCAAAGATTTACTTAATTCGGCCATTGCCGTATACCCATGGATTTTATATAGCACAACTGAAATTGCACATTCAAATCCAGTCATATTCTGGGTTTGTGTGCAAAGTTTAATTACTTAAGCCAATCAGCGCCAATAATTACCACTTAACAAGCAATTATTGACACTAATTGGCTTTAATTAGAATTTACGCACACAACTTGCTAAGCGTATTCTTTAAAGTGGTGTCGTAAATTTTGTTGCACACTGCCAAAAAGGGTGCGTGGCCGTGGACATTCCGAAAATCTACACGCAGGGTTATAGAATACACCTGCTCTGCGCCTAACTGAGATACTGATATGGACGTGCCTAAAGTTAGCTGCAGGCATGGCTGCTAGGTGTGATTCTATAAACTCACTAAGTGTATTGTGTAAACCACACTTAACTCTAGGTGTGGTTTACAGGATACACCTGGGCTGAAATATTTTCGGTGCTGATTTTTCAGGCGCCGTATGTAGAATCTAGTCCATAGTGCTAATACATAAGACATTCATTATTCAAAGCTGCATATCAAAATGCCTTAGGTTTAAGGCTTGATTTTCTCAAACATCAGTGCCTTGGAACACATAAGCCACCCCTCTCTTTAATAATTATTGCTTCTAAAATCAAACGTTCAGTGGCTCCAATAAGTACAATGACTTTTGTGAAAAAATGTTTTACTATGCAGATAACATCTAGCATCCAAAAATAACAACAACAACAAAAGTCCTTATTATAAGGAGGCTATAAGCTCTATACATAAGACTGATTGACAAAACATTTTTTGTTGGAGATATTTTACAAAGCTGCATATCCAAGTATAGTTAATTAGGAAGCTATGTGAAAAGGTTTTCTGGTCAATATTCAATATTTTCTTTTAATGTGTTGACCATCACTGGCTAAATTAGACCTAGATAGTTAATGCCAGGTCATTTCTTTGTCCCCAACATGACCTGACTCCTCCACCAACAGTGAACCCCTTCCTGAACCTGACCACTGGAAAAGATCCTCTCTAGACCCCCCCCCCCCCCCCGCCTACATCCCCAGCAGCACCCCCCCACCGCACCGTGTATACCTTAAAATCTCTGGAGGTCCTCTTGCAGAAGCGAACACCACTCACTCCTGTCCCTGGTGGCTCTGGGTAAAAAATGACTACTATGTCGCCTGACTACTTCACAATCTTTACTGGTTCGTCAAGCTATGTTGGTGGCCAGGGTCACTTTAGCCGCTTCATGGAAGTCCTCGCAGGTACCTTCAATTGTTAAGTGGCTTAATAAGCTATGGTACATATGCGAAATAGAGAGGCTTTGGGCTCAACGTTGTAAAACGATGTCTAAGTGGGAAGCTATTTGGCACCTTTTTACTTCTAACTGTTCGTGTTCAGGGTTCGAGGCTGGAGGTGAGGGGGAAGGGTTTATTTTTTATATTGTAGAGTTCTTTCTTTCTTTCTTTCTTTACTAGGGTAGGGAGGGGATATGGGGATAATTGTTTTAAAACAGATAAATACTGAAGTTTAACCTGTATTGTTACATACTTAGTGGGAGTTTTTCTTTTATTGTAATCCTTAGGCCTTATAGGCTTGAAATTCAGTGCTAACTCGACTTTGTATTGTGTTGACTGCTATCTATATGTTAGCATTTTGTTAGTTCTCACTATTTTGAATAAAGACATCTTTCAGTTAAAAAAAAATGACTACTATGCCCTGTAGCTAGGGATCAGCCTCTGTGGTAGTACTGCTAGAGGTCATGGCACCCAGTTTTTATCAAGAGCCACCAGGGAGAGGGACAGGAGTGAGTGCAGTTTGCTTCTGCCAGATGACTACTAGGCCACCAGAGGTATTAAGGTAAGGTGGGGGGCTGCTGAGACCTGGGAGGGGTTGATTCTGGAGAGGCTCCGCTCCTGTTGGGAGATTGGTTTATATTGGGGGGGGAGAAGGGGTTGGATCATATTGGGAGTTTGGGTCTTTTTGTGGAAGGCGAACCTTGTTTGGGGAGTTGGAAGGGGAGGGATGATCAACTATAATCTGGAAGTTATTCGGGCACCCGCACTAAGTGGGCAATCTTAGGCTGCACAAAGGCAGCCCTGTCTGCTTGCTTAGCTATCTCGACACTGAATATCATTGGTACAAACATTATTTCTGGTTCCGCCTCGATTCTGCTCCCTGACTACTCCAATGGCAGATTAGTGCCGATATTCGCTGTAACTGTCTGGATCCTCTCTTGAATGCTTAAACCGCACTGAATATTGACTCCTTTATTTTACGGCATTAGGCCACAGAGTTACACACTAGCAAGGTCAGCATAATTGGGTCCTGAATGAATGTTGTGAAGCCCGGGTCCAAATGAGCACTTATGGGCCCTTTTTCTAAAGCACAGTAAGTTTTGGACTTACTAACAGCGTAAATTAACATGTGCTAAGTGCAAAGCCTGGGCAGTAAATTCAGGGGATGTGCCTAGCATCTGCCCTGAATTTACTGCATAGGGCAGATATTAACCGCACGGCCCCACGTCACATGCAGTGCCAGTGTGGGTGTCTGTTCTATCTGCCACATCAGGTAACGTGGTGCCAGCTTAAGCATATATAAATAAATATTAGTGCTCAGGTCTGTTGTGCCTCCCACACATCCCCCCATCTGATCCCTCTTCCCATCCTACAACATCTAATTCCTCAACCCTCTGCTCCTGATGTCAGGCCTCAATTCCCTGACACTCCTTAACAACAACCCTCAACCCCCATGGATCCCATAATTGAATAACTCCCTCTCCAAATTCAAGCTCTGCCCTGATGTCTGGCTTTGCTTCCTTCCTGCCCGGCTCTGGGACACAAAATGGCCGCCATGACCCCTTGCAGTAATATCGTGGTAGTACTGCTAGGAGGCATCCTTCTGTATCTCCTTATATAGAAGGATGTCTCCCAGCTCCTATCCACTCCCACATTAGGCAGCTAACATGGAACTTTTACCATGCTGGCTGCTTTTGTATCACAGAAGACATTAGCACTGTGTCTATGGTGCAGTAAAAGGGCCACTTAATATGTACTTGTGCTTTTCACAGAGCGAGTGTAGATGGCAAAATCCTGCTCGCTTTAAGTATATGTTTACATGGGAATACATGCATAGGGTGAAGTACTAAATACCCTCTAAATGCTTATGGGGGCCCCGGTGTAAATGTGTTTTTTTTTCTCTTCCCTTCCAGTGTACTCCAGAATTTCTCTCTCAGGGGGGTCATAAGAACCCAGACCCTCTGAACACAGTTATTGTTGATGTGTTCTTGGGTGGGTGTGGGTGTTGGAGGGCTTATATTATGAAACTTTTGATGGCTGTTACTATCTGGTTTGGTTTTCTTGTTGTTACTTGTCAATAACAGAGCTGCCAAGGGGTCCCAATTTTTGAGAGGGAGGTTTTAGTACACGCCCCAGCCCGCCCCACTCTGCATTGGCTCCACCCACTCTGCATGGCTCCGCCCTCTGACACACCTCAATCCCACAGTCATTTCAGAAAATATTTTATTAATAGCCTAATACCCTTTTCAGTTAGCTTTCAGGTCAGGTCAGGACAGTATAATGCTGTTATGGTATCCTCTCCTGATCTTAGGAAGGAAGTGCTGATCTCTGAAGGCTAATCAAAAGTGTTTTAAAAATCAGTGAAGGTATCACCTTATTTTCTGTTTTCTGTTTTATTTGCATTTATTAACCTTCATTAACACAGCTACCACATTGCTTTATCCTAAATTAAAAACAAAATTATTTTCTGTACCTTTGTTGTCTAGCCATTTACTTTTTCTAATTTTGTTGGTCCCAGTCTCTTGATTCTGCATTCCTTTGTCTTCTCTTAACTCTCTTGCCAGGGTTTCCTGTCCATTTGTCATTTTTCTCTCCTTTTTCTTTGTTTTCTTCAATTTATTTTTGTGCCTTGCTCTCTGTCCAGATTTAATTCATTCTTACTATCCATTCTTTATTCCCTCTTTTTACTTCATCTACCTATAGCTTTTCATCTTTTCCTCACTTTTGTTCTCCCCATGCCCCTTCCTCTTATTCTCCAGTCTTTCACTAACTCTATCCTCTCCCCCTTTCCATCCAGCATCTCCCCTCTTTCTCTCCCCATCCTTCCAGTGTCTCCCCCTCTCTCTCTCTGCATCCTTCCATCCAGCGTCTCCTCTGAGTACCAAGTTAATTTGCATAACCTACTTCGCTGAATTATTCTGCACTCTCAAGGGTAAGGGTTTTATGCCTGTGCCATATATGGGGTCAGCATTGGGGTGGGAAGGGTACAAACAGGGAACTGCCCTGGGCCCCCATGGTACAGGGGGCCCCTAAAACTCCTTAAAGCTGAGGAAAATACAGCCTGTGGGTGGGCTTTGGGACTCCCTCCCAAAGTTTCTGTCTTGGGTCCCAGTATGTTTAACACCACCCTGGCCACATGGTAATGTGTAGCTCTGTTGCCACAGCTGAGGAATATGTAGCTTCAGAGACCCAACTTGGAGTTTCAGGAAATGTCTCAATGTCTCTGTGGACAATATTGCTTTTAAAATCCTGCTGCTGAAGAGGGCTGCAGCATCGGAACACAGAGAGTGAGATTCAACACAGTGATACCACACAGTGAGATTTTCAGGTGGTGTGTCTGGCGTATGAATCTAGAAAGATAAGTAGGTTATGCAAATTAACTTGGTACTCAGACCAAGTGAATGCAAATATATCTGATGAATGGATAGTCTGAAAACCAGGCTTGTTTGTAGCTGTGCACTTTTGCTATGAGGCATATCTCAGAAACCCAACTTCTGCTATACACGCTGGCTCACTCTGGCAATGCTTAGCCTGCAGCATTTGGTCATTGCTCTTCAACAATATTTTTTGGCCCGGGTCATGTGATGGCTGTATATTTGAGTCATTGTATGTTACCATCCTGTGATGCCTTAGCTGATCCCTGCATATAGCATATGCAAGACAAAATGGGAAACAGTACACTGCCCAATCCTCTAAAGCAATCACAATATTAGCAAACGCAAAGGAGTATCAGAGTACTATCAAAGTACAAATGAACCACAGCTAGGTTATGGAGCCTCTTATGGGACATCCCATTCCAAGCCCTCAAACCTTAAGGAACTGTCACTCAATAATTTACTCCCTGCAGTTTGCCAACATACAGCTTCACACTTTTATTATAATCAAAGAATATTGCGAAAATCTTACAAAAAGGATACAAAACGTCACACCTCAAAATTTCATCATAAAAGTGGTCCAAAATCAAGAAAAGGCACTTAGCTCAAAATATTCATTGATGGCTGTTGTCACCCAGACAGTCCTCGATGTCCACAAATACAGACACCAAGGCTACAAAGCCATCTTGGTGTTCTGGCACTGCAACTGTGCCTGCTTCCAGAGATTTCCAAAATCAATTGATGAGATCACACTGCTCTGTAAACAAAATATATTTTAAAAAGTTATAAAACAGGCACACTACAAAAATCAAATTTCACATATTACACGCTCAAACATTCAAACCATGCACATACATACTAATCACCGGTCAATATAATGACTCATCAAACCAACACATGAGTGTACTGGAGGCGAACAAAAAGTACCATGGCATATGATGATATGAGCTACCATCATAAACCACACCCGTTAAACATGAACCAGCCAATCAAAACTTGAAAATCTCTTTCTGCAACAAAATGGCATTAATGTCCCCTCCACAACAAGAAGGTAACAATACTTCCAAAACACAAAATCGTAAATCTTCTAAAATATACTAAAATTGAATGCAATGGGAAACCAATGGAGCAGTAACGACCTGACAGCACACTCTACTGTGATGCTCAATTAAGCGCTGTTTCAAAGATCTAACAGTCTTCCCTACATACACTAATTGAAAGGGACACCATATGGTGTATACCAAACATGAGGTAATACATGGAGAACAACCCTTCAAACAAACAGATACACCATTCAATTCAACAGAATCACCCAACACTGATAAAAAGTGCAAAAGTCACATCCACCGCAGGGAAAATGGCCCCTGGCTGCCACTACTGGGGTATTACTCAACAAATCAGATGAAACAAGGGAATCTGACAAATTTCTCCTCTCTTAAAGGCAAAAATGGAGGGGAGGGGGGTCCTGAAAATAATGACAGAAAATACAGTGTATAACTTTCTGAATCTGGGATGTGAGTGGAGGAGTGGCCTAGTGGTTAGGGTGGTGGACTTTGGTCCTGAGGAACTGAGTTTGATTCCCACTTCAGGAACAGGCAGCTCCTTGTGACTCTGGGCAAGTCACTTAACCCTCCATTGCCCTATGTAAGCCGCATTGAGCCTGCCATGAGTGGGAAAGCGCAGGGTACAAATGTAACAAAATAAAATACCACAGACACATTACAGGATGGGGATTGTTGCTGCCCAGAATACAATAGATATGAGTGGTCTGCCCAGCATGCTCTTTTATAGTCCTTTCTAATACTATGCCTAGGGTAACCCCTATCCTGAAACCTTTGTGTTAAAATAGCTGCCTGGGTTTTAAACTCTTGGGGAGTGGAACAAATATGCCTTAACCGTAAAAATTGTCCCATGGATATATTCTCTTTCAACTTCCTGGGATGATTGCTATCAAAAATGCAAGAGGGTATTCCTATCCATTGCTTTGTGATAGTAAATGCAAACCTACCCTCAACAACAGAAATCTGTAAATGCAAAAAATGACTGAACAAAAATTACACTCATATACAGACAACAAATTAGAGTCACACGCATTCAACCACCTGAAAAACATAGATAGTTCCCATTCATCGCCCAACCAAATCATAAATACATCATCTATATATTGTTTGCAGAACCATATCAGATGTCTAAAAGGTGAATGTGAAACAAACTACTCTTCAAAGTGGCCAACCTACAAGTTGGCCACATCAGGATCTACTGTAGCCCCAATTGTAGTACCTTTAATTTGAATAAAAAATTCAGATTGAAAAATAATTTTTTTTAATGAAACCAATTCCAACAGGTTACATAGAAACTCAGTGGGGGGGATGGTTAACACCAACTCTCTTATTTAACATGTCCTGTATCACTGCTAATGCTGTTGGTTGCGGAACATTAGTGTACAGAACTTCAATGTCAGCTGTTTCTAACAAAAAATGTCCTAAAGGTATCTCAAAGGCTTCTAGCTGGTTAATAATACCAGTAGAATCCCGTACATAGGAAGGCAATTGAAACACAAAAGGGCACAAAAAAAAGTCCATAAAAATGGACAATGGCTCCAATAGCGACCCCTTAGAGGAAATGATGGGACATCCAGATGGATGTTCTATGCTCTTATGAACCTTCAGTAATATGTAGATCACTGGAATCTTAGGGAAAGACACACTCAAAAATTGCTTTTATTTTTTGGTGATCCAACCCCTCTGTGCACCCTTCTCCACCAGGGTGTCAATACATTTTTTCACCTGTACAGTGGGATCCTGCTCAAAGACCTGTCTGCCAATTGGTTGTACCACAGGAAGGCAGTGTATCAAATCCATTACCTTTTACAAATTTTTTTAAGCTACCACATGCACATCAATTTAGCATCACAAAACAGGATAACTTCTCTCTTTACCCCCTTTATGCCCCCCCCCCCATATATCTTGACCTGTGTTAACTTTTTCCTTGCATCCTAAGCTGTTAAACACAGTAACGTGCCAATTACACTTGCATTCGGTTCAAATCCCACATTTATTTTGACTTGGCTGTGTTATACAACACTAACTAAAACTTCAGAGTGCTATGTGATTCTCACTATAAGATTCTCACTATAATGTGACACCTTTTGTTATTGATATGCATTTTTGAGACCGCAGCGGTCCCACCTTCCACCCCGCCATGCCCTCCGCCATTTGATATTTCCATGCTTTCATCAGCAGAAAAATCCTTGGACAGAGGTAGCCAACATCAAAGTGATACATATTGGAGACAAAATTAGTTATAGATAGAAATATGAAATGGAAGTTTTTATGTGATGCTTTGTTAAAGAATTTAAAGAAGAGAGGGCATTTCATTGGGAATTCCATAGTGTATGGAGTGAAAGCTTTGCACTTTGAGATGGATAATGTTTTAAACTTCTGAACGAAGTTGTTTAGGTAGAAAGTAGAGAAATATCTTTTCTCTCACTGAAGTAAAAGGGAGGCTGGAAAATGGGATATTTATGTACAGTGAAGGAGAAATTTTGCCTTCTAAGTTGGATAGACAACTCCTTACTGCAAAGAGCCTTGAACAAGAGTGTAGGAAACTGTTCTTAACTTTAGAGCAATGCTTCACAAATTGGTCAGGAGCCCAAGTGGGGTCACAAAACCCATGTTTGGGGTCATGACCTAGGCAGACCCTCTATAAAACGTTATTGGCCCATACTGCCAGGGAGTCACACACTTTGTGTGGCCACGCAAATGGGGTTGTGGTCACAAAGGTTGATAAGCACAGTTTTAGAGATTGATATTCTCCCTTTTACAACCGTAAGTCATATGGGTTTTTTTTTCATACACCCCGGATTCTATAAAGTTGCCCAAATTTGGGCATGATTCTGAGATGCATGTGCAACTTAATTGGTTAATGAGTAACTATCAATTATTGAAGTTAATTGGCACCAATTAGGTGTTGCAGGTGCACCTACCTGCATTCTATTCTATAACAATGGGCACCCAAATTCCTTAGCATGCGACTTAAAAGTGGGAAGGGCATTCTGAAAATTTGAGCACAGTGTTATAGAATACTGGGGATGTGCGCCCAACCTGCACACCAGGATTTACAACTGGTTTCAGCAAGCATAAGTCCTCATACCCGAAGTTGGTTGTGGGAACTAACACTACGCACTATTCTATAAAGGGTGCTTGGCTGGGAACATCCTTTATAGAATAATGCTGAGTGTTGGTTTTTGAGGTCTATTTACTGAATCTGATCCACAGTGTTTAGTTTAACATTATATATAGGGGTGGAGCAGTGGTGTACCGAGAGCGGGGCAATGGGGGCGGTCTGCCCTGGGGGCACACTGTGGGGGAGGGGGGTGCAAGGAGCAGCCGTTCAGCTGTCGGCTCTGCCGGTTCCCTGCTCCCTCTGATGTTACTTCCTGTTCCGGGGCAGAGGGAGCAGGGAACTGGCAGAGCCGACAGCCACGCGGCTGCTCCCAGCACCCCAGGAGGTAAGAGCAATGCACTGGGGGGACTCTGCATCTGGGGGGGGGGAGGGTGCACAGCAATGATCCGCCCCAGGTGGCAACCGACCAAGGAACACCACTAGGGTGGACTTCTCTATTTTGCAGGCAAAAAGAAGACTATTCAGGAGGATGTTGAGCTGGTTCCACATTCCAACTCTCACTTGGTGCAAGTTTCACTTTTCAGATTTATTTAATATACAACAAATAAAATAAGTTATCTAAGTGGTTTACATAAATCTAAATGATTAATAATGAAAGTGGGAAGGAATGAAACAAAAGGGTACCTAGATTACAATAGAACATAATTCCTAAACTAAAGTAAAGATGCTACTGACTTACCTTCTTTTATTCTAAGATACAAATGGAAAATAAAAGAAATTAAATTGACAATGTGTGAGCTGTCTTATATGCACATCCCTCCTACGCCTTCTATGTGCAGTGGTTGTGGTGGCCAGAGACCCTCTTCCTCACAGTAGTTATATTGTAGTTAGGGATCCAAGAGCCAAGCCGCTGCCTTGCTGTAGTGGTTCAGTGGCAGGGAGCAGGACACAAAGACAAGGCTACTTCCACTAAGCTTGGTATTTATATCAACACAGAAGGCGTCTCCTACCATTGTCTATTGCAGGAAGGATAGCTGCCCTCTGTTAAAGAGGCTGAGAGTATTCTAAGTCAAAAGCTCACATATCTATTCCTGGTGGAATCACGAGAGGTCTCTGCCAAGCATTTAACAAAAGCAGAACCTATGTGTGGTCTATGCCAGTGGTTCTCAAACCTGGCCTGGGAGACCACCAGCCAGTTGGGTTTTCAGGATTACTCTAATGAATTTGCATGAGACAGATTTGTATGCTATTATATGCAAATTTCTCTCATGTATATTGTCATGAAACGCCTAGCCACCCACCTGGGGCTGCCCCGCGGCCACTTAGAGGGTCTATCTCCAGCACAGCTCAGGTCCGTCTGCACCTGCTGCTTGTGCTCTACACTAGCACCCTCATCCCACCGACTGGGTCTCAACCGCCTCTGAGCGAGTCTCCCGCTCTCAAATTATCCCCAATGATTTCTAGGTTAGTGGGGCCACACTCCCAGTGCTTCCACAGTTCCTAGAAAGCAGTCTCAGACCCAACAAACAATCCACCAGGATTCTTAATCAGTCCAGACAAGCAGGGACAATAAACTGAAAATGTTTATTTTGAAAAATTAGAACAATGAACAGAGAAGGTGCAATCAGCAAAACATTAGCAGGTAACTGAAATATGGATCAATTATAACACTAACTAAACACGTGTATACTATCTATATAGTACCTGGGGAGATCAGGACATATAGCTGCTCACAAGCTATCAAATATAGCGCTTTACAGAGCTTATCAAAGCGATCTCTCTCTCTTTTCCCTGGCTGAAACTGGAGGAAAAGCCAGTAACTCCTGGGTAACGTCACACTCCAGGCCAGTCAGAGCCCAGAACAACAACATTTGAAAATAGCTGGCCAGATTACTGCAGGCACTTCCTCTTTATGCTTAAACTAAAGGAGGAATCATTCACTTTTCAGCTTAAAACATAACATGCACCACCTGCTGACCAAACTAGAGAAATACATTGCAGGAAATTTTCAAAACAATCATCACAGGCTGAAAACCCACTGTTCTGTCACACACACTGAAAACCTGACTGGCTGGTGGTCCCCAGGACAGGTTTGAGAACTGTGGCTCTACACTACATATTGCTGTTTTAAAAACAATAGTTGGACATTACTTGATAGTTCGCAGTGTGTCCATCTAATTTTAATCTATAAAGTTATCTGACAGGCATTAACTGACTATAAAACCATTATTTACTGAAATTTAACAGACATGCAAGAGGTACAGATCTTGTAAGGCCTTGTTTGTCCCCTTGTTGTCCTGCCAGTAATTTGCAACAAAACTCTCAGCATTCAATCAACTGCTCAAATCTCATCTGTTCATTCAAGTTTTTGTTCCAGATAACAACTAGTTTTTTTCCCTTTATTGTAAAGCGCTTTGAAGTCTAATACAGGCCATATGGCAATATATCAAGTAGAAATAAATACATAAATATTGGAACATTAGAAAACAAATATTTTTTTTCTCAGCTTGCTTTCAGGTACCTTTCAATAAGCACTTGCCCTTTTCTGAAGTGCTCAAAAGAGGAATGAAATGATTTTAGGCCAATTTTCAAGTTGGCCGCAGTGCCAGCTTTCTACTTGCAGGCTTGAAAGGTAGTTTGGAAACCTGCCAGTAGCCTGGTGCAGCAGATTCTTACAGGAGCAAAAGCAAATGGTTGTGGTCCAGTGCCAGTGGAATGTCCTATTAACTCTTTTTATTTTTTTTTTCATACAGTTCCATTGCTCTTGAGTAGAAGTTGAAATTTTAATATTCATGTCCCTGTAGCATGCACGTTGTACAATAGCTTGTAGATATGCTGGTTCTTGAATCAACTTCTGTGTACAATTTGGTGGCCTTTTACCAGTTCTTCATGTAATGTCACAGATAGGAAATTGTCCTTCAGTCATCACCCGAAGTCTGCTATTTCCACTGATAGATCCAAAAGAACACCATAACCAAAAGGAGAAATGCCATGAACAGCAGCTACAGCAGAGCAGGAGTGTAGCCAGACCTGCCATTTTGGGTGGGCCCTGAGTTAACCTGGGTGGGCCCTTCCTACCCCCACCCTCGTACATGCAGACAGTTATTTTAAATAGAACTTTCTCTCTGCCCCTGCTATCATCATCTTCCCCCCCCCCCCCCACCTGGTGTCTGCTCCTCTCCCCCCCCCCCCAAGCATCTATTCCTCTCTCCCTTCTTGGTCTACCTCCAAGCTGTTGCCGGCAGTGATTCCAGTATGCAACCTGTGCCAGCCCTTCAGGCTTCCCTCTATGGTGTCCCCACCTCCCCTCCAGTGAAGAAACAGGAAGTGATATCATCAAGGGTGGAACATGGGAAAAGGAAGCCTGCAGGGCTGATGCAGGTTGCTTACAGAAATTGCTGCCAGCAATGGCTGAAAGGTAGACGAGGGGCAGGGGTTCAGAGAGAGAAAGGCAGCTGCCGAGGGAGAGAGAGGAGTGAGGCACTGCCAATGAGGTGCTTTGGCGGCCACTAGACTGGGTGGGCCTGAGGCAAGAATGGGTGGGCCTGTGCCTACCCAGGCCCACCCGTAGCTATGCCACTGCAGCAGAGCTTACCAAACTGTAGATCGGGACCCCAAATGGGGTCACAAAACCCACATTTGGTATCATGACTTGGTGGGCTCTCTATAGGTACATCATTATTCTGCAACATGGTCGCACAGTTTTATTTGATCGCAATCGTGGTGTCACAGCCAGAAAAAGATCGAGAAGCAATAAGCTACAGTATCACCTACAACTTTTTGCTGACTTCTGTTTCTAAATTTGTAAACAAAGTATTTTAACAGGGCATGACTAACTTAATTAAAGCACGATTATTACTAGTGCAAATTCTGGTATATTTTTATAAAAATCCTAAAACTGATTTAATCTGTAAGGTTCAGTTTTACTACAGCACTCAGTTGACTTTTTTTCCCATTTATCTTTATGCACTGTTTAAAATATATTTTATGCTTGCTTATTTCTTTAACATTTTATTACAAATTAAGGGCCCTTTTACTAAGCTGCGCTAAAAGAAGGCCTGCGCCATGACTAGTGTGTCGGTTTCTCCACGCACTGAGGCCACTTTTAGCGTGGCTGTAAAATGGATGATTTTTAATTTCATCAATTCATGGCCTTGTGCTAATTTCCTAATTAGCCTGTGGCCATTAGTGTGTGAGCCCTTACTGACACCTATTTTGTAGGAAGGAAGGGCTCACGCGAGAACCATGCGCTAATTGGTAGGCACGAAGCAGTGTAGCTGGGTTAACCGATTAGCTCTGGACACACCTACTCACTTCCTCCCAAACATGCCCCGGTACAGTAAGCACGCATTAGTGCTTACCACTGCTTAGTAAAAGGACCCCTTAAATAATTTTGGTTAAGATATTTTAAAGTATGTTTTTTCTTCATTTATGTTGGTCATCAAACAGTATGGGAGTGTTAGAAATACATATGGCACAGATTTCAAATGTTCTCTTCCTTTCCTTTCCTTCTCCCAATCCCTCTATTCTGCAGTCAGATCTTGAAACATTTATTTATACAATGCCCCTCTTTAAAGCAACTCCTATCTAAAATGGCTGACATCTGCTTCCACTAGACCAGGAGCTCTTGATGCTAGTGCTAGTCCTTGGGGATGGGGGTGGGGGGACCATAAACAGGCCTGATTTTCAGGATGCCTACAGCAAATATTCGTGATAAGAACGTAAGACTAGTCATACTGGGTCAGACCAATGGTCCATCTACTCCAGTATCCTGTTTCCAGCGGTGGCCAATCCAGGTCACTGGATTGTATATATATATACATATATATATATATTATATATCAAGAACCAGGTGTCTGTGTAGCCCTCAAAGGCTTTAGCAAGTAATTCTTGTGATGTGGAGGCAACAACAATAACAGAATTTAAGAAAAAAGATCCTTAGTAGTCATAAAATGCAGAGAAAATCAATGACTAGCTAGGGTCTCTAGTGATCTCCGGACTTGGTCCTTCTGAACTGCAACCTGGTCCGATTTTCAGGAATTCTGCAGTGACTATGCATGAGGTTTATTTGCAGATATCTGAGGCAGTGAATGCAGATAGATCTCAATCATATTCACTGTGGTAATCCTAAAAACTCAGCTGAATTGCAGTCCCTAAGGATAAAGTTTAGGGCCCTTGAGAAGACTTGCGGGTGAGATTTAGTAACGTGTGTTATCGTGTGCTAATGCTATTAACATGCAGTAAATAGCCCTAATGCACAAAATAGGGCCTAAGGTAAATAATGTGCATTAATCCATGTTAATGTATGGTATGCAGTTGCAGCTTTTCACAAATCTAGCCCTAAAATATGTGCTTTACTGCACTTACCTGCAGATATCTTCTGTTTCCTTGTGTTGGGGGAGTCTAGAAGTGCTATAACCAATTGTCTTTATGAAAAGCACCTACCTTATCTGCCAGCCTCTTTATTTAAGGGGAGAAAGATCACTGTTTGACATTAGTGTGTTCTGAAAATTTTATTTTCCATACAATACTTTCTTTCTACTTCTGCAGTGCTAAAGAAGTCGGTGACTGCTGATGAACTTTTGACTCCAGGGGCCCCATACATGAGGAAGACTCTTACAGTATGTTTTTGCTATGACTTGGCAGAACTGCTGATTGCTTCATGTACGGCATATAAGATGCACTTCCCTTGGCAGTCTGGAAAAGATAAAATTAAGCCATTAGGCTATTTTAAATTTATTACCAAGGAACTGAATAACTAAGACTGTTTTGAGAAGCTTTCTGGTATAGTCTTGGCTTGCCTTCATCTTACTTATGTAGAATTAATTTAGCACAGAGCAGTGGCATAGCCAGGACCGACTGTTTATGGAGGCCTGATATTTAACATGGGTGGGCACTGTGCAGTTTAAATGTTGACACCACTTCCAGTTTTTCCTTCTATTTGCCTTTGCTGTTTCTGCTTACTGGGTGGGCTTGACTTCAAAGTGGAGGGGGCCACAGCCCACCCATGGCTATACCCCTAGCATAGATATTGCTGTGCTCCATGGTTGGGTTAAAATTGCACTCCATTAATTTCTTTACTTTAAGCCCTTGAAACACTGATGCCCTAGACCATCTCTGACCAGTCAGATGCTATGGTGGTGGGTATTTTCAGTGTAGTTAATTGCATGAAGGTCAGTATTCAAACTGTTTGACTGGATAGCTTTAGGGGCTACCCAGACAAAATTATGAGTTGTAGAGAAACTGCCACACAAACTGGTTAACTTTTGTGCTGCAATTCATCCAAGCCAAAGATAACTGGTTAAAAAGAGGAGGGGAAGGAGGCATGCCAGGAGCACAGTATACTTTAACTGTATAGCCACTGAATGTAGTTTATTCATATTTATTATATTGCCTTTCTTGACAGGCATGTCAAAGTGCTTTACTATCTAATAAAATAGAAAAGAAATAGAACTCCATTTGTCTGATTGGATGAAATAGCAAGCAGATATAATAGATCCTAAGAAAGGCAGAATGCACAATACATTCAAAATGGTCTAATAGATTAGAAACTTTAGGCACCACAGTCTCTCTATTGGGCACCATAAGTCCCTCTGCCATCAAAAGCTTGTATAAATTATTCTTCGAGGATGCCCTAAACTTTATATGACAGCTCTGTCCAAAGAGAAGGAGGAAATGCATTTCACGATGACAGAACAGAAAAAAAAGAAGTGCACAGGGGGTATTCTATAAGTGGGTGCCACAATGTAGGTGCCTTGATACCACACACACACTAAGTCCCTGATGCTCAGAATGTAAAAAAAAAAAATTATAAAAAATTTTCTGGATAACAAAATAAGGATTAATAGTGAAAGATTTACAACTTGGATTGATGAGGATTGCGGTACCGCCCCTAAAAAGTATGCTTGGCTCATTTATTTAGCCAAAGTGGAGGCGGATACGCTGATCTGATGGATCCTATTATGATTCTCTGATCCTATTGACCTGTATAATATAAGGTATAGAAATGCTGAGAAGTTGAGCATATTGAGAATTTGCTAACTGTGAGCTCCCTTCATTGTTTAAAATTGTGTATTGTGCCTGGTTATCGTTCAGAATGTAACGCCGGCATTAGAGCCAGTTAACACTGGACTAGTGCCGGCACTGATCTGCACAGTATTTTCAGAGGGCTTTAGCACAGGAAACGTGTGTGCTAAAGATGGCTGCAAATTCTATTTAAATGTAGTCAAACAGATGTTAATAAGGTCATTTGCTATGCTTTGCCCTCCCAATGCTCAGAGAACAGCACACAAACAAATGCTGCTCTTAATGCTGGAAACTTGCCACCAGCTTTGAGCTGGCATTGGGGTTTGAAAATAGGATTTCTTATGACTTTCTGTTTAAAATCTGCCAGTTTTGATTTTTTTTTTTGGAAGCGGAAGGAAGCCCGTGCAAGCCTGTAAACACCAGTACTGAGAAACAAATGTGTGCAAGTCCCAGCAAACCTGAAAGTGAAAGCACACATTGGCACCTGTTTTCTGCACTTAAATATAAGCCTTTCAAGTGAAAATGAATTGAAAGGCTTATATTTAAAGGTGCAGAAGAACAGCGCTGATGTGTGCTTCACTTCCAGGTTTGCCTGGTGCATGCACCTCAGAGCTGTGCTTACTGCAAAACTCATGTGCGCATGCACCAGGTAATTCCTCCCCCTTACTTTCAGTCTTATAGTGTGCATATAATTTGAATGCCATTAGCTCTGAGCATTGGAGGGCTATGTTTCTGTGCTGTTACTGCAGTATAGGGTGGCGCTATTCGCTTTAATGCCAGAGCTTTGAGCATCGGGGCCTGAGTGCTAATACTCTATAATGACATCTGAGTGCCAAGATGCTGTTAAAGAAAACTAGCATGAATCATCATCGGCATTTAGGTGTGCCCGTTTGTGCTATGTCCATGGCGGGCATAAGTGAGCACACCTAAGTGTGAAAAGCTACATGTATAACTTACAGTATTCTACAAGTTACATGTATAAGTTGGAGACATGTCCCTGCCCCTCCCATGCTCCACCCATGTGCGTGCTCTCTCTTCAGTTTATGCTGTAAGGCACTTACAAGCTCCTTCATGCGTGTAAGTGCCAAGTTTCGTGACACGTGCACGCACCCCATTACAGAATTACCCTGACAGTGTCTCGTAAAACATTAGCACTGTCTCCTGAAATTCAACCAGTAATGTCTGATTGGAAAAACACCTAGTTTAACCTTAACCGGATATGTTGTCTCATAAACTTGGACCAGGAATGTTCAGTTAAGTGTTTGAATACCCAGTTAAAGTTAACCAGACAATTTATCTGGTTAACTTAAATCAGCCAGGCCTTATCTGATTAAAAGGCCGATCATGTAGGTCCTAACATTCACACTGAAACCATATTAGCTTCACCCATCATAATAAGGAATCGATTAAATATTTTTTAACTAGCATGTTGTTATATTATATCCCCAAATGATATCAATGCTGCTTATTGGATAAAAGGTTTATTGATTGTGTTGATACCTGAAGGGAGCAGCTTGTATTGCTAGCTCTTGACTTTGAAGTTAGTGATTTACAGATATGCATGCTGAGCTCCGAATCCACGAAAATAGAACATTTATTTAACCCTTGCATTAATCTATTTACATATTATCCAGAGCAACCTTGATTTGGTTTAGACCAGATCACATGATCAAGTTTAAATTGAATTTATGACTTTTGCCCTGAAGGAATATAATCTTCAGTTAGTTACTGTCCTCTCTTTATTTGTCAGCATTGATTTCTTAAGCCGTCAGCAAACATATCAAATTTAGGCGATCAGTAAGGATGATGCAGGCAGTATTTACATAAGGAATTACATTATAAACACAGAGAGTAATATTGCCGCACGAAATCTTGTGGCTCTGAATAAATAATAGAATAAAATGTGTTTGCTGTCATTACATCAGCCATAGTCTGATACCTGAACCTTTCACCAGGAAATTGTTCATTTTATACCTTTCACTGGTCAGTAGTTAATGATGTTTTTTATGGACCAATGTAAGAGATGCCATTAGGATATGGTGAGCACTCATAAATATGTATTTCTCATGGAAGTGTAACTGTCTTGGCCATCTCTCTTGCATTTCATGGACCTGCCTGCTTGTTTACTCTTTCAGATTGTAGGTGATGCAGTAGGATGGGGATTTGTTGTACGTGGAAGTAAACCCTGTTATATTCAAGCTGTGGATCCCAGTGGACCTGCAGCTGCAGCTGGAATGAAGGTAAGGTTCCACTTTCTGAAAGACTTCTTGGGATATATTTTGAGTATCTGGATGAGCGGTTGAGACCGGTGGAGGGTGAGAGAAAGTCGATGAATCTGGGAGGGAGAGTATGAGTGCATGAGTATGGAGGGCAGGGGCGTAGCTACGTGGGGGCATGGGCCCCCACAGATTACGCCCTGGCTCCCTCTAAATTTGACCCCCCCCCCCCCCGTCGCTGCCCACCCCACGCACTGCCAAACCCTACCAGCCAAAGAGTTGTCGACTCCAGCGCCTTCGTTGTGGGATCATGTGTTTCTGACGCCTTACGTCCTGCACCGTGCATGTAGCCCCGTGCAGGACGTAAGGCGTCAGAAACATGATCCCAAAACGAAGGCACCGGAGTCGACTGGCGCTGAAGAAGACTCTTCGGCTGGTGGGGATTGGGGACCCCCGCCAGCAAACAAGGTACCTGATGCGGCGGGGGGGGGGGTTACGGTCCAAAGTGGCGGCGGGGTGTTGGGTTTGCGGTTGCGGTGGTGTGGGTGACCAAAGTGGCGGGAGGGGGGGTCGGCGGCGGCGGGGGGAGGCGACTAAACACTCCCCCCTCCCACCGAGGTCTGGCTATACCCCTGATGGAGGGTGTGATCTAGGGGATAAGTTTGAATTTGGGGTATGTGAAAGAAAGGGGGTGAGGTTGAGGTAGAGGAAAGGGTTGGGTTGGCAAGTTGGAAGGGAGAAAAAGGAAAGAAGTAGGAAGGAAGTGGAGAAGAAAGAGAGCACAGAAAAGAGAGGTAAGGGAGTGAATCACATACTGCACTCAATCACTGACTACCTGTGCAGTCTCTCTCTCTCTCTCCCACACACACACACACACACACACACACACACACACTTCTCCCCCCCCCCCCTCTGTCTCACAGGTATACAATCTCCCATTCAAATGCACTCATTCAGTCTCTGTCTCTTTCAAACTTATAGCCCCCCCTTAAATACTTGTACATAGAGACCCCAGCTACACACTTGTAGACATTCCTTATCCATCATCTACTCAGATGCCTGCACCCAGTTGCTCACTCTTGCAAACACATACCAGTCCATTCAGCCAAGAGGCTACTTTAGAGTTAAATTCCTTTTGTTTGCAAAACCAATGCCACACTCTCCCCCATCCAAAGGAGTCCTGCTGTAAATCTACAGTAAAAAAAAATGTTTTGCCGCATTTACCACGGGTTCGAGAGCAGAATTTTTTACTGCTCCTCTTGCTCCTACTGTTAAAAAAACCCTGTGATTACCGCAGATCCGGTGTGTTCTCTTTCTCTTCCTTCCTCCTTCTTACCTCCCTTCCCCGCCCCTTGCGTCTTCCTTGAAGATCCCCCACAGGCCTGCTCCGAGGCCTTCTTTCCTCTGTCAACTCTTGCCTTCTGATGTAATGTCCTATTTTGCAAAACAGGAAGTTACAGCAAAAGGCGGGAGACAGAGGAGGGAAGGCCCCAGAGCAGGCCTGTGGGGGATCTTGACGGCGAAAAGAATGCCGGACCCGCGCAGGCGAAGGGGTGAAGTGCTGGAGGGAGGGCTGGAACTGAGGGGGGCAGTGCTGGAATTGAGGGGGCAGTGCTGGAGGGAGGGAGGGCTGGAACTGAGGGGAGCAGTGCTGAGGGAGGGAAGGCTGGAGCTAAAGGGGGCAGAGGCAGCACTGAAGGGAGGGAGTGCTGGAGCTGAAGGGGACAGAGGCAGTGCTGGAGGGAGGGAAGGAAGGGAAGGTGAGATGCTGCATGCGTATGGTATATGGATACAGAGGAGGCAATGCCAGACATGGGAGGGGGTATGTGGACACAGAGTGACAATGCTAGACATGGGGGAGAATAGGAACATAGAAGGGAGATGCTGGACTTAGGGGGCATAAGGACACAGAGGAGTGATGCCTGGACACAGGGGGAGGGGATAGGGACATAGAGTGGTGATGATGAATGCAGGGAGATAGTCACAGGGGAGATGCTGGACAGGGAAATATAGGGGACACAGAGAAAGGAGATGCTGAACATGGGGAAAGATAGGTACACAGACATGGAAGATGGATGGTGAGCATGGAAAAAGAAGAAATGTCAAATGGGCAGGAAACCCTGGCGAGTGAGTTGAGAAGGCAGAAGGAAACAGAAACCAGACCCTGGGACCAACACGTTTTGAAAAATAAAATGACGACAACAAAAGGTAGAAAAAAATATTTTCTATTTTGTGATCAGAATATGTCAGATTTCCATATCATCAAGCTGATCAATCCATAGACTGGTGGGTTGTGTCCATCTACCAGCAGGTGGAGATAGAGAGCAAACTTTTGCCTCCCTATATGTGGTCATGTGCTGCCGGAAACTCCTCAGTATGTTCTCTATCTCAGCAGGTGGTGGTCACACACAGCAGCAGCTCTGGCTAGGCCTCCAAGCCTAATCCTTAGGTTTTGTTGAGGCCTGGGGTTGAGGGCTCTTTTGAGCAAGTGCAAACCTGGTGGTGCCAGGTCCCTCCTTTTCTCCCCCCTCCCGCTGGCTCCGTTTAAAAAAAAAAAAAAAAAAAAAAAAATTTTAAACGTCTTTAAAGGCGTTTAATTCGACGTTCTTTAAACGTTCATTGCAGCTACTCACTGGGACACCAGTTCGTTACAGCTCGGAGCGGCAAGCAGGTAATTTTACCTTTTTATAGCGGGCAGGGGGTTCCCCGATTCTTCTCCTCGTGGCATATGGCGTCGGAGGGCGAGGGCGCAAAGGGTCGCTCCCCGGATCGCTGGAGCGCTTCTAGAGGGGATGCGGGGGTTTTACAACCTGATTCGCCCTTGATGGGTGACAGTTTAGTGACCGATGAATGTCCCGGTCGTTCCTCCGGCGTGGCGGTTTTTTTCCCGCCATAAACGCCCATCCCCCGCTCCTCGCCTCCGCCATCTTGGCCGGCCACGCGGCTCGGACGGCTTCTTCGTGGGCCGCCCTTGAGGTTGGAGACATTAATGCCATGAACGCCCTTAATTTGGGCGACGGCACAAGCGGCTAAAGTTAAGCGCCGTTCTTCCCGCGCGGCTCCTTCGCGGAGTTTCGCGCCGGACGCCATTTTGGATGCGCAGCATGTCTCTCCCCCGCTATTGCGAGCGCCGGTTGAGAGTGCGTCTAGGGCTGTTGCCCAGGCTGCGGAAGTGCACAGTCTGGGGGGTTTCTCCCCCGAGTTTGTTTTGCTGCTGCATCAGGCTTTCCTCATGCAAAACGCTGCCCCTGCTCCCTCTTCTGATAAAGAGGTTGAGGTTCCCAGAGGTAAACGCCCTCGGGTTGATTTCCAGGCCTTGGAGGACTTTGTCTCCTCCGATGTAGATGAGGGCAGCGTGTCTGAGGTCTCCCAACGGTCCTTTGCGGATTCCTTGGAGGAGATAGATCCCCGCTCGGATGGAGCGGATGACCCCTCTGCAGCGCGGCTTTTTAGCCCAGAGGATTTGCCCAACCTGTTTTTACAGGCCATGGACACTTTGAAGATTTCCTCTCCGGAGGACGTCTCTCCCTCAGCCCCTGTTGGCTCTGCCATTATGCTGGGGACGAAGCGCCCGCCTAGATCCTTCCACGTGCATGATGCCATGCACACCTTAATTGCGGCTCAATGGGATGTCCCGGAAACGGGCCTTAAAGTGGCTAGGGCTATGTCCCGCCTCTATCCTTTGGCTGTGAGTGAACGTGAGGCCTATCTGTGGCCTACCGTGGATTCTTTAATCACTGCGGTGACTAAGAAAACGGCGTTGCCGGTGGAAGGTGGCACGGCCCTAAAGGACGCCCAAGACAGAAGATTGGAGGCGGCCTTAAGGTCGTCCTTTGAGGCAGCTGCTTTAAGTTTGCAGGCCTCAGTTTGCGGCTCCTATGTGGCCAGGGCGTGCCTGACTATGGTGCAGCGGGCTTCCCCCTCGGATCTTTCCTTGAGGGCTGATTGGCCGGCCCTGGAATCGGGCTTAGCCTATTTGGCAGACTTGCTGTATGATGTCTTGAGAGCCTCAGCTAAAGGCATGGCTCAGACAGTCTCTGCGCGGCGGTGGCTTTGGCTGAAACATTGGTCTGCTGACCACGCCTCTAAATCCCGCCTGGCTAGATTGCCTTTTAAAGGCAAGCTGCTCTTTGGGGTCGAGCTGGACAAAATCGTGACCGATCTCGGCACGTCTAAGGGCAAGAAATTACCAGAGGTCAGGGCTAGTACTCGTCCCGGTACCTCCAGAGGACGGTTGCTGGAAGCCCGTCGGTACCGCCCGGGCAAGTCGGGTTCCTCTGCCCCCTCTTCCTTCAAGAGGAATTTCTCCCCCAAGCAGCATTCCTTTCGCAGAGACCGCCGTCCCGGAGGTGCTCCCTCCGGTCCTCCCCCAGGGTCTCGTACCCAATGACGGGGCCTTGGTCCACGCCCCAGTGCAGATTGGAGGACGGCTGTCCTCGTTTCTGGGCGAGTGGACCACTATAACTTCAGACGCGTGGGTGCTGGAAGTCATCAGAGACGGCTACAAGCTAGAGTTCTGCCAACCCTTAAGAGACGGGTTTGTACTCTCTCCCTGCAAGTCTCCGGTCAAGCTGTGGCAGTGCAGCAGACCTTGGACAACCTGATCCGCCTGGGTGCGGTCGTTCCGGTGCCAAAAAATCAGATTGGCAAGGGACGTTACTCCATTTACTTTGTGGTTCCAAAGAAAGGAGGTTCTGTCCGGCCTATCCTCGACCTCAAAGGGGTCAATCGGGCCTGGAAAGTGAGGCACTTTCGCATGGAGACTCTCCGCTCTGTTATAGCGGCAGTGAAGGCAGGAGAGTTCTTGGCTTCCTTGGACATCAAGGAAGCGTACCTGCATATTCCCATCTGGCCTCCTCTCCAACGCTTTCTGCGTTTTACAGTCCTGAGACGACACTTCCAGTTCAGAGCCCTCCCTTTCGGGTTGGCTACTGCTCCGCGGACCTTTTCCAAAGTAATGGGGGTCATAGCGGCCTTCCTGCTAAAGGAAGGAGTACAAGTCCATCCTTATCTGGACGACTGGTTGATCCGAGCCCCCTCTTATGCAGAGTGCGGCAAAGCTATGGACCGGGTAGTTGCTCTTGTGAGCTCCCTGGGATGGATCATCAACTGGAAGAAGAGCCAGCTGCGCCCGACTCAGTCCCTGGAGTATCTGGGAGTTCGATTCGACACCCAAGTGGGCAGAGTGTTCCTGCCAGACAATCGGATTGTCAAGCTTCAGGCTCAGGTGGACTAGTTCCTAGTAGCCTCTCCTATTCGGGCTTGGGACTACGTGCAGCTGTTGGGCTCTGACGGCCATGATGGAAGTAGTGCCCTGGGCCAGGGCTCATATGAGACCACTACAGCTATCTCTGCTGCTGCGCTGGACTCCGATGTCGGAGGATTATGCTGTGCGCCTTCCCGTGGACCCAGCAGTGCGCAAGGCGCTGGGCTGGTGGACGCAGACAGACAAGTTGTCTGCAGGATTGCCTCTGGTGACCCCGGAGTGGATTGTCGTCACGACAGACGCCTCTTTGATGGGCTGGGGAGCCCACTGCTTGGGAAGGACAGCGCAGGGGCTCTAGTCTCCTGCAGAGGCAAGTGGTCTATCAACCTCCTGGAACTCAGAGCCATTCGGTTGGTGTTATTGGAGTTCATCCCGGTACTGGTGTTGTAGCCTGTACGGGTCCTGTCGGACAATGCCACGGCTGTGGCCTATATCAACCGCCAGGGAGGTACCAAGAGCGCCCCTCTAGCCAAGGAGGCTATGAGTCTTTGCCAGTGGGCGGAAGCGAACCTGGAGCAGCTTTCAGCGGCCCACATTGCCGGAGTCATGAATGTCAAGGCGGACTTTCTCGGTCGCCATACCTTGGAGCCCGGAGAGTGGCAGCTATCTGCTCAGGCGTTCTTGGACATTACGAAGCGCTGGGGCCAGCCGAGCCTAGATCTGATGGCGTCATCGGCCAATTGCCAAGTGCCGCGCTTTTTCAGCAGAGGACGGGACCCTCGATCCCTGGGAGTAGATGCTCTTCTCCAACAGTGGCCGACACAAGAGCTCCTCTATGTGTTCCCGCCCTGGCCCATGTTGGGCAGGGTGCTAGACCGGGTGGCAAAGCATCCCGGCAGGGTAATCCTGGTGGGTCCGGATTGGCCCAGACGTCCCTGGTATGCGGACTTGATCAGGCTCTCAGTCGACGATCCTCTGCGGCTGTCAGTGGAGCAGGGCCTGTTACATCAGGGTCCCGTGGTGATGGAGGATCCCTCTCCCTTTGGTCTTACGGCCTGGCTATTGAGCGGCAGCGTCTGAGGAAGAAGGGCTTCTCAGACAAGGTCATCGCCACTATGCTGAGAGCGAGGAAGCGCTCTACTTCTACTGCTTACGCCAGGGTTTGGCGTATCTTTGCAGCATGGTGTGAAGCAGGCTCACTTTCTCCCTTCACTGCTCCAATTTCTTCAGTGTTGGCGTTCCTGCAAGAAGGTCTGGAGAAAGGCCTGTCGCTCAGTTCCCTTAAAGTCCAGGTAGCGGCTCTGGCTTGCTTCAGGGGCCGCCTGAAGGGTGCTTCCCTGGCTTCGCAGCCAGATGTGGTGCGCTTTCTCAAGGGAGTTAATCACCTGCGCCCTCCTCTGCACTCAGTGGTGCCTGCGTGGAATCTCAACCTGGTGCTAAGAGCATTGCAGAAGCCGCCTTTTGAACCCTTGTCGAGGGCATCTCTGAAAGACCTGACGTTGAAAGCAGTCTTTTTGGTGGCTATCACTTCAGCCAGAAGAGTTTCCGAGCTCCAGGCGCTCTCATGTCGAGAGCCTTTTCTGCAGTTCACTGAGGCAGGAGTGACTATTCGCACAGTGCCTTCCTTCCTGCCCAAGATTGTTTCTCGCTTCCATGTGAATCAGCAGCTCTGTCTCCCTTCCTTTCGTAGGGAGGACTACCCAGAGGAGTACTCTGCTCTTAAATATCTGGATGTGAGACGAGTCATCTTCAGATACTTGGAAGTGACCAATGATTTCCGGAAATCGGATCATCTGTTTGTCCTGTTTGCAGGTCCTCGTAAGGGTCTGCAGGCTGCTAAGCCTACAGTGGCAAGATGGGTCAAGGAAGCCATTGCAGCGGCTTATGTGGCCGCGGGGAAGGTGCCGCCTATCCAGCTGAAGGCTCACTCCACGAGAGCTCAGGCGGCCTCGATGGCAGAGGCCGGATCCGTCTCCTTGGAAGAGATATGCAAGGCGGCAACTTGGGCTTCGGCTCATACATTCTCCAAGCATTACTGTTTGACTGTGGCTGCACGGGCGGAGGCCCGGTTTGGAGCTTCAGTGTTGAGGTCAGGGATTTCAATGTCCCGCCCTGGGTGAGTACTGCTTCGGTACATCCCACCAGTCTATGGATTGATCAGCTTGATGATATGGAAGGTAAAATTATGTATAATCATACCTGATAATTTTCTTTCCATTAATCATAGCTGATCAATCCATAGCCCCTCCCAGATATCTGTTCTGTTTTTATTCTGGTTGCATTTCAGGTTCAAGTTTAGTCTTCAGTTATTTCAGAAAGACTTCGTGTTCAAGTTCTTTCACTTGGATTCTTCAAGAGTTGAGACGAGTTTGTGTTACAGTGAGCTGCTGCATTCCTCTCCCCTCCGTTTTACGGGGCTGGATTGAGACATAAATTCTGCCGGCACTCCCTCCCGCTTCGTGCGGCTGTAGGGCAGCTTTGTACCCCTCCCGCTTCGGCGGTGTTAGGGTCAGTCAGCTCCTCCCGCGGTTGCGGTTGCAGGATAAGCCAGATCCCCCCGCATCGGCGGGTGTGGTGTCCCTCCCCCGCTCCGCGGGGATGAGCTGGACGGATTCCCCTCCCCCACTTGTGTGGGGATGAGCTGGGTTAATTCCCCTCCCCCGTTTCGGCGGTGGTGAGCTGGGCAGAGTGTCCCTTCGTGGGTGTAATTCTCTAAGTGCTGAGTCCTGCGGATGGAGCTTTGATATCGACATACTGAGGAGTTTCCGGCAGCACATGACCACATATAGGGAGGCAAAAGTTTGCTCTCTATCTCCACCTGCTGGTAGATGGACACAACCCACCAGTCTATGGATTGATCAGCTATGATTAATGGAAAGAAAATTATCAGGTATGATTATACATAATTTTACCTTGAAATGCGTATCCTGCCAGAACTGGTGTTAGATGTGGGTAGGGACCAGGCAGAAATTTTGGAGTAGACCCCAAAGCCCACTACCAGACCATATCACCTTCAACTTAGGGCTCTCTCTGGCCAGGGGGCAGTTGTCCTAGTTGTACTCCCCTAATACCATCCCTGGCTTGTGTGATCTTTTTATTTTGCACAGTATAGGAGGAAATGCATCTCTTTCTCTTTGGTGGTGTTTTATGGGTTTTGGTTTAATATATGTTTATCATTTTTGGTTAGCTATTATGTAGTTGGCATTTGTGATCTGTGTGTGTGTGACCAAGGTATTCTGTTAGCATGAATTTTCTATGTAGTTTATTTTGTTCTTTGTTCCGTATTGGTTGTGATTTATAAAACAACAGTTGTACAGAGTATTGTTTCTTTTTATACTTTAATAAAATGATTTAAATATAAAATCGTAACTGTTTGAGGCTTCTGCGGATGGGATGAGACAGAGCTGACAGGGATAGAGTTCACGGGGACGGGGACAGAGGTTGCAGGGACTGGGCGGGGACAAACTTTGTTCCCTTATCATTCTCTACGCAGTAGGTAGCACAGAACAACTCACAGCTCTAAAAAGACAAGATGGAGCACTTTGAAAGATGATGGAGCAGATCTCAGGATTATCTGCACTATTTATTGTTTATCAGCCAGGGGGGGTGTGTGTGTAGAAATGAGTGTTGTTATATGCTCAAGACATATTAGCTGTACAAAAGAGGCTTTGTTGTTAATGTTGGCCGTTGATAAACTCTTTTCTTTTGAAAAACTTAATAAACAAGAAATTGAAAACAAAAAAACCAACAACAGCAGCAAAAATCTATTTTTGTCATGGCCAAGTCTTCTGCTCTCCGAGAACATTGGAGGTATTGAAAGTGGATGCAAGGCATGCTGCCTTTCCAAAGAAAATCTCAAAATCAACTCTCTGAACTACAGTACAATTATTACACAGTGAAACAGATGAAATAATAATGAAACAATTTTATAAAAACGAGAGGGGCCTGTCAGTGTAATACTCAGTGCTACCAAGTGCTCACCAGCACCCGCACTTACCTTTGATTGACAAGTGGTGAGCACTCATTGCTCTCTGTCAGTGGGTTTTGTTGTAAGGATTATTTCCAAAGAAAGTGGCACAGTATTGCTGTTAACCATTTATTATCTTTAGGTGTAAATATTATGGGTACTGTTTGAAACATATATATAGCCATTTAGGTAATTTGATAATTTTAAATATTTATTTTATTTATTTGTAGCATTTGTATCCCACATTTTCCCACCAATTTGCAGGCTCAATGTGGCTTACATTTGTCGTAATGGCGGTTGCCATTCCCGTGTAACAGAATTACAAATGGTATTGCGTTAAGGTGCATACATACATGGTAACATACATGGAACATGGCATATATGGAACAGATCATGGTATATATATATATATATACCATGTGCATACATACGTGTTAAAGAAAAATAAATTATGGTATTACATGAAGGTTTCTGAGAATAAATTGGATTGTAACATACATTAGGTCATCGATTATAGAGAGTCCCTATTCAGCATAAAGTTGAAGTGGTAGTGCTTGATCATAAATATCAAAGAGGTTAATCAGTCATGAGGTAAAAGATCGGTTATGTATAGATCGTGTATAGCGTTGTTATTTAGTATTTAAGATGGAAGTTTATGGTATGCCTTCTTGAAAAGATCTGTTTTCAGTAGCCTTCAGAAGATGGTTAGGTCCTGCGTTGTTTTTATGGCCCTCGGTAGTGCGTTCCATAGCTGCGTGCAGATGTATGAGAAACTGGTCGCGTATGTGGATTTATATTTTAGCCCTTTACAGTTAGGATAGTAGAGATTGAGGAATGTGCAGCAAATGTTTCCAACTGTTGACTGTCGCATTTCTCATAACCTTGGGATTACGTTTACTGCATAGAGGTGCTCTATTCAACACATCCCCCGCACATTTCAAAGGCATTGGATTTCATCTCATCACATTACCCTCTGAACCCCAGGTCATCACTTTCATTTTTGGATAGTTTAATTTCAGATCTGAGTAACTCCCAAATTCCCGGGCAAGGATCCTTTGAATGGGTTAATATTACGAAAATGTCATCTGCAAAAGCTAAACATTTAATTTCCTTCCTACCTTACCCTTACACTCCAGATTTCCCTATTCAGTCTTTGCTTTTGCAGAAATAGTTCCAAAAAGAGTAAGAAACGGAAGGGAGACAAGGAGCACAAAAGGCAATGAAATTACTCCATTTATCATTACTTCAGCTTCCAGCTCGCTTTACAAAGCCATTGGGAGATTTTTAAAAACTGCCCTGGAAATCATAATAGTGATAACTTTATTGAAGGTCTTTTCTGTATGATAGACTTCTATGTGCATAATTCCCTTATCCTTACAGTATGTCATGGCAGCCAACATCTTCCTAACATTATATAGTGTGGGTCTCTTTTTTTATAAAGCCAACTTGCTCTTTATTCATCAATTTGGGGAGTATATTGGCTAATCGATCTACATACAGTTTGGCTGGCAATTTGAGAAGTGATATGGGCCTATAAGACTCTGTTTATTATATCCTTTCCTGTCTGTATCATAAAAACCAAAGCAAAGAATTCATTCAATCTCTCCACTATGGCCTTGTCCTCCCTGAGTGCCCCCTTTGCTCCTTCATGATCTAACAGTCCCACGGATTCCCTCACAGGCTTTCTGTTTCTGATGTACCTGAAAAAGGTTACCCTGGAGTGTATACCATCTAGTCCAGGTGATTTATCATTCTTCAACTTGTCGATTTGGTTCAGTATGTGTTCCAGGTACACCGAGATTTATTTTAGTTCCTCCACATCGTCACTCTTGGAAATACTTGTAAAACAAATAGGAGGAAATATTTCTTCACTCAAAGAATAGTTAAACTTTGGAACTCGCTGCCAGAGGATATGGTAACAGCTTTAGCGTATCTGGGTTTAAAAAATGTCTGGACAAGTTCCATGGTCTGCTATTGAGATGGACATGGGGGAAGCCACTGCTTCTCCTGGAATTGATAGCATGGTGCTAGTATTTATTTGGATTTGCTCACACTTTTTTCACTAGTAGCTCAAGGTGAGTTACATTCAGGTACACTGGGTATTTTGCTGTCCCTGAAGGGCTCACAATGTTATCTAGATAGTGCTGAATATTGATCGGTTCTATCTGGGTAACCATAGGCCCTGCACCCTGGAACATGTCCCAATTCTCCTCCTTACAATCAAATACCTTTTGGCCAGATATTTTTTTTTTGTTTTGTTACATTTGTACCCCGCGCTTTCCCACTCATGGCAGGCTCAAGGCGGCTTACATGGGGCAATGGAGGGTTAAGTGACTTGCCCAGAGTCACAAGGAGCTACCTTCCTAGGGCTATGAAGTAGGAATCGAACTCAGTTCCTCAGGACCAAAGTCCACCACCCTAACCACTAGGCCACTCCTCCACTCCATATTGAGTTGTTCAGCCAAAAATTATATGTTCCCTAGCCCCAGATTCCAAAGGTAATTGTACATTGTAATTTGTTTTTAATTGAAGCCTTCTTGACTCTGAGATCACCCAAACCTCTGGCTCATGAGGTTCCATTATGCCTTAGTTACATTGGGATGCTGGAGATACAATAAGAAATATTGAATCTGTCATCAGCGTGCCCAATATTTCATTCAGATATGCAGACTTCTAACATTGAAAAAGAACTGCAGCAGTTGTATTCTAGTAAGAGGACGTTAAGGAAAGCAAACCAGATGTAGTTTCAGAGGCTTGCTCTGTCATTTAATAAAAGACTACAGCTGTAGTCAGGCACTCACAGACGCTGCTATATAATACAGTTTCCTTACACTGGTTGCATGAAAGTTTTCCTGTTTCATTGTGGCTCAGGGCTCAAATATGTGTATTCAGTGCATCTTTTCTAGCAAAAAAGGTGCCGGTACTTAAATGCTAGGCCACCCTTCAAGGGTGGGGTGATCACTGAGGGATCCACCCCACAATAGCCAGTCCCCCTGCAATCAGTCACAGAACCTATGACAAGGCAGAATTGGTGTGTAGAGCCTGAGCTCTTTCATTAAAACTTGGGGTCCTTGGGTCAATTTTAGCAGACAATGGAAAAGGTGCCGGTACTTAGTACCCCCAAGTACCCCCACAAAATAAGCCCTGTGTGTATTTATTATAAAGGCAGTTAATAAATCCCAATAATCTGGTTTTACTGCTGGGAGTGTGTTGAGTCATGGTTGGCTTTAGGGAAGAGGGGATTTCGGATGTAGGTCACGCCTTTTCAGTTGTAGCTCACCGTGAGTTACATTCAGGTACACTAGGCATTTCCTTGTCTCCAGAGGGTTTACAATTTAAGTTTTGTACCTGAGGCAATGGAGGGTTATGTGACTAGCCAAGATTACAAGGAGCAGCAAAGGGATTTGAACTCTAGCTTCCCTGGTTCTCAGTCCACTGCTCTATTAGGCTAGAGGTGGAGATATGTTGATCTCAGTGGTAAGGTCTATGGACAAAGGAAACTTGTTACTGTTAACATCTAATGTATGTCCAGAGTGTCTATTCTAGCTTTTGAACTTCTGGGTTTTATATTTAATCTTTTTTTGCACAGAAAAACATGTAACATGAGTGTTACATGCTCTGTATTTCAGCAGATGCAAAATACTGAACATTTTTTTAATGTCTAGCCAATCCCACAGCATGTAGACAGGCTTGTTCTTTTTGCCTCCTGTCAGTGGGCTGATGGTGTCTGGGAATGTAGAAGAGACTTGTTTATAACTCAGGGCTCTGATGGACACACAGACTGCTTTCACAACTTGCCAGGGAGCCTCGGTGTTGGGTTTAGAGAAAGCTCTTTATTTAATGCTATACTTAGAGAGAGAATGTGGCTGGGTAGTGATCCAAGATCTGAAAAGATTTCTCAGAAAATGGATGCTGTGATAACAAAATTTTAGTGAATAGGTACTGCAATATTTGGGACCTTCTCCAAAGGAAAAAGAAATACTGAATATATCTATATCTATCTATCTATCTACATATATTGATTGGGATTTATTAACTGCCTTCATGAAGAGATTAATCCAAGGCGGTGTACAGCAGATACTTGTTGAATTGTCACTGAGGGACGTAATTATAACACTGACAGATATTTTGATGATAATTGGTACAACAATGATGGAGAAGTCTCAGGATTCATTTGTACTTGGCACCAAATTTTCAGCGCTTTTCATTGAATTCCTTCCATAGTTCTGATCATATAAAAGTATGCATGTTGTTTATTGAGCTAACCCTCTCCCTATCAAACAGTTCACTGAACACATAGAATACACGTTCTTGAAGGGTCATTTCCCCTCTGATAAGGGCAACATTATACTCACCCCAATCCCTAAAAAAGTCAATAATAAAGATCAGTCACTTTACAAACTATAGACCAGTGGCTTCAATACCTTTACTGACCAAAATGATGGAGGGCCTAGTAGCACAACAATTAATGGAATATCTGACACATTACTCACTGCTCCACAGTTCTCAATCAGGCTTCAGGCCACAATACTGCACAAAGACAGTCATAATCATATTGTTAACAAAATTCAGAAGATTGATTTGGCAAGGTGGGAAAATTCTAGTACTGCAATTTGATATGTCGATGTAGTAGACCACACAGCACTAATGACTCTGCTAGACAATATGGGAATCAGTGGTACAGTGGCAGCTTGGATCAATGGATTCTTGAGGACCAGATCATATGTGGTAAAGATGTCCAACCAATTATCCATTTTATGGATCCCTGAACTCCCCAATATCAGCTATACTATTTAACATCATGATGGCTGCACTCAGGAAGAAAGTAGAAAACATAGGATTTAACCCATTTATATACGTTGACAATGTCACTATATACCTTTTAGTAACAATATCACAGAGATATTGGGCAAGATTAAAGAAGGTCTAGACCTTTTGGAAAACTGGGCCAAAATTTACAAATTGAAACTAAACAGAGAAAAAAAATAAATTCCTGGTACTAACCAGTTCGCACAATCCCACTTCCTACCAAAATTTCACAGTAGACCTGGCATAAAAAAACCTCTCCCGAGATCAGAAAATATTTATTTTTCCTTCATACTTGTATATCTTTTCTTTATCTTATATATATATTTTTTTAATCCAGCTACTTAACGTAAGTGTAGCATAACATAGCAGCTGTATTGCTCTCTCCGATGCTGGCCACCATTTCGAGGAACCATGCCGCTGCTTCAGGGGGGAAATTTCTCATATGCTGCTATCAAGAAGTTTTGCGTGTATTAAAATGCTCAGCAGAGATCTCTAGTATCTTTACCATAAGTATTTCCTAGTGAACTTTTGATTTGGAAAGATCTTGCCATTTCTAGAACAAGGGTGTTCTCTCCTGCTTGATTGACAGTTGTGGGAGGAGAAATCCTTTTGAGTGGAATTATGAGGTGGTATAAATGCCAAGCCCAGGAGAGAAATGTTTGTCTTTGACCTTTTGCTCTCCTGGCCACTGTACCATTAAGTAAGGGGGAGTTATGGCTGAGTAAAACAGCCAGTACCGCAGGAAAGGAGTGAGGAAGTAGTAACAGAACCTATAGGCAGAACTGGAACAGGCATCAGACCACCAATATTGCCTTCTGAGGAGAAATAAGGAGAAGAGCAGTGGAAAGCACCTATCCAGGAGAAGCATCAGAACAGAGAATCCCAATAGTGCATCCTGTAGGGGAAGGGAAGTGTGTACCTGCAGGCTCAAAGAACCCAGCTCCCTGACAAGCCATCAACTCATAGCAGTCCCTCTCTGGAAGCAGAGTCCCAAGCGAGAGAGCAGCTGTAAAGAACATTTTGTAAAAAAAAAACCTCTTCCAAGGTAAAGGCTTCAACAGATTTACTATCATAGAGACTGTAAATGTTGGATATTATCTTTATGATTATAATGTGATTATAAATAGATTATGCTGAGACCAGACATTTGTTTCCTTTATCATGCAAGTTTGTCAGTCCCTTTGTGATTGGAATTGCACTTTCTGGTCTAGACTGACTTATTGGGAGAAAGAAGTGGTTTGAATGAATGAGTAGATTTATAGTGCCTTTTGGTCTCCCAGCTTACTAGTACAAGAATTGTTAATAGTAACCTGCCCTTATGCTCACTGGGCAACAGCCTTATGTGGAATGTGATCTCAGTCTCTCAAATTTACTGCAAACACTCACTGTAGTATTTATATTATTTCAAAGAGGGCTTCCTTCTGGAGTTCATAGGATGTAGTATGTATAAGCAACTTACTAAGATGTGCTTGGCAGATTGCTTTTGAGCAAGCCTCCGGCGCCCAGCAGGACAGGAAATATTTCTCTTCATGCTGGTTTCTGACTGCTTACAGCTGTGCCCAATCATGCGCATAGTAGTCTTAATTTCAGCTGCCCCTGTGAAACAAGAACTAGAGTTGTACACATTACAACCTCTGCTTCTGGCTTGGACATTATCACGTACAAAGAAAAGATTTAGCGGCAGAACAGCTGTGACCTCCTCCCCCCCCCCCCTTCAGCACAGAACACAAATCACACCCCCACACCATGGCCTACTTCAGGGTTGCAGGACTTTTAGGATTAACTATGCAAACTCTCTCAATCAAAATAGTAAATGAAATCAGCCCATAAATGCAGTCGATCATATGACTGAGTTTATCTCATCTACAGTAAAAACAAAAGCTGTGTACTCTCTTTAGTGCAGGAAGGCTTTAATTTGCCAGAATATTTTTAAAGTAAAGCTTAAATACCATATTGGAAGCAGGTTTTTTTTCCCTAGAAAGCATAATGAAAGTGGATGTTGTTTCTGTGGCTGATTCTCCAAAGAGACAAACTCTGGTGGTTCCCCCTTAATCAACTCGCAAGATTTTACAGCACATTTGAAAAACGGAAGATAATTTGACAGGCAGGCCAACTGAACAATTTGGTAGCGGTTTGCTGCTTGCACAGTAGTAGCCATAATAAAACGGCCCGCAGTCCTACAATTGAAGGTCTGATTATTTTTCTTTGCTAGTGGCTCTCTGGACATAACAAAATATTCATATTATTTACTGTACATACAGAGAGCAAAAAAAAAAAGCATGAGCAATACAGCAGAGGAAAGCTTTACATTTTTGCAGTTGACACAAGGAATAGGGTTCTTAACTTTAAAAGAGATGGAACACGCAGGATATTTCAAATCACCCAGAGCTGTGGGTTGAAGGCTCCCTCTCAAACTTTGTCCAATTGTGGATGATTAGAGGGGAGGAGACAAGTCTGACTCTTAATGATTTGAAATGATGATTTGAAAGGGGCAGACAGGCAGTAGAGTTTCTAGGACTGTGTCAGATAGACTTGTCAGAACTTAACAGCCCTGTCACTTTGAGAGCCCTGCCTCTTGCCTTTCTCTTTGCCCTGTTTCTGCCCCCTTGTTGGATGGGGATGGGTAATTAGGTATGTGTATGTGTGTGCACATGCCTTCCCTTTCACCCCCTACCCTTCCCATTCACCTCTCTCACCTGCCCTTGCTGCAGCTGGGAACATCACACTTTCTCAGGGAGCCAATATATTTAAAAATTGTCTGCTTTTAAAATGAACCCCCTCCTCTGGCATGGTGACCTAGTTTGATAGCCATGTTGCCCTTCTCCCCCCCACTTGCATACCTACCTGGTGCTTGAATGTGAAACCAAAAATTGCCCCTTCATCCCTATTCTCTTTTCTCCAAAGTCTTGTATACCTATCTCTCCGGTCCCCCTCCCAGCTGAATTGAGTTTTCAGTTGACTATGGAATGACTTGTAATTAACTGTGGGTCTGAGCTGTTTGAGTAAGGAGTTCCAAATTTTGCAATTTTGGTAGGGAAAGGTGGCAGTATGAATGTTCTTATAGATTAATTTCTTACATCTAGGGAAATGTACCATTGTTTTAGAAGCATTCACAAGGGTAGGTCAATAAGGTTATTCATATAGGATGGTGACATACCACATCATACCATATAAAATCTGGTAAACGAATATGCTTAGTTTGAATGATATTCTTAATTTTATTGGAAGCCAGTGTAATCTGAAAAGAAGAGGTGTAGCTTTTGTGTATCGTGGCAATCTGCAAATTAGCTGGGCAGCCATGTTTTGCGCAGTCTGTAACTTTTTAAGAAGTTAATTTCTAATTCCGGCATATATGGAATTGCTGTATCCTGCATTATCCAAACAATCTAAACTTTATAATAAAACAGATATAAAACATAAAATACAGAATAAACTGTACAAACAAACACAACTAACTAAAACCAAATCATTCTACTGCCTATAAAAAAAAGAAAGAAAATGAAATCAGATCAATTATCTGCCTGTATAACTTAAACAACTCCATTAATAAAAATGCATTCTGAAATAAATATGTTTTCTAATCTGAAGAAGAGACGTTACCTGCCGCAGCTCTAGAGGAAGCTTGTTCCACATTGTTGTCCAGTTATAAAAGACGCCTGGGAATGATCTTCCTCCAGATGAACCTGGTGAAATGAGGGAACATCTAAAACATTTTCCCTGGGACCTCTAATTTCTAACAAGGCAATACATTTTCAAAGAAATAACCAGAGGTGCATCATTATGTAAGGCCTTAAACACTAGCAACAATATTTTAAATCTAATTCCGCAAACCACAGGGAGCCAATGAAGCCTAATAATTTCCAGATAATTCTGGCAGTCAGTGGCAGACTTAGATATTCAGCTTTATGATTGGGAACAAGAAGAAGAGAAAGACTGTGGTAGAAGCATTTTTACTGTACCCAGCAGTATGAATCTAAATGAGTTAAGGAATAGAAGGGGGAAACCCACTTTCCCCGATATTCAGCCAGCAGCGGGCAATGCATTTGCTGTTTTTCCACCAGCATTAAACCCAGATATTCAATGCCAGGCCATTTCCAGTGACCGGTATAGAATATCCAGGTTTATTGTAGCCGCTAAAAAATTAACCTGCTATGTCGTTATTCAGCGCTAACCACTTAACTTTTTAGCAGTCAAAGATAGACCTGCTATTTAAGTGGCCTATACTGACTGCCCAACATAGCTGGTTTGGTGCCGAATATCCGCGTGATGGGATATTCAGCAGAAGATAACTGGATATTTCCTGCTGAATATCTGCGATTAGGCATTTAAACGCTATTTAACCGGCCGGGAGTTATTCCTGGCCGTTTAAGTAGTTTTGAATATCGAGGGGCCTTGTGCTGACTCTTAACCTGAACCCCAATAATACAGCAGACTAAGCACAACAGGAAACGGACTTGAGGAAGGGTATTTTTAAAATGGAGGGTGTAAGCATAAAAAGGGATCGTGCCAATATTCAAAACAATTTAACCAGCCAGAAACGGCCACTGACCTGTTAAATTGCTTCTTCAGGGCTATCTGCAAATTTTCAGTGGCATTAAACCAGTTATCGCCTCTGAAAATAATCGGTTAGTGCCTAAGTTAAAGCCTGCTATTTTGGGGGCATTCTTGAGGTGGAGTCGGCACTTGGCCGGTTAAGTGCCGATATTTAGTACATAACTACTACTACTACTACTTAACATTTCTATAGCGCTGCTAGGGTTACGCAGCACTGTACAATTTAACATAAAAGGACAGGCCCCGCTCAAAGAGCTTACAATCTAAAGGCATAAGTACATAAGTGTTGCCATACTGAGACAGACTGAAGGTCCATCAAGCCCAGTATCCTGTTTCCAACAGTGGCCAATCCAGGTAACAAGCAACTGACGATCCAAAACAGTACAATACATTTTATGCTGCTTACCCTAGAAATAAGCAGTGGATTTTTCCAAGTTCATTTTAATAATGGCTTATTGACTTTTCTTTTTGGAAGATATCCAAACTATTTTTTAAACCCCGCTAAACTAACTGCTTTTACCGCGTTCTCTCAACAAATTCCAGAGTTTAATCACATGCTGAGTGAAGAAATATTTTCTACGATTCATTTTAAATTTACTACTTTGTAGCTTCATTGCGTTCCCCCCTAGGCCTAGTATTTTTGGAAAGAGTAAACAAGCGATTCACGTCTATCCGTTTCACTCCATCATGCCTCTATCATATCTCCCCTCAGCTGTCTAACCAGCAAGGATAACCACATAAATGGGTCCGCATAAAACACAGCCCCATCTATTATGCGGTTACCCATGGGTGGTTAAGTTCTGAATATTAACTTAACCAGCCATGCATGTCTTAGCCGGTACCAAATAAACCGGATAGTCAATATCAAAGCCCGGACACGGTCTGGCATTGAATATCTGAGAATAACACCAGCGGCGGTCAGCAAAACGTTCAATGCCACTGGCTGAATATTGACCCCTATAAAAATATGAAGCATAAAATATATATGGAGGCAAAAGTAAAGACGGAGACATAGCAATAGAGGCATAAATTAGAAGTGCTGCATTCACAGATCGACTTAAAACAGCGTTCATTAAGCAAGTGAGATGCTTTCCTGCCTCTCTGAAAGTATTTTCTTGGAATTCAGCATTGCATTAATCAGGCTTTAAAGCAAGGGAGAGCTATAATTATCTGGGGACCTAATGTGGTTTTTGTTCAAGAAATACTGGATCGTAGCCTGCTCCCACGCTGCCCAGTAGTTCAGCCACTCGGCTTTTAGTGGAGATATTTACAGCACTGAGCACACAGCTGTCAACTTATAACGTTTTCCAGCAGTTTAAATTTACGGTCATGGAGAAAAAAATGTGCAGGCATGCGGGCCTGTTCTTTTACATATGAATAAGCCTATTGAAAGTGAAAAGTTTCTCTGTGGACTTTCTGGTGCTACGCTGGGGGTGGAGGGTAGGGGGTGAAGAGGAATTATTTTTGAGGCACACAACACGCCTTGTATTTAAGCAGCTTTCATGTGTCTGGATAGCAGTCTCTAGTAATCTCTCCCATACAAAGGTATGGAAGAACAGGCTGAAAGAATATTGGTAGGAAGGTGACAAATCCAGGCCAGCCAGATGTCAATGTTATCATGCTTTATATCACAGTAATGCCTACCAAGGTAGAATACTTAAAATGAATAGACAAGTAGTTCACCCAAAAGCTCTTGGTTTGATAAATAATTTACTCAAATCTTGATCTTGATTTTATCAGAGGGGAGAAAAAGTCTCATAATATCACAGGGGCTTTACGTGTGGGGTTTCTACATCAACCCAACATCCGTTGAGCTGATAGAGACACAGATAAGTGATTGCACTTTTCATGTTTAATGCTTATAGCCTTTCACTTGCCACCTCAAGAGCAACTATACATTGAAGAGTTACAGTACAAGAGGAATAAAAAACAGAAAAATAAATTAAAAACATGAAATAACTCTAAATCGACATTTGGAAGGAGAGGGTTTTGTCAATGATTATATGAGCCACAGGAGGGCATGACCCAGATGTTGAGTTAATGTAGAAATCCACATGTAAGCCCCTGTGATATTGTGAGACTTTTTCTCCCCCTCTGATCAAATCAAGATTAAGATTTGAGTAAATTATTTATCAAACCAATAGTTTTTGGGTGAACTACTTGTCTATTCTTTTTATTAAGCCGTCTGCTTGTTGCCGATAGACTAGTTCCATGTCACATTTGATTTAAGGTACCAAGGTAGAATAAGCATACAGTTCTATGTTAAGACACAGGTCGAGCTAATGGATTTCTAGTTCCAACTTCTATAGAAACAGATCCATAGACACGTAGAGATCCTTACAGGCTTATTTTCAAAAGAGGACGCCCATTTCTGACACAAATCGGAAGATGGACGTCCTTCTCACAGGGTCACCCAGATCAGTATAATGGAAAGCCGATTTTGGGCATCCCCAATTGCTTTCCGTCGCGGGGACGACCAAAGATCCCGGGGGCGTGTCGGAGGCGTAGCGAAGGCGGGACTTGGGCGTGCCTAACACATGGGCATCCTCGACCCATAATGGAAAAAAAAGGGCGTCCCTGACAAGCATTTATACGACTTTACCTGGTCCTGTTTTTCTTACGACCAAGGCACAAAAAGATGCCCGAATTGACCAGATGGCCACCGAAGAGAATCGGGGATGACCTCCCCTTACTCCCCAAGTGGTCACTAACCCCCTCCCACCCTCAAAAAATATCTTGAAAAATATTTTGTGCCAGCCTCAAATGTCATACTGAGGTCCATCACAGCAGTATGCAGGTCCCTGGAGCAGTTTTAGTGGGTACTGCAGTGCACTTCAGGCAGGCGGACCCAGGCCCATACCCCCCCCCCCCCCAACCTGTTACATTTGTCGGAAACAGCGAGCCCTCCAAAACCCACCAGAAACCCACAGCACCCACATCTAGGTGGCCCCCTTCACCCGTAAGGGCTGTGGTAGTGGTGTACAGTTGTGGGTAGTGGGTTTGGGGGGGGAGGGGGGTTGGGGAGCTCAGTACACAAGGTAAGGGAGCTGTGTACCTGGGAGCAATTTCTGAAGTCCACTGCAGTGCCCCGTAGGGTGCCTGGCATGTCAGGGGAACCAGGGCACTACGAATGCTGGCTCCTCCCATGACCAATTGGCTTGCATTTGGTCGTTTCTGAGATGGGCATCCTTGGTTTTCATTATTGTCGAAAATCTGAAACGACCAAGTCTAGAGACGACCATCTCTAAAGACGACCAAAATTTCAAGATTTGGGCATCCCCGACCGTATTATCGAAACGAAAAATGGGCATCCATCTTGTTTCGATAATACGGGTTTCCCTGCCCCTCCATCGGGATGTTTTGCGAGGACGGCCTCAGCAAAACTTGGGCGTCCATTTTGATTATGCCCCTCCACGGGTGCTGCTCTATTAAGGATCACAAAGATCCCTAATGGCTCAACTGGGGTACTGGACTTTAACTTTTGCATACACCCACAGCTTCTGAAACAAGAAGCTGGCTCTCCTTAGCAAAGCTTATTACTTGGGTACTGCACACCAACTCGTAACCTGCGCTTTTTGTATTCTAATAGATCAGTTCTTCCAAATCTCAGACAGGCCTGCCTAAAGTTTGGAACGATCTACCCCTATACATATGAGGCGAACAGTCTTTTACAAAATTTAAATCAGCCCTGAAAACTTATTATTTTCAGCTTGCATTTGGTTGACGTGGAGGGGCGTAATCGAACGCCCATCTCCATAGGCGTCTATGTCCGAAAACGGGTATGTGAAGAGGCGGGACAGACCGTATTATCGAAAAAAGATGGGAGTCCATCTTTCGTTTCGAAAATACGGTTTGGATGGACCAAATACCATGGATTTGGTCCTTTCTGAGATGGGTGTTTTTTTTTTTCAGCGATAATGGAAACTAAAAACGCCCAGCTCAGAAACGTCCCAATCCAAGCCATTTGGTCGTGGGAGGGACAAATGTATAACACTACCATAGCTCTTAGGGGTGAAGGGGGCAACTACATGTGGGTACAGTGGGTTTTAGAGGCCTCCCATTTACCACCCCAAGTGTTACGGGTGGTGGGGTGGGCCTGGGTCTGCCTGCCTGAAGTGCACTGCAGTACCCACTAAAAGTGCTCCAGGGACAGGACTTGTTGCTGCTGTATAACCTTGGCACAGCAGTTCACACCTGAAGACTAACTCACTGAAAACGTCCTTTATTTGAATAAGCACCTTTACTCACAGTTAACTGCAGATCAGAGGTTGTGCCCCACTGGCAACGAGTCTCGCTGGTACTGAGATTAGCAGTAGGTCCACACTGGCAGAATGGTGTACAATGCCCTCTTTCAGCAACATTCAAAGTAAGAACTAAGTGCTGTAACGTGGCTAACACATGAAAGGGATCTAAAAGTGTCTTACACAAATGGCCACTACCTCATGGACTACCGGAAACAAAACAGGGCACACTCTGACCCAGTAAGCAGAGGGAAAAGTACTATGGGAGTAGAGCCTACCAACTACCAACTTCGTGAGCATTTGCCACAAGCTAGTGGAATCACGGAGCCCAATACCCTACACCCACCACAATGCATTGCTGATGTGACTCTGCAGTGCCCTTAACAGAAAAGGTGTCACACTCACCCGAGACCCACATCAGAACCAGGGAAAGGCTGTCAGAGGATAGAACACATTCTGCTGTCATGGAGGTGGGTACGGCATTTGAGGCTGGCATACAGGCTGGGAAAAATATTTGTAAAGTGGTTTTTTTGGTGGGAGGGGGTTAGTGACCACTGGGGGAGTCAGGGGAGGTGATCTCCGATTCCCTCCAGTGGTCATCTGGTCAGTTGGGGCACTTTTTTGAGACTTGGACCTGAAAAAAAAGGGTCCAAATAAAGTGGACAAAATTCTCGTCAAAAACGCCCTTCTTGTTTCGATTATCAGCTAAAGACGCCCATCTCTCCTCGGCCAATAACCACGCCCCAGTCCCGCCATTGCCATGCCTCCGACGCCCCCGTGATCTTTGTTCATCTCCATGACGGACTGCAGTTGAGGACGCCAAAAATCGGGTTTCGATTATACCGATTTGGGCGCCCACGGGAAACGGATGCCCATCTCCCGATTTGGGTCAAATATGGGCGTCTTTCTCTTTCGAAAATAAGCTGGATAGTGGTGCTCCTGGGCCGGCTGATAGGACCTGTATTGAATGATTGTTCTATCCTATGTTTTAATGACATTCTATTTCTTATGTTCTGTGTGGTAAATTTTATTGTACACCGCCAAGATCCACTAGTTTGGTATGAATGGTATATCAAGTTTTAATAAACTATAATGACGGACAGTTGTGGGAGGAGGGGCTCCTTGGAGGGAAACTGTGCTGGTATAAATACCCAGGCCAGTTTGAATTTCATTGCTTTGGCTCCTGCTTCCATGGCCATTGCATCATTAAGTAAAGGGAAGAGGGTCTCTGGCTAGCCCAGCCAGTGCACCTGGAGAAAAGGAGACAGGAGCAGTACCTGAGTTGACTACACTGTTGTACTTGCCTCAGATGTTATCTGGAATGGGGAACCAGCCCACCACCACCGCATCCACAGAAGAGAGGGAAAGATATTAAAAGACCTGAGGAGCAAGAATGGATCAGAGGATAGTTCTTGAAGATCTACAAGGATAAAGAAACTTACAAAGAGTTCCCTCTGGCAATGAAACCACCAGATGAGGATTTTGTAACTAAGGGTTTTCTAAGGCAGCATCCAGACAGCAGAGAGCCTTAAAGAAGCTGAAACTGTTTTTGCTTTGACTCTGCTTGTAAATAGTTGCCCCTGTTACTTGAAAGCTTCAAGTTTAAGTAAAACTTTTTGGTTCAGAACATTCATTCTGGCCTGGGCTCAATGAACCTTGTTCTTACTTAGCACTGCTTTTCTTATGTTCCCATAACATATTTCCCAGTCTTCCAAAAGGGTCTTTGAATTGTTCTGTATGATATGGGAATACAAGAAAAGCTGTGCTAGTCAGACCAAGGTTCATCAAGTCTAACATCCTGTCTCTGACAGTGGCCACTTCGAGCCATTGGCACCTGGGAGATCCCAAAAAGGAGATCTGTTTTTTTTATAACTCATTTCCTGGAATAAGCAATTGCTCTCCCAAATCTACCCGGCTAATGATTTTTTAATGGACTTTTCATCTAGGAACTTGTCCATATCTTTTTTAAACCCCACTATTAGCTACCTTGACCACATCCTTTGGCAACAGATAACACACAGCTTATTCATGGTCTGTTTGAAAACATACTTTCTACAGTTTATCATTTATTGTTAAAATTTGCTATACCACTCTTGTTGTAATCTTATCAAAGTGGTGTACAAATAAAATAACAATAAAAACAAAAAAGAACGCCAGTTTTAGAAAGGAAAGACCTAACTACCTTTACCATTCAAACATAATTCAATCATACAGGAAAGATAGATAAAAGCATACATGTAAAGCAAAATAACTCATAACAAAATCCAAACACATTTTCATCTAACACCCCGTCTCCCGCTGCAGAATGAACTCAGGCCTACACTGTAAAAGCCTGCTGACAAAGGTGAGATTTTAAATGAAGCACAAAAGGACACATGATGTTTCAAGCCGGAGATACTGTGGTAATGAATTCCATAATGCCGGTGAGATAAAATAAAAAGCACTAGATCTAGTGTTTCCAGTCTGGTGGTCTTTAGTTTCATGCAGTGTTATCTGAATCATGATCATAAAAGACAGTTGTGGGGGACATGGCAAAATGGCAGCATGAACTCTGCTAGCTGCGGGTCTTTGTTTATCTGCTGCCTTTATCTATCTTTCCTTCAGTGACCTAATGTCTCATACAAAAAGAAAGGGGGTGGTCAGGATGCACTCCAGGCCATGAGAACCTCCTCACTGGTGCATTAAAATATTGACTGCTATGCTGTGCAGAACTTTCTCTGTTCCGGAATGGTGAATCCAACTTCGCAGGACACCCATCTTTCGACACAAATCGGAAGATGGGCGTCCTTCTCACAGGGTCGTCCAAATCGGTATAATCGAAAGACGATTTTGGATGTCCCCAACTGCTTTCTGTCGCAGGGACGGCCAAAGTTCATGGGGGCGTGTCGGAGGCGTAGCAAAGGCGGGACTTGGGCGTGCCTAACACATGGATGTCCTCGGCCCATAATGGAAAAAAAAAGGGTGTCCCTGACGAGCACTTGGACGACCACACCCTTGGCTTCACGGGCATATAAATTACAATAAACAAGCCCCCAAAAAGGACTCTCGTTTAAACGCCCAGATACATCCTTGAGTAAACCACATATATATATGTGTGTGTGGTGCCAAAACAACCAGGAACATTTCCTTCAGCACTTTGCAACAGACATTCCCCATGGGGCTATGCTTCACACTCTCAATTACCAACCAATTCCCTCCCCCCAGCGACCCCAGGGAAGGGCTACCACTAGTCTAGTAATCCCAATCATAATGGGGGATTACATATGCATTTTCTAACTGAAGGTGCTAGCATTTTCCACAATGATATAAAAGTATAACCTGCAAATTAGCTAAGTATACGATAGCCATGGTGACAAATTGCCAACTGCCCAATGTTTAATTATGAAGGAGTGTAACCTGCACAACGCAGGAGGTGTGGCTCTGGTCGCCTTGTTGGGCAGACTGGATGGATCATGCAGGTCCTTTAAGGGGATGGTTATTAACATGTGTTACTGTTAACACGTATTTTACTAGAGGTCCCATTTTATGCAGTGAGACCTAGGGGCAGATATTCACAAGGGTTTAACCTGGCAGCATAGTCCATCCAGTCTGCCCAAAATAGTGGCTAGGGTTCTACCTGTTGCTTCTTACAGGTCCTCTCATTTTGTTTTTAGGGATAGTAGAGAGGTGTGGTAGCCGTGTTAGTCCACTCTTAAAGGTTATCAATAGAAATCAAACAAAATAAAACATGGAAAAGAAAATAAGATGATACCTTTTTTATTGGACATAACTTAATACATTTCTTGATTAGCTTTCGAAGGTTGCCCTTCTTCGTCAGATCGGATCTGTCGTTCCATGTAGGGTACCCCCTCCATTTCTTTTTTTTTTAAGTGTGAAAGTTTTTATTTGAGTAGAAATGCTCTATATTTTTGTTCTTTCTTCTTGCCCCTGTGTTTATTTATTTTTGTTACATTTGTACCCCGCGCTTTCCCACTCATGGCAGGCTCAATGCAGCTTACATAGGGCAATGGAGGGTTAAGTGACTTGGCCAGAGTCACAAGGAGCTGCCTGTGCCTGAAGTGGGAATGGAACTCAGTTCCTCAGTTCCCCAGGACCAAAGTCCACCACCCTAACCACTAGGCCACTCCTTCACGTCCATGGCCTCCTGAATTCTGGCATTGTTTTTGTCACTAAATGTAAAAATACGCTGTTGAGGAAGACACTACACCATGGCGTACTCTGTCTTTGAACTCATAGGTTATCATGCATGTTACAGACAACAGATGTCTGAAGCAGACATTTATTCAAAATGAGCACTGAATCAGATGGTTATCTGACTGTATACTTTGCTGTTGGGGATCTACTCCGTTGAACTGATGAGTAGTTGATGAAACAGCTCATGCTTTTTGCATTTGGAAAATACTTTTTTGATACAATTTGATGCTTCAGCAATTTATTCATGGGATAAGCATAAAGGAATCCTGTGCCGAAGGAATGGATCCTCAGGAGCTTAGTCAGGATCGGGAGGTGGGGCTGGTGGTTGGGAGGCGGGGATAGTGCTGGACAGACTTGTACGGTCTGTGCCAGGGCCGGTGGTGGGCAGCGGGACTGGTGGTTGGGAGGCGGGGATAGTGCTGGACAGACTTGTACGGTCTGTGCCGGAGCCGGGGTTGGGAGGCGGGGCTGGTGGTTGGGAGGTGGGGATAGTGCTGGACAGACTTGTACGGTCTGTGCCAGGGCCGGTGGTGGGCAGCGGGACTGGTGGTTGGGAGGCGGGATAGTGCTGGACAGACTTGTACGGTCTGTGCCAGAGCCGGGGTTGGGAGGCGGGGCTGGTGGTTGGGAGGTGGGGATAGTGCTGGACAGACTTGTACGGTCTGTGCCGGAGCCGGGGTTGGGAGGCCGGGCTGGTGGTTGGGAGGTGGGGATGGTGCTGGGCAGACTTGTGCGGTCTGTGCCGGAGCCGGTGGTTGGGAGGAGGGGCGGGTGGTTTGGAGGCGGGGATAGTGCTGGGCAGACTTATACGGTCTGTGCCCTGAAGAGCACAGGTACAAATCAAAGTAGGGTATACACAAAAAGCAGCAAATATGAGTTATCTTGTTGGGCAGACTGGATGGACCGTGCAGGTCTTTTTCTGCCGTCATCTACTATGTTACTATCTTGATACCTTTGTTTGAGTAATTTGATATTAAGAACATAAGATTTGCCTAACTGGATCAGATCAAGGGTCCAACATGTCTCGGTATCCAGTTTCCAATAGTGGTCATTCCAAATCAGAATAACCTGGTAAAGTCACAAAACGTAGCAAGATTCCACTTTCCCCCAGCTCTACCTTAACATTTTATGAATATTTGTGATTAGACTTTGTAAACAACCGTTTTGAACAGAGCACATAGGGGAATCACACAACTGAAATAGTCTCCTGTAGTAAAAATGCTTAGTTAAACAATAATTGTGGTTGGAAAAGGAATGTGCTGGCAGTTAGGTGGAAGTTAGTAAATGGCACCCAAAGTTAGGCACCAGGATGATCTGCACTAAACTAATATTCTGTAAAGGGCACTCTGCATTTCGTACCTAACTAGTACTAGGGGGCACGCAATGAAGCTACAAAGTAGTAAATTTAAAACAAATCAGAGAAAGTATATTTCTTCATTCAGTGTGTAATTAAACTCTGGAATTCATTGCCAGAGAATGTGGTAACAAGCAGTTAGCTTAGCGGGGTTTAAAAAAGGTTTAGCTACATTCCTAAAAGAAAAGTCCATAAGCCATTATTAAAATGGACTTGGTAAATCCACTGCTTATTTTTAGGATAATGAGCATAAAATGTATGGTACTGTTTTGGGATCTTGCCAGGTACTTGTGACCTGGATTGGCCACTGTTGGAAACAGGATACTGGGCTTGATGGACCATTGGTATGAAAATTAGCTGCATGTTATAGAAGCACAGGGCTGATCCACGCGTAAGTCCTTAATTCCTGCCAACTAAAAAGAGCAATTGATTATCACCCCATCAGCTGATTAGTTTACTTGCAGATTTGGGATCTGCATGCAAAATTGTGTGCCCAGTTTGGGCGACCTGTGGAGAATCTGGCAGTTAATATCGCTCTGGAGGATTTGATCTGAGGGGCACTGACAGCATATAGCCTCTCCAGAAGAATTCATCGCTGTTATAATAGAACATGTTTATTTTGAGTCAGAGAGTGGAAGACTGTCATTCTTTTTTAGCTGTGTGAACGATTTGTGTGGAATCCAGCTACTGAAACCAGGACACATTTTCTTAATTAACTGAGGTAGGGAATGCCAAACCTAGTGAGCCACACAGCAACTGAAATGCTAATTACAAGTCAATTGCTTTAATAATGATATAAACATATTCAAAAAGGTACTGGCTAATAGAATAATTCCAATTGAGACAAGGGGCTTACTCAATGCCAGTGCTAAGACGCATAAAACTTCTTCAGACGTAAGGATTTACCACATTAGGGGCCCTGTTTACAAAGGCACGTTAGCGTTCATTAGTGCGCGCTAAAACATAGCGCACGCTAACTGTGTAGGGACCCACAATATTCCTATGGGCGTCTACATGGCATGCACTAATTTTTAGCTCATGCCAACGAACGCTAGCCCACCTTTGTAAACAGGGTCCCAAATCAGACAAGCATCCTGTTTCCAAGTGGTCAGTCCATGGATATTTCAAGGAGGGGGTGTGTTTGAGAGATTTTCTGCTTCAGGGCACATGGTACAAGGAGACACAGCAGACATGGTTGTGCTGTTCTGAAGTTAACATTGGGATAAGGTTTTTCCACATCAGAACAGTTCAGTGGTAACAATTTCAGTTGCAGCTTCGCAGCCTACAAGTACAAAAGCAAAATAGGCACTGTGACTCTTACTTGCACATTCTTCTTGGACACCCTGTTTAAGTGGGAGATTTCGGCATTGCCCCCTTCTGCTTATGCCCTGCCCCCGCTCCACCCTCAAACATGTCTTTGCTAGCAGTGCAACCCCGAACAGCTTCATATCTGCTGCCCCACACTTCCTGTCTGCAGGAAATGTTGGCAGTGAAATTTTTTTTTTAATTTATTGCTTAAAACACAATTAACACAAAGAAGAATCAATATAGCAAAATATCAACATAGCAGCATAATGAGACTTCCATTACCTATACTATGGATGTAGGCTATTCCATGTAGTATTCTCTTTCCAGCACTGAAATATTTATTTACTCCACTTCATCATTACACGAACTATAACATGCCAAAAAAGGTTTGAACTGTTTATGTTTCCCACCCGTCCCTTCCCCCAGAAGCGTAGCTAGGGCAGCTGACACCCGGAGCGGTTTGCCGCTGCCCCCCTCCCCCCGGGTGTAGCACGGTGCACCCCCCCCCGGAACGCGAACGTACCCCCCACCCCTGGAGTGCAGTCTTACCAAGGGGGCGGGCGGGAGGACCGCTCCGCCCCAAGTGCAGTCGCTGGGAGCTGCGTCAGCTCCGTTGGTTCCCCTGCTCTCTCTGCCCCGGAACAGGAGGTAACCTGTTCCGGGGCAGAGAGAGCACTGAACAAGCAGAGCCGACACCCCCCCAGCGGCGTGCACCCGGGGTGGACCGCCCCACCCCTTCCTACGCCACTGCCTTCCCCTCCCTCTCTGCTTTGTAGCCCTTTAACCTATAAATCAAACCAAGATATATTTCTTTCTCCATGTATGATCCTCATCCCTCCCTAAATTTGTTCAGAGTATGATTTTTATAGACTACCATCTCACTTAATCTATGAAGCTCCAGCATTGCAATTACAGTATACTACCCAGCTTTTGTATCTCTGCATTTTTCCATGTTTTTCCCACTTCCAATTTCACCACAGAGATAGAAGCCATCCTCTTCCCTTTTCCAACTCTCTGCCCCACCTTCATTTTATTTATTTTCTATTTATTTGCACATTTATATCCACCTTTTTTCCACAGGGATGCGGAATCAAAGTGGCTTACAATGTACCGATAAGGCAACAGCCAGACCAGTTGTTTTACAAATACAATTTCATGAAAGAGGAAAGAAGGTACAGAGTTAGAAAAAATAGGGAGAGGGCAAGACAGACTAAAAAAGGGCTATGGACAGATTAGTAGGAAGGACTGTAGGTAATATGTGGAAATTCTGAAGATGGCAGTCAGAGATAGGCTGGTCTGTGTTAGACTCCGGATGCTAAGACGGTTCAGAGTAGCTTGTACAACTGTCTGCAAGGCAATCCATGATGGGAAGCAGGTGAAATACCCATCCAGACCAGGAGAAAGAAGCAGGCCAGGATAAGAGCCCTTGAAGGCAGGAAGAGATGTGAAGTGACCGGACTGGCCAAGCCGGAATAGCATGTTGCTAGGAGCATTGAAAACTGCTTCTTAACTGTCCACACCAGCTCCCTAAACGATGGCTGCAGCGACCAGGAGATAAGGTTCTAAGGCCCAAGGGCGCTGCTGTGATGAACAATGGTTGGTGGACGGGCAGGAGCAAAGAAGAGGCAGGCTGAATTGCAGGAGGCACTGACAAAGTGCAAAAGAAGCAGGAAGCGGCCCGGAGTGATAAAAAGGGAACCGGAGGTGAACGGCAACAGCTGGAGATTGACGATCCTGGGAGAGTGAACAAGGACAGTTGTTGCCTGGAACTAATGCTAAGTTGAAGGAGAAAGAAAGGCTTCTGGGGGCAGGTCTAAAACAGCGTGCGTCCCTGGCACATCTGGATGTGGTCTATTCCTTCTCCCATGGGCTCTGTAACCAAAGCAAATAGAAGAAGGGACAGAGGGGATCCCTGCCTTTTCCCCTCTCCAAGCAGAACATCTCAGTGGTTCCCGTTCAACCTGAGGCAGGCTTGCCAGTCTTCATAAAACACCTGAATCCAAGGAATAAAATTAAGTCCCATCCCCATTGCCCTCAAGACTTGGTTATAAGCTGAGAGGTTTAGTCTACTCAGGAAGACTAAACAGGGTAGAGGAGTAGCCTAATGGTCATTGTGGTGGGCTGAGAACTGGGGGTATCAGGTTTGATTCCCAATGTGGCTCCTT